>NC_080163.1:136273433-136948433 GCF_950295315.1 Erinaceus europaeus
ATTCTAATAACAACAAAGGTGGTAAATTGCACAGCATTTATTTATTGAATATAAAAGTCCACTGACAGCCACAGATTCACATCATATCACATCAGAACAGTGGAAGCATTTCCTTTGAAAATGTGGATTCATGTTCCCTTTAACATAGTGACAATTTCCCCCTGCTGACGTCAAGAAAGTGGCAATAATTCTGCGGATATTATCCCAACAACCCTTTCTACCTACTGGTGCTTGATTTCTCACTGCTCTTTAGTAAGTACTGCTGTGGCATACCTAAGTGACAGTCAGGAATTTCAGGGCTATATAATCCCATGGTGGACTCTGAGCAATATCATAACCCATCAGTGGGATGCCCTAGTCCCCAAAACACTGACTCCTCTCACTTATTCTTTCTATAGCTGGCTAAGCTTTATGTAACAATCTCATACCATTAAGTCAAGCTACAAATACATGCTGGAGACACAACATGGCAGAAGAGGAATTTGGCATTTTCACAGACATTGATGATAAGTGTCTTGCAGTCAGTGTGCTCAGTCATTCATTTGCCACTTAGTTTATGCCAGTGTTCTAGACTGCATGAGTGCCAGCAGAGGAGACCTGAGTTTTAGGAGTTACTTTTCTTGTAGAAAAGAGGAGAAATGGGGCTCTGACACAAGCAAAGAGGGTTAAGTACTGGAAGAGAGCAAAGCCAACCATTGCTCAGACATTTCTTTTTCTCTACTCCCCCACCCCCAACACCACCATGTGTGTGTCTTCTGAAACTTAGATCATAGCAAAATTCTCTCTAATATTTCTCAGGGCTCTATAAAATGCCAGGAATCCCCATGTCTCTCTCTAATAAACCCAGTATGGAGTGGCAGAGAAATTTAGAGGTCAAGACCTTTGCTTTGTCACTGGCTAGCAAGGTGGCCACTCTGAGTCTCAGTTGGCTGATCTGAACAATGGGGGCATGGCAGCATATGATCTTCTCAGACTGTTGAGAGAATTAGAAGGAGTAATAATCGTAAATGAATATGCTCATCAGGTTGTTTAAAAACTGATCATTAAAATTCTTGATTGACCCTGCTCGTCTGTGCCAGGCAATATGAATTCTACTGCTGCTTTTGCAAGAGAAAAAAATGTAATTTCTAGATGATAAGCTCTTCAACAATAGGTCAGCAGTTTTCCCACCTGTTACTAGACATATTTGTTCCAGAACTTTCTTTACTAGATTCCCCTAGAGAGGCAGACCTGGCAGGCAGCTCAACTTGCCTTTCTCTGCTATATGCCTTTCCTACTGTTTTGTATTTTGACTACTGACAAAGGGACTACTTTGTCTTTCTTCTGCAAATGGTGGGAGAGCAGCTCCTCATAATCATGGCAAACTGTATTCGGAAGAAAACAAAGGGGGGGGACTTCTGGTGCCTATCAACTTTCTATGGCAGCTGTGCTAATGTTCCCTCCAGAGGACCAAAATAACTACAAAGTGTATGAAATCGTTAAGCACATAAAAATCCCGGAGGTAGAGGCTGGGAATAAAACTCACGATTTCCCAACCAAAAGGCATCAAAGCCTAGCCCTCACAGTTCACTTGCTTCCCTCCACTTGGCACAGACAGGCCTGATACTGCTCAGTTAGCAGACAGCACTGGATGTGCACAGCAGGGCTGGGGGAGTAGCACAAATGGACGAGCCTGCTATATAGAATCCAGAGACAAGAGGTTCAGGAGGAACTCAGAGCAGAGGAAATAAGCCAGAAAACATTGAGAAAACACTGACAGAAGGGCTGTGGATTCTTGTGACTTTTTAAATTTTTATTTTATTTTATTGTAGCTTATGATATACTTGTCACATATTTAATAGTGAGACAGCTAGGCTTAAATAAACTTTCCCATTCCAATGTACCATAACAGAATAATAAGGTTATGTGGTATGTCTTGATGATTTATTATTCCCATCAGATAGAATGGAGACAAGGAAGACACTGATACTGATCATAAAGAGGAAACATGGAATGAGATGTTTTATTGTCACCTGAGAGCAAGTCCAGGAATGTTGGGGTTAGTTTTTGGCTTATTGTTCTGTGACAGTCGTATGGCAGACTCACGTTTGATTTCAAGTCTCTCCAATAGCTCAATAGCCTTTGATTTAGAAAGTTATTTTTTTTCAAGTTTCTTTTAAAATTTATAATGGGAGAACCAAAATAGAAAGTACTAATCTCTCCTAGTATGCTCTGAGTTCTCTTGTAGTTGAATGATCCAACTTTGTAGTCTCCAACTCTAGTGACTAAATTATAAGGTTTATCTTCACACTTTATTCTCTAGCATATACCTGTGGATGCTTATAGAATCTAGTGAGGTGCTTCTTAAAGTTCCAAGAAGCATAGAAAAGAGTATCTATCTCCAGGGAGGTTGAAGAATAAGACACTCACACTTTTTTTTTTTTTTTTGTCTCCAAGGTCATTGCTGGGGCTCGGTGCCTGCACTATGAATCCACTGCTCATGGAGGCTATCTTTCCCTTTTGTTGCCCTTGTTGTTTATTATTGTTGTTGTTAGATAGGAAGGAGAGAAATTGAGAGAGTACAGGAAAACAGAGGAGGGAGAGAAAGATAAGACACCTGTGGACCTGCTTCACTGACTGTGAAGCGACCCCCCTGCAGGCAGGGAGCCAAGGGCTTGAACCGGGATCCTTATGCCTGTCCTTGTGCCACATGTACTTAACCCACTGCGTTACTGCCCGGCCCCAGTAATAAGTTATTTAAAAGAGTAAGACTGAAAACGGTGCCGGATCAGAGATACTAAACTACTGGTAATGAGCCTAAACTCTCCTGCCACTTACGAGTACAAATAAAATTTCATCGAGACACAACAACCTCTGTTCTTTTACATATTGTCTATGACACTTTCTCCTTCAAATGGCAGAGAGGAGTAGTTGTGAGAGAGACTGTATGGTCTGCCTCAAATATTTATTTTCTGGTCCTTTACCAAGAGAGTCTGCCAATCTCTGACCTAGATGCCCCAAGCTCAAAGGAGAGTGATTCATGATAGCTGGAAGTAACTATGAAAGAAATAATGGAAATGATGATGGAGTAGAGGAGGTCCTTTCCTGGAAGAAAGAATGTGCTTTTAGTGTGGATTACAGCGAGGTCAGAGACACAGAGGGAAAAAGCAGTACTGTTGTTGAAGGACAGAAAAGGAGCTACCTGGCTAGAGTAGCTACTTTCATTCCATGATGTGAGTCCTAAGAAATTTGTGAGTAGGAGAAGTGAGGCAGAATCTAGTTTATTGTACAGCAGACTAAGTGTGGGAGGTGAAGGAGTGCAATGGAAGTACTAAGTATGGAAAAGATGTCAGGAAAGTTTGACCAAAAAGTTAAGGAAAACCCAGGTAGGAAATTTGAATAAATGGCAAAGTTGAGAGCAGAATTTCCCAGGTTAAGAGACAGTATTATGTCCAATGGTAAAAGGAAGACATAGAGTAGTGAAGAAGATAGAAAGTAAAGAGGAACGGAGAAGGAAGGAGTAAGGTGATGGATGGGGTGGACAGTGATTGTGATAATTTTCCTTGCCTCATGACAGGTTGGTTTAGGGTTAAAGGACAGGCAACATTAATACAAGGTCTGATTTGTTCAGGAGCTCTAGGATCTCACTCACATCTCCCAGTACCTCTCCATGTGACACCAACGACACTCCTTGATGACTCCTCATCAGGAATAGTGACTTGGGCCTAAGTGTGTGATAGTGGTGATTCAGGCTGCTATTCCCTCCCCCTCTCTCTGGGGAGGAGACCATGGGTAAAAAGTTGATGAAGACATCTACACAATGAGCAATAAGAAAATGAATGACTGATGAGAACATCTGAGTTGGGTAGGGAACCAAGTGTAGCTAAATTATACCTAATAGAAAAGGTGGATGGAGTGATTAATATTCATAGCAGTAACTGAGTCAGAGGTATTCTGAGAGAGAAAGGGAAGAGAGAGAAAGAGAGAGGGGGGGTTACTATTGCTGGATCACTTTTCCCCTTCAAGTACTCATTCCACATGGGAATTTCATACTTTGTCATTAATGGCACTTCACCACTCTGGGCTGACTTTTTCAGATAGAGACAAAGTGAGAGAGAGGGAAATACATCACATCATCAAAGCTTCTCCCAGTGTGGTGGGGGCCAGATCCAGCCTTGGGCTGTATGCATGGCACAGTAGGCACATTATCCAGGTGAGCTATTTTGCCAGTCTGTGATGGTTGTCCTTATCTGAAAAGGAGATCTGGACACATAAAGAGAAACCAGTGATGTGTGTGTGCAGAGACAAGACCATATAAGGACACAATGAGAAGGCCATCTTCAAACCAATGAAATAGACCTCTGAGGTCTAATAGGCCTTTCTCTCTCAGAATACTCTCAGGAGATAGCAAATTTGTTGGCATCTTGATCTTTGATTTCTGGCCTCCAGAACTACAAAATTATTAAACTAAAATCAAATTGTGTTTTTTAACTCACTTTGTCTATGGTATTTTGTAATGTATGTATTCAACCAGGTGCATCACCACCTGGCTCCAGTCTATGGCATTCTGTTATGACAGACCTAGTGAAATAATATAGAAGAGAAAACTTTTCTTTTTTTTACCATGTTTTCTTCTCCAAGCATATTTCTTATTTATTTATTTATTTATTTTTTATTTAAGAAAGGATTAATTAACAAAATCATAGGGGAGGAGGGGTACAACTCCACACAATTCCCACCACCCAATCTCCATATCCCACCCCCTCCCCTGATAGCTTTCCCATTCTCTATCCCTCTGGGAGCATGGACCCAGGGTCATTGTGGGTTGCAGAAGGTAGAAGGTCTGGCTTTTGTAATTGCTTCCCCACTGAACATGGGCGTTGACTGGTCGGTCCATACTCCCAGTCTGCCTCTCGAAGAGAAAACTTTTCTTCTGTTTTTGACATCAAGGTTTGGGGTTGGCTGTTATCATAGGACCACTTTACTCTGCCTAACGGATATACTGGAATATTTTTGGGGTGGAGGGCTATAATGGATTCTCTAAAATGATACTTAATTTCAGAGTAATTGAGAATGGTAAGGAGAAGTGTACTCTTGGAGAGTCAGAAGCAGATGGCTTTGGTCATGTCTGTAACAGATTCTAGTAGCTTCTCCTGTGAACAGCTATACACAGTGGAGTCACAGTATATTCACAGTTTCATACCTCTACTCAGAGCATTTATGAAGAGAAGATATTATCAGTTTTCTCAGAAGAAAGAATAAAGTCAGTTTGATGGGAAGATCCTGGGTAAAGGAAGTTATATAGAAGTCTTCACAATGGAATCTAAATTATAAAGTGGGCCTGGGACTTTACTCATAATGAGAGAGAGAGAGAGAGAGAGAGAGAGAGAGAGAGAGAGAGCTCTATGATGAAAGTAGAATTGCCCTACTGATTTTAAGAAGGGTATGACATCAGTCACTATTCTTAACATTACACAAAGCAGAAGGAGTTATATAAATGAGTGAGGCTGTGACTTCAGGGCCTCTGACAGGAATCACAGACTTGCTGGAATAGATGCCCTGGAAGACTGGAAGGGTGAAAGTGAGAGTTTCCAGGCTCTGGGTCTATAGTACTGGCTTGAAAACAATCAAACAACCCATAGTTTTCATCCCAAGTTTTGTGATGGCCCAGGGTGCTTCCAATTATCTCTGGGGATGCAACTCCTATCCTTCTCTTGATCTCTTCTATTTGAACAAAATCAAAATAGGAGAGGCACAAAATTAAACAATTAAAAAACTTATGTGTGCATAGTGCTTTTAGAATTTATAAATCTCTTTCATGTATATGAAGTTTCATTTGATTCTTACAGTCCCTCTGACTTCTGGTAGAGAAAGGATTACAGAAAGAAAGAGAGGGAAGAAGGAACTCTGAAGTAGTTTAGGTAAGAGGTAGCAATCTAGGATGATGGCATGAGGATGGAGAGATGTGAATAGTTAACATGAGATCAATTATCCTGTTCATTTTAATTTAACACACCATTCTGGGACTCTGCTATGACCCAGACATATAGTAGGTCTTGAAGGTTCAGAAATGCTAACTACTAAGGTTGTTCAGGATTTGGCATTGGTGATGCTAAGATAGATATGAAAACAAATAATTATGGCACAATAAGACATTGACTCTAACTGATGTATGAACTGAATGCCCTAGGATTTAGGGTCAGTCTGATCAGTCTGACTGTCTGATCCTATATGGGGTTGGGACATACATATGAAGAGAGCTGAAGAGTCTGAGATGAACTTTTCTTGGAAGAGAAAGGCAGGAAGCTATGCCAGTGGAGGAAGCAGCATGTACAGAGGTATATGTGAGATGGAATTAAGAAGTTTGGTTCAATTCTCAGAACACACTGAAGAGATGGTGTTCAATAGATGATTTGTAAGCTAGGGAGACAGTATAATGGTTATTCAAAGACTTCATGCCTAAGGATCAGCGGTCCAATCAATGTTCAGTCTCCAGCACTACCATAAGCCAGAGCTGAACAGTACTCTGATCTTTCAGTATATATATATGCAAAATATATATACATATGAGTTTTGGGGGCTTTTTGGTATTTATTTATTTATTTATTTATTCCCTTTTGTTGCCCTTGTCGTTTTATTGTTGTAGTTATTACTGCTGTTGTTATTGATGTCATTGTTGTTGGATAGGACAGAGAGAAATGGAGAGAGGAGAATACAGAAAAGGGAGAGAAAGATAGACACCTGAAGACCTACTTCACTGCCTGTGAAATGACTCCCCTGCCGGTGGGGAGTCGGGGGCTCGAACAGGGATTCTTCCTCCAGTCCTTGCGCTTTGTGCTACCTGCGCTTAACCTGCTGCGGTACCACCTGACTCCCTATATATATGAATTTTTCCATATAATAAGAGACTTGGTGATTAGGCAAATAGCTTACAACTCTCTCTTTAGCAATAGAGTTGCTGGTGGAGGATCACAGTCTAGGAGACATGGTAATTATACAGATGGAAGGACAGAGAAGAGAGCCCAAGTGATGTCTTCCTGGTCTCCAGGTCTCCAGTGATGAAAAGTGCCTTGAGTTCTAGATGCCCTCAAGTCTGGGTCAGAGAAAATCCTTTCACACACAGTCCTTCAAGCCTCACTACATTTATATAACATGTGGTTATTCTATTTTCCTAGCAATTTCCACAGAAAAAAAGTTTAAAAGTTCAAATATCGGAATTAAGTAATGTGATCATGTCTATTAAACTTTTTTTTCTTCAACAACACTTTATATTTCCTAGCATGAATAGATCATAAACAGTAATAGCTCCTATCATAAGCAGAGTCCACTAAAGAATTTGGGCAACTGGAAAGATTCTAAATGGCAGATGAGAGAAATGGAGTCTGATGTGTGAAGCCTTAAGTCTGAAAATGGGCTAGTGTCTAGCAATCAGCAACTTAACAAATCCATTCTGAACTGACCTTCCAGTTCTCAGTATAGCTGATGGTGTGTGCTGATGAGTTTGAAACCAAAGTGATAAAAGAATGAAGTACTGGTACCTGTTAAATGTGGACGAACCTTGAAAACATTATGCTAAGTGTAAGAAGTGAGTCACAAAAGACCACATAATGCATAATTCCATTGATGTGAAATGGCAGAAAAGGTAAATTTATAGAGACAGAAAGCAGATTCAAGGTTGTCAAAGGTTAAGGAGAGGGAGAGGTGGGGAGTGACTGCTAATGGATGTGGGATTTCATTTTCAGAGTGAGAAAAACATTCTCAACTTAGATTGTGGTGATGGTTGTAAAACTCTATAAATATGTGAAATATCCCTGAGTTTTTTATTTAATTTTGCAGATTTAAGGGCCTCACATACACAGAATTCCTTGACTCCTGGTCAGTTTTTTCATTCTTTAAAAATTTTCAGGAGAGAGAGAGAGACAGAGACAGAGAGAGAGAGAGAGAGAGAGACTGCACCATCTTCCATGGTGCATCGTGAGTGTTGTGGTGCTCCATATAATGTCTGGGCTCAAATCTAGGATTTCACACCTAGTAAAGTGTGCATCTTATTGGTAAGCTACCTCCCAGACTCTGAGTCATATACTTTCAATATGTAATTTTATGTGAAATATATCTCGATATTTTATTTTACTAGGACTTCACTGCTCTGTAACAACCTTTTCAAATAGAAAGAGAGAAACAGAGACTGGGGGTTGGCTCACAGTTTACTAAGTGTGAGGATCTGGGTCTGAGTTTCTGGCCATTGCATGGAAATCCCATACAATGGGGAAGATTCATGAGCAGTGATGTAAGGCTGTGGTGTCTTTCCTCTTTTTCTCTGTTTCCTCCTCCCTCTCTGACTTTCATGTTCTATTTGAAGGAAAAAAAAGGGGGGTGAGGGGGAGTTTGCTAGGAGAGGTGGAATTGTGTAGGTATGACTTCCCAGTGATGTCCTGATGGTAAGAGATTAAAAAGAATAAGAAGAAAGAAAGACAGACAGAATGAAAAACACCAAAGCATGAAGTTTTCCCCAATGCAGTGAGGGGCCAGGATTGAATCTGAGTTGCATGCAAGGCAAAGCAAGCACCCTTTCAGGACAACTATCTGGTAAGACCACGATCATTATCTAAAGACAAAACTGAAAATAAAACCTGAAAAATCTATAGTTCTCATTCAGGTCTTTTATATATTATTTAACCTATCAAAACATCAAATAGCAACAGACTTGGAAGCAATGCAATTAGCTCCTTTGTCAAATTTGCCAAAATCTGTATTTTGATATGCAAGGCAGCTTTCAACATATTTGTTGTAGTTGTTGTTGTTATTAGAAAGGTTATCATTGAGGCTCTGTACTTGAATGGATTCATGACTTCACTGTTCCCAGTGGTCATCTTTTCCTATATTATTTCATTTATAGAGACAGTATGAGATAAGAGACAGAGAGTAGAGAGAGTAGGAGAAGGAGAGAGAAAATGGACAACTGTGGTACTAATCAACTGCTCCTGAAGCTTGGCCTTTGTAAGTTGTTACCAGTACCTTGAATATGAGTCCTTGCACATGGTAACATGAGCATGGTAATATGGTAACAAATAGTCACAGATCTCAATATCCAAATTGCTTTGGTTTTTATTAATTGACATAACAGTTTTCTTTTAAGAACCTTGACTTGTTTCCAAGTCCTGTTTATGCCCTACCTTTCTTTTTTTAATTTTAAACTATATTTATTTATTTATTGGATAGAGATAGCCAGAAATTGAGAGGAAAGGGGAGACAGAAAGTGAGGGAGATAGAGATACACCTGTATCCCTATTTCCCCTCTCTTTTAAGCCCCTTTCAGATCTATGCTTTCTGCCTGCAAGTTGGGACCAGGGGCTTCAACTGGGACCTTGAACACTTTAATGTATATAGTTAACCAGGTGCGCCACTGCCTGGCCCCAATGCCCTAAATTTCTACTATCTGCTTAGGACAGAAAGAAGCTGACCATGCAGATTAGACCCAAGTAGACTATTTTCTAGTGCCATGTCCTACCAAACAACTGCAATGCCCGATGCTCTAGAGACTCCATGACCCAGGTACAGTGACTCATTTCCTAATACAACTACCACTCTTTAAAGATACAGCAATAATCCAAACAACCATCTTCTATTTTCTCCTCAACTTCTCCCAAAGAAGACATGGATCCAACATTAGAAAATGTTGACACAGCTTCCCCAAAGACACACCCTACTAGGGAAAGAGAGAGGCAGACTGGGAGTATGGACCAACCAGTCAATGCCCATGTTCAGTGGGGAAGCAATTATAGAAGCCAGACCTTCTACCTTCTGCAACCCACAATGACCCTGGGTCTATGCTCCCAGAGGAATGGAGAATGGGAAAGCTATCAGGGGAGGGGGTGGGATATGGAGATTGGGTGGTGGGAATTGTGTGGAGTTGTACCCCTCCTCCCCTATGGTTTTGTTAATTAATCCTTTCTTAAATAAAAAAATAATAATAATAAAAAGAGAATGTTGGCACACACGATTCCTTCCAAGAGTGGCACCTGCAAGTGAATGATGGATGCTTCAAGGAGAACCTACATTGGGTTTCCTCCTGCTGAAGAACCAACATAGAATGAAAAGACTCCACATGTATCTTGTCTTGTCACTCAAGAATACTGCTTTAATGCTGAACTTAGCTCAGGCAGGCTGGTAAGTCACATGTTGAATTGCCCTGAAATGGAACCATCCTTTTGATTGATTACTATTGCAAATTCCTATACTGCCTATGTGGTTTAAGTGAATATTGTGCTCCATGAACAGTTTGCTTTCTGTCATTTGCCCCAGAAGGCCTTTTAGGAACCTGGTAGTCTTGCTGACTGGTAGTCTTACTCAAACCCTAATGGGACTTAAGTATAAAAAAAAAAAATCAAACAACACCAACAATAAAAGCAAAGATTACACTTCACAAGGGCAGTGTGAGCATAGGCACAGCATTTAACTTCCTTTCTTACTTATCAACCTTTCAGCTCAGAATGAGAGAGGATCATTAGTCAGGATGCTTAGACTGTTTTTTTTTTTTTAATCATTTTAATACCTTTCTTTTCTTCTTTAAGAAAGAATGCCTTAGGATCTTTCTATACAACTTTTCTGACTACCTAAAAATTATGTAGAGAAAAAGAGCTCCAAGTCCATTTGTAGTGAATATTATTATTAATAATATTGAAGGTAATAGATTTGTAGTTGGGAGGAGAAACTGGAGAGGTGGTGGGCACATAGTAATCTATCTTAAAGATCTTCTTAAATTCTTACTGGCATAAATATATAGTCAGCTACAGGAAATAGGTGTTTTTTTGCATTTAATCAGTAAAGACATCACCAGAAAGATCAAATTTCATTAAAAAAATAAAAAAATATTTATTTATTATATTATTAGTGATTTAATAATAGTTTACATGATCATAAAATTCAAAGGGTATAGTCCCACACAGTGTCCACCAGCACATTTCTGTGCCAACACAGTTTACACAAAGTCTTAGCAACAGTTTGACTAATTTTCTTTTCTTTTTAACAAACTCATGTGCTTCAGTCCTTTCTGTTACATGTATGTGCAAAACCATATAGTAGATGTCTTTTAGAGAAATGCAGGTCATTTGCTGACAGATATAAACTATAGCAATTTGAGTCCTTGAACATAAACACCAAATTAAAGGACCTTAAGGTATTATATATAATAAGAAGCATGAGGAAAACAAACTAACAAAAAAAGGTATAAGAAAAATTAAAAAGTACTAGAGGGGAAAATGGCATAATTTAAAAGGAATGCTGTATGCATGTAAATGTGTTTAACATAAAAGTAAAATATATATATATATAACTTATATATAAATACATGCAACAGAATCTTAACTGATTTTGTCTCACCATGCTTTGTTTGAACATCCACCTATCCATTTTCTTCTTCTTCTTTTATATTTTAAAGTTGTCTCATATTTCTATGGCTTATGTTTCTCTGTTTTACTATCACCTTGTTGAGAATTAAATGTTACTTGTTTCGTTCTCTTTTAGTAACTCTTGCAAGGTAAGTATGGTAATAGCAATCTCCTTTAGGTTTTGTATGCCTTATACTTTGCTCTTTCATATTTGAATGATGGTCTTGCAGGGTTAAGTATGAGTGGCCAGCAATTGTGGTCTTTTAAAACTAGATATATCACTCTACTCTTTCCTGGCCTCCATGGTTCCTGCAAAAACTCTGATGCAAGTCTGACAACACGACTTTTATAAGTCACTTTCTTCTTTTCCTTGATAGATTGTGAACTTTTTTCTTTGTCCTTGACTTTTGGTAATCTCACAATATTGTGTCTTCGTGTAAGGCTATTTGGATTTAGAAATTTGGGTATTCTCTCTGCTACCCGAACATCTATATCTCATATCTCAGATTTGGAAAACTTTTACACTATTATTTCTTTGAGTATAATTTCTGTTCCTTTCTTTCTCTTCTCTCCTTCCAACTCCCCCATTCTGAAACTTTAAATTTCTAGTGGAATATTCAGTCTCTCAAAGGGTTGCCTCATTTCATTTTTCCTAAATCTTTTTTTCAGATCTCTTTCTCTTCTCAGCCTCATTCCTGAATATATACACTCTGCTATAAGGTTAATGTCACTTTTCATGCCTGTACAGCAATCTGACCTCAGTCATCAGGATCTTTATGGCAGCTGGGACTCCTTCAAATTTGATAGGCTTTCCTGATGCCACAGGGATACAGTGTTCAGTTCCCTAGTTACTCTAAACTGCTATCTAAGGTTTGCTCAAGGAAATGTGACTTCTACAGCTTTATGCAACAGCTTAGAGTTCCTTTTCCTTTTCCTTCTTTCTTTCTTTCTTTTTTTTTTTTTAAACCATTTGGTCCCTGATTGGTTCTGTGTGGGACCTTCTACCACATGATTTTGAAGTTATTTTAAATATGGTGCCCCCAAGCAATGCAATGCCATGCTTCTGTTTGAGTTCTTCTCTCCCTTCCCTTCTGTTCCATGCAAAATCACCAACCTTCTGATAGTGATGTTCCTTACTTTACCAGAAATCCCAGATGGTCTCTGAAAAAATTCAGAGTTATTTTCTCATATTTATTTTCTGAGAGAAGCAACTTTCTGTAACTAGGATGTTATAGTTCTGCCCTGCCCCTTAAATATTGCTTTTGAGATTCTACAATGGGCATTATAGACTTGGTATGCATGAATGTAGTCTTCACAAACTATTAGCTAGGAGGTTATTATTTTTTATTCTTGTTGTAGTGATGGGAAAGAGGAGACTAAAAAAAGTTATGTGACTTCCTAAGACCACATAGATAGAAATGGTAAAGTTGAGGTAAGGGTCCAGCTGCATTTGGAAACTGAATCCTCATTTTCAAACATTATTCCAACAAAGAGGCAAATTAAATACCATGAGGAGTGAAAATTAAAAGAAACTTGCAATAGAATTAAAGATAAGCTCTCAGAAAAGTCAGAGTAGGCTTCTTGCTTCAACAGCTATCTCTTGTGAAAATATACCCATTTGTTTCCTTATTGAAATAGACTAATTAAGGGGTAGGATAAAAGGAAAGCAAACATGAGCTAGCAGATAGTTCATTTTTCAGATCTATGCAAAGCCCATCCCAAGTGGACAGTGTGAATCCATGCTGCTTTTCTTTTTTTCCTCCTCAGTGAATTAACATAGTGATGGACCACTATGGCCTCCTAATATTTGCAAAGTTGCCTTAGCTTAGTCTTTTCTTCCAGGAAAGTGGTAACAGGTACATTCAGACTCTGCTACCTATCTCTCTGTAATCCTTCCTTCTTGAAATCCACTGCATCTGTATTTTGCAAGCAATTGTATAGTTAAAACCTTTTCAAAGGGCAGCAGAGTAGGCTTTGCTCTCCTGTTTTGCTTTCTAAATTTGAGGGTGATGAACTAGATTCATCTCCAGTGTTTCATTGTGGATTCCACAATTCATCATGCTTTTAGCAAGTGCTTATGCTTCACACAGGGGGATTTCAAGGATTTTAGGTAAAGTGGGTGGTGTTGATGAAATAGCTTCCTATCCTCCATCCTTGCTTGTGTCGACTAAATTTTCGAGTTTCACTCAATGATGGAGTTGTTTCTTAGCGTCTTGTGTGCTTAGCCATTTAATTAAAGCAATCCATATTGAATTCATGTCCAGATGCCTTGACCGGCAGAGCCAGATCCTCATTGGCATGCCAGCTGCTCAAAGAGGAACACAGCCTCTTGCATAATAATCAGGAGAGGAGGCAGTGATTCATCAGCCCATGATACTGCTCCAGCATCTACAAGCACTTATGACATGTAATTGGTGGTGCATAAGCAAGCCAGGCCACATTAAAAACCCTACAGATAGTCAGAGATAAAAATTAATGACTTTTGCTTTGTGTAATCCTGCATGCATTGGTGGGAAAGGGAGGGGGGCTTGGGATTAATGGGCAAATCTAAGTAGGCACCAAGGAACAAAGGCTTTCCTGGCCTTGTTTACATATCGAACAATAAAAAACACAAGTGACAAGTTATGGGAAAGGCGAGTGTGAATTTTCAGCACGAGTGAGTTGAAAGACTGCTTGCAGTTTATTATGGATCCCAAATTTCCATATTCATTATTCCAAAACAAACGTCCTCAGTGGGCCCTTCTGGGACTGGCTAGCACAGTTGTTATTATTCATCTTTCACTGGGGCTGAGGTTGTCATGATTAGGGCTTGGCCATGCTCACTCTTCGTGGCATGCCCTAGCTACTCAGGGACACAATGCAAACCTTTGACAAGCCCCAAGGAATGTAACAGGGATCAAGTAGGGTCACCCTAAGCAGCCACTCTAAAAGCAGGAGGCACACACTTATAGCCAAAAAGGGGTTAGTGAGAGGAGAGAGTCTTGAGCCACCTACTGATGGATAAGAGTATATAGCCCAGTTGGCTTGAGTAGCAGCTAAAGACCAGAAAAGGAAAGAAAACAGAAATGAAGAACAAATCAAATTTCATCATGATTTGGGCAGGTTAAGAGATATAATTATTGGGGTGATGTGATTGAAGGCTTGATTAATATCAGTATTAAAAGGGGATTAATTACAGGCATAGTGAAAGGTAAAACATGTTTGTTAGTAGATAATGTGAAATCTGAGGCAGGCAATGCATGTGTGTGTTAGGAGATAGCATATTACTTTAACAGTCACATGGGAAAATGAAAGTGACAAATATCAGTGTTTCATAGTCAGAACTGCTTTGGATTGATATTTAAAGGTTTTATTTAAGACACAGATGGCCTGGATGACCTGTTTTGCAACTTCTTTCAGGGAAGGCTTGGTTAGAGTTGATTCCTTCAACTGTTGCTTGTCTAAGAAGGTTTTTATGCCTCCATCTAGTCTAAATGACAGTCTAGCAGGATACAGTAGTCTTGGTTGAAAGCCATTCTCATGGAGCACTCAATAGATATCTTGCCATTTTCTTATGGCCTGTAGCATTTGTGTGGAGACATCTGCTGCTAATCTTATGAGTTTTCCTCTGTAGGTGACTCTTTGTTTTTTCTCCTGCAGCCTTCAGAATTCTTTCTTTTTATTTTTTTTTAAATTATTTTTTATATTTATTTATTTCCCTTTGTACCCCTTGTTGTTTTTATTATTGTTGTTATTGATGTTGTCATTGTTGGATAGGACAGAGAGAAATGGAGAGAGAGGAGGGGAAGACAGAGAGAGGGGGGAGAGAAAGACAGACACCTGCAGACCTGCTTCACCGCCTGGGAAGCGACTCCCCTGCAGGTGGGGAGCCGGGGGCTCGAACTGAGAACCTTAAGCTGGTCCTTGCACTTTGTGCCACGTGCGCTTAACCCTCTGAGCCACCGCCCGCCTCCCCTTCAGAATTCTTTCTTTATCTTTACTCCTTTTCATTCTAAATATGATGTGTCTTAGTGTCTTTAAGTCTTGGTTAATTCTGTTTGGTATCCTCTGAGCGTCTTAAACCTTTATGTCTTTTATGTTGTCCAGAAGAGAGAAATTCTCAGCTATTATGTTCTGTAGAATGCTTTCTTACTTTCCCTCTCTTCCTCTGGTAGGCCTATAATGCATATATTACTTATTTTGAAAGGATATGCCTCTGTTGTTGTTTTTAATATCTCTTTATCTCTTTTTGAGACCTCTTACTTCTTTCTTAGTTTTCTCTAACTCATCCTCAATCGTGAATTCTGTTTTCTGCCTCACTTATTGTATTCTCTCTCCCCTCTGTTGCTTTCTGTAGCTCAGCTATTTTGTTACCCTGTTCTGATACTGTATTAGCTTGTTCAGCTAGTTGTGCTCTTAGCTATTTCAGCTTTCAGCTCTCTAATTACCTCCAGGTAGTTAGTATTTTCTTTCAGAGTCTCATTTGTTGGTCTCCCATTTCTGATGACATTGCTTTTAAAACCTTTCCTCATTCCTGTGACTAATGCCTCAGTTAGTGTTTGGATATTGATCTCATTCTTCTGTGCTTCTACCTTTGGTGGACATTTAGCTGGGCTTTTGTCCTAATTCCTTTCTCCAATATTTCTTCTTGGTTAAACCATTGTATGTAATGTGTTATGAGGTCCCTCTCTCAGTACTTTTCAAATTACTGATCACTCTTGCCTGGATTGACTTGTGTCTAAGTAAGGTACTTAAAGAGTTCACAGTTGTGGAAATTAACAGTTGTTTCAGTGTTATCTCAATCCCTGAGTTGAAGCACAGTGGCTGTTAAAATTTTGTTCTTGTTCTTCCCTGTAGATTATGGGAGCCTACAGGCTTTCTAACTATAAGTTGTTCAGCTCAATCAGTCACTCCTGACCAAGAGGTAAATAAGGGTGGGGGAGAGATAGCACAGTGGTCATGCAAAGAGACTCTCATGCTCCAAAGATCCAAAGCCCTGACTCAATTCAGCTGTTTTGCCAGCAGCCAGAGTCAAGCCAGGCAGCACTACTTGGCACTGTGAGTTTCTAAACAAGTCCTGTATATAGTCTGTGGGTTCTGAGGCTATTATTCACCATGTTATCATCAGGAAAACAATGTGGAAAGGCTCCCACTATACAGCTCCACCTCTAGACCACCGGGGTGTAGATCTTCTCTTGAGTTTCCTCGTCAGTTCTCTGCCCTCCAATGTCAGCACAGGACCTCACAACTGCTGCTCCAGCCTCCAAGGGACAGTAGCAATGGAGACCCACAGTTGCATTTGGTGAACCTTAGGACAGTCTTCTCCCTTCATCAGTCATTTTGTTGGTAAAACAGACTGAAAGTGGTGCCTCATCTGGCAAACTGCC
Organism: Erinaceus europaeus; assembly: GCF_950295315.1. Lineage (NCBI taxonomy): Eukaryota > Metazoa > Chordata > Mammalia > Eulipotyphla > Erinaceidae > Erinaceus > Erinaceus europaeus. Next base: position 136,290,166 of record NC_080163.1, read on the forward strand.
AGGCTGTTACCAGCCACTTGGGAATATATATGGGCTTTAGCCCCAGGAATCTCTCCTTAGGATCCTCTCTGTCCATGAGCCACACTTGTTTGCACTCACTTATGACTTGGTGGGTTCCCAAAGTAGTCCTAGTCTCATCTTGTTGAAGTCTCAGCTGTTCTTCCTTGATATTCCTCCACCAGCAGCATTTGTAGAAAGTGCATTATATGATCAAGGAAGATAACAAGAAAGACTGTAGTCAGCATTCCTCTTCCTCATCTTTACACAGCATGGCAAGAGCAGTGATTTCAGTTGAGCCATCCCTGATCTTTTTTACTATGTGCATGTAACCTGGTGTGCCACCGCCTGGACCCCTCCCTGATTTTTTTTTTTGCCTGGAGTCCTTAGCTCTTCTGTTGTCACAGACAAAGCCCATAAAACCCATGTCTGGAACCTGGTGGCTGAAAAGAGAGTTAACATACAAAGCCAAACAAATTGTTGAACAGTCATAAACCTAAGACTGGAATAGTGCAGATGAAGAGTTGGAGGGTCCTCCATTTTATAGATAGCTAGTAGGCATATTTTAGTTGTATTCCAAAGGGCCTGTGGCTATACTAGTTTTTTTTTTTCCCTGAGCCTGAAATCTTATATGCAGGTAGATCCAATTTATTGTCTGAGGAGACGGTTCCAGTTGCTAGCATGATGCCAACCAGTCTTCCCTGGACAGATAACCCCACCAATGTGTCCTGGAGCTCTGATTCCCCAGAGCCCCACCCTACTAGGGAAAGAGAGAGGCAGGCTGGGAGTATGGATCTACCTGTAAATGCCCATGTTCAGCGGGGAAGAAATTATACAAGCCAGACCTTCCACCTTCTGCATCCCACAATGACCTTGGGTCCATACTCCCAGAGGGTTAAAGAATAGGAAAGCTATCAAGGGATGGGATGGGATATGGAGTTCTGGTGGTGGGAATTGTGTGGAGTTGTACCCCTCTTATCCTATGGTTTTGTCAATGTTTCCTTTTTATAAACTAACAAACAAACAAAAAACCATGTCTGTACTAAGTGCACATCTACATCGTTGGTTTCATAGTGTCATGATTTACCCATGAGATGTGGTTATGAAAAGTAACTCTCTAATTTATTTCAGTAATGAAAATACCTAAAAGTCTTGGCACATCCTATAGAACATGGGTACTGGACATATTTTCTCAGAATAACAAATTCTGCTACATGTATAGTGATCTGAAACCTGAGTCTAGTATAGAGAAGATGTCAATGTTTAAGAACCCAATATAGGGAGATTTTAAACATCATAATGTTTCTACTGAATGACTTGCAACTGGGAGTTGGAAAAAAATTACCATCACTAAATCTTATAAGTGCTACCCTTGATCTTGAAGAAACTGGGTTCAAGTAGAGTGGGTTTGGTGAATCACTGGTTAAAATTAATACATCATAAATCAGAAGAAAAAATTGGCAGAAATAAGTAATTAAATCTTCTGAAATTCCTGTATCCACATGCAACTTTCTGTTTAGGACATAATATATTTTATAGTACCCAGGCAGTCAAAATAACATGTTGATTCTCATAAAGCTCCTCTTCAGATAAGAGTTGGCCAAAACATATTTCTGATATCTTGGAAAAGTAGACAATGATGGAAAAAAAAGGAATTTTGGGGGAAATTGGAGCTGTTAATTAAATAGGAAGTGATGTTATAGCGATAGATACTAAATAAAGGAATTATATGTGGGAAGATGGGAATTATAAAACCAATTCTCTACTTACTGTCAATGAGTAAGGAAAGAACCCAGACTTGTTAATTTGTGATTAACTCACTTTAGATAACATTGTGGAGCCCTAAGCTGCCCTTTCTTCCCATGAAACAGGAAATTCGGCTTGCTCATACTCAACTGCCAGTGATCTAGAATATATGAAGCTCCAAAGATCTTTCATTACACAGGTCTCTGGCTAAAATACCATTCAGAGAAAAATTCACTGATTTAAAAAATATCTTTCAAGTTGATTTTCCAAATGAACCTTCTCTGACATTTCTTGAAATTTTAATCTAGGGAGTCCAGCAGTAGTGCAGCAGATTAACTGCACATGGTACAAAGCACAAGGACCTGCATAAGGATCCTGGTTCAAGCCTCCTGCTTCCCACCTGCATGGGAGTCATTTCACAGGTGATGAAGCAGTTCTGTCGATGTCTGTCTTTCTCACCCCCTTTGTCTTCCCCTCCTCTCTCCATTTCTCTCTGTCCTAACAACTACGACATCAATAACCACAACAATAACTACAAAGACAATAAAAAAGGGCAACAAAAGCTAAAATAAATATAGAAACTTTAATTTAAACCCTTAACTGGTGTTTAAAAATATTAACTCAACAAATATAAGAAGACCATCTGACCAGAAAGCACTTACTTTGACCTGAGATTAATCAAGCTCATAAAGATGATAAGGCAATAGCATTACAAGTGTGTAGTGATCTTCTATGAGAGCCCTCAAGGTAGTCAATAAACAACATGTAATATATATATATATATATATATATATATATATATATATATATATATATATATATATCAATGCTGCCAAGGTGTTACAGCATTAGACTTTAAAGTAAAGGGACCAGAGTTCAATCCCCAGTATCACATGTGCCAGAGTGATGATATATGTTTTCTTTCTCTGCCTCTCTCTCTCTGTGTCTCATAAATAAAGTTAACAAAATAAGGAAGGAAAGTCATGGAAGTAATTCTATGGTTTCTGTAATTTAATTCATCTCTTTCCCTTTTTCTCCCTTTTTATCTTCTCTCCATGATTCCCTCCTTCCCATCCATCCATCCATCCATCCATCCATCCATTATTGTTCCTTATAATCTACATATTAGTTATTTTTAGGAGAGAACATGAGTAAATATATGAATATATTACTCAAGAGTATCCTAACCATACTGTTATTTTAGGAATATTCATTTGATGGTGGGTTACAGTATGAATTGACAAACAGAAAAATGTGAAGTTGTTTGTTTGCTGGTCAGAAGGCACTGAATCATCCATGAGCAGCAGAGACTCTGAACTAGATTAAATGGCAAAGGAAATGGAAGAGAGGACAGATGAGAAAGCTACTTAAAACTGTAACAGTAGGGTTTGGCAAAAAATTCAATTGATCATAGACAATGCATAGAGAAATGAACAGATGAAAATTGCCCAGGATGAATACTGAGGGGGAAAAAGATAGGGGGTGTGTATGTCTTTGAGGATGATTTCAGGAGGAAAGAGAATGGAGGGACAGGTTCCATGAGAGGCAGCGAAGCCAGGAGAACAGTGTTTCAGAGCCTAAGCACAAGGTTTCAGGGAAGAGAGGCCAGGAGAGCCACCAGTTTCATTCTGGCTTCTAATTCCAAGAATAAGCCTCATAGGATAAGAAAGCAAAAGAGAGTGTTGAATGTTTTAATCTGTGGAAGGGACAGAAGACACATGGCAGGGGGGTAGGGAGGGATGGGTTGGTTGAACAGAAAGGTGATGTGGGTTAAAAAATTAACTACCCTATCTACTGAAGGCAAATACAATAATAAACATAGAGGTAAGAATGAAATATTTTTGCCTCCAGGAAACCAGTTCAGTTCTTCATGCTAAAGGAAGTGGGACTTGGTGCCTTCCTTGCTGTCACCTCCCTGTCCCCTTCAGCCCTTGAGGGTGACAGAGAAGCCATTGTTCTGTCTGCTACTCAAAGAACTTCCAGCCACTGAGTGGCCACTCACAGTCACTCTCTTTTGTGCTTGGAGAGATTAGATGCCCAGCTGCAAGCTCAAGAGGCTCCAAGACAGAAGCCAGGGGCAAGTGAGGGGTTTCAGGGCTGCTGCCAAGTTTGAATCCAGCCCCTCCTCCTCTCAGTCCTATGAGCTTCCAGGAAATTGGATAAGGGGATTTTTTTTCCCCCTTCCTTTTCTTTCCCATTCCTTCTTGGAAAATGAGTGCTTTCTAAATCTGCTTGACATAAGAACTCTTTTTGTTCCTCCCTAATGTTGATGGCTTGTTTTGTTCTTGAGTTTGCTTGCATCTCACAAAGGAATTTAGGTGAAAAAAAAAACCCAACAACTAAACTAAACTCAGCAGCCCTATTCACAACAAAGTTGAAAACATTTAAAAGTAAATTCAATTAGCAAATATGGAACCAATTATTATATGACAAAAACTGTGGTTTTTTAAATTTATTTTATTTATTTATTCCCTTTTGTTGCTCTTGTTGTTTTATTGTAGTTATTATTATTGTTGTTGTTGGATAGGACAGAGAGAAATGGAGAGAGGGAGGGGAAGACAGAGAGGAGGAGAGAAAGATAGACACCTGCAGACCTGCTTCACCACCTGTGAAGTGACTCCCCTGCAGGTGGGGAGCCGGGGTTCGAACCGGGATCCTTATGCCGGTCCTTGTGCTTTGCGCCACCTGCGCTTAGCCCGCTGCACTACAGCCCGACTCCCAAAAACTGTGGTTTTAAATATCCCAAATGTGATTTTTTTCTCAGGAAAACCAAGAAGTACATAATGTGTTCATTTTCCTAGGTTAATAAGGTAAATTTAAGTAAGAAATGTGTGTCAAAATATTATAGTGATAACAGTAATATTTACCAAGTGTTATGAGACAGGGTCTATGTTTTTCTCCAGAAAAGCAAATCAAACCAAAAAATAAAGACAAGTTTATTTTCTCAAGTATTTCAAGTTTTGCAAATTTGACAAGCACCAAGTAGACAGACATGGAATGATAAAGTGATTAAAAAAAAACTCAATGAGCTTATTATCATTTTCTCTGCATACCTCTTCTGAATTCATCTAATTTTTCTAGGAACAAAGCTTCAGCTACAGAATAATTTCATTATTTAATTGATATATTTAAGGTACTGATATAACCCATTTGTAATTATATAGCTCAAGTGATCACAACAACACTCAAATACAATTCTGTTTGTTTGTTTACTTATTTATTTATTAGATAGAGACAAAGAGAAACTGAGAGGGGAAGGGGAATAGAGAGGGAGAGATAAAGACACCCCCAGCACTGCATCACCACTTTGAAGCTTCCCCCCTCCCCTGTGAGGACCAGAGGCTTGAACCTGTGTTGTGCACTGTAATGTGTGTACTCAACTGAGTGTGCCACCATCCAGCCCCTGTCAAATACAATTCTCCAATGATAGAAAATACATTTCTGCTTTCAGTTGCCAAGAACATGGTACTGATCATCCTGGCTACATTTCATGCAGTTAGGATAATGTTGCTAAATATACCAAAGGTTTTAACATTCAATTCTACCTGCAACCGGGCTAAACATCAGGGTTTTTTTTTTTAACAAGTTTTTAAAAAATGTCTGAATCACATTTCTACAAACTGCACATTATGGATTCTCTTTCTTCTAACTCTCTGCCCTTGCCTCTGGCTACCTGCAGCAGTTGTATGTGTTTCAAGTTGTTTTAACAGCTGGAGATAGATCTATACTGATCCACACCCAACTCCCATTAGTCCTGAAGGGTCCACTTGTATGCATTTGCAGGGCAAGTTGGAGGCCATGGAAGGTTGAGAAAGGGAGGGAATGAATCCTACTCATCTATTAAAGCACCAAGGCTATGTAAAATTTTGGGTTAAAATTACCTTATTTAATTTTCCTAACAACTCTTGGTTCAAAATCTTCCACCTACTATAAAGTTAAGCTCAATCTTCTACCATCTTCATCACCTGTCTTGCTCTTAAGAATCATCAATGCTTATGATATGTGTGTCATGACTCCAATTCCCAATTTCCTTTTCATCATCCATCTCCCCTCTTTTTAAAAAAAATATATAGTGATTTAATATTGATTTACAAAATTACAATATAACAGGGATACAACTTCATACCACTCACACCAACAGAGTTCTGTGTCCGCAATCCTTCCATTGTAAGCTACAGCAGTTCTCTTAAAGTTGCAGATATGGGTTAACTACTATTTCTACAACTGTCTATATTTGTGTATATTTGCTCCCCCTTTTTCCCTTGTGGTTTCATCTTCTCTTCCTTTACAAGGTACACATACACCTATTACTACATCCAAATATCCCTCCCTTTTTTTTCTTCTCTCTTCAGGTCCTGATGAAGTAGGGAGTTCGGAGGCCTCCGGTCATCATTTCTCTCCCACTGGGAGAATGGACCAAATTCTTTTTTGAGTGCAGAAGGTGGCAGTTCTGGCTTCTGTTTCTTCCCTTCAACCCTCAAAAATCTCCACGGTTTCCTATCCAGTTGTAATGTCACCTAGAAAGATTTAAGAGGAACCACCAGGCTCTCTATGGCCTTCTGGCAGCACTGCCACACTCCCTAGCACCACCATCTACAAAAGGGATCTCACAAGAATGAGGCATAGGGAGGTACTCACTACAAACTCTAGTGTACTTCTGCTTTCAGGTATATATTTTGCAGTAGTTTATGGGTACATTGTGAACGTAAGCTCTCTCTAACACTTCCTCTCCACTATTCCAAGCTTGGGATCCATGATTGCTCAACAAATTGTTTGGCTTCGTATGTTAACTCTCTTTTCAATCAACAGGTTCCAGATGCCACCAGGATGCTGGCCAGGCTTCCCTGGATTGAAGACCGCACCAATGTGTCCTGGAGCTCAGCTTCCCCAGAGACCCACCCTACTAGGGAAAGAGAGAGGCAGACTGGGAGTATGGACCGACCAGTCAATGCCCATGTTCAGCAGGGAAGCAATTACAGAAGCCAGACCTTCTACCTTCTGCAACCCTCAACGACCCTGGGTCCATGCTCCCAGAGGGCTAGAGAATGGGAAAGCTATCATGATAGGGGGTGGGTTATGGAGATTGGGTGGTGGGAATTGTGTGGAGTTGTACCCCTCCTACCTTATATTTTTGTTCATTAATCCTTTCTTAAATAAAAAATTAAAAAAAAAGAATGAGGCATAGTTCAGAAACTTCCTTTCAAGCACTATATAACTTAATATCATCATGATTTATTTATTTTTCCATCTTTTATTTATTTATTATTGGATAGAGACAGAGAAACTGAAAGGAAAGAAGAGAAGGAAAGAGAGGGACTGGGTGGCAGTACACATGGTTGAGTGCACATGCTGCAATTTTCAAGGACCCAGGTTCACGTTCCTGGTACCCACCTCCAAGGGGAAAGCTTTGAGAGTGGTGAAGCAGTGTTGCAAGTGTCTCTCTGTCTCTCTCCCTTCTCTATCACCTCCTTCCCTCTCAATTTCTGGATGCCTCTGTCCAATAAATAAATAAGGATAATTAAACATTTTTTAAACCTTTTAAAAAAGAGAGGGAAAGAGATAGAGAGACACATGCAGCCCTGCTTTACCACTTGTAAAGCTTTTACCCTGCAGGTGGAGACCAGGGGCTTGAACCTGAGTCCTTGTACACTGTAATATTGCACTTAAACTGGTGCACCACCACCTGGTCCCTTATCATGACGCTTTATATCTTTGATTACCTGTAAGTCCAGGATTCCAGATCATGTATATATTCCTATTATGAATCAGTCTCCTATCAAGTCTAACTTTGTCAAATCCCTATAACTCATGAGGTGTCATAACCCAAATCCCCTATCTGTGGAACATCTCTTCTAAATGTGTTTCCTTCACTCTGAGCCAGCATTCTCTTCCTCTGTAGTCTCCTAAGGTGAAGATTTCTTTCCTTCTCCACTGCATATATGGTAGAGCCAGGAAGTGAGGGCTGTGCCTACTGCCCTTCATTGCTGTCTCCCAGTTACTTTTCTTCTCTCTTTCAAAGTCCCCTTTACAGCACCTGCTATCACACTATCTCATCAAACACCCTCTTCACTGCAGTCATCAATGGCCCTGCATCTGCTGATACAGGAATCTTTTCCAGCCTAGCTTACTGTCTTTGTCTCCATCAGTACCTGTCATTATTCACGATGATTTCAATATCCACACAGTAATCCATCCAATTGGCCTCTATGTTGCTTGAGCTGCTCATGTCTGGTGCTCTTTTTCCTTTAAGCCACTTCTGTCACTAGTGTTATACTCATCATCACCTAGACCTGGTCATTACCAGTAACTTTATCACTTCTAAAAGTTATTCTTTAAAATGTTCCATTCCTTTAACCTTTTATCTCCCCATTTCTCCCAGTATCCAGACTCCAACCCATCTTTAAATACTTTTTCTAAGCTATCAATTGCTACATGTTTCATGTTCTCTGTTATTTATTTATTTAAATCCCAAGGTTTATAACCCAAACCCCTCTCTTGTGGATATCTTCAGTCACCTTGTACCCCTCTTTCCTTCCACTGTCCTAGCTATTTCTAAACCCAGATATATATTTTTTTAACCTTGTACTTCTTGGCAAGCAACAGACTATGCTTTAAAAAACACTGCTGGGCGGGGGAGACAGCATAACGGTTATGCAAACAGACTCTCATGCCTGAGGCTCCTAAGTCCCAGGTTCAATCCCCCGCACCACCATAAGCCTGAACTGAGCAGTGCTCTGGTGTTTCTCTCTCTCTCCTCTCTCTTCTCTCTCTCAAAAATAAAATTAATTTAAAAAAAAGAATAATTCTTTAAAAAAAAGAGATTTTTAATAAAAAAAAAAAATACTGCTGGGCTATCTAACTTCATTTTAAATTTATGAACATGGGGGGCTGAATGATGAGACACACTGAAGAATGTGCACATTACCATGCACAAGGACATGGGTTTAAGTCCCCAGTCCTCACCTGTAGTGGGGGTGGGATGAACTTCATGTGTGATGTGTGATGAAGCAGTGCTGTGGTGTTCTCTCTCTCTCTCTCCCCCCTTCCCTCTCAACTTCTGTCTCTATCAAAAAAAAAAAATATTTAAAAAATTATGAACAGAAGGACCTCAACATTAGCCAGCAATACCACCATATTTTGCTAATTAGTTCATTCACTTTCTTTCCAACATAAAAATTTCATTCCTTTCTCTCTCTCCTCAAACTTTCAGCACCTTCTTTCTCCTCTACCCTAACTTTCAGCTTGCCTTTTAATTTACTAAAAAAAAGAGAGAGAACAAGAACCTCCTCGTTTATTTACTAACTGGTCTATGAATGGTGCATCTCCACCTTTTACTCCATGTCTCCTATTCTATGGACAGAAAACCCAAGCTCAGCATCACATTATCCTTCCTTGAGAACTTTATTTTCAGCACCAAAATACTAGTTGGTATTCCTTCTTTCAATGTCATTTTTGACTCCATACTCAACTTCACTCACTCCAATACTATTCTATTTCCTATTCCTCTTTATTATAAACATCCTAAAAAGTAGTCTGTATTGTTTATTTTCATTGTATTTAAAAAAAAATTATCTTTATTTATTTATTTATTTATCGGATAGAGACAGCCAGAAAATGAGAGGGAAGGGAGTGATAGAGAAGGCAGAGAGACAGAGAGATGCCTGCAGGCCTGCTTCACCACTCACAAAGCTTTCCCCCTGCAGATGGGGACCAGAGGCTTAAACCCAGGTCCTTGTATATTGCAACATGTGTGCTAAACCAGGTGAGCCACCACCCAGCCCCATTTGTTTTTATTCTTTGCCTTCAATTCTCTCCTAAGATTTTTTTCCTCCACCATGCCACTGAGACTGTCTGACAAGGTTAAAAACATCTCAGTACTAGGCGGTAGTACACCTGGTTGAGCACACATTAAAATGCCTAAGGAAGGACTCAGGTTCCAGCCTCCAGTCCCCAGGTTTGCAAATGGTGATGTAGGGCTGCAAGTGTCTCTCTGTCTCTCTATCTCTCCCTTCTTTCTTGATTTCTAAAAGTCTCTATCCAATAAATAAATAAAGATAATACAAAAATTTTTTTTTAAAAAGACCATCTCAGGGGTCAGGTGGTAGCACAGTGGGTTAAGTGCACATGGCGCCAAGAGCAAGGAGCAGCATAAAGATCCCGGTTCGAACCCCTGGCTTCCCACCTGCAGGGGAGTCACTTCACAGGTGGTAAAGCAAAGCAAGTCTGCAGGTGTCTATCTTTCTCTCCTCCTCTCTGTCTTCCCCTCTTCTCTCCACTTCTCTCTGTCCTATCCAACAATGATGACATAAATAACAACAACAATAATAACTGCAACAACAATAAAACAACAAGGGTAACAAAAGGGGGGGAGCAAATTAAAAAAAAGCAAACTTAAAAAAAAAAAGACCATCTCCTTGCTAATTTTCTTTCCTCATTTTATGTGGCCTGTTAACAGTAGTAACACAAGAGATGATCCTGCTCTTGGCTTTTTATTTTTTCAGCAGAGAAATTTTATTAAATGAGTATCAATGATGCACTATTTAATCAGTTGAATTTTAAAATATAATGCAATGACATTGATTTAAAACGTTACGTAGACTTTGATATAGGTATCTGCTATACTATGACTACCACAAAAAGCCCTACAACTGACACCCTTCTCACCTACCTTCCCTTCTAGCAGCCAGTATTGTTCTCTTTCCCTACTTCTATGTTTGTTTTAACCACTCTGGTTTTGCCCCAATCACACTTCAGACCTGTATTTGCTTCTGGCCTCTAACTTTGCCCTTTGTTCTTCCAGAGACTCCAATGCCCCCAGGGCTTTCTCTGTTCTCTCCCTGATACCATTCAGATCTCTGCTCCAAATTTACCCTCTCCATCAGTCCTTTCCCAATTACTTTTTTGGCAAAACACTTTTACCACCTTCCCCATTTTTGTTAGCTTGGACAAAGTTCCCAGGGGCTGGGTGGTGCTGCACCTGGATGAGTGCACATGTTATAATACACAGGGACCTGGGTTCAAGCCCCCAGTACCACCTAGAGGGGGTAAACATCACAAGTGGTGAAGCAGGGCTGCATATGTCTCTCTGTCTTTCTTCCTCTCTATCTACCCCCCTTTTTCTGAATTTCTGGCTGTCTCTATCAAATAAATAAAGATAATAATTTTTTTCCCTCTCCATTTATCCCCCTTTTGTTGCCCTTGTTGTTATAGCCTTGTTGTGGTTATTATTATTACCATTGTTGATTGTTGATGTTGTTCATTGTTGGATAGGACAGAGAGAAATGGAGAGAGGAAGGGAAGACAGAGAGGGGGAGAGAAAGACAGACACCTGCAGACCTGCTTCACCGCCTGTGAAGTGACTCCCCTGCAGAAGGGGAGCCCGGGGCTCGAACCGGGATCCTTACACAGGCCCTTGCGCTTTGCGCTTAACCCACTGTGCCACCGCCCGACCCCCATAATAAAATTTTTTTTAAAGTTTCCTTATGATGCTTACTTTCTACCATTACATAATCTATTCATTTATTTATCCATCTTTTTTGCATTATACACATATACCTGCCTAACTTCCTTTTTTGTTTCTAGCTCCTGAGACATTGACTCACAATTGATGCTCAGTATATACTTGTGGAATTAATGATGCATGTCATCAAGAGTGTCCCCATCCTCCTCTGTTGGCATTATGGAGAAGTTGTGTTAGATATCTCTCTCTTGCTTTTTCTTTGATTCCACCCCAAAGTTTCTGATTTTTTTTTTCATGTATTTCTTTTATCTTTTTTTTCCTACTTTCTTTCTCTTTTTTATTTTTGTTGTTGTTTTTACAGACACTAGGGTTATCACTGGGGCCTGGGGCCTTTACAGTGAATCTATTGCTTCCAGTAGCCATTTCCCCCAATTTTTATTTACTTTATTTTTTATTAGATAGAGCAGAGATAAATTAAGAGAAGAAGGTGAGATAGAAAGGGAGGAAAAAAGATACTTATAGCACTGTTTTACTGCTCATGAAGCTCACCCCCTGCAGGTAGGGTCTGGGGGTTTGAACCAGGCCCTTGCACATGGTAATGTGTGTACTCAACTGGGTGTTCCACTTCCTGGCCCATACTTCTACTTCCTTCTTTTTTTATTCACCACATTCATACTTTGGGTCTCCATTTGCCCTTCAATTTTTAGAGCTTCTAAGTAGTCTTCTCATTCAGTCTCCCCTGTTCCAGTACAGCATGCATATCACTGTCAGAATCATGTATCTGGAACATCATTATATTCTTGGGGGTTCCTCAACCAGGATGTTGAGTATCCTCTAGGGATTTAACAAATGATTAAATTATTCTCACTGAATAAAAGGCAAACTTCATCTTCAGCTTGGTCTCCCATATATGATTTCTTAACCCTTCCAAATTATTCTGTTAGTTCTACCAGACATATAAGCAGTCTGCAGTATCCCAAAATATGGTACACTAGCTTTTACCATATGCACTTGCCAATATCTGACTTCTTCTTCTAGCGTTTGCCCTTCTTCCGTAGCCAGTCAACAGCGTCAGGTTGAGCCTGATGTAAAGTTTCAAGACCTCCTTTGAATCTGGAGAGGTGGCAGTCGTTGACTTTGTGGGTCATAGTCTGTCTGTAGCCGCAGGGGCAGTTCGGGTCATCTCTGGCTCCCCAGCGATGGAACATAGCGGCACACCGGCCATGGCCTGTTCGATACCGATTGAGGAGGGCCCAATCATAACGTGCTAGGTCAAAGCCGGGTTGACGCTTGCAGGGGTCTGTGATGAGGTGTTTGTTCTTTACCTCAGCTGACTGCCAACTCTGTTTCCAAGAGTCTGGAACAGAGAAGTTCAGTGTATGCGTAGGGGACCAGATTGGGTGACGAGACGTCAAGCATTGGACAGGGTAGGTGAAGATATCCGTGTATATTGGCAGGTCCGATCAAGTGTAGACGTGGGAAATGAACTTAGATGATGCCGCATCCTGACCAATATCTGGCGGGGAGATGTTGCTAAGAACTGGCAGCCATGGAACCGGGGTGGAACGGATGGTTCCAGAAATTATCCTCATGGAGGAATATAATTTGGAATCGACCAAGTGGATATGGGGGCTACGGAACCATACTGGGGCACAGTATTCTGCAGTGGAATAGCATAATGCCAGAGATGATGATCATAGTGTGGAAGCGCTCGCGCCCCATGAGGAGCTGGCCAGTCTTGCAATGATGTTATTCCTCGCGCCCACCTTTGCTGCAGTTTTTATGAGATGTTTGTGAAATGACAGAGTGCGATCGAGAGTAATGCCATGATAGACTGGCTGGGCTTCATGCCGGATTCTCGTATCGCCAAGCTGCACATTAAGCTCACGCGAGGCCGAGGCATGGTGTAGATGGAAAACAGTTGATATCGTTTTTGCAGTGCTAGGGATTAGTCACCATTTTTTACAGTAATCAGATATCAGAGACATGTCTTTCGTGAGTGTTTCCTCGAGGATGTCGAACTTGGATGCCTGAGTTGCACAGCAGATGTCATCAGCGTAGATGAACTTCCTTGAAGAAGTTTCTGGGAGGTCATTGATGTGAATATTAAATAGCATAGGAGCCAGAACAGAGCCCTGGGGGAGGCCACTTGAGACAAGTCTCCATCTGCTAGACTTGTCACCCAGATGCACCCAGAATCTTCTGTTTTGGAGAAGAAACGATATAGTGTTGGCCACCCATGGAGGCAGGCATCTTGAGAACTTGACTAGGAGACCACGGTGCCAGACCGTGTCATAGGCTGCTGTGAGATCAACAAAGACAGCACCCGTCTTTAAATTCTTCTGGAATCCATTTTCAATGTAAGTTGAGAGGGCCAAGGCTTGTTCGCAGGTAGATCTTCCTGGGTGGAAACCAGCTTGGGCGGGTGATAGGAATTTCTCTGTAAGATGAGAAATGCGTGACAGAAGCAGCCTCTCAAGGAGTTTGTAACACACGGAGGAGAGAAATTGGTCTATAGCTGGCGGCCAGTGTTGGGTCTTTCTTTGGTTTCAAAACTGCTATTATCTTCACACGACGCCAAACCCAGTCTGGAAAAGAGAAATTTCCCAGGAGTGGTCATCCCACTTCTGGTTATCTTGTCCCTCTCCAAAACTCTCTCCCTTTACACTGTCTGAACTGGAAGACGCTTTGAAGAGGGTTAAACCGGGAACAGCTGCTGGCTATGATAACATCACCCCAGAACTCATTCTTAACCTGGGTCCCGCGGCAAAGAAGTGGCTCACTTCATTCCTGTCCCACATCTTGGAATCTGAGTCTATGCCCAAAGTTTGGCGTCGTGCGAAGATAATACCTGACTGATTTGACCCATAAAGTGTCACCTCCTAAGACTCAACTCAATAAATACTCTACCCCTGTAATTTTGCTTAAGCAACTCTAAATGCCAGATTATGCTTGTAGACTATTGAATTTACTCTTCATATTCTAATTTTATAACTCATCTCTTCAGGGCTAGGGAGATATCGTAATGGCTATGCAAAAGACTCTCGTGCCTGAGGCTAGGAACACCCAGGTTCAGTCCCCAGCACCATCATAAGCCAGAGTTGAGCTCTGTTCTTTCTCTCCTTATTACTCTCATTAAAGTAAAATATACAAAGTATTTATAAACACACACACACAATTCACCTATCCCAAGAAACTCCATAATGAACAGTTTCTCATCTATACACCCAGAATACATTGCAACTTTTATTTATTTATTTTTTTACTCATTCTCCTGTCTTGTAGTGACATTGTTTGTGCCTGCCACTTCTCACACTACTTTTCTCATTTGTAAGTGTACTTTTAGAGGGGAGAATCTTGTTTCATTCATCTTTAATCCCCTCACAGATCCTACTACAATGCTTTACACAGAGCAGAATACTCATCATATCTATATAATTATTTTAAATAGTAGTTAGATGCCCTAAGCACATAACCTAATATGCCTCCTGTGGGAGCATAATAGATCTACAACTATTTCTTTTTATAAAAAAAACAATGCTTTATTAAGCATAAGCCTGATTTCTAATTAGGCATTTAGCTACCACATCAGAAGTAGGAGAGGAATTTCATGTGAGGCAGGGCTAAAGGGCTGCTCATCCAATCCTTATGAAATATTTCAGCTCCTCAACCACAAAGAGTAGGTGGTGTATGACGATCTCTTTTCTAGTCTCAGTGGCATCTATAAGATGTGAACTGACCTGCAAGGGCTTATGACTGGATATTCCATAGATAAAGCTTCTGTTTCAAGCATCAGCAGCTACTTCATTTGCTCTAAACAATAGGTGAAAGAAGGGGGGAGGGGAAATCAGCTGATGCTTCAGCTGATGATGATGATGATGATGACAAAAACGATAATGGCATTTACATGATTCTGCAGTGCTTGACAAACTCAGCAAATTACTTGTAAAGTCGGCAGCCAAGGCTGTCAATGAGAGTCACCTCTGGGCTAGGAAGAAACGGCCACATTTGCATAAAAGGAGCAAGCTCACAGCACCTGACAAAGCAGAGGTGTACAAAGAGCCCTGTGTTCACAGGCACCCACATAGGAAATAGGTTTACTTTCTAATAGTAGATTGAAAGTTGATAGAGAAAGGAATGCCTGAAAGGAAGGGCCTAGTGTCAAGAGATGATGATCAAACTTGTTTTTAAGTAATATAATGGCAAGGTATTTTACCTTGAATAAACAGATAACTGGAAAAAAAAATAGAAGCTCTGGGAAGAGACCAAATCATCTATGAAATATAATATGTCCTAAAAATAAAGATAGCACTGGAACTTCCTGGGGTGCAGATGATTTTTTAATAGGTGTGTTAGGACAACTAAGTAGCCAGATTGTAAAGGTAGACATATATTCCCAACTGCAGAAAAGATTATACTCAGGAATGACCTGGAGAGATATACGAAAAAAAAAAAAAGTCCTACAGATACTGGAAAAAGACATGAATGAATAACTGGTTGTGGGAAAATAGCTCCTAACTTGAATCAATATCCAGAGACAATAAAAGAAAAAATTGAAAACTGTTATTACATATAATTAAAACAATTTTTTAATGAAAAATACAATTAAAAAAGTTAAAAAATGACAAATGAGAGAAAATGTTTACAATATATATGACAGGTAAAATACTATTTTTTTTGTGGGGACCAAGTGGAGGTGCATTCACTCAGTTAAGCACACACATTACCATGCACAAAAACCCAGGTTGGAGCCCCTGCTCCCAACCTGCAGGAAACACACTTAACAAGCCATGAAGCAAGTCTGCAGGTGTCTCTTTTTCTCTCCCCCTACCCTCTTAGTTTCTCTCTCCTGTCCTATCAAATAAAATAGAACAAAAGGGTCTGAAAATGGTTTCTTGGATTAGTGGATTCATAGTACCAACATTGAGCCCCAATAATAACTCTGGTGGTAATTAAAAAAAAGAAAAATAAAAAGCTTTTTTTTTACAATATCAAAAATAATCTTAAAGTTGAGGGAGAAATGATCACAAACCCAATAAAAATGGACAAGAGACATGAACAGGTATAAAAATAACTTAAAGATGAGAAAATGTGTTTAACTCTACAGACAAATGAAAAACAAATTAAAGAGATACTAGATATCTGGAAATTATGCAATTAAGCATAGAATTTCCAGATGACTAAGAAAATCTACTTATATGTATATTAAATATATATATATATGTATCAACACCATTCACATATATCCATATATGCATATATATCCAGGAGAAATAATATATATATATATATATATTCAAAGAAAAATTAAAAATAGAAACTTTTAAAGAAGAATCACTTATATTAGCACATAGTGGAAAGAACCCAGCTGTCCATCAACAGATACATATAAACAAAATGGATTGTAATTTGGCCATACAATAGAATATTATGTGGTAACTAAAAGGAATTGAGTTTTGGTATATAGAAGAACATGGATGTCCTTTGGTAACATTCTAAGTGAAAGAAGTCAGTCACAGGAGATTGAGAAACTGGTTCTATCACTCAGAGAGTATTTAGTATTCATCTAAAGATGAATAAGGATAAACTCTATGAACTTACTTCCAGGATGAACTACTAATGGAGTGAAAGAAAAGAGCAAAAACTCATTTATAGTACCATTTTCTTTATAATATGAGAAACAAACTATATATGTTTACTTATTTTAGTAAAGTTAACCTTGGGAAGAAACCCAGAAATGAATGAACTGATTACCTGTAAGGGGTAAGTGTGCACAGGAAAAAAGTTAGAAGGGGGGAGTGATTTTCCAGGTGAATGTTTTAACTTTTATAGTGATATTAATGTTTCATATAGTGAAAAAAATCTCACAAGGATGGAAAGGAAACCCCCAAGAGAAATAAATGAACCATATGAAAAAATTTATTTCAAATTACTAACATAACCACACTAAATTAGCAAGTCACTTATGAAGACAGTATTTTTACTATGCACTTTTAGTCTACAGAGTTAAAGGATAGTATAAAGAAGTCCTGAATTCTGGTGAGCAGTTTTTTTTTTCCAATTTTTATTTATAAAAAGGAAAAACTGACAAAAACCCTAGGATAAGAGGGGTACAACTCCACACAATTCTCACCACCAGAACTCTGGACCCCATCCCCTCCCCTGATAGCTTCCCTATTTTTTTTTATCCTTCTGGGAGTATGGACCCCGGGTCATTATGGGGGGTGCAGAAAATGGAAGGTCTGGCTTTTTTTTTTTTTTACAGTGGTATACACGAACAACTTAAATGATATTTTTTAATGCATTCAAGAACTACTCAAGAGAATAAATCTATTGAGGAAGAAGAGAGATGTGGGTTTTTCTCCCACAAATATACAAAAAAAAAAAAAAGGAAGTATAGAATGCTATAGAACTGGAATTGGAAGCATCATCTCCATGCTTAAATAATGGATATTTATTGTAGCTGCATCCATTGAGAAGGCCCAGAAATAGTGGCATCCCAGTGGTCATAATGTCTAGAACTTGATGTTCACATCTTGTTTTTTAAAATTCCACTCTCTACTACAATGACTTAGGATCCCTTAGAGAAATGG
Source organism: Erinaceus europaeus (assembly GCF_950295315.1). Lineage (NCBI taxonomy): Eukaryota > Metazoa > Chordata > Mammalia > Eulipotyphla > Erinaceidae > Erinaceus > Erinaceus europaeus. The sequence continues at coordinate 136,307,962 of NC_080163.1, forward strand.
CTTATTCCATGACATATTAAATGGCTTATTTCCCTTAGAGAAATGGCTTATTGCTCTATGAATCTGAATATCTTATTCTAGAAGAGTACAATAAATGAAGAGGATTTGTCAAAGGATATAAGAAGACTTTACCACTCAACTATGGGATAATTCAAATGTGAAAATGAAAGGTAATAGTAATAGATATAAAAAGTAATAGATAAGAATCTAGTGAATAATGCACAATAATCTACAAATTTATACTAACATAAGTAAATAAACATGTAGTAGATAAGGTTATTTATTTATTTTTGCCATAGATGAGCTAATACATGTAAATCAGTTATAGAATTTGGAAAAAAAAATCCCACCATTTGGTAGATATCACAATGATAAGAACTGATTCAGGTAAACATCATCAAAGGATGCTAAAATCAGTGGGTGAAAGTTTGATGAGAAATGGATATTTAATAATCTCTAAGTATCTTTCCATAAGTGATTTATTAGTCACAAGATGAAAAAAAGTTAATCTTGCAGTGGAAAAACCTGACACACATGGCATTAGCCAAGTAATCTAAGATAACATCACCAATAACAGCACCAACTCAACCTCTCATCCTTCTGGCTGTATGCACTGGGGAAGACACAACATTATTTCTGGTGTGTTTCTGCCAAAAATTCATCACCCAGATCTAATCACGAGAAAACATCAAACAAACCCAAACAGAGTAACCTTCTAGAAAATAAATGGTTTGTACACTTCAAAAAATGTCAAGGTTAAAGAAAGAAAAAGAAGAGCTAAAGATAAAGAATGATTGAGTAACAGTTCTAGTTCAAGAGAAACTAAAGAGATGTGACAACTAGAGGCAATATGGGCACAAACACTGTAGTGGAAGCAAGGACAGAATTTGAATCTGGACTGTGGGTTAATTGGTGGTGTTGCATAAATAAATATTCAATTTCCTAGTTAAACTCATTGTACCATGAGTATGTCAAATAACAGCCTTGTTCTTCTGAGATATATACTGAAATGCTTAGGGAGAGAGGAACACAATGTCAGAAATATATTTTCAAATACCTGAGGAAATTATCTAATAAAATCACACAAGCACGCTCAAATGACATATCTCAGTGTTAACACTTGTGCAGAAACTTGAGGTCTATGGAAATAACCTGAATCCTTTGGGTCTTTGTTCTTGGGGCTGGACCAACTTGCTATGAGTTCCTTGTTCTGCTGGTGGAACTCCTCTGCCCCTCTTTTATCTTAGAGAGTGTGAATGATCAGGTCTGGGGAAAAAAATCTTCTTTCCAGTTAATAGCATATTTTAATAGCCTTGGCTTTAAATTCTTTTTATTTTTCTAAAAATGATTATCCAATTAGGCTCAGCTATTTTCCAATAGGATGTTAATCTAAGAGAAGTTCTGAAAGCCTCTCAGAAGTTTTTGACTCCTTAGAGAACCCCCAGCACAGGACAACTACCCCACTCAGGGTACAAATTCAGCCTCTGTTATGACCATATTAGCATCACTTTACTCTGAACTGAGAAACTGAGTCCTAAAAGAAAACAAAAAGTTGCACTGAGTCCTTTTGTGCTATTTTCTTTCTTGGGAATGTCCGCCAGGCTGGGATACAGGTGTGGAACCTTTGTCTGCATCTCTTCATCCTTACTTCTCTTCCCAATGACATAGGGTCCCTGTAGCCCACCAATGGACCCTTTCTTGGGGGATGTTGTGTTGAGGCAACTGCTGAACCCACCTCCTCCACAGACATACTTAGTAGGTGGATAGGTCTGGCTGACACTGTCTGCTTGCCTTTTGGACATTTCCCAGATTTAGGTAGAAGGAAACATCACATAGCCATGCCTTCTGGGCTCTCCTGTCATCTCCAATCTGGTCTCAGCTGAATGCATAACACTCACCCCCCTCCATCCCCATGCAGAAACAGAAGGGCAGCACCCTCATACTTGGCCAAATTCAGGAATAGCAAAGGCAAAGCAGAGCCATACATTGCTGAATATAACTACAGAGCATGACAAAATCAGGTAATGAGACATCTAGGGTTAACAGGAACTTCAGGTACCAGAAATGGGGTGAGAGCTCTAGCTAGAGAGAGGCAGAAAAAGGATACTCTTCTCTCCACAGTATGAAGCTAAACATCTTGCATTGATATTCACATCATCGTTATCATTTCCTCATTTAATAATGATGATACTGACAGTTATTCCAATAAGCCCTCATGTTCTTAGACTATAAAGAGGTTTGATGGTTCCCATTTTAAAGGGGGAAGAAATAGAAGCTCTCAGGGGGTGCCGGTAGCCAACCCCCTCCCGTCTCCCATCCTCCCGTCTCTCCAAACTCAGTGGCCAGTCACCTAACTCAAGTTGGACGTGCTAAGATCAACCCAGTCTGGAAAAGAGAAATTTCCCACGAGTGGTCATCCCACTTCCGGTTATCTTGTCCCTCTCCAAAACTCTCTCCCTTTACACTGTCTGAACTGGAAGATGCTTTGAAGAGGGTTAAACTGGGTACAGCTGCTGGCTATGATAACATCACCCCAGAACTCATTCTTAACCTGGGTCCCGCGGCAAAGAAGTGGCTCACTTCATTCCTGTCCCACATCTTGGAATCTGAGTCTATGCCCAAAGTTTGGCGTCGTGCAAAGATTATAGCGGTTTTGAAACCAAAGAAAGACCCAACACTGGCCGCCAGCTATAGACCAAGTTCTCTCCTCTCCATGTGTTACAAACTCCTTGAGAGACTGCTTCTGTCACGCATTTCTCATCTTACAGAGAAATTCCTATCACCCGCCCAAGCTGGTTTCCACCCAGGAAGATCTACCTGCGAACAAGCCTTGGCCCTCTCAACTTACATTGAAAATGGATTCCAGAAGAATTTAAAGACGGGTGCTGTCTTTGTTGATCTCACAGCAGCCTATGACACGGTCTGGCACCGTGGTCTCCTAGTCAAGTTCTCAAGATGCCTGCCTCCATGGGTGGCCAACACTATATCGTTTCTTCTCCAAAACAGAAGATTCTGGGTGCATCTGGGTGACAAGTCTAGCAGATGGAGACTTGTCTCAAGTGGCCTCCCCCAGGGCTCTGTTCTGGCTCCTATGCTATTTAATATTCACATCAATGACCTCCCAGAAACTTCTTCAAGGAAGTTCATCTACGCTGATGACATCTGCTGTGCAACTCAGGCATCCAAGTTTGACATCCTCGAGGAAACACTCACGAAAGACATGTCTCTGATATCTGATTACTGTAAAAAATGGCGACTAATCCCTAGCACTGCAAAAATGGTATCATCTGTTTTCCATCTACACCATGCCTCGGCCTCGCGTGAGCTTAATGTGCAGCTTGGCGATACGAGAATCCAGCTTGAAGCCCAGCCAGTCTATCTTGGCATTACTCTCGATCGCACTCTGTCATTTCACAAACATCTCATAAAAACTGCAGCAAAGGTGGGCGCGAGGAATAACATCATTGCAAGACTGGCCAGCTCCTCATGGGGCACGAGTGCTTCCACACTATGATCATCATCTCTGGCATTATGCTATTCCACTGCAGAATACTGTGCCCCAGTATGGTTCCGTAGCCCCCATATCCACTTGGTCGATTCCAAATTATATTCCTCCATGAGGATAATTTCTGGAACCATCCGTTCCATCCCGGTTCCATGGCTGCCAGTTCTTAGCAACATCGCCCTGCCAGATATTCGTCTGGATGCGGCATCATCTAAGTTCATTTCCCACGTCTACGCTCGAATGGACCTGCCAATATACACGGATATCTTCACCCACCCTGTCTAACGCTTGACGTCTCGTCACTCAATCTGGTCCCCTACGCATACACTGAACTTCTCTGTTCCAGACTCTTGGAAACAGAGTTGGCAGTCAGCTGAGGTAAAGAACAAACACCTCATCACAGACCCCTGCAAGCGTCAACCCGGCTTTGACCTAGCACGTTATGATTGGGCCCTCCTCAATCGCTATCGAACAGGCCATGGCCGGTGCGCCGCTATGTTCCATCGCTGGGGAGCCAGAGACGACCCGAACTGCCCCTGCGGCTACAGACAGACTATGACCCACAAAGTCAACGACTGCCACCTCTCCAGATTCAAAGGAGGTCTTGAAACTTTACATCAGGCTCAACCTGACGCTGTTGACTGGCTACGGAAGAAAGGCAAACTCTAGAAGAAGAAGAAGGGGGCAAAGTGACTGGCACATAATCATTCAGCTGTTAGAGCAAGAATCAGGTATCTGATGCAAATCTTCATGCTTTCCTAGTCACCTAGAGCAGAGCCACTCTTTTAAATGTTTTCAGAGACCAGGTAGTGGTGCACCTGGTTGAGTGCACACTATAATGCGCAAAGACCCAGGTTTGAGCTTCTGGTCCCATCTACAGGGGGAAAGCTTTGTGAATAGTGAAGTAGTGCTGCAGGTGTCTCTCTGTCTCTTTCCTTCTCTATCTCCCCTTTCCTTCTTGATTTTTGGCTGTCTTTATCCAATAAATAAATAATTATAATAATAGTAACAACAACAAATAATGTTTGCTCTTTCAACTGGCTGCTGAGTTTATGTTTATAGTATCTACTTCATCCATTCCCATGTAAACTTCTTACAAACAAGTCTACTTCTTGACAAAGCCAGGCTCACAATCACAATCATTCTGGTCCAGAGCAACCCCAATTATAAGGGAGTCATTTCCTCTCCTTGATCTTACTCCCTTCCCCTCTCTAGACCTAGTAATTCAGAACTGGATAGTCCTCTGTCTATCAGGCACCCACAGCCTCGAAGTAGACTAACTCAATACACATTTGCAGAGTGTGAAGTTCCACATGAGGCAATGAAGGCTCAGCTTTGATGTTTCCCACACCTCACCTCCTTGTCCAGTGGCTGCTTCTGTTCCATCTGCATTTTTTTTTTGCCTCCAGGGTTATCTCTCGGGCTTGGTGCCTGCACTACAAATCCACTGCTCCTGGAGACCATTTTTCCCATTTTGTTCCTCCTGTGATTGTTATTATTGCTATCATTGCCACTGTTGTTGTTATTGTTAGATAGGACACAGAGAAACCAAGAGAGGAGGGAAGACAAGAGAGGGGAAGAGAAAGACACCTGCAGACCTGCTTCACTGCCTATGAAGTGACCCCCCTGCAGGTGAGGAGCCAAGGGCTTGAACCGGGATCCTTGCACTTCCCACCATTTGTGCTTAACCCACTGTGCTACCACCCAGCCACCTGCACTCTTATTCCACATAGGTGCAGGCAACCAGGGGACCTGGGTTCAGTGACAGAGAAAGCCATTGGCAGGTTGTTGCATCTCAACTGGGACCTATAAACTGCATTTAAGCCTGACTGCTGGGGTAAAACATTTGCTCTGAGAACTACACTTTCTATTTGTCTGTTACAGTAGTTAATTTCATCTGTTTTGCAGAAATATTTACTAAGGGTGAGTGATGGAGGCAGGCAGCTGTGTCTGTATCCTTTGCAACCATATGGTTTATTTACAACCAGGGTGCTGTGGTGCAGATAGCTCAAAGAGGATTAAATTATACTTTGTAGATTAAAGTACCCAACACCATAAAACTCATAAGCCTTTGTATGCTAAGCAAGAACTTTGACTCCCATTGGGCTTTAAGTTGATATTTTGCACACACAGAAAAGAGGGGAAACTTTTGATATTTAAGTATTTTCTTTAAAAGCTTGCAGGGTAGCAAGCTTGTTCTTTAGTTGGTCTGCTGGGTAGACTGGGGTAGGTGGGGGTTAAGGGGGGAAGCGGCTTCACAAACACCTTTTAAAGGGACCAGTGTGACTGGCTCATTCTCACTATAAACAAGGCCTCTCCATCTGTTTACTAATCTCCTTGAACTTGGGCAGGCAGCCTGCTTAAAAGGAAACTGCCCCTAACTTGCCAAAGCCATGGTTTATTTTCTGCTGGCAGTCAAGGCAGACCCCATGTAATTACATCTCAAGCATTCAACAATTCTGCGTTTACTTAAAGTTGGTTAGCAAACGGGTCTTAAGGAGAAGCCCAGTTGTATCTTTTCTTCCATGCTACTGGGAGCAGCTCAAGAAGTCTTCCAGGGTTGTTAATCACTTTTCCGGAAAGGTCCATCACCCTCAGGGTATATCAGTCATTGCACCCTCCCCCACCCCCATCCCCCAGCCAAACCCCAGCCTCTATCCTCTTTAGACTCTGAAAGAATTTGGTTCAATTTAGCTTTCTCATTGATCTTGAAAGTTTTGCTCTCAGTCACTTTCCACTTGAAGCCTCGTTTGATGTTTCCACGGGTGTTTCTACTGATGGGCTTCACTCAGAGAGCTTTGTCGTTGACTTTGAGAGTCTGGCATTCAGAGGATGGACTGATCTTCACAGGTGTTATTTTCTGCACATTGCAATTAGCCACACATGCCAAATTGACACAAGCAATGCACTCCCATGATCCTCTCATTGAACCGTTAGGTCCTCTTTGGGAGACTTTGGGGAAGGCCTGTTCCCTGTTAAAGATGGGAAAATTCCCTTGTGGGCAACTAGCCATTACCAGGGAAGGTGTGGGACATGGTCCTTTCAAAGTTTGCTACCAGAACCCAAGGGATTCTCATTTGTCAGAGGTTAGGATTAGGCTAAGTAGAGAAGCAGATATCTTCTCGTAACAATTCACTTGGCTCAGTAGAGAATCAATGATTTCATTCAAGTAGAGGGAATACATATTGATAATTTTAAAGATTTGATTCCAGTAAGGGCATATTTTCTTTGCTCTGTGTGGGGATCTATGGGTTCTTGCATCTGGGGGGCTTTATTTTGGGTCCTCAATAATATGGATAAAAGCAGAATGAATTGTCAATAAGATTTTTTGTTGTTCTTGTTTTGTTTTTTAACTATCTTTCTATGAATCTTTCAAGGCAGTTCTCCTGACTCTGAATTTTTTCAGCCACACCAATGTCTTGAAAATATTAAAAACATAAAAGGGTTCAGAGGAAGGATTTGGGGAGCTATATTGTCACTGCTGCCAACCATGCTGATTTGGGATGTCCCAGATGTTCTTTACACATCTTTCTTTGTAGTTACCCCAGAATTCTGATGTAGAAGAACTAAGAGATCCAAAGGATTACCTCCAGCCAAGTGCACATTCATCCACATTAAAGAGGATCTGTGAGATCCTGCCCCATGGGCCCTGCTGTCTTGGAGGAGGTGTGATTAGGAGTCATGTTAATAAGAGGTGATTACATCTTATCTTTTACCCGCAGGATCTCATTTAATTTTCACAATCATTTCAAGAGGTAAATACAGATGCTATCAATCAGTTTTTGTGTGTGAGGGAGCTTGGGTAGAGAAGGAGTTTATTTTCCTCACCTATATTCCATCTCCTTTTCTTTCTTTTTTCTTTTTTTCTCTTTTCCCTTCTCTACCCTTCCATCCCTTCCTCCTTCTTCATCTTTCTCCTCTGTTCTTCATTCCCCTCTCTCTTCGTTTTCCCTCCTCCTTCCCTCACATTTTCCTTTTTTATTCCTCCATTCTTTCTCTCTTCCCTCTATGTTTTATCTCTCTCCTTCCTTTAGTCTTCCCTTCATGCTTTCCTTTTTTTCTCCATCTCCCCACTTGCCCATCCCCTCTTTTCTCTTCTCACACTTTAGTGGATCCTTGAGAGCTCAGGTCTAATATCTATCCAAGGCTTCCCAGATGTGTATTTCAGAAAACATGTTGTCTTGCTCAACATAAAAACTCACTGTCTTTGAAGTGAAACAGCCTAGATTCCAATTATAACAGACCTATAGCAAAAGTCATAATATCACATTTGATTTATTCAAACCCTTTCCCCTGATGATTATCTTCTTCATTCTGGACAAGAGTATCTGCTCTTTCTGGGTGAGGGAGCAGCCTGATTATAGCTTCATTAGAAAATGGTGCCACTCGTTCTTGCAGTCTAATTGGTTGACAGGGCTTAGGATGTGGAGATATAAATCACTGACAGTGTCCGTGGTCTTCCTTTTATCACAGTGAAATCCTCAGCTGCCAAAGCCAGTGGGTATGTGGCATGGTTAATTTTATGTGTCATTAAAAGAACCATAATTGTCAATAAGTCATAATTGGCAATAAGTCTTTCCTGGGTTCTTCCATGAAGTATACATGAGATTCCCCAGGGATCTTGATGACTTTTTGATACCCAATCCCAGTGTGGATATGGTAGCAGCAGTATGTATGGCTCCAGGTAGTCAAGACTCAGCCAAGAAAGACAACCCCAAGTGGGATATCTTATGGCCACCTCTCCAGTTATTACTTCTCCTACATCCTTAGATACCCAACAAAGACTAACTTCAATGTTCCAGAAGTCTCACTCCTGCCCCCCCTCCCCCAAGGGTCACTGGTTGGTTCAAGAGCTCTCAAGTCAGGAAGAGTGTCTTGGGAGTAACTCCTTTAGAGGAAATAGCATTTTTCTGAAGGCGAATGTGTGCTGGCCAACCATGAACCCTTCAAGTACACACAGCCCCACTCCCCTACCGTATTGGTCCCAACCTATTTGTTGGTCCACCAGTGACTTGAAAAATACAGGTGTTAGTGTCAGATGACCCTCTCCATGCAAGAAAGGGAAGTGACATTGGTGACATTAAGCATTAACTGTCCTAGAATACATAAGGATGGCAAGTTAAACAGTAATCACTAGGTAACTATCTCAGACAGATAGAAAGAGAGGGGGAAAACCCAAGAGTAGCTATCTTTAAAGAGAACAAGCAGATCTGAGTAATCCAATTTAGGTGAGATAAGAGCCTGCTGCTAGTACTGTCCTTTAACTGGACAAACGCCTTCGTTCAAGTGTCAACCCCAATCCAAAAGAGGTCACCGCACTGGGCCTGCTGCCTAATATACTCCTGAATTGGCTGAGTGGCTTTCCGAACAAACACACTGGTCCAACAGAATTGATTTTCAACAGGCCGTATTGGTCCCTAACGTAATTATCTGGTAGTGAGTCAGTTCACGGCAGCCCCTGCATTTAAACGCTGCAGGTCAGCCCTGGATAGGGTATGACCAGCACCCAGCACCCAGTGCCTTCTCCAAATAGCATTTGGAAAACCATTTTCTTCATCTACCACCCCTCCCGATAATTTAACAAGCAATGGGGATTTCATGAGGCTTTGCTGTAAGTGCAGCCTTATCTTATTCCTGCTTATGGGAGCTGTGGAAATGTGAGTCTCATGTGCCAATGAGTATCAAATCCTGGCTGTTTGACAGATGAATTCAATTTACAATAAGGAATCCAATGGCACACTTTTTAAAATACTACCATGTTTAACCACTTCCCTTCTCCCAAGTTTCTCTCTCTGTCCAACTAGCCAGGGACAAGTTTGTAGGGGTTACCCCCTCAAGAATAACATACACCTTCAAAAGCATCTCATTCAAATCACTCAACTTAGTTTTTCACTGACTAAACATGGTATGATTTTTGAATTTCCCAGTGAATATCACAAAATCTTCCAAACTCCAATGGTTCCCCAAAGCTAGTACATCAGTGTTCTCTATACAGTGCGATGAATGTTAAACCCCTGCTAAAGCCCACCAAACAAATAAACAAATCACCTTCTCCCAGGCTGCAGAAATTGTGGCCAGCCTCCCAAACCACAGTTTTTCTTTCCACTCATCATTTCCTCATCTCTTGAAAAACTTAGATATTTCTCCTAGTCTAGAGAATCACCATAGTGTTAATACCTAGACATCTATTTAGTTTAGGCCTTTGCCTCATAGACAGGAAAAGGATAGTCTAGACACCCTTGGGCACTAGTACTTGGTGTGCTGTATCATCGAAGTGGCACCTAGCAATTCGGTGACGTTCCAGTGAAGTGATTTGGGAGGGAGGGAAGGTAGAGGAGAGAGAGAGAGAGAGAGCAAGTGAGAGAGTGTGTGTGTGAGAGAGAGACAGAGAGAGAGAAAGAGAGAGAGAGAGAGAAAGGGAGGTAGGAAGGGAGAGAGAGAGAAAGAGAGAGAGAGAGAATAAGTATTTAGTGACAGAGCATAGGACTAGGATACCTGAAGCTCAAGGTTTAATTTGCAATCATAGCATCTGCCAGTGCTCAGCAGTGCTCTAGCCTCCACTCTCCCTACAACATGGAAATAACTGCATCTTAAATAATACAAGAAAATCTAAAGTGATCTGGAAAAAAACCAAAGGACCACTGAGTAGCTGTGTGAACTTGGTTAGTAGCTTAACCTCTTGGTGTTTTAACCTCTTTCATCATCTCTGTAATAGAGGGGATAATATCAGTTTTTGCATCAACATTGTTAGGAGGATAAAATGAGTTCATATTTATCAGACTTTTGGAACAGAACCAGGCACATATAAAAGCACTGAAAAAAGGACATGATCAGCTATTTAAGGGACAGTACTGGAGAATGCAACACAGCCAACCTGCTTGAATCTTCTTCTCATCTAGGACCCCAACTATTGTGAAATTCATAGCTCACTAATCTACTAGAAACGCTATCTACCCAAATATCCCTTATTGGCTTGATTCAGGGCAAAGGTCCCTAACTGGTGCCTGTGGCTACATAAGCTGCTTCCCCAGCTGCAGCACATAGCCTGGTGGTCAGAGATGGAGCAGGCACAGAAAAGCCATCCCTGCCTGTCTCAACCTCATCCCCAGGGAACCCAGGCAGGCTGTGGCAAGGAGGCCATACTATAGGAGGTCACTAGGGAATCGATCACCTCCTCTCAGAAGAAACACTGTTAATTTGCCCCTGCTCTGGCAAACCGTAAGGCACACTTAGCTCAGGTTTGTGGGAAACAAGAAAAATGGTCTCCTTTGCTTCAAATACTGAAGTTACCCATGGGCTCATCTCACCAAAGATACTTGTTCTGGTTTTCAATTATATCTTCACTTCTTTGGTTGGCCTGTGTGGAACAGTGACAATCAGAGGTGGGATCTGTATCCATTTTACATACTCTCTTTTGGGTGGAATGGCCTTTAGTGTAGTTTGTGACCTAACTGAAATGAGCATTTACTGCATTATATCTAGGTAGCACAAGCTAACATGTGTTATCAGTCATAACAATAATGATTATAATGTACCAGACCCCTTTAATTATTCTCTTTATATACATTCATTTAATCTGACATGCCAATTCATGTGTGAAAACCAAGGCACAAAGAGGTTAAAGAACATGGTCAAGACCTTCAAATCACTACCAAAAGCCACTCACCCATCCTGCCCCTCTCTAGAGCATGGGGGGGGGAGTGGACAGAGATGCTGTAGTTTATAAAATAATGTTTACACTATTAATGCAGATACACTTTGCAGTGAAAAATAAAAGGGAGAAGGAAAAAGGAGGGAAAGAAAAGGAGGAAGAAAAGAGGTAAAATTAAAGGATAGGAAAAGAGAGGGAAAGGAGAAATGCATTATTACTATTCAACATTGTCATTTTTATTTGTAAAATAGTGTTTATCATCATCATAGGCAACATTTACAGAGACATAAAATATTTCAGTACTACATATCTTTTCTTCCTTCCTTCCTTTTTTTTAGTTCCTTCCTTGCTTGTATCCTTTTGCATATTTCTTTTCTTTTTTAAGCTTTTTATTTTATTTTATTTATTCCCTTTTGTTGCCCTTGTTGTTTTATTGTTGTAGTAATTATTATTGTTGTTGTCATTGTTGGATAGGACAGAGAGAAATGGAGAGAGGAGGGGAAGACAGAGAGGAGGAGAGAAAGATAGACACCTGCAGACCTGCTTCACCGCCTGTGAAGGGACGCCCCTGCAGGTGGGGAGCCGGGGCTTGAACCGGGATCCTTATGCCGGTCCTTGTGCTTTGCGCCACCTGCGCTTAACCCGCTGCGCTACAGCCCGACTCCCCCTTTTGCATATTTCTATGTGCCCTTAACCAGGTGTGCCACTGGCTGCCCCCTATTTTTTCTTTCTTTTTAAAAGACATTTATTCATTTCTTAATGCTATATTTTAAAAATACATCTTTTAAATTTATTTTTTGATTAAGACAGAGAGAAATTGAGAGATGAGGGGGACATAGAGGGAGAGAAAGACACCTGCAGCACTGATTCACCACCCATAAAGCTTCCTCTCTGCAGGTGGAGACTCAGGGTTTGAGCCTTGGACACTGTAAAGTGTGAGCTCAAGCAGGTGCACCACCACTCAGCCTGATTTATTCATTTCTTAGCATTTGTGAGAGAGGAAAGAGAATCAGAGCATCACTTTAGCAACGCTATGTCAGAGACCAAACTCATGCTTCTATGTTCAAATCTCTAGCCACTGTGCCACCTTTCAGGCTGTACTTTCTAAAGTGCTTCTTCCAATTCAGTTATTTATATTCATCACAAAACAATCAGAATTGAGTTCCATTCCTGGAGAAGGAACTTGAGATTCAGAGAGGCTCTATCTCAGTAAGTAAAGGGTCAAAAATCCTTCCAGAGTAAGGCTGTGGAATGCAACAAATAAAAACAAAGGCCAGCCAGTTAAGTTTGAATTTCAAAGGAACACCAAATCATTTGGGACATATTTATACTAAACCAACAAATAATCTAGGACATACTTATACATATATATTTTTAAAGTATTCATTTCTCTGAAATTTGCATAGAACTAGGCACCCCGTGTTTTCATCTGGCAGCCTTAAATGGGGACATTATTAGGTTGTCTCAAGTCTTTAGAGTTTGAAGCTGGCATAAACTTTTAATTCATGGTCTCAAGTGTATTCATTTAATTGGAATCTCAGGGCATCAGTACAGATACCAACAGGATCTAATTCTTGGCTGGCTTCAGATGCAAGTTTCTTGTGCTTGAGCCGAATCTCAGTGATACATAATGCACAGCTTGTGTTTCATTTCCTGGGGACTCTCTTCCACACCCTGTTCACCTGCAGACTTCCACCCAGGCTTCCTGACCACACCATTTGACATCTCCCTAGCTTGGAGTCTGCTTGCAATCAAACCAAAGCTACCCCAAACAGGATGCCAACAGCTTTTTCTGCTTCAAGTGTGCACAGCTGCCTGGCAGATAAAAACAGCAGCAGCGTCCACCCTTCCTCTTGCCTGCCCGTCCCCCTAAAGTAGTTGTGAATAGGGTCAGATTCTGGCTGTATTTTTCAGTCTCTAATTAGCAGATTCCAATTTATCACCTTGAATATCTCCTGGCATCAGCCCCGAGATTCCCTCCTCTTGCCTGGTGAATCGGTCTTCATTTAAAACCCTCTCTCTTAGCCCTAAATGGAAATCAATTCTGCAAGTTTAGCAAATAGTTAATTACTTCACAAAGAGGATTGATTGGCCTTTGATCACCAGAAAGCTCTGCAGTGCTATTAGTCTCTTTCATCTGTGATTAAACCACAGAGAGAAAGAAACAAAAACTAAATTAGGCTTCTCCTGTTATCCTACAAATATTTAATGACGGTCTAATCTCCTAGAGGTGTGTTCAGGGGATACGCATTCCATCAGGAGCCAGCTTCCATTCAACCTTGAACCCAGATTCCATCTTTGTGGAGAGCACAGCAAAGAACTTTACAGAGGAACAGATCTGGGCTCAAAGAAACCCTTTGTAGGACATACTCTTATCTGCCTTTTCTTCTCTCTTCTTCTTATGTATGTTTTAATACAGATAAAGATTTTCCCAGCAGACTTCTGATATGAATATGAATAATAATAATAATGAAAAGGAAACCTGGCTTTAACATATTGTATTTGGGTTTTGCTAACTGCCTAGAACCACATATTGTCCCATTGACTGGCCAAGAGGACCTCCAAAATGGGTAGGAGCTGAGGTGCCCTGCCTCATACAATAGATTATGACAGTGTGTACAGAACACCACACCTTTAAAAAAGCATCTCTTAGGGGTCCGTGATTCCTTACTTGGTAGAGTCCATGCTGCCCAGCACCTCATGGAAGCACCATGGACAACTTTAAGGGGACTCCATGGATGTGGATAGATGCTTTGGTGTTACATCCACCTCTCCTTCCATTCTCAAAATATGAAATAAAAATTGGGCCTGGATGATGGTGGAAAAGAACCTATGCTAGGGTTGAGAGTGTTTTGTAGAAAATTGAGAAATATTACAAATATATCAATAGCTGTATTTACTGTAAATCATTAATTCTTCCAATTAAAAAAAAGGACTTTAAATATTCATAAAAAAAACAGGCCAAGAAGTTGGCTCAGAGGTACTGCATGTACATGAGGATATGGATTCATTCCCCTGGCACCACAATAAAAAAGGTGCTTAAAAAAATTAATGTAACAGTCTGACTAAGCACAGAAGGAAACTGAGGTGCAGGAGGGGAAAAAATAAGGATGTTGGGGTCAAATACAATTGACCTTCATTGCTCATCTGCTTGACAGATGGGTGAGTGTTTGCAAGCTGACATTGCAGACCTATGTACAAAAGAAGTGATCATGGCGCTGACCTATGTCAATAGATGTTGAAGGCACCAAAAATGCTGCTTATACAAGTAGAGGTTTCAAGATGTGGGGTCTCTCTCTCTCTCTCTCTCTCTCATTTTTTTAGCTAGTCACACAGCTAGTTATATAAAAGCACAGGCTGGAATCATGGTCTTTCTAAAGCTATGGACTTTCTCTCCCACATTTGCATTACCCTTCAGGCAATCGTCCTGTCCCTCAGCAGCTATTCTGCTTAGAATCTATCTTAAAGATGAACATTACTAAAATATCAGCAAGGTTTCAGAATAAAAGAAGAGACTATAGGCAAGAATCAATGACAGGAAATCAACCACATTTTACTCAAATAGGTACTTGAATGATGGATTTCCTTCTGGATAAGCTATTTGGGCTCTAGATGTGAATACAAGATAGTGCTCAGTTGGTTGTTTGTTAATCTGGCATTGTTGATTTGAAAGAGAGACCAGGATGTACCTTTTTTCACTCTCATTTGTTCTTCCTGCATTTTCATGCACATCCATCAAGGTCACACTGGGGTTTTACTTCTCATAATTTTATCAGACAAACTGGCTAATTGGGCTGACCTAGCACAAGATGGAAACACTGGCTGAGTCGTTCCTCCATATTCCCCTTTCCACCTCTCTCCTCAACTTGTCTCCACAGTGGAAAAGGGAACCGTCATCACAGTGACACATTTCCTTGTTCAACAAACTAAATACCACTGGACTGGGCACCCATGACCTGCAAGGGACCCCAATTCTGACATTTACAAGCTGAGCCACCTTGGGCAACTTAGCAGCAACAGTAACAAGTTTAATTAACATTGTTGAGCACATTTATGTGTCAAAGCCTGAGCTAGCGTATCTTTGAGGATGAAATAGTTTAATTATATAAAAGTATTTTGGCTATTATTATACCATCGAGTTTTGTTAGGTTTCATTCGTGTCCTTTCAGCACTCACCCCACATATGAAGGCTGTAAACTGCTTCCACTGGGGAGGGTTTCTTTTCTGGCTCTGGGGTTTTCCCAGGTCTTTATTGAGAAGTGTCAAAGAAACAGCAGGGCAAGAAGCAGTCAAGCAGTGATGGATCAGGATTCCTTGTTCTATGGGTGGGACAACTTCAAGTATGTATTCTGTACTGATGTTTACAATGGTCCTGCACAGTGGGAATGTTCTCAAAATATGCATTTATTTTAATGCAGTCATAGTGGATGGGCCCAGGACCTCTTATGTTCATGATAACACTGAGTAACCGTGATCCTACCATGTCATATTTTATTTCTCTGAGAGAAGACAGAGAGAGGAGAGACACTACAATACATCTCCATCATCTATGAAGGTTCTCTGGTGCTATACATAATGTTCTGTGAGGCCAGGGTATGAACCCAGGACCTTAAACACAGGGAGCCATATGCTCTACCTAGCCCCAAGACACAGACATTTTAAGGGCTTCTTTCCCTTCTCCACTCCCCTTGGTAGTTCCTATGGTCACCTCTTCTCAAATGTCTATCCCTAGTTATATTTCTGGGAAAATCCAAAGACATACATGCCGGGCTTGTGTGGCGGGAGAGAGACCAGGAACTCATGGTGACGTGGTAATACAATTCTTTATTCATGCAGGAGCTCTAGAGTCAGGTGTGAGCACAGCAGGTTAAGCCACGTGGTGCCAAACCACAATGGCCACCACCTGCTCTGCACACCAGCCCTTTTCCAGGTCCAGATGCAGGAGAGAAAAGAAAGAGAGAGAAACCAGGAACAGAAGTGGGCTTTATAGGGTAAAACTGAAAGTGGCAAGTCGGAAACAGAGATGGCTGGGAAAGGGGGTGGAGAAAAGAAAGAGCAGGAAGGTAGAAAGCTTCCATAGCAATGGTTGCTAGGGTTTTAACTGGCAGGATTAATGTACCCTGCAGGCAGGGCGGGTCTCGAGGTAGAAAGAAGATAGGTCAAAGGAATGGGTGGGGAATCTTTCAGGCAAAACAATGATTATGTAAATAGGCCATAGTGTCCGCAATGGAGGATGGAGCAGAGCAGGGGGAAGGTAGCGGGGACGGGGGGGGGGGGGGGGGGGACTGGCTTAAGACCCAACACATACATACTGATCATCATTGTGATAAACAATGAAAGAAAAGAAATAGGAATGAAAAGCAATGGTGAAGTTATCTGGAAGAGTATAGAGAAGTAGTGGCCTGGGGTATCTCAAAAGAATGATAGCTTTGCCAAGAATCAGCAGACTGAGCGTGGAAGGTATTGGAACTAGAACAATTATCTCTGTAGTGGACTGGGTAAAAAAAAAGTTTTATTCAATTTACATCTTAAAATCATCACTTCTCTTCCTTTCCATTGATCCGATCAGCCCACTCTATCTCAATCTTCTCTAACACATCCATATTTATACTCCACTCCCTGAAATTTTGGGGGGCTTATTATTGCTTCCAGGAAAAGAAGAACATTCTGGACCTGTCCCAGTTTCATTCTGTTCCCACTTTCCTCTCACTCTCACACCTTCCTAACATGGGGCATCTTGCTGGTCCTTGAACAAGTCCAGCTTCTTCCAGGACCTCTTGCCATCTCCTCCCCCTGTCTGGTTTCTCCACTTCACATATGCATCTTTGACCAACTCTTACTTATTCTTTAGGGGTCAATCTAAAAGATCCTTCCTCAAAGAAGTCTTCTCTAATTACCTTCATATATTTGTGGCAAGCAATATCTGAAATGGCTTCTAGGTATTTCCACCTTCTGATATTCTCTCCTTTGTGATTTTCTCACCCTTTGAGTATGGGCTGGACTTATGTCTACTATGTAAACTACACAAAAGTGATAGTATCATTTCCAGAATTAGATTACAAAGATTAACACTTCTGTACTGTCTTCATTTTTCTTTGGCTCTTCCCCCTTGTGATTCTGGTAATACAGACTGTCAACATTGTGTGTTGCACTGTGGAGAAACTACATGGCAAGAAATTCAGTGCAGCCTCCAGAAAGTGAATCTTCTCAACAACCTTTCAAATTTACAGGAGACCCTCCTTGACACTAGTCTTGAATGTACAAACTGTTATTTGTCTGTATGCTTGCAAAGGACCCATGATATCAGGCACTGAGCTAAGATGTACTAGATTTCCTGTCCCATAGTAGCTGACAAATATTAGTGTAAACCACTAGACTTTGAGGGTGATTTGCTATACAACAACAGAGAACTGATAGTAGGTTGTACCTCATGATTCTATTTTGTTATTCCAAAGAGACAGAGGCAATATACACTTTAAAGAATAATTTTCATGAAGTTTTGATAGTAAAATTACTCTGTGCTAAGGTATAGTAGCCTTAATGGCCAAGGACATGTGTTCTTATAAGGAAATTGGGATTTAAATTCTGGCTCTATGACTTGCCACCTAGATTACTTGTTGGAAGTTCTGTGACCCTAGGACTTCAGCTTCTCATCTGAAAAACTGAGGTAATCTTAAGAGTCTTCTGAGAAAGGGACTATGAGGACTAAACAAGATAACACCTATAAATTGCTTTAAACGCTACCTGGCACCAAAATAAGCATTTAATAAAAGCTATCTGTCATTATTATTATGAAAATTATAAGAGAGTGTATAATATGACTTCTGGAAATTGAGGGTCTTGTTTTCTGCCCAGGGAGAGGCCATAGTTCACAAAGAAAGACAACAAACGCTTTTAGATAATTAAGTGCCTAGTTGCTTTCTTCAGATTGAAACAATCGAAGTTTAGAAAAAGTAAAGACAAAATGGGGGATTGAATATTCTGGAATATTCAATGGTAAGCTGATTGGGTAGGGTGATGACTACATCCAAGTGGATGTAAAGGAAGGGGTGGGGAACAGCATCAAGGAGCCCTGGGGTGAGCACAGATGAGAGTTTTAATCAAAAGAGGAGGGTGGTAAGGCTAGCAAGGAGGGTGGCACCAGCTCACTAGAGATAGTGGACTTGCTTTGTCTGGATGATTGGGTTAAAGTCTGGTTCCTACTGTACTACAAAAAAAGCACTGGTGCAGGGGAGGAGGCAAGATGATGCCACAACTATTTTCTGCCAACTTGAGCCAACAAAATCCATATATATGTAAACTACAGGAACCAGTAATAACTGGGATAAACCAAAACACACACACACACACACACACACACACACACACACACACACACACACACACACACCACAGAGGAAGAGAAGCCAAGGGAACCCTAGCAGACGCAAAGACAATTTAAAGGTACAGATCCCTTCTTTTCTCATGGGGTAGAATGACTACATAGCCATCAGGAACCCCATACATAAAACACCCAAGTCTGCCCTAGGAATATTTTCTACTTGCCCCCGTGCCCCCTGAAAAGAAATATCTACTCTGCTGGGCCAGTTCTCCCACTGGGGACATACAGCAGCATAGCAGTCTTGCATCAATAGTACTCTCTGTACTCTCTAGAATCCATAGGTCTGGCCATTGTTCCACCTTTGTTCTACAAAAGGCCACCAGTTCCTGCTCAGCCCTGGGAGAAGAACCCGAAGAGAGCAATCCAGATCATGGCATTCACTATCAGTATCAAAGACTCAGCTCCTGTGCACTAGGTCAGGCAGTCTTCCAGGACACACTGGGAGGTACCCCAACCCCCTACTCACTGCCAGAGCCTTCACTCATGCACCCCAACCAGGTTTCATTGGGGACCCCTGTAGATCAAGGAAGAGCCTGCCACCCGCTTGGCTTACCTTGACTTGACTTCAGTGGCTACATTTCCTTGGGGAACTTATAGGTCATCAAGGCTCCTAGCCTCCCAGGTTCCAGTTGCCCACCTGCTGGGGCTTCTGCAGATCAAGAGAGGGAGCTTGTCACCTGTATACCTTAGCTACAGGAACTGCATTTCCCTGGAGCTATACAGATTGCTGAGGGACCAATCCTTTTATGGACCTATTGCCAGAGGTTTGTACATAACAGGGGGCTTCAGTGGGTGCAGGCCAGGAGCTGGTCAAAAGAGTGCCTTGGGTCCAGAGGCCCCATCACAAGAAGTAACAGCATTCCATGTACATACTGCCATCCAACCCCTAGTGGTGGAATCCCACCATTTGAGCAAATCCAAGACAGCTAGCTCCTGTCTCACCAACACCTGCAAGTTTTCCAGGCCTGTGACCCATCACATGTCCAACTAAATAGCCTTGAGAACCATGGACCATTTCAGAAACTACTCTGTGATTGTCCTAAAATGACTTGCAAGCCAAGCCACTTACTTATTAGATATTTTTTCCTTTTCTCTTGCTGGTTTAATTAATTTCTGCCTCTGTTATTACTATATAAATTGAGGGTTGTTTGTAGTTTCTAGTGTGGCAGGAGTCTGGTTTGGTTTTGCTTAGTTATTTTACTTTATTTTTTTTTCTTCCCTCCGTCTCTGGAATTTATGTTTCATGGTTGATTTTTGTAATTGTTTTTGCTTTATTTCAGTGAGGGAATATTTAAAGTAGTTAATTTGGTGTACCTTAATCTACAGGCTGTTTAGTAGTTTTTCTTTTTCTTTATATTTGTTTCTTTATTTTCCAGTCTCTCTGGTCAAATCAAGGTTTGCTTTTGTTGTTGTTGTAGTATTGACTGGTGCTTGGTTGTGCTCTTCATAGTGGAAGTAGCTTAACTTTCTTTTTCTTCTATTCCACTATCTTTTGAGTTTATGTTTGATAGTTGACTTTTGTAATTGTCTTTGCTTTCTTTCTTTCTCTTTTCTTTTCTTTTTTTGGTTGATTTTTTTTGGGGGGGTATTTTACTTTGTTGATTGATTTTGGTTTGAATTACATACAGCTTGTTATGTTTTGTTGTTTTTTTCACTTTCTGGTTTGATCAAGATTTGGTTTTCTGGTTGTTTTTGTATTGGCTGCTTGTGATTAGTTGTGTTATTTTTTGAGAGAGGATATTAGTTTGATTTGATGTTGCTTTTTTTTCTGTTTTAGTCATATATCACCTGCTGCAATTTGAACACAAAGGACACTGCATCCCATCTTCCAAAGTCTGTGGCACTGGTATCATATTAGATCAACAGATACAGACATTCCTGAGTCAGACCTTAAGGTAACTGGCTTCTGTTATCTAGGAAGGCTTCTGTTATCTAGAGGTCACCCTATACTATACCAGAACATCAATAGCCAGGACACAAACTACAAAAGATGCCAAAAAATATGATCAAATCAAAAAGAATCACTATGTAAATGATCCAGGATAGGGCCCAGAAAAAATTCCAAGCAAGCCTGAAGCAACTAAGAATGATGAAAATGTCCAAACATTAATTGATGCATTAGTCACAGGGATGAGGAAAGCTTTGGAGGGAAATACTATTAGAACTAGGGAAATAACAAATGAGACCCTGAGAGAAAACATGGATTATCAAGAGGTAATCAGAGAACTGAAAGCTGAAATTGCTGAGATAAAAGGCCAGCTAGTAGAACAAGCTAATACTGTAACTGAGCAAGGTAAAAAAAAAAAAAATAGCTGAATTGAAGAAGGAAACTGAGGGAAGTTAAATCAGAATAACAGAAGCAAAAAACAGAATTAGCCAGACCAAGGATGAACTAGAGAAAACTAAGAAAGAAGTAAAAGAGCTTAAAAAATAAAGAAAGAAAAAGAGAGAGAGAGATTGAGAAACACTGAAAACAACGACAGAAACATATGGGATGATCTCAAAAGAAATAAAAAGGCATATGCATTATTGGCCTACCAGAGTAACAAAGAGAGGAAGGGGGACAAAGCATCCTAGAGGAAATAATATAAGAAAAAAAATGATAACCTAACAACAGAAAGGACATTAAAATTCAAGAGGCCCAGGAAGTCCCAAAGAGAATCAACCCAGACTTGAAGACACCAAGGCACATCATAGTTATAATAAAAAGAAGTAAGGATAAAGAAAAGATCCTAAAGGCTACATGAGACAAGCAAAGTCATACAGGGGGAAAACCCATAAGACTACCAGCAGACTTCTCCACACAAACGATAAAAGCCAGAAGAGAATGACAAGATATCTATAATCTCTCAATAAAAAAGGGTCTCAACTGAGAACAATATATGCTGCTAGACTGTCATTCAGTCTGGACAGAGGGCTAAAAAGCTTCTCAGACAAGCAGTAGTTAAAGGAGGCCACTATCACCATGCCTTTCCTGAAAGAGGTTCTAAAAGGACTCCTATAAATGTTAACAATACTACCAAAAAACTTGTCATATATCAGAACAATCAAAACACTGTTGAATAATGTCACTGCAATACTTTAAATCCATACTATCAATAAGTGTCAATGGCCTAAATACACCTATTAAAAGGCACAGAATAGGAAGATGGATCAGAAAACACAACACAACCATATGCTGTCTGCAGGAATCTCACCTAACTCAACAAGACAAACACAGACTTCAAATGAAAAGATGGAAAACTATCATACAACTTAATGGACCAGAAACAAAAGGCAGGAACAGCTATTCTCATCTCTGACACAAAAGACTTTAAAATAAATAAAGTAATAAAAGATAGGCATGGACATTACATAGTGATCAGAGCACCAGTTGATCAAGAGGACTTAACAATTATTAACATATAGGCATCCAATGAAGGTCTGCCTAAATACATAAAACACTTAGTAAAAAAAAGCTACAAACATACATCAATAGTAGCCCAGTAGTAGTAGGAGACTTCAATACCCGACTCTCACACTTAAATCATCTAGGCAGAGAACCAACAAAGAAACAGAATTAATTGAATAGATGGATAAACTAGATATTCTGGACATTTCCAGAGTTCTACATACCAAGATCGGAAAACACATTCTTTTCAAATCCACATGGAACATTCTCAAGGAAAGATCATATGTTAGGCCACAAAAACAGTATCAACAAATTCAAGAGCATTGAAATGATCCCAAACATCTTCTCATACCACAGTGGAGTTAAGCTAACACTTAATAACAAACAGAAAATTAGTAAAAGTCCTTGAATACAGAAACTCAACAACACACTGCTTAACAACCACTGGGTCAAACAGGAACTCAAGGAAGAAACTCAAATGTTCCTAGAATCAAATGAAAATGAAGACACAAGCTACCAAAATATTTGAAATACAGCTAAAGAAGTACTTAGAGCCATACAAGCACACTTTACGCAACAAGAAAAAGCTCAAGTAAACAGCCTGACTTAAAGCCATACACCTTAAAGACTTAGAAGAAGAGGAATAAAGGAACCTTAAAGCAACTAGAAGGGCTGAAATAACTAAAATTAGGATGGAGGATGGAAATAAATAACATTGAGAATAAGAGAACCATACAAAAGACCAGTGAAGCCAAATGTTGTGTCTTCTAAAAAAATAAACAAAATTGACAAACCCTTAGCCAGACTCACCAAAAGAAAAAAAAAAGGCAAAAAGGGAGAAGATTCAAATAAATGGAATTGTAAATGATAGGGGAGATAGCACAATAAACACCACAGAAATCCATGTGATACTTCTATAAACAACTATATGCCACAATGCTAAACCTTGAAGACATGGAAGAATTCCTAGAAACATATAGCCTTCCAAAACTGAACTAGGAAGACCAAAAAACCTAAATAGACCAATCACAGACAAATAAATCAAAACAGTTATTAAGAACCTTCCCAAAAGTATCAGATGGCTTTGCAAATAAATTCCACAAAACCTTCAGAAAAAAGTTAATACCTCTACTTTTAAAACTTTTGCAAAAGAGTGAAAACACAGGAATACTCCCTTCCAACTTCTATGAAGCCAACATCACCCTGATACCAAAAGCAGATAGGGACACAACAAATAAGGAAAACTTCAGACCAGTATTTGATGATGAACATAGATGCTGAAACACTAAACAAAATCTAGCTAACCAGATACAACAGTATATTAAAAAGATTGTTCATCTTGGCCAATTGGGTTTTATCCCAGGAACACAGACTGGTTCAATATACATAAATTAATCAACGTAATTCACCACATCAATAAAAGCAAAACCAAAAACCACATGAGTATTTCAATAAATACAGAGAAAGCCTTTGACAAAATCCAATACCTACCCATGCTCAAAACACTATAAAAAATGGGAATAGATTGAAAAGTCCTTAAGAGAGTGAAGTCTATATACAGTGAACATACAGCTAACATCATACTCGATGGGGAGAAACTGAAAGCATTCCCCTTCAGACCAGACACTAGACAGGGCTGCCCTCTATCACCATTAATCTTCAACATAGTATTGGAAGCTCTCACTATAGCAACCAGGCAAGAGAAAGGAATCAAAGGAATACAAATTGGAAGGGAAGAAGTCAAACTCTCACTATTTGCAGATGATATGCTAGTATACATAGAAAAACTAAAGAATCCAGCAGAAAGTTACTGGAAGTTATTAGACAATATAGCAAAGTATCAGGCTACAAGATCAATGTACAAAAATCAATGGCATTTCTTTATGCAAATACTGAGTCAGAAGAGGAAGAAATCCAGAAATTACTCCCATTCACTATCACAGCAAAATCAATAAAATATATAGGAATAAACCTCACCAAAAAAGTGAAAGACTTGTATACTGAAAACCATGAGTCACTATTCAAGGAAATAGAAAATGATAAAAGAAATGGGAAGGTATACCATGCTCATGGATTGGAAGATTTAACATCATCAAAATGAATATTCTGCCCAGAGCCATATATAAATTTATTGTAATATCCTTCTAGGTCCCACCAATTTCCTTTAATAAAGCAGAACAAAAATTACAGTCATTTATCTGAAACCAGAAAATACTTGTAACTGATAAAACAATCTTGAGAGAAAGAGACAGAAATGGAAGCATCCATTCCATTTAATATCCACTCCCAGATATCAAACTATAATCATAATCAAAACTGCCTGGTACTAGAGAAAAAGTAGACACACAGACCAGTGAAACAGAATCAAAAGCCCAGAAATAAATTCCCACACCTATAAACATCTAATTTTTGATAAGCAGGCACAAACTATTAAACAGCAGAAGGAGGGTCTTTTTTTAACAAATGGTGCTGAGAAAATTAGATTGAAACATACAAAAGAATGAAATTGAACCACTTTATCTCACCAGGAACAAAAGTGAATTGCAAATGGATCAAGGACCTGGCTGTAAGACCAGAAACTATCAAATACTTAAAGGAAAATATTGCTGGAACACTTTCCCATCTAAATCTCAAGGGCATCTTCGATTATACAGACCCATTTGCGAGGAAGGATAAAACAAACATAGATCAATAGGACTACATTAAATTGAAAAGGTTCTGCACAGCAAAAGAAACCATCACCCAAATGAAGAGATGCCTCATAGAATGGGAGATCTTTACATGCCATACATCAGACAGGAGGCTAATAAGCAAAAATATATAAAGAGCTCACCAAACTTAGCAACAACAACAACAACAAAAAGCAAACGACTTAAATCCACAGTAGGGAGAGGACATGAACAGAATACTCACTACAGAGTAAATACAAAAGGCCAACAAACATATGAAAAATTGCTTTAATCACCGGTTGTCAGAGAAATACAAATAAAGACAGCAATGAGATACCACCTCACCTCTGTGAGAATGCCATACATCAGAAACAGAAGTTTTCAAACAAATGCTGGAGAAGTTGTGAGGACAAAGGAACCCTCCCACACTGATGGTGGGAAGGTGAATTGGTCCAATCCCTATGAAGAGCAGTCTGTAGAACGCTCACAAATTTAGAAATGGACCTTCCTTATGACCTAGTAATTTGTCTTCTAGGGATATATCCTAAGTAGTCAAACATACCCATCCAAAAAGATATGTGTACACCTATGTTGATAAAAGCAAAATCTGTAATAGCCAAAACCTGGAAACTACTCAGGTGCTCAACAACAGATGAGTGGCTGAGAAAGTTGAAGTATATATATATACAATGGAATACTACTCAGCTATTAAGAATAATGAACCCACCTTCTCTGACCCATCTTGGATGGAGCTAGAAGGAATTATGTTGAGTGAGATAAGCAAGAAAGAGAAAGATGAGTATGGGATGATTCCACTCATAAACAGAAGATTAGATAAAAGAACAGAAAGGGAAACACAAAGCAGAGAGTTTGGAATAATGCACCAAAGTAAAAAACTCTGGGGGGAAGGGAAGGGTAGATTTTCAGCTGCACTATAGGTGGGTGGGAGCAGGGAATAGTGCTAATATATACTCCTATTAACTTAAAGTCTTATAAATCACTGTTTAATCAATATGAGAGGGGGAAAGTAGATTTTGAGCTTCTTAATGCATAAACTTCAGTTCTGAGTATTTATTCCTTCAATCCAAGAACTAAGCACTAATGTTTCAAATTAGTAAAATTATTGAATTTTAACACTGGGCTTAAATTGTTAATAATTTTCCAATAATGACTTTTTTTTTCAGAAATATCAAACCATCTTAGACCAGGCAGACCAGAAGCAACAGATCTTGTCAGTATATAAGATATAGCTATTTGTAAAGAGCATTAAATGACATAAGTCATGGCAAGGTCTTGTATGGTACAGCAAATCCTAACCATGGCGTTTCAAAGTAAACTAAGTTCCCAAATTACTTGGTTACAGTAATAATTATCTATTACCTTCTTAAACTCTAAGACAGCAAGGACCATTCCTCATTCTATATAAAACCTGTATTTCTTCTAGTCCTGGAACCACTGGAACATTGATCATTTTCCTTCATGCTCCTCGATCTATACCATTTGATACTGCATCTGATTATCTCAACCAAATCAAGGTAACCAGTGCCACCTCAACATGTTTCAGTTTTGACAATATCCAGAGATGCCACACCTTGATGTCAACCTTCCAGCTCCAATACTCAGGCGAGATCTTCCCTAGCTCATAGGACTACTTAATTCCATTTTGGGTGGTTCACTTCCTAAAAAAAATTACAGAACTTAGATATAGACCAGGACCCATGAGATAAGGCATATGTACACATGTACCCATAAGTTAGGGAAAATATCTACCTTAAAGTAAAGGTGTACACTGGTCTACAATGACTCAACAAGGTGCAGCAAGCAAGTAGAGAGACCTAAAAAAGACACTATAAAGTACTTAATCAGACATTTTCTAATTAGACCTAGATACCCTTCTCACTTACTTCCTTTTTCACTTCCCTCAATAATTCAAACTCTAATTCTGCCAGATAAGTAAGGACTATAAAAACTGAATAAGGGCAAGAGACTGGCACATTTTAATGATGGCCCTTTCAATAACTATCAGGCCACTTCATCATCTGAGACCTTGGTAATGGAATTCCTGGGATTCCCACATAAATATGATGGGCCTAGACATTGAACAGATACCTCTCTCTACTATCACTGGTCATCTCCATCAGGAACAATATTGTAAACCCTCCTGTGGGCCTCTACAGGATTGACCTCAATGTAGAAAAACAATGGTAGAAACTGCACCATTCTCTGGAGGGAGGCTGGTCAACATACTCTGCCACTAGAGGAAGACTGGTCCTGAAATGAGTGCAGCCTAGAATGTTCTTAGCTATGGCCATGGAATGCGAGCTCAGACTGACAGGGATGCAGAGGATACACAGGTTCCTGTGCTAAATATGAATAGACATGGGTCCTAGGTCAGATCAATGGGGTTTACAATTAACAGTATTTATATAGTTTTCTCATATTTGGGAGCTACTCTCTGCCATGATCCAGATTTCTAGTCCTATTCCCAACCTGACACTATCTTTTAAGACAATACTTTTAACCCACTTGCATGTTGACTCTGAGGCTCAGAAAAAAATAGTAAAGCCATGGGTCCCTTAGAATATACCTAAAATAGACTTCCTAGCTTTTTCCAACATGAAGACCCCAATATCATTTGTTATACTCTTACCATTATGTTTTTTATTATTAAACAATTTGTTCTGCTTTATATCTTAATACTTTTCAGTCACAAAGTTGCAGATGCTACTATGATGCCAACCTGACTTCCTTGGACACCAGTGTGTCCTGAAACCCCATCTCACCAGAGCACCAGAGCAGGAAACATAGAAACAGGCTGGGGTATGGATCAACTCGTCAACATCCATGGCCAGAGGAGAAGCAACTACAGAAGGGAGACCTCCCACCTTCTGCACTCCATAAAAATCTTTGGCCCATACTCCCTGAGGGGATAAAAACTAGGGACCCTTCTAGAGGAGGGCAAGGCATATGGAAATCTGGTGGTGGGAATTGTATGAAATTGTACCCCTCTTATCCCACAATCTTTTCTATCATTATTAAATCACTAATAAAATTAAAATTAAAAAGTATTGGTGCCATGGTGTCTTTCTCTTTGTTTATCTACCTCTGTCTATCTATTGGAAAAAGTTGGCTTAGCGTGATGAAACCCCAGTGATAGAAAAAAAAAAGGCAGCACTGGAAGGAAGGGTTTGATACTGGGGGAAAATGAAAATAACACTAACACAGACATGTATACATAAGTATATTAAATTCTATGGGATGAGGAAACATTCATGACATGCTAAGTGTCTGTGTGAGCTGCTGAAGACAGGATTGAGTACAAAGAACCTGAAGAACAAGTACCATCCTATTATTACAGATAAGTTTGGAGTAAAGTGGAGACCAGAGGCTTCCTGGCTGTGTGCTGTGTTCCCAAGGAAATCTGCAGACATCCTAGGTCCTAGAAGAAGAGAAGAGGATTCTTGGGGATGGAGAGGCCACCATGGCTGGGCTGGCTTATTGGGAGCTGGGTTCTTTTGAGTGGAATAGATATGCTTGAGAGTAATTTCCCTCACCCACAAGCCACTGGAGCCCCTAGGCAGTGCTTGCAAGTTGGTACATGTTTAAGGTCAAGAGAACATTGATTTCTGCCCTGAGCTGTGGTGGAAGTTGCTAATTTGATAAGACAGAACATTAAAGATTCAGTGTAGATGGGTATTGATCAAAGGGCAGGTCTTGTTAGTTGATGTTTTTTTTAATGATCAAACAAGTATTGGTAGAAAACTAAGTAAGGATCACCCCTAGAATCCATCATGTTTGAGAGGCTATGAACCTGAATAAGATAGAGAGATATGTAGTGATTATTGACTCCACAGCTTTGAATCCTGAGCTTATTTATTTATTATCTGTGTGGTTTTAGGTAAGTTATCAACTTCTCTGTGACTCAGGTACACAAGAAAACAAATATCTACAATGTGAAGTTACTGACAAAATTAAACAAGATGAATAATATTAATAATAATATGATAGCAAGAATAACAATAGGTAATCTTATTTAAGAAAAAGGACTAATCTAAACATCACAATCACCCAATGTGACACAGAACCTTACCAAAGGTCACACAATGTGGAGTTAATATTTAGAGCCAGGTAATCAATCTATGCCCAGAGCAATCTTGCCCCCCCCCAAGAATAGTCTTAATACTTGTTCAATAGTGTCTGGTATATAGGTTATAGATATGTACTGAGTAGGGGTCAGGTGGTGGTGCATGCAGCAGAGTGCACAAGTTGTCATGTATGAAGACCCAGGTTCATGCTTCTGGTCCCCACCTGCAGGAGGTCGGTGAAGAAGCTTCAAAAATGATAGAACAGTGCTACAGAGAACTAGTATACCATGGGAGATGGCCCTAGTCCAGAGCCAGGAAGCCAGATGGCCAAAACTGTTTCTATATAATTAACAACTTGGCTCATGGGATTGGCACATTCAGTTTACAGCAGGACTGTCTAATGGCTATGAGGACTTACCCTTTAGATAAAAAGTGAAGTTTAGAATGATCAGTGAATTCTTGCAAATGAGTCACAAAGGAAAATCCAGAATGCTGATGAATTAATTGACTATTTTAATACCTGGACTATGATAAGAAGTGTCTTGATACCAAACATTTCAGGATAAATAGGACCCAAACCACCAACCGGTGCTATTGCCCTCATGAACAAAGCTGTCTTTGTCTACAGGAGGTGATAATGACCAGTAGGACATACAGGTTGGTGGAGTTAAAGAATCTAAAATCATTAACAAACAGCTTTATTACCCTTTAAATATCATGCTTACTTTATATATAAAAAAGTGAGAACTATTTTTATTTTATTTTATTTTATTAATTCCCTTTTGTTGCCCTTGTTGTTTTATTGTTGTAGTTATTATTATTGTTGTCATCATTGTTGGATAGGACAGAGAGAAATGGAGAGAGGAGGGGAAGACAGAGAGGAGGAGAGAAAGACAGACACCTGCAGACCTGCTTCACCGCCTGTGAAGTGACTCCCCTGCAGGTGGGGAGCCAGGGTTCGAACCGGGATCCTTATGCCGGTCCTTGTGCTTTGCGCCACCTGCGCTTAACCCGCTGCACTACAGCCCGACTCCCAAAAAGTGAGAACTATTAAGATAAGTCATAGAGGTTTAAACTATGTTTGGGTGAATATTGTGGTAAACCAAACTCACTGAAAGTAGAGTTTCAAAGAGATATGTGTGTACACTCATGTTCACAGCAGTATTATTCACAATAATCCCAAAGCAGGAGCAAACTAGTGTGCGTCAATAGATAAAATGTGGCTAATCTAAGCAATGAAATATAATTCAAACTTTTAAAAAGGACATTCTGACATATGCTATAAATATTGCATAGATCTTGGAGACATTATGCTAAGTGAAATAAACCAGGTGCACAAAAGAAAAATGCAGTATTATTCCATATGTATGAAGACTTAGAGAACTCACAGTCTTTAAAATGAAAATTAGATTGGTTTGTCAGGTGGTAGAGGGAAAGGAGAAAAGGGAACTAATTATTCAATGGGTATAAAATTTGAGTCTCACAAGATGAAAAAAGTTATGGAGATGGATGGTGGTAATGAGTGCAAACATTATGGATGTATTTAAAACCACTGAACATAGTTAAGAGGCATGTTATATCACAAAGGTATTTTGTGTAGTAGAATTAAAAAAATCACCATAGTATTTTGTATTTTGTGAATTGTTCCATCAAGAAGTAGAATCTATTTCTCCACTACTTGGAACCAGGCTGACTTTCTGCATTTCTTTTTCTCAGTTCTTCTTTATTGGTCATCACTAGAGTTCACTGCTCTTGGTCAACTTTTCAAGTCTTTCACATAGAAAGAGGCAGTGAGACAAAGGGAGAGAGGGAAGGAGACCTCTGAAGCACTGAAACTTTCCCCAGTAGGGTGAGGGACAGATTCAAAACTAGGCTGTATGCATAAAAAAAAAAAAAAGAGCAGGCAAACCATCCAGGTGAACTATCTTGTGGAAATATTATTATTATTATTTGAGAAAGGATGAAGTAGAAGTGACACAGTGATTCTTTGGAGACTTCCTTACTTCTACTCTTAAGATCTTGGAATCATGAAATTTCCACATGAACAAAACTTAGCTACCCTGCTGGAAGATTAGATCATGTGTAGGGAAGTTGAGGCAGCACAGCTGGCAGTCTGAGCTCTCTCATCAACAGTTCAAGTTAGTTATTTAAACACATCCAGCCAAATCAGCTGGGCCTGACCCACACTGGAAAAACTGCCCAGGCATACCCAGATCAAACTTGGACTACAGGGTCACAAATTAATACTATGTTTAAAGTTAATTTTTTAAGCTGGGAGAGGTTGTTAAGCAGCAAAAATTAAACTGTTAACATATTTTTTGACAAAGTTGAAAATTTTTATTTTAATTATTTATTTATTTTTATTATTTTTTATTTTAATTATTTTTTTTAAATTTATTGTCCCTTTTGTTGCCCTTGTTGTCTTTTTATTATTGTTGTAGTTATTATTGTCCTTATTGATGTCCTCTTTGTTAGGACAGAGAGAAATGGAGAGAGGAGGGGAAGACAGAGAAGGGGAGAGAAAGACGGACACCTTCAGACCTGCTTCACCACCTGTGGAGTGACTCCCCTGAAGGTGGGGAGCTGGGGGCTCAAACCAAGGATCCTTACACTGGTCCTTGCACTTTGCACCATGGGCACTTAACACGCTGTGCTAACGCTCGACTCCCTTTAATTTTTTATTTATAAAAAGGAAACATTGATTGAACCATAGGATTAGAGGGGTACAGCTTCGCACAATTCCCACCACCAGAACTCTGTATCCTATCCCCTCCTATGATAGCTTTCCTATTCTTTAACCTTCTGGGAGTATGGACCCAAGGTCATTGTGGGATGCAGAAGGTTGAAGGTCTGGCTTCTGTAATTGCTTTCCCCACTGAACATGGATATTGACAGGTCATCCATACTCCCAGCCTGCCTCTCTCTTTCCCTAGTGGGGAAAGGCTCTGGGGAAGCAGAGCTTCAGGACACATTGATGGGGTTGTCTGTCCAGGGAAGTCTGGTCAGCATCATGCTAACATCTGGAACATGGTGGTTGAAAAGAGAGTTAGCATACAAAGCCAAACAAATTGTCGACCAGTGATAGACCTAAAGGCTGGAATAGTGCAGATGAAGAGTTGGGGTGTCCTCCATTTTGTAGAGAGCTATTAGGCATATTTTAGTTATATTCCAGAGGGCCTATGGCTATACAATTTTTTCCCTGAGCCTGAAATATGATATACAGGTTGATCCAAATTATTATCTAAGGAGATGATGTCATGGCTGGAAAAGGAACAGAAAGCTGGATCAGGGAAAAGGGGTATAAATATTGTTGACTGTAAACCCCATCAATTTGATCTGGGGCCCATAATTAGCTTAGGAGCCTATGTGACCTCTGAGCTCACATTCTGTGGTCATGAGTAGGAACATTCCATACTGCCCCAATATCCACCCATCTTCCTCAGTTGTAACATAGAGTACATTGTCCATCCTTGTTTCGGAGGATGGAACATCCTCTACCATTGTTGATCCACATTGAGGGCAAGGTCCTATGGGGACCAGTAACAATGTAGAGAGGAATTTATTCGAGGTCTAGGCCCATCAAATCTGTTTGGGAATCTCAGGACTCCTGGATTAGGGTCCCAGCTGATAGAATGGCCTGATAGTGACTAAAGAGTCATTGTTAAAGTATGCCAGTCTCTTGCCCTTATTCAGCTTTTGCAGTCCTTGCTTTGATAAGGTTAGCTTTGGAGTGAGTGAGAGAACTGTAATAGGAAGTAGGTGAGGAGGGTATCTAAGTCTAAGTAGACACTATTTCATTATGAACTTGATACTGACTCACTACAGACTATACCCATTAAAGTTCCACCAAGTTTCTTTAAGAGCATTGAACAAAAAACTACTGTAATTTATCTGGAAGCAGAAAACACCTAGAATTGCCAAAACAATCTTGAGGAAAAGAAACAGAAATGGAGGCATCACACTCCCAGATCTCAAACTATATTATATATTATAAGGCCATCATCATCAAAACAGCCTGGTACTGGAATAAAAATAGGCACACACACACACACACACACACACACACACACACACACACACACCAGTGAAACAGAATTGAAAGCCCAAAACTAAGCCCCCCACATCTATGGACATCTAATCTTTGATAAGGGGGCCCACAGTATTAAATGCAGGAAGGAGGCTCTGTTTAATAAATGATGCTGGGAAAACTGTGTTGAAACATGCAGAAGAATGAAACTGAACCACCTTATCTCACCAGAAACAAAAATCAACTCCAAATGGATAAAGGACCTGGATTTTAGACCAGAAACTATCAAATACTTAGAGGAAAACATTGGTGGACACTTTCCCACCTAAACCTCAAGGACATCTTTGATAAAACAAACCCAATTGCAAGGAAGACTAAAGCAGAAACAAACCAATGGGACATCAAATTGAAAAGCTTCTGCACAGCCAAAGAAACTATCATACAAAGAAACCCCCTCACAGAATGGGAGAATATCTTCACATGCTATACATCAGACAAGAGACTAATCACCAAAATATATAAAGAGCTCAGCAAACTTAACAATAAAAGAAGCAAATTACTCCATCTGAAAATGGGAAGAAGATATGAACAAAACATTCACTACAGAGGAGATCCAAAAGACTAACATACATATGAAAAATTGCTCCAGGTTGCTGTTTGTCAGAGAAATGCAAATAAAAACAACATGGAGATATCACCTCACTCCTGTGAGAATGGCATACATCAAAAAGGACAGCAGCAACAAATGATAGAGAGGATGTGGGGACAGAGGTGAAATTTTTATTCACACCAGCACATAGAATAGGCAGTATTTCAAATTCACATATACAAAGACACATACACGGAGTCTCGGCTGAGAGGTCTACAATCTGGAATGCCAGAGTAGCTACTGTCACTTGGGAACTCCAGCTCCCCAAACTAGGTGTTTTTATAGCACTCTGGGATGGAGGTTATCTAAAGAGGCAGAGGGGCAGAGGGGCGTTATACTTTTACCCATCTCTTGTACCAGCAAAGGGTACATTACACACCCTTATCTAAGTTATACATTTCAAATTCCATCTTATGGCACCAATCTATATCTAAGCAGAACAGGTATAACAAGCAAATAGAGGTGGTTAATTTCAAACTTTCAACTTTAAACATGACTACATATTTAGCAGCATCACTCTTGCAAACTTGACTAGGTTATCTAAACTGCCCAGTTGGCCTAGGCTTTCCTGAGAGAAAGGGGAGGTTAACTTGCTCTCTCTCCATTGTTACTGGTCATTTCTATCAGTAACAACACAATAGACCCCTTTGTGGGCCCCCATAGGACCTTGCCCTCAACTTGGATCAACAATGGTAGAGAATGTTCCATCCTCCGAAACAAGGATGGACAACATACTCTGTGCTATACCTGAGGAAGACAGGCCAATGTTGGGACAGCTTAGAATATTCCTACTCATGACCACAGAATGTGAGCTCAGATCTATAGGGATGCAGAGGTCACATAGGCTCCTAAGCTGAATATGGGCCCCAGATCACATCAAATCGATGGGGTTTACAGTCAACAATATTTATACACCTTTTCCATATTAGGGAGCTACTCTCTTCCCTGATCCAGCTTTCTGGTCCTTTTTACAACCATGACATCATCTCCCCAGACAATCACTTGGATCCACCTGCATATCAGATTTCAGGCTCAAGGAAAAAAAAAAACTACTATAGCCACAAGCCCTCTGGATTATAACTAAAATATGCCTACTAACTCTCTACAAAATGGAGGACACCCCAACTCTTCATCTGCACTATTCCAGCCTTTAGGTCTATCACTGGTCGACAATTTGTTTGGCTTTGTATGCTAACTCTCTTTTCAATCACTGTGTTTCAGATGCTAGCATGATGCTGACCAGACTTCCTTGGACAGACAACCCCATCAATGTGTCCTGGAGCTCTGCTTCCCCAGAGCCCTTCCCTACTAGAGAAAGAGAGACAGGCTGGGAGCATGGATGACCTGTCAATGTCCATGTTCAGTGGGGAAGCAATTACAGAAGCCAGACCTTCAACCTTCTGCATCCCACAATGATCTTGGGTCCATACTCCCAGAGGGTTAAAGAATAAGAAAGCTTTCAGGGGAGGGGATGGGAAACAGAGTTCTGGTGGTCGGAAGTGTGTGGAGCTGTACCCCTCTAATCCTATGGTTTAGTCAATGTTTCCTTTTTATAAATAAAAAATTAAAAAACAAGCAAAAAAACTGTTAACATATTTTAAGCACTGCTCCAACTTTGATTTCTTTAACCTAAAGATTTCAGTACTGTGAGACTATGTGAACTGCTCTTTTCTCTATTATATCTTAAATCATATAGCCATGTACATAGAAGAGAAAAGGCACTTAATACGTATCTGTTAAGAAAAATCATTGTGTGAAATACTTAACTTATTAGAATTAAAAAAAAAATTAACTATTGGCTTACTCTGTTAAGTGCACACATTACCATGCACAGGAACCTGGTTTGAGCCTCCTCTCTCCACATGCAGGGGGAAGATTCACAAGCAGTACTCTAGGTGTCTTTCTCTCTCTCTCCCATCTTCCCCTCCCTTCTCAATTTCTCTCTATTCTATCAAATAAAAAGTAAAAGGACAAAAAGTGGCAATCAAGCAAATAAGAAAGAAAGAAAAAGAAAGAAAGAAAGAAAGAAAGAAAGAAAGAAAGAAAGAAAGAAAGGGAAAGAAAAGGAAAAAAAAATACAGCTGCCAGGAGCTGTGGATTTATAATGCCAGCAATGCCAGCGGCAAGCCCCAACAACAACCTTGGGGGCAATAAAAAATTAGCTGCTATTTTAATTGTTATTTTTTGAAAACAGGTTTATCAGTGGATCTTGGTGCCTGTGTGATGACTCTACCACTGCTGGTGGCCTTTCCACCTATTTATTTATTTATTTATTTTAGAGCTAGAAATAAAGAGGAAGAGGTGGAGGATAAAGAGAGAGAAATCTTCAGCACTATACTACTGTTAATGAAGCTTCTCCCTGCAGGTGGGGACTGAGGGCTTGAATCTGGTTCCTTGTAATAATATGCACTCTACTGAGTGGACCACTGACTGGCCCCTGAAATTTGAAGCTATTGACTGAGTAGACATTGACTTACAGCATTAACTTTAAGTATCACACCTTGCACTTTGATTTTTTCTTTCTAAATTAGGCAGGA
Organism: Erinaceus europaeus; assembly: GCF_950295315.1. Lineage (NCBI taxonomy): Eukaryota > Metazoa > Chordata > Mammalia > Eulipotyphla > Erinaceidae > Erinaceus > Erinaceus europaeus. The sequence goes on from NC_080163.1 coordinate 136,343,857, forward strand.
AATAATGATAAATACATGATAAGTAAAATACAAAGGAAAAAGTCAATCAGGCTATGTCTTAATTATCCAATATCCTCAATTAATGGGACATAAATTGATGGATTTTGAAGCATCTACTCTTCAGCAAATATTTACTTAGCACATAATTTGCACTGTGCAAATCCCTAGGATAAAACACATAAGCAAAATGAACCATATCTCTGGTCTTGTGAAATGATACTAATTTATACTGTTTATTCTGTGAAATACAGAATATCAAATTCAGGCAGAAATAAGTAATGGGTTGGGGATAACCCATTGGGTAGAGTGCACAACTTTTGGTGGTTGAGACCCTGGGGGTCTATTTCTGGCACTAAATGAAGCATCATGGACAGAGCCAAGAGCTCATAGGTGATGGAGTGGCACATTGGTATCTCTCTCTCTCTCTCTCTCTCTCTCTCTCTCTGTTCTTTGTGTGTCTTTCCCTTTTTCCTTTATAATGATAGCAGAAGAAACTTTGGGTGAGGGAGGCTACTAAGTGGTATTATATACAGGTGAGGCTCTAAATACACTCCCTGAACCACAATGAAGAAGAACAAGAAGGAGAAGGAGAAGAAGAAGTGGAGGAGGAAGAGGAGGAGGAGGGAGAGGAGGAGGGGAGGAGGAGATTATAAGGCCATGCAGTAAGTATATCCATGGCATAAAATTTTCATTTCACCTTGATACAAGGTGTTTCTTTTTCTGTGATTTGATTCTTGTTGGATTTCCAACCCATATTAATTCAAACTGTATAGCTCATTCAGTCTTTAACAACTATTCAAGTGCTCTGTGCTTAGTAGCAGGAAATATGTGGAGAACTTCTGGGCAGAGCAAGCACCTTGGCACATCATCATAAAAACCTGAGCTGGGGAGCTCTCGGTTACTCTTGTTCAGTGTGGCTTTATTTATTCTTGATAGCATAGGGTGGGAGGGGGCCCACACATTAATGATTCTACTACTTACAGGCTGCCTTTTTTCATTCATTTTAACTTTTTTCCAAATACACACACACACACACACACACACACACACACACACACACACACACACGAGAGAGAGAGAGAGAGAACATTTATAGCACCTCTCCGCTGTGGGGCTTCCCTGGATGCTGTCCCTGGTGTTCACATGGTAAGGTCTATACTCTACCAGGTAAATTATCTCCTGGCACCTGTATATATGATTTTAAAAGCCTGTGACTGAGTTCATGGGCCTAAACTGTTACCTTGGGAACAATTTGGATCTGTATGGTGCCTTAAGAGTGCCTTCAACAAAGCTGAGACCTTGGAAAACAGATGTTTGAATGCCCTGTGGCCAAAGGCAGCTGAGCATAGTCCAGATGGGCAGAACTACCCAGATGAGCCCAGACCGGAAAGATACGCTGAAGTGGTTCCCTATGCCCCACTGGTGGGGAAAGATGAGTTACTGAGCTCTTTCTGCTAATGTTCTACCTGTAGAATGAGGACATGTGTGTGCTTCTGCCCTCCCATCCCTTCTCATTATCACCTCTCCCTTGCCATGTGCCCACAGGGCATGTAGCAAGCCCTGTGTGCTCTGGCCCCCTCCCTCATAGCAGTGTGGTGACTGTTCGTCCCTGAGCTTATGTCTGTGAAGTGCCACATGTTCTGAGAAGAGAGGTGCTCTCCAGAAAGAACATGAGGGATTGTAATTATTATTGTGCCTCTGTGGCGAGACCACGAGTACTTGGCATGGTGCCACTGCCTTCTCTGGAGACAGCTGCTGCCAGGCCGTGCACGCCTGCAATCACAGACTTCTTTGCTTCCCACGGAGATTGCCCCAGGCTGTCACGGGCCCTGTCAGTTCATCTGCTTGGCTGTGCCGAGCAGTTAGGACGCAGATGAGGCTGGTACTCACACCTCACAGCGATCAGTCAATGTTTATTCATTCAACAAATATTTATAGAGTGTTTACTGTGATCCAGGCATGAGGCTAGACATTGCTGGCGTTTGCAGAGGGAAGACTGTACAACAGAGGCGATAATCCATATATGAGATACTAGCCGTGGGGCTCAACACCAGGCCAAAGAAGATCACAAATCCTTTCACAGATGGAAGCACTGTTTAGATACATGTGTAGGGTCACAGAGTTAGAGAATGGCAGAGCTAAGTGCTAATTTAATGTCAACCATACTCTAAACACTGTTCTCTTTCTAGAACAATGTTCTGCTTTGGGAACCTACAAAGATTTCTCCAGATCTCTGCCTCTGTAGAGACTAACATCCTGTACCTTTAGCAAAAGTCACACCAATCTCCTAGCTCTCTATTTTTAATGCAATATGCTGTCCTTGTGGAAAACCACTAAGAGGTACTTTGCTAACCAAAGCCTTATCTCAGTCTGATGTTCGGTAGAAATTTTCTAATACAGGGAGGAGGAAAAAAAGAATCTCAGAAAGAGTAACCAACACATGAGAGTTCAAATGAAAAAGATACATTTATCTAAAGGAGGACTCAGCATGCTTAGTGAAAGGGATAAACAAAAGGTTCAAGGGGTAAAGAAATTACTGGTGAACAGTAGGTAGAATAGACTCAAACAAATCCAGCTGAGAAAGTAAAGACCACTGCTTGGGTTGGTATCTCACAGTTGTCTAGAAAAACTGAAGTTAGATATCGAACCTCTGTCACCCAATATTCCAAGGGTCCCTTTTGGGAGTTTAAGCCGTACATGATTTGCATGTTGAGTCCAGGCCTTCCCTCTGCTGGATTCAACCCTGAACACATTCTCATCCAGTGGGATATATTCATCCAGGTTTCTAGATCCCAGGAAATTTTCTTGAGGAACACCCAGGTTTTTCAAATACTTATCTATTTATTACATATGATATATATGAGCATTATATGAGACAAAGAGAAAAAGGGAGACAGAAACAAGTTAGAGCACCACTCTGGTAGAGGCATCATGGGAGGAATTAGGAACCTTAGGCAAGCAAGTTTGATACTCTATAACTTGAGCTATTTCTCTGGCTACACTTTGACTTTATTTATTTATTTATTTATTTATTTTCAGTGACCTCAGATGACTTCATAAAACATTAACTTCACATTAAAGGTTTACTGGGAAAATCCATCTGTATGGCTTTGGAGCCAGGTCTAAGAAACATACATTTCAAAAAGTGATCCCATCAGATCAAGATGACTAACTTTCAGAAGATCACAAGCCCTTAAACCAAACTGGCACATTTCATGGTGTGGAAGAGGAAGAACAGTATAGAATAAATGAAATGAAAAAATGGCTGCTTTAGAATAACAAAAGTTTCACAGAGTTTGAATAACTCAAAACAATGGTACATTTCACTGGGTCATATATGTGAGCTAGTTCTTGTGGACAATAGAATATTCTGGTGCCTTTCTACGCTAGGACACATTCTTCATTCACTAAATACTGACCTGATACTTTCCTCAAGCCTGGCTTCTTTCTCACTAAATCACATGATGAACATGTGGCTATTGGAGTAGAAAGAATAAAAGGGACATAAAGAATACAGCTCTAAGTACAAGAAGATAGTTCTCTTTATAGGGTGCATGTCTTTCCATCTGAGAAGCCCTAGGTTAGACTCCTGGTATCAGCATCATAGTGCCAGGGAAGCTTCAAGAATAGTGGAGAAGTGTTATTGTGTTTCTCCCTCTCTGTCTCTGGTTTCTCCCCTCTCTGCCTGATTCTGTCTCTATATGAAGTGAAAAGAATAGCAACAAATGGCCTTAAAGAAGTGCAGTCATGAATGTGTAAGGCTCTGGTGCCACAAAATAAGAAGAGGAAGGAAAAGAGAAGAGAAGGGAAAGCAGCGAAGAGAAGAGAAGAGAAGAGAAGAGAAGAGAAGAGAAGAGAAGAGAAGAGAAGAGAAGAGAAGAGAAGAGAAGAGAGAAGAGAAAAGAGAAGAGAAGACGAGACAAGACAGGACAGGACAGGACAGGACAGGACAGGACAGGACAAGACAAGACAAGACAAGACAAGACAGGACAAGACAGGACAGGAGAGAAGAGAGAAGAGGGGAGGGGAAGAGAGGGAAGGGAGAGAAGAGAAGAGAAGAGAAGAGAAGAGAAGGGAAGGGAAGGGAAGGGAAGGGAAGGGAAGGGAAGGGAAGGGAAGGGAAGGGAAGGGAAGGGAAGGGAAGGGAAGGGAAGAGAAGAGAAGAGAAGAGAAGAGAAGAGAAGAGAAGAGAAGAGAAGAGAAGAGAAGAGAAGACAAGAGAAGACAAGACAAGACAAGACAAGACAAGACAAGACAAGACAAGACAAGACAAGACAAGACAAGACAAGACAAGACAAGACAGGACAGAAGAGAGAAGAGGGGAGGGGAAGAGAGGGAAGGGAGAGAAGAGAAGAGAAGAGAAGAGAAGAGAAGAGAAGAGAAGAGAAGAGAAGAGAAGGGAAGGGAAGAGAGTAGGAAAGAAGGGCAGAGAAGGGAAGAGAAGAGAAAGGAAGGGACAAGGAAAGGAAAGGAGAGGACAGAAGAGAAAGGGAAGAAAAATAAATGGGGGTAAGAGGGAGGAATAGGCTCTAACCAGTCCATACAGGGTTTGAATTCTCTACCACCAAAATTCTACCCACTGAGGCTAATCTCCTTTATCTGTAAAAGTGGTGGTAACAGTTATCTGCAGGTTGTGTGGGGACTCTGTGAGTGAATGCATGTACAGCATTGACAAAGTACACAGGCACATAGTAGGGATATCACATGGGTGTTACGGAAGCAATCATTAAAGATCCTAATGTCCATCTTTTCACCTAGCTGTTGTTGTGTGAATCACAATATATTTTAAAAAAATGAAAGAACTATAACATACACCCAGGGATAAACATGAACATCACACACACACACACACAGACACACACACACAGACACACACACATAGACACACACACACACACACACACACACACAAGACAGGGATATCCTTATTATGAGTAAGCCTCTAGTCTATGACTTTTCCTTCAGTGGGTGTGAAGCTCTCTGGTTTCCCCCAAAGGTCAGGACTTTCCATTTGACGTAGTCTTTTCATATCTGTGAAGAACATTTTAGTTCGGTTTCCCTGGCAAGCTTTTCTCTAAGCTCTAGCTTAGAGCCTTACCACACTAAGGGTCAACATGTCCCCAGACAGAATAGTATTTTAATTCAACAGCATTCAGTAGTTATTAAACTATGATAAATGCTAAAGTGGGAAAGATTACACTTAAACACAAGAAGTGTCACTTGAATCACTTAAAAATATTATAATGTATGGCTAATTGCACCTTGACTATATTACCCAGTGCTGTGAAAACACTTCAGATCTTTAAGGAAGGTACCATTTAAATACCTATTTCAATATGTAATGGGTAATATTCTTGAGTGCAAAGGTTGTTAACAGCTTCTAAATTCACTGAGTGTCTATTATGTGCTGGGCACTTTGTCTATAGTAATTCTTTATCCCTCAAAACAATTCTCCAAGATAATTATTATTACCCCTAGTTTACTGGACAAGAAATTAAGATTCAGAGAGGTCTAGTAATTTACCTAAGGTCACACAGCTGATAAATGATACAGCAGAGTTCTGTGCCAAGTAAAGTCATTTCGAGGCTCTACTGTAATCATATATACATACTATTATATACATTACAATCTCTATTTTCACTCTTTTCCATGCCTCAGTCTCTTTTTTAAAATTTTTTTTGTTTTTCTGTCATCTTTATTTATTTATTTTATTTTACAAAATTACATATCAACAGGGGTTTAGATCCATATGTTTCTCACCACCAGAGTTCTGAATCTTCAGTCTCCCCAATGCAATCCATCACAGTTTCCCTAAGGTTGTAGACATGGGCCAACTATCATCTCTATGACTGTATGTCCACATTTATACATAATTGCCCTTCCCCCCTTTTTTTCAATCCTCTCTTCCCCTCCAAGCCATTAATGACAACATGACTACCTTCATATGTCCCTTTCCTTTTCCTTCGCTCTCTCTGGGTGCTGATGGAGCTGGAGTTCAAAGCCCTCGTATCTTCATTCTATCACTTCTTCCCCACTGGGAGTATGGATCAAGGTTGTTGTTGGGGTGCAGAAGGTAGGAGTTCTGGCTTCTGTAATTGCTTCTCCACTGGACATGAGCATTGGCACATTGATCCTTACCCCTGGCTGTGAAGCTAAACATCCACCTTCACCCTTCACCCAGAGAGTTTTACTTTGGTGCCCTACTCCAAACTCTGTCAGATCCTGCTTTGAGTTTCCCTTTCTGTTCTTCTTTCTCAAGTTCTCTTTATGAGTGGGATCATCCCATCCTCATCTTTGTCTTTCTGACTTATTTCACTTAAGATAATTCCTTCTGGAAAAGCATCCTAACAATGGGATTTTCAAAGCTAACCCAATTGCCAAATAATTTGACTATAGCAATAGCTATCTACTGCCTTCTTAAACCCTATGACAGCAGGAACCTCCCGCTTCCTTTATAAAGCCCATATTTCCCCCAGTCCTGGAACCTCTAGGGTAGGGCTCAGTTTCCTGCATGCTTCTCTCAATTCATACCAACTGATACTGTATCTGCTAATCACAATCTATTCAATGCAATGAGTACCACTTCAGCATGCTTCATTCCGGAATGTGTCCAGAGACGTCAGGCATGGAATGTCAACCCTTCAGCTTCATTACTCGGGTGAGACCTTTCCTTTCTCATAGAACTCCTTAATTCCATTTTGGGTGGTTAACTTCCTAACAAAACCTCAGAAACTATATATAGACCAGGTCCCATGTGATAGGGCATATGTACACATGTATCCATAAATTAGGGCAAAAAAAAATACCTGAAAGCAAAAGTGCACAATAGTTTGCAGTGTGCCAAAAAAGGAAGCAGGCAAGTATAAAGACATAAAAAGATACCATAAAGTACCCAATGAAATAGTTTCTACTTTGACATAGATACCCTCCTCACCTACTTCCTATTTTATACTACCCTCAGTCACTCCAACCTTATCAAAGTAAGGACTACAAAAGCTCAATAAGGGCAAGAGACTGGCATACTTTAATGATGACTCTTTAGTCATTATAAGGCCACCCCATCAGCTGGGGCCCTAGTCGTGGAGTCTTCAGATTCCCACACAGACATGATGAGCCTAGGCCTTGCATAGATCAATCTCTCCATTGTCACTGGTCATCTCCATCAGGAACAACATAATGGACACCTTTGGGGGCCCCTATAGGACTTTGCCCTTAATATGGATCAACAATGGTAGAGAATATTCCATCCTCAGAAGCGGGGGCAGTTGGATAACATACTCTATCTACTACCCTAGGAAGATGGGTCATGAAATTAATGCAACTTGGAATGTTCCTACTCATGACCACAGAATGTAATTTCTTACCTACAAGGATGCAGAGGTTACATAGGCTCCTATGCTGAATATGGGCACCAGATTAAATCAATGGGGTTTATAGTCAACAATATTTATACACTTCTCCCATATTTTGGAGCTACTCTCTTCCCTGATCCAGTTTTCTAACCATGACATCATTCTCCCAGAAAATAACTTGGGTCACCTGCATATCAGATATCAGGCTCAGGCAAAACCTAATAATGTCATGGGCCCTTTGGAATATAACTAAAATAGACCTACTAGCTATTTCCAAAGGGAGACCCTAAATCTTCATCTGCAATATTCTAGCCTTTAGGTTCATGATTAGTCAACAATTTGTCTGGCTTTATATGTTAACTCTGTTTTTTTCAGCCACCAGGTTCCAGATGCTAGCATGATGCCAACCAGACTTCCTTGGGCCGACAACCCCACCAATAGGTCCTGGAGCCCCATTTCCCCAAAGCTCTGCCGCACTAGGGAGAGACAGGCTGGGAGTATGGATCGACCTGTCAATGCCCAAGTTCAGCGGGGAAGCAATTAGAGAAGCCAGACCTTCCATCTTCTGCATCCCATAATGTCCCTGAGTCCATACTCCCAGAGGGATAAAAAATAGGAAAGCTATCAAGGGAGGGGATAGGATATGGAGTTCTGGTGGTGGGAACTGTACCCCTTTTATCCTATAGTCTTGTCAGTGTTTCCATTTCATAAATAAAAATTAAAAAATAGAAATTGTGTATTTTGGGACAAAATAGGTGAAACCTGGTCATTTTGATAATGTGAAATAAGTAAGGGAGAGATAATTACTGGCTGGTTTCACTCACATGGAATATGAATAACTAAAACAAGTAAGCTGGTAGAGGAAATGAAACAAATTCATACACATTAACAATTATGTGGCTACTGGAGGTAAAAGGAAGTGGGAGGAACAGGGGATTTGAATCTTATACACATACAGAGATGTGAAGCTGCAGTCCTGCAGTTTTACTGTGTGACAAATCAATACAATTTTATTTAGAAAATAAAATGGTGGCAATGATGATATTGGCTTGTTGGAAGAATTAATTGAGATGATTTATGGAAAGTTTGTAACAGTGCTCAGTGAATGGAAGTATTACTATATATTACTCTCTCCTAGGCTGCCATGCTAGCACAGTAAGACAATGATACTAGAGCTTCACTTTGGAGAAAGACATTTCCTCCATGACTTTAATAAGGTTGAAACAACAGAGTTTAGTGGCCTATGCGGCAGAACTAGCTATTTGTTTTGTATGGTCCAACCTAAAAAAAAAAAAAAAGAGTGGGAGCTGGGCAGTGGCACATCTAGTTAAGTGCACATAGTACTAAGCACAAGGAAAGCCCCCAGTTCCCCACCTGCAGGGATGATGCCTCACAAGCGGCAAAGCAGGTCTGCAGGCATCTTTCTCTCTCCTTCTCTATCTCCCCCTCCCCTCTCTCAATTTCTCTCTGTCCTGTCAAGTAAAAATGAAAAAAAATGGCCACAAGGAACAATAAATTTGTAATACCTGTAGCCAGCCCCAGCAATGACCCTGGAGGAAACAAAACAAATAAACAAACAAACAAAAAACTCAGAATTTCAAGATGGCAGCAGCTGAGACAGCCCAGGCTTGGAGCTCCTGAGTTTTAGATCCCAGGACCACACGGGCCACCTTCACATGAAGCCAGTGTTGGTGTGGGAGTTCATGCTACCTCAGCTACTCCTCCACTGTGTGGCTTTGAGTGAAGCATTGGAACTTTTGAGTCTCTCTTTGACTTTTTGTCAATAAAATGGAGATCACTCCTGTCTCATGGGTAGAACCAAATGAGACAACAGATGAAAAAGTCCTGGCATAGCTGAAAAGCCCCATGTAGGTGGTTCTCAATTCTGACACACATAGAACCACCTGTGGGCTTGTTCAAAATGCAGATGCCAGCAGCAATTGAAGAGTCAGACCCAGGAGCTCACTCCTGTACATCTATGCTATTAATAAGCTCCAAGAGGTTTAGAGGCACAGCCAGCATCAAAAAACAATGAACTCCTAAGCCAAAGATATTATTTAGCATAACAACACGCCTCTTAATTGTTCAGAATTTAGATGCTCCTGTCTTGGCTTTGAGATTGCACCTCAAGATATAGTTGAAACTCCAATTCTCTCAAATCTCATCTTTTAAAATCACTTCAATCTTTCACTGGTCCATCTGTCAATGGTACAGCTCTATGACACACAAAATATTTTTTAATGCCACTAGGCAAGGAATTATTCTTCAATTGAAATCATAAACTTCAAGGCCAAAGTTTTCACACTGTGCTAGCACCCGGCTTCCAACCCCCAACCTTCAGGCTTCTGGTTGCCACGTAACCAGAAAAGACCAGCACCAATGAAACAGATATGCAATAGCAGCTTTTCTCTGGAAACACTTCACATCCAGGCAGAAAGCTGATTGTATGGTGATGGCTTTCATGCCACCTGGCACATGTCACTATACTCAGCTGCAGTCTCATCTGGGTGTCTGTTTCAGAGAACGACAGACAGAATGGCTACATTTGACAAGTTACACACATTCTCTCATCAAAGCCATTTGATTTACCCCCCCCCCCCCGCTTTTTTTCCACCCTGTTAACAGATTGTGCTCTGGCTGAACAGGAGTATTAATTAAGGCTCTGCTATATGGGAAAACAGGCTGGGGGGTGGGGATGGGTATTGTTAAGAGCTGCAGGGCAGTGGTGACAAGGCAATGTGGGTGCATGTGTGCAGCCATTAACAGGGTGTTAATTGAGAAGTACATGAACATAAATAGGAAGCTCAGAGGTGCCTGGCATGGTTAGCTGGTATACAGTAAAGTCCATGTGCTAACTTCATAACATAATGCAGGTTCAGCTCAAATTTCCCAGCTGTGCATCTCCCCTACCATCTCCCACATTCCACACCTATTTATGCTGGGGCCATCAGTGTGATTATCATGTTATTATGGCCCACTGGGTGAGCCTTCTGTTGCAAAGTAGCCAGGCCCATATTACCCTGGTCCAAATCTGTGGGTCATCTTAGACTGCTGGATTCTTTCCCGATAATGATCACCTGAAAATTCAACCTACTTATACTTCACCAACCAGAGGGAAATCTAAGTCATTCACTTCCTCTTTATCTAGTCATCTCTGAATTTGTGGGGCCCTCCCCACCTCCTGGACAGTCCAGTGGATGATATGGGTGGCTGAAAACCTACAGCTGAAAAATTCCTGGGAAGGAAGAAAGGAAGAGAAAGGGCTCTTTGAGTGATACTTTCCATACTAGAACCCTTTGGGGAAGCCATGCTCTGTCCTCTTGGTGTATTACTATGGGATCACCTCTGCAAAGGTCATTTATGATTGATCATTTCCAACTAACACTTTGCTGTGTGAAGACACTAAAGTCCAGAGAAGTTGAGTGAATTGTTCAAGTTCATGTAGTGACAAAAACTGAAAGCTTTACCTGCCTATAGAAACCAGAGCACTTTTGGCATCTCCTCAATTTCCCATCTTGATGTGCTCTAGATGATTCTAGTGAGGTCCACAGTTTCTCTTGAATGACAGTTGTCCTTTATCATACCGCTTTTCAAAGTCACTTCTTCATTCTCATACTGACCCCATTTTCCATACCTTGTTCCAGTTCTTGGATTTACTGCTCTACAGCTTGGGGCTCTGAAGTCAATGCTGTGGGCAAAGAGTTCAAAATCTCTCTCACTGATCTGGATGCCCTTTCCCTCCCATCCCAGGTCTGAGTCCAGCCCCTCTGGAAGAGGAGTTAAGATTTTCAGTGGCTATGAGACCCCTTCCTGGACCTCTTCACTCTTTTTCAAGCCTAAACATCAGTGCTGCCTTCACATGTACATGTGACACATTTTTTTCTACTCTTCCCACTTCCAGCATAGCTTCTATTTCCAAGGAGTCAAAGGGCTTTTCAGAGTCATAAAAGTCTATGTACACAATGGCATTTTATACTCAGCAGTCTTCCCTAGGACTTTTTCATTTTCTGCAGGTGATCCTGAGTTGAGAAATGACTTCTAAATCCTGCCTACTCTCATGGCTGATTAAAATGGAGAAGTCCCTGTAGTCGGCCCACCAGTACTTTTGTGAAGATTTTGCATAACTACTGAAAACAGTTTAAAAGATCATGTCTGTGATCTATTAAACAAGACTCTTAAAAAGGGAGATAAAGGGTTTGAAAAGAACACATGAAACTGTGAAATGACTGTGTTCTGCTGATTATACTTTAGAAATTATAAGAATAACATACTTACCGCTAATTAAGCAAGTCATTTATCACAAAGCACTTGCCAGAAAACATATTTGAATTCCTTTAAATTCAAATAAAGAATTAATGGGTAAATAATTTATGTTAAAGTAATTATTTGCAAGACTTTATTTAAACTGGAGTACAGAGGAAGTAAATCTTAGATTTCATTCTTTACACCACATAATGAAGTTGTTGTTTAATTAGGATGGCAACTTGCTCCCCTAGGTAAAAGAAAGGGAAACAGAAATTTCAGAGAGAATTCTCCTTGGCAGCTCAAACAATCATGGCCAAAATGGCTCAGAGGAAGGACGGTGCTTTGGATGACTTTAGCAATGTATGAGAGAAGCACAAATTTTCAGATGGATCAAACTCAAAGGCTTGGGGGCAATTCAGTAGGAACAACACAAAACAAAAATAGTAATGAAAATCCTTAAAAAACTCACACCCATTCCTAACACACACAAACTCTGTGACACCTACCTCTGAAACATACACCCTCACATGCAGACACCTTCACACAGATCTCTTCTCGGCTAAAATAAACAACAGTGCCTATCCCACCCCTAATGACAAAACACGTCCCAGATGCTGTCAAATTGCTTTCACAGAGTTTAATGAGTTGAGCATCTAGAGACAGACTTGTAGTTGCCGCCTGTCCTGAGGCTTCTAACTTTTCTAGTGTGAAGAATCAGAAACACTTGGGCCTGGGGGCTTAAATTTGTGGGGCTGGGAGGTTTCCAAAGTCTCCAGATCCATTTTCTTTAATTTAAGAGAAAGAAAATTGTCAGAATGCTTCTGAGTTTCTATTTCTCACCAGTTTGGTAGCTATTCATTCCAAGACCCCTTGGTTTAGTTGTACTATCTTTTATGAAACATAGCTCTTGGGTCAGGGATTCTGGGTGACATGGCATAGAGGAGCAGTCTAATTACAGCTGTGAATCACTTAATGATGTGCCATGTATATAGGTGGTCTCAAAGGAATATATAATATAGCCTTGCTAAGTAATGGTATATACCATCTAGATTTATGTAATTATACTCTGACATCCACACAATGACAAAATTGTCTGATGATACATTTTCCCTCATAACACATCCTCATTGTTAAACAATGAAGGACTATACCTTCCATGCCCAATGACCTAGGCACTGTCAGAGACACTTGTATCATGAAATGCTAATGCTCTTAATACTGTTTTGTCCAACCAAGAGAAATACCTTCAGTGGTGACTCCCAGGATCAGGATGGAGAAGCAACACAAAATTCTGTCCCTTTCTATGCAATGTCTATTACCCATTAAATCAAACCAGTTCTATGTGAAAAGATGACTGATGGGATGCCTGGCATCATCATACAGACACTGAGCCCCAGCAATAACCCTGGTGACAATAAAAAAGAAAACCATGCCATTGCTAGTCCATTTGGAGAACTGATAGATGAAAGCAGAAATTATCCCACTAAAGATGGGTGCTCAAGATTATCTGGGTCCCAACAACAAAATGAGGCAATACATTATTAAATTCTCCTTCTGTGTCTCAGGCTACACCTCTGAACACTTTGGTCTAGAAATTTATAGAGAGCTTCACAAACACTCTTCTCTGTCACTGTGACAGTATACAAATTTTCTATACAATATGATAAAGTGTAACTGAAAAATTTAAATAAATTCTTCAGATTATTAATGACTGTGTATTCTTTGGACTGCAATGACTTACAAAACCAACAGGAGAAGGGATGCTTCGAAATTAAACTCATATTGTTTCACATGAGATTGATAAAAGCTTTAGCATCCAAACTATTATAATACATGCACTCTTCAAAGGAGATTGCTGCTGGAATGTAGGCTGAGATGCCAAAAGGTTAGCCAGGTCCTCTAGCCCTTCTAATGATCCACTGGAGTGGAAGCAAGGGAAGTCTTTAATAGAGAAGATAAGGTAGTTTGCAAAGGAGCAAAACATGCAGCATGGGAGGCTCAGGTATGCTATATATTACAGAATGGTATTTGAACTATAGATTTTGTATAACAGGGAATTATATGGTATGTGAAGTTAAGCGAATTATACCTTTTAAAATATTTTTATTAAAAAATAAACCTCCAAGTACCTGTCACTCAGTTACAATAATTACTAGCTCATGGTCAGTTTTGATTCATCTATCACCCCACTGCTCTCCCTCTGGTATTTATTTATTTAGTCATCACTGGACTTCATTACTGAAGGCTAATTTTTTCCAAATAAAAAGAGATATAGACACTGAGAGAGAAAGACACCACAGTAATCAAAGCTCCCTGCCCCCAGTATGGGGGGGGGGGGCGGCCAGGGTTCAAACTTGGGTTGTGCACATGGTAAAGTACACACATTTCTAGTATGCACTGTCTTGTCAGCCTCTCCCTGCACAACCCTCCCCCCCTATAACTTTTAAAGAAATCTTCCAAAGATTTATTTTAAAGAACTATCAGATCAACCACATCTCTAAAAGGTGATGTAGAGGCAGGGGTTGATGCACCTAGTCAAGCAAACATGTTACCATGCACAAGGACCTGGATTGAATTCCTACTAACCACCTTGAGGGGGGAAGCTTCATGAGTAGTGAAGCAGGTCTATAGGTGTCTATCTATCTCTCTCTGCCTATATCCCTTCCAAGCTCAATTTCTGCCATATCAAATAAAATAGAAATAAATAAATAAATAACAGAAAGAAAGGAAAAAATGGCCTCTGGGAGTGGTGGATTCATCTTGCAGGCACTAAAACCCCAGCTATACCTTGTGGCAATAAAAATAAAAATAAATAAATAAAGTGACATGTTTTAAAATAGCCATAATATCATTATCACACTTAAAAGTACTTCCTTAACTTCATCAGATATGAGTCAATATTCAAATTTCCATGGTTATAAATTGCCATGTTACAAATTTTACTTGTTGAAAGTTTTTTTTTTTTATTGTTGTAGTTATTATTGTTGTTGTCATTGTTGGATAGGACAGAGAGAAATGGAGAGAGGAGGGGAAGACAGAGAGGAGGAGAGAAAGATAGACACCTGCAGACCTGCTTCACCGCCTGTGAAGCGACTCCCCTGCAGGTGGGGAGCCGAGGTTCGAACCGGGATCCTTATGCCGGTCCTTGTGCTTTGCGCCACCTGCGCTTAACCCGCTGCACTACAGCCCGACTCCCTACTTTTTGAAAGTTTTAATCTGAATTTAATAAAGTCCAAACTTTGTGACTGTTTTTAATCAATATCCTTTTTTTGTCTGTGTTTATCGTTATGATTGAAAAAACTGGGTCAGGTGTTACAGAGTTCTAAGCACTCTGGTTTTTGCTGATTGCATACTCATGGTAGTGTTTACATAGCCTGCTGCTCTTGTTATCTCCGATAAGATGACATTTAGATCCTGAGGTTTCATTTGATTCACTTCTTGGGAAAGATTACTTCATAGGCAGTGGTGTTTGTATCTCCATTAGTAAGTACTTAATGCCTGATTAGTTCTCTTTCTCTCATGTGGAAAATCATTGATAATCACTACCTAGATCCAAAGTTTTTAAAGATTTACATGGTAAGGATCTTTTAACTCTATCATTTAAACTTTTTCCTCCACCTCCTCCTTTTAAGAATAAATCTAGAGTTGTTCAATATAGAAGAATTTCTTCTCATTTGGTTACTCGTAATTTGGGATCTTACATATATATATATAATGATTTATAAGATTATAAGATAATAGGGGAATAGTTCCATAGGACTCCCACAACCAAAGTTTTGTGCCTATGCCCCTAAGGATGACCACAATAGTTCTCCCAAGGCCTCAGAGATAAAGTTTTGTAGCTCTTTTTGTTTTTAAAGATGTGAATCCAGTTGCTACGTTTTAAAGTCAGTCATTTTTTTTTAACAACTGGTAGGGTAGGAGGTAAATCCCCTTCATTTTATTTTAAATTTTATTATTATTTTTAATTCATTTATAAAATCAAAGATAAAAATATCAACAAGACCATTAATTTCATTATTTTTAATGAGAGAGACACAGAGAGAAAGATAAATATATAGAGGGAGACCAGAACACTGCTGAACTCTGGCTTACACAGATCCTCAAGCAGGAAAATCTTTTGCATAACCATTATGCTATCTCCCCAGCCTTCTAGTTAACTTTCAATTGAGACCACCTCTGACATGAAGATGTCATCCAAATTTGCAAGTGTCTGTTTCCAGGCTTGTTAACCTGTTCCAATGGTCTATTTGTTCCTATGCTTATACCACACAGTCATAGTCACTATAAGACTTATTACCTGGTAGGTCTAATTCCCCTGACTCTGGCTGTTATATGAAGAAGAATTGAGTGGCAGGACAAGGTTGAGTAGTGAGAACAACTAGAGAGCACCGTTGTAGTAATTGAAAAACAGAGATTATTGGGCAGGTGAGATAGCATAATGGTAATGCAAAAGCTTTCATGCCTGAGGCTCTAAGGCCTCAAGTTCAATCACCAACACTGCCTTAAGGTAGAGTTGAGCTGTTCTCTTTTCTGAGGTGTGGGGGCGGGGGTGCTCCTTCTTCTAGCGTTTGCCCTTCTTCCGTAGCCAGTCAACAGCGTCAGGTTGAGCCTGATGTAAAGTTTCGAGACCTCCTTTGAATCTGGAGAGGTGGCAGTCGTTGACTATGTGGGGCATAGTCTGTCTGTAGCTGCAGGGGCAGTTCGGGTCATCTCTGGCTCCCCAGCGATGGAACATAGCGGCGCACCGGCCATGGCCTGTTCGATAGCGATTGAGGAGGGCCCAATCATAACGTGCTAGGTCAAAGCCGGGTTGACGCTTGCAGGGGTCTGTGATGAGGTGTTTGTTTCCAAGAGTCTGGAACAGAGAAGTTCATTGTAGGCGTAGGGGACCAGATTGGGTGACGAGACGTCAAGCATTGGACAGGGTGGGCGAAGATATCCGCGTATATTGGCAGGTCCGGTCGAGCGTAGACGTGGGAAATGAACTTAGATGATGCCGCATCCCGACGAATATCTGGTGGGGCGATGTTGCTAAGAACTGGCAGCCATGGAACCGGGGTGGAACGGTAGGGGTGCTACTCTGGCACATATGATGCTATGGATCAAACTCAGGATCTCATACCTGAGAGTTCAATGCTTTATTCATTTATGCCACCTCCCAGGCAACCACATTTCTAAATACTTAAATGACTTATCCAATAGTAGTATATAGGAGAGTCAAGGTCACATTTTGTGACAACAGTGGATATCATAGTATAAAACATTTTTGCATTTAGGAGACTAGAAATGGAATCTCATAGTTGTTTTGTCATTTACTTAATTGTGTATGAACCTAGCTATGGTTTCCAAATGATTACTGGCCCTTTAAAGTCTTTCTTTGTTAAGTTATTTGTTTTTGTTCTTATACTAGCTATTAAACTACTCTCTTTTTCTTCAACCTACCAGGTTAGCAGTTATGAAGCAGTTAGAGTTTTGCATCTCTGAGTAATGATTATGTACCTGCTACCTTTGCTCCTATAATTTTCAAATGTTTTCTGACACTCATAAGGTCCAAAGTCTTTAACCAGAGCATAATCTACACAAAATAAGCCCATCACTCATAGAACCTCCCCTTCTCATAAAGAACCTCCCCTTGGTCAACTGTGCCTGCTCTCTATTTTTCTCCATGCTTTGACTCTCATTTCATTATTTCCTCTTTTTCATTTACTTTGTTTCTTAATTTTCTTTATGTCTAGCTCAAGTACACTGTCCTTTAAATCTTACACTGGAAAAACATTTTATCTGACCTTCTGTGACAGTTATTACAGCACTTTTCCATGCTCTGTGCTATCTACCTTTTAAAAAGTTTTTTTTGCAGGAAGACTAGTACCCAGTGAATTGTGAAACTCTCAAGGAGGAAAACAGTACACCACACTTAGTTCTTTTCCACCAGTTTCATACACCCAGTGGGGGGAAGGTTCCCATGAACCTGGGGAGAAGAGTTTGTCAATAGCAAACTGTGAGAGATCAGATCACTGTATATTCTTAAATCTGCATAACCTTCACCTTCTTGTGGAGAGTTTTAATAGAAAGTTTAGGTGTTTCACACTAATATATGACGTTCCAGCCATAAAGGAGTAAAGGTATTATACTCAAGCAGAGATTGTGGTGGCATTCCTGTGTCACCACTGCAGAGTGATTTTGTTCTCTTTCTCCATCACATAGTTTCAATATCAGCACAGTTTGGGGACTGGTAATCACTGGAAAAGGGAAAATGTTTATATAGGACAAACCAAAACAAACACCAAGTTCCATTTCTTCTCTTTACAGACTGTGCATCTATAAGTAAGCCACCTAACTGTTACTTCACTTAGCTACTAGGGTTAATAATACACTCCCCATGACTACAGTGGGAATTCAGTAAGACAATGTGTGTGAAGTAAGCAAAGGACCTGCATAGAGATACAACTAATACCTACATCTCATAATACTCAAATGTTACGAATGCTTCAATTCTGAAACAATAAAGATAGGTATGCACAGGCAGTCTAGGTCTTATTTGGGGGCTATCTATAAAGCAGTTATTCTACTTGGTAGGGTCATTTTAGGGGTGAACTAATATGGGAAGAGCAGGGTAGGTGTGAAGCTTACTTTCTTCTGAATGCAGCATGCAGGATTACCAAGACTAGGGGAAGTAACAACTGGAGGTATCAGAGTCTAAAAATACAGTTACTGTGGAAACTTCTGAGGAACTTAAGAGTGACAGCTACATTACTTGATACTATGATAGAGTAGTCAGAAAGGAGAGGTTAAATGGAAAGTATATATAAAGAGTATCGTGGAGGGGGCCAGGTAGTGGTACACCTGGTTGAGCACACATGATACTGTGTGCAAAGACCCCTGGGTTTGAGTTTCCCACCTGCTGGAGGCACATTTCACAAGCATCCTTCTCATTCTCTACCTCCCCATCTCAATTGATCTCTGTCCTATCATACAAAACAGGAAAGGGAAAAACAAAAGAAAAAATGGCTACAGGAAGCAGTGCTGGCACAAGCCCTAGAGATAACCCTGGTGGCAATTGAAAAAAAAAAAGAAAACAAAGAATAAATTGGCAACAAAGACAGTAGGAATATGGATTTCACAAAAGGCAGAATTTAAGATTGAGGGTACACAGCAGAATGAAAGATGACAGTACAATGTTTAAAAAGCAGTTTATGAAGACTTAATATCCATAAATGTGTGTATCATATAACATTACATTAAATATGTAAGGAAATTTTAATTAAAATTAGAATTGGTGATATCCACACACATCTCTCAGAACTGGGCATAAGTTGGAAACAAAAACTAAGTAAGGATATAGAAAAATTGATATTTTAAAAAATGTGTAGAGAGATAAATTACTACAGTTAAAATTATCTGAAGAACTAGTGAATGCACTGAGGCAAGAAAATGAAATCATTGATATCAAGATTGAGAAAAATAGATAAAATTATCTATTTTGTGCGACATTTTTGAATACTCAGAAACCTCAAGAGAGTCTAATGAAACACTAGTCAAATAAGTGACACAATTTAGTAAAGATAAATATATAAAAATCAATATCTTCACTCTATACTAGCAATAAGTACCTAGAAATGAAAATGGGGAAAATGACAATAGAGATTTTTTTAAACTATACAAATACATAGGGACAAATTTAACATAAAAGGAACACAGACCCAGCTTGTATTTTCCTGTGGGAGCTATACCCTCTTCAGCCGTGTTTAAATTTCAGGCTTGAGTTTGGGGGCCCAGCTTCTAAGTTCCTTGTTCCATACTGGTATTTTGTCCTTCAGTCCTGCAAATAGTAACTTCTTGCATTTGATATTCCTTTATACCCGAGAGTCTTCTTCAACAATGTGGGAAGTAAACTACTCTTTACTACTTAATAAGTCTTGATAGAATTTTTTAAAACTTTATTTTTCCCTTTTGTTGCCCTTGTTATTTATCATCACTGTTGTTGTTATTATTGTTGTTGTTACTGCTGTCATTGTTGTTGGATAGGACAGAGAGAAATGGAGGAGGGGAAGACAGAAAGGGAGAGAGAAAGACAGACACTTGCAGACCTGATTCACCACCCGTGAAGTAATTCCCCTGCAGGTGGGGAGCCGGAGGCTTGAACTGGGATCCTGATGCTGGTCCATGCACTTTCCACCATGTGCACTTAACCCACTGCGCCACCACCCAGCTCCCTAAATTTTCCATGCTTAAATTACTAGCAATGTTTCTGTCTCTGACCAGAGCTATAAGAATACAATTATATAGGAGCTGGGTGGTGGTGCCCCTGGTTGCGCACACTTGTTACAATGCACAAGGACAAAGGTTCGAGTTCCAGGTCCCCACCTGTAGGGGGGAAAACTTCACGAGTGGTAAGGCAGTACTGCAGGTGTCTCTCTGTCTCTCTTCCTCTCTATCCCCCCCCCTTCCCTCTTGATTTCTGGCTGTCTCTATCTAGTCAATAAATAAAGATAATTAAAAAATAAAAAAGAATACAATTATAAAATTTTAATAAAGATGCCAAGCAAGAACTGAACAGACAGGAAGTTAATATTATAAAAAAACATACATGTGTGAGTATTTACATACATACATAAATTTTTATGATATACATTTAATGCAATTTTAAAAAAATATTTATTTTATTTATTTATTCCCTTTTGTTGCCCTTGTTGTTTTATTGTTGTAGTTATTATTGTTGTTGTCATCGTTGTTGGATAGGACAGAGAGAAATGGAGAGAGGAGGGGAAGACAGAGAGGAGGAGAGAAAGATAGACACCTGCAGACCTGCTTCACCGCCTGTGAAGCGACTCCCCTGCAGGTGGGGAGCCGGGGTTCGAACTGGGATCCTTATGCCGGTCCTTGTGCTTTGCACCACCTGCGCTTAACCCGCTGTGCTACAGCCCGACTCCCTGCATTTAATGCAATTTTTAAATATTATTCTGGATAGAGACATTGAAACATTAAGAGGGGAGGGGGAAGTAGAGAGGGAGGGAGTGAGAAGAGAAAGAGAGAGAGACACCTGTAGCACTGTTTCACCTGGGTCCTTGCACACTATGTGCACTGCATCAAGTGTACCATAAATGCAATCCCCAATGTAATTCTAAGTTGAAATTCAACAGAGTTTCTATTTTGGGTAAAATGAATAAAAATAGTTTAAGTTCTATTGGATTAGGTAATAAGGACCGCATGAAAAAATAAGAATTGGGAGAAAGGATATAAATTGTCAGATATAATCTAACAGTAGTCAAATATAAGTTATATAGATAGAAAAAATAAAAATGATCAATAGAACAGAATAGAAAAATCTTAGGAAGTTCTTAGGACATGTTAAAACTTCATAGATGTCAAAGACAAAATTTCATCTCAGAAGGCAGAAGATGGTTTACTGAACAAATTGTGATCATAAAAAAATAGTCATGTAGAGCAAGAATGGTTATGCTTCTCTTCTACAGAAAGCCACAAAGCAAAATACCTGTGGTCTTTTCTACTACTACATAGATCTGTCATGATAGTGTGGGAATAGTCAGAACTAGCAGATGAGTGGCCCTGACTCTCTTTCAATAAAACTTTATTTATAAATACAGGTAACCAGCCTGTGGGGTCACTGTTTATCAAGTCCTTTCAGATTACATACAACGATAAACTCCAATGGAGCCAAGACTTATTTGTAAAAGATAAACATACAAAACCCCAATACATTCTTAGATGAAAAAAATTCAAGTGACCTAAGGAGCTGTAGGGTTAGAAAGAGACATCCACTTAATCAAGTCAAGAACTCCCAAAGTTGTGAAAGAAAAGTTGAAAACATTTGACTATACTAAAATATGATAACTCTTATGAGACAAAAGATGGCATAGAGAAAGTCTAAAGATAAAACAATGAATCTGAGGGAAGTGTTTGCCACGCACATATAACTGATATCCCCAATCTACAAAGAACTCTTACCAACTGGCAAGAAAAAGACAAATAGGCCAATAGAAAAACAGGCAAAGGGTATGGAATTTAGTTTAAGTGCAATTGGAAGCCCTTGGAAGTTTTGAGCAGAAAAGTGATATGATTAATGCTCTAAAAAAGTCACTTGTGCTGCAATGTAGAGAATGGATAGGGAATGGGAGAAGTAGGGAGGTACGCAATCATAGAACCAGGGATAGAGGCCAGGAGAGATATTTTTCCAGACTCTGAGAATGTTTAATAGTTGCTCATTAAATGTGGACTGGCCGTTGATGAACAGATCTAATCGATGGTCCCTACAACATTTGGGCTAGTGGTTTTTGAGTCTATTCCTTGCTACTTTCTTGGGGAAGTTTAGAAGTGGTATGACCCCAGGACCAGGAGGTAGCCCAGCAGGTTAAGCACACATGGTGCAAAGCACAAGGGCAGGTGTAAGGATCCCAGTTCGAGACCCCGGTTCCCCACTTGCAGATGAAGTAGGTCTGCAGGTGTCATCTCTCCCCCTCTCTGTCTTCCCCTCCTCTCTTGATTTCAATCTATCCTATCAAACAATAACAGCAATAACAATAATAACAACAACAAGAATAACAAAAGGGAAAAATAGCCTCCAGGAGCAGTGGATTCATGGCACAGGCACTGAGCCCCAGCAATAACCCTGGAAGCAAAAAAAAAAAAAAAAAAGAAAGAAAGAAAGAAAGAAAGAAAGAAAGAAAGAAAGAAAGAAAAAAGGTGGAAAGTTAAAAAAAAGTGGTATGACCCTTTTAAGTTTTTCAAGATACATAAATGAGTATACTTGACCCTTTTAAATAAGAGCTTATTTTGACCAGGACAAACCTAAGATAATACTTCCATGCTGATCCATAAGATTCCATTTGATTGTCCTTTTGGCTCTGGTTTGTGGAGGGAAGAAAAAAAAAAAAGAAATCTTGAGGAAATGGTGAATTCATGCACTAATGGGGCAGGCATCAAAAGAAAGATATGAGGAAGGGTGTAGATGGTAGGGTACTTAGTAAAGTACACACATTACTGTGCACAATGACCCAGGTTCAAGCCCTTGGTCCCCACCTGCAGGGGGAAAGCTTCATAAGTGGTGAAGCAGGTCTACAGGTGTCTGTCTCTCCCTCTGTATCTCCCCTCCTTTCAATTTCTCTCAGTCTCTATCCAATAGTAAATAAATAATAAAATATTTTTTAAAAAAGAAAAAGAAAATTTTTCCTCTCTCTCTCTCTCTCTCTTTCTCTCTCTCACTTGACTGTAACTCCGGAATGAGAGAAGACTACACTAAACACTTTAAAAATATATTTTTATTTATTATTGGATAGTTACAGAGATAAATTGAGAGGGGAAGAGGAACTAGAGAGAGGGAGAGAGACAGAGAGACATCTGTAGCCCTGCCTCACCACTTGTGAAGCTTCCCCTCTGCAGGTGGGACCAGGGGCTCAAACCCGGGTCCTTGGGCATTCATTGCCTGCGCTCAACCAGGTGCGCCATGACCCAGCCCCTAATTAAACACTTTCTTTTTTGCATTTGAGTTTTGGGCACCGGACAACTTGAATTTGAGTCATTTTTTTCATGTGTGAAGATTGCTAAGGAGTCATAAAGAAGTTAAAACTTGCTCCTTCTCAGCTCTGAGGGCTCTACTCACCTAGTAGCAGGAAGGCAGCTGTATGACAGCAAAAGGGAATCCCCCCCCCACACACACACACACACACAAACACATACAAACTCCCCTGCTAGGTTTAGGAGCCAGAGGCAAATTTTATATATATATATATATATATATATATATATATATATATATATATATATATCTGAACTTGCAAAGCAGTGTTGGGCCTTGGAGCCCAGTAACTATGGCTCTGAGCAGAGTCTCGGCTTTTTCAAATGTAAAATAAAAACATCCTGGACAGGAGGGATCTCTAGAGAAAAATGAAAGAACACACATAGATGTGAGCTGCTGGGAAGAGACAGCAGAGTTGACATTTGCTGCAAAGGAAGAGAATAGCATCTCCGCAGAGGGACCCTGTAGCAGGCGAAGGAGCTCTATGAGGCTTTTCTTTGTGAAGACCTCTCTGTTGCTTGCAATCCCTTGTGGAGCAGGCAAAGGAGAGAGGAAATGGGAAGTGGGGATGGGGGAGGACACCATTAACTCTCAGGCAACTCTGCACCTCACAGTTAGATCTGGGGAAATAGATATTCTTCTGTTCTCTGTGACTGAATCTCTATCTGGTTCCTCTAGAAGTAGAGCACATCAGACTCTGTTCCAAATGTTCTGCTGGTTTGTTTGTTTTGTTTTTAACAAAACAGCAATTACCCTGCTCTGTGCGCACACATTTTGGAACACTGGGAAGAGTGCATACCCTCCAGAGGGCACCACCAATTTGGAGTTATTCAGGAAATTCTGAGTTATTGCAATATCATTCTGGCATTGCCAAAATGTCTCCCAAGTCACAACTGAGATCCAATTGTCTGTAGAGTTGCCAATATGTACTGTCTGACCCAGCACAGAGAAATTGCTTTGTTACCTATATTCAGCAGGCCCAGGGTGAATCTAGGATTCTGCATTCTAGAGCACTACTGATGCCATTAGTTTGTGAGTCACTCTTTGAGTAGCTAGGTCCTGGAGATACTCTTTTCCAAAACAAAGGAAAAGTATGAGGAAGTGGGGTTGGATGGTGGTGCATCTGGTTAAGCACACAGGACCTGGGTTCGAGCCACTACTCCCCACCTGCATGGAAGAAGCTTCACAAGCAGTGAAGCAAATACTACAGATGTTTGTCTCTCTGTCTCTACTTCCCTCTGCTCTCTTAATCTCTCTCTGTCCTATCAAATAAAGGGGGGAAGGAATGAAAAAAGAATAGCCACCAGGTGTGGCAGATTCATCGTGCAGGCAGGTGCCAAGCCCCAGTAATAACCCTGGTGGCAAAAAAAAAAGTATGATGAAATGATAAATACTAAATATCCACCATGTGACAGGCATGACCCTACAGAGTTATGTGACTTTTGTAAGACACACCCGAGAAGGTCTTGGATTTCCAGCCAGTAAAAAGATTGGAAAGGTTCTTATTAGATGACCCACAGGAATCAGGAGCATCCATTTCCTAATCAGAAAAATTTGGATTTAAATTCTAGACCTATTACTTAACTAAGTGTGCAATGCAGATAAGTATTTTAAACTCCCTGGGACCAAGTGGTGGCACACTGGCTTGAGTACGTATGTTACAAAGAGCAATGACCTGAGTTCATGCCCCCAGTCTCGACCCACAGGGTGGAAGCTTCACAAGTAGCGAAGCAGTGCTGCAGGTGTTTCCTTTTTCTCTCCCTATCTCCCCTTTCCATCATACTTCCTCTCTGTCTCTATCCAATAATTGAATAAATAAAATAAAAAGAAGTTTAAACTCCCAGTGTCCTGGTTTCCTTATTTTTAATGTATTTGTCTTGTTAGGTTATCTCAGGCATATGAGATAATGCACTGGTTAGTTAGTTGTAAGACTTATCAAATAGTAAAAATAACATTATATTTATAATTTTATTGTCATTTTAACTATTAGCGGTGTTCACACTTTTCTAAGAAATAAGTCCTTATTTTTTTATTCGACATTCAGAGCTCTAATGGTAAAATTTTTTGTTAAAGAAACAGAAATGTCACTACATATATCGTTGACACTTAATAAAGATATACAGGTGCCCTACAAAGTTCTTAGATGAATATAACTTTGAGAATCAGAAACACAGGCCACAAAGTCAAAAGAGTGATTCTAGAGACTGGAGTAGCCATTGAGTGATACTTAGATATTAAACATCTGGTTTTGTAGGTCATTATCATCACCAAATTCTGTTGGACTACCCTAGAATTGGTGTGCAGATCAGCCATCAGTTTTATCATGTAGGCTTTCCTTCTATTTTGTTAAAGGTGATATTCTCCAGTGAGCATGTCTATAGATGAGGCCCCTCTGCCAACCAAGGAATACTTTTAACCTCCATTTCTAGTGTCCTAAAGAAACAGTTCCCTAGTCACAAGAAGTCCTTTTTTTTTTTTTTACCCCAATAGCAATCATTCCAGAATTCTTGCTTAATTGACAAAATAGAGGGGACTGCAGGAAGTCAGCACATCCCTAGTATTTCCATTTTATCTGACAGTATATTTTGTGAGATTGTGAGCCCTGTTTCCTTAGTATACTAATAACCCATATTACATGCATTATTTAAACAAATGCCAAGGTCCTAAAGTTAAGACTCATTAACACTGAGTGTGGTACCCAGTGGATTTGTGCCATGCAAGCAAATCCTTATCGCTTCCCAGTTTGGAAATTTTATATTACATTCTGCTTCACAAATTCTACAGTTATCTGGTAATATAGATTAACATTTTGAAAAAATAACAAATAATATTCTGCTTGGGGGAAAAAAATCAGACATTAAGCTTCTAATAGGAACACTTCAGGATAACATTATCTTGGAGAATAAAAAGCCATTCATTGTTTCATTTCCCAAGTCTGTGGGAAGAATTATTTAAAGCTTATTTTCATAACTTTGAGTACAATTAATTTCTTTAAAATCCCTGGAAAATTTTCCTAATTTCAATGCCTTTTTTTCTTCCTCATCTTTTCCCCCAAGAGCCTTTGAAACTGACAAAATTTTTCTTTTCAATTAAAAAAAAAGAACAAATGTGCCTCATGGGGGCTAGCAGTATTTTCAAGAACTGGTAATATAATTTATTCAGGTCCATATATAGTAATATAATATATCTCTACACATGGTGAACAGAAATATGCTGCAAATACTCACTGCTCTTTGGGGTGGTACCGGTTCCTTGTTGGAACACACACAGGAAACTTCCATATATCAGAGATCACTTATGACAGACCTATCTTCTGTGTAAAAGGTCATCTCCCAGCAGAAGAATAGCTCGCCTAGTTAAAGGGATACCAATTTTTAAGCGCTCTGCCAGGCTGAAGACGAGTGAGTGAGTGAGTGAGAGCGGGAGATGTCAGATTTCAAATGCAGGGCACGCTCATTGCGCGCTCCGGTGCTGAGCTGGTAGGAGGGGGAGAGAAACCTCTATTTAGAGATGATTGGAAAAAAAAATCAGTACTACACAGTGCATTTCAGTGGGAATAGCGGAGGCTATTCTTTCCCTCTCTTCAGAAGTCACAAAATGGCCGCCCTGGAAGCACCAAGCAGCAGCAAATGGCCGCAGAAGTGCTACCTAGATGCTTGTGGAAATAACCTATATGTCCCATCTTGCGGAATGTCACTTGCACTAGGAAGTTTTGAAAGTCTAGACAGAAAAAAAAAAAGAATACATTTTATTTATTTTAAATTTATTTTATATGAAACAGAGTTTCAGAAAGAGAGAGAGAGAAAGAGGGAGATGCCAGAGCACCACCATCATACTTGGATACTGGGAACTGAAACTGGCGTCTCAGGTGCATTAGCTAAACTAATCCACCTCCATCATCTGGGAAATACTGATAGCAGGGGCCCAATTTGAAGAAATGTATTTTAAAAGGAAGTGGGTAGTTAACAAGAAAAGTGGTCAAAGAGCCGCAAAGGATAATGACCTGGGAGAAACGTCTTGATCCCAAGACACTTGAAATTCAGAATATTTTAATCACCTTGAATTATAACTATGCCAGATCAAGGACTCCAAATTGTCTTAGTCTTTTTTTTAAAAAAAATTTTTATTTATTCCCTTTTTTTTGTTGTTGCTCTTGTTATTTTCTTGTTGTTGTTACTATTGTTGTTGATATTGATGTCGTCATTGTTGGATAGGACAGAGAGAAATGGAGAGAGGAGGGGAAGACAGAGAGGGGGAGAGAAAGATAGACACCTGCAGACCTGCTTTACCACCTGTGAAGTGACTCCCATGCAGGTGGGGAGCCGGGGGCTTGAACCCGGATCCTTATGTGGGTCCTTGTCTTTTGTGCCACGTGCACTTAACCCGTTGTGCTACTGCCCGACTCCCTGTCTTAGTGCCCACCAGCTACTTGGAAAAATCCTGTTTTTAAATGACCCAGTTCAACTCCATAGATCTAGGCAGGGGTTTTTATACAGGTATAGGTTAATCCCTAAGCAAACCTGCTAAACAAGCTATACAGAATTCTACCCTCCCACACATCTCCCACTCCAGCTCCCTCACTACTTTCCTTCTAGGAATTAAGGACGTTCTTGACATTCCTGTTTGCACAAGATGCCAATCCAGTTTGACTTTCTGATCTTCAGGTTTATGTGATAACCAGCCAATCTGATAGACCAGTCCGGGTAACTGTTTTCTCTCTTTCAAAACAGTTACATTTAGTTAGGCCTTTTCTTTCACAAACCAGTTGCCTAAAACAAATAAAGTGAAGCAGTAGGAATTTCAGACACTGTGTACAACTCCCCTTTGGATACCTCTTGGGCAAGATCCTTTATAATGCCGTGACAGAGAACTGCTCTGTGCAGGCCACGAGACTATGCCCACTTCATTTTAGAGGCTTTATTTTTTTGTGTGCAGACATGTCTACTCACCACTTCCCAAGTCAAACACACATATATTCCCACTCAAAGATACACATGTGTATTAAACATGAGTATCACTCATAAGTACACTCACAACATTAGCATAGCCTTTTTATTCCTTGGGCTCCTTAATATTTAAAGCAGGGGCAAAAGACTAGCATCCACAAGCCAAATCTGGCACACGTCCTTCTTTTTCAATAAAGTTTTATTGGAGCACACCGCACTCATTTTTGTGTCAGTTGTGTATTGTCTGAGTAGTTATTACAGTGATTATATGATCCACAAGTCTGGTCCCATGAAGCTTTCTGACTTCTACTCTAAAATAAGATTTAAATTTTTTTCTTTATATTTATTTATTTTCCCTTTTGTTGCCCTTGTTTTTTTAATTATTGTTGTAGTTATTATTGTTGTAGTTATTGATGTCATCGTTGTTAGATAGGACAGAGAGAAATGGAGAGAGGAAGGTAAGACAGAGAGGGGGAGAGAAAGATAGACACCTGCAGACCTGCTTCACCACCTGTCAAGGGACTCCCCTGCAGGGGGGAGCCAGGAGCTTGAACCCAGGATCCTTAAGCCAATCCTTGCACTTTGTGCCACGTGCGCTTAACCCACTGCGCTACCACCCGACTCCCTTAAAATAAGATTTTTAAATTGCCAAAATGTTTTTCTTCATTTAAGCAGAGATTTATAACCCTTCACCTATTTATTTATTTATTTATTTATTTAATTGCCACCAGGATTATCATAGGGCTCAGTGCCAGCACTATGAATCCACCACTCTTGGTGGCCATTCTTTCTTTCTTCTTTTTTTAATTTCTATTTTATTTGTCAGAACAGAGAGAAATTGAGACGGGAGGGGGAGATAGAGAAGAAGAGTGCAAGATAGACACCTTCAGAAGACACTGCTCATGAAGCGTCCCCCTGCATGTGGGGAGTGGGGCTGAGACTCAGGTCCTTGTGCATGGTAATATGTACACTTAATTGGATGCACCATTGCCAGGCCCAAAACTTCACCTCTTAATTCATGAAACCGTATAACTAGAAAAATTTATTTCAGATTACTATTCCTTCCTAAATTTGAGTATGTGATTCTCCTTTATAATATTTGTGGATGTCACATCTTTGGCCATTTCTAATTAAACTATACAGCTTTTCATAAGGAAGCCTGTGACATTTTCCCACTATTCTGTTTGAAAGTTTTTCATCTAAGGTAAAAATCCAATTTCTTATTATTATCACCTATAGCTTCCCATTCTGATCTTTGGGACCAGTGAAGATAAAGGTGCATGTGTATTTGGAGAAGCATTTGGAATCAACTGAAAATCATCCTTTTATTTTGTTTCTCCTGATTGTGATCCTCTTTCTTACTGTTCCTGAACTACAATATGGTGTTAGTTTCCCATCTCTCTGCCACTACTCATGGATACCAGTGTGGGTTATCAACTAAGAAGCTGTGAAGACAGCAGGTCCCCTCCTCAAGCAGTGTCCCATTCCTAGTCACCACAGATTCAATAGCTCACCAGAACAGTTTCCAGAAGCACAATTCGGCCATTCTTTTTCTGGAATGCCAGGCACATGGGACTACATGTTCTAACCAGGCCCTGGGGTGTTGAGAGTGGCCATGCCACTCTTCTTTGTGCTAGTGACAGGAGGCCCAGCAGGGATTCTACATGAAAGCTAGTTCTAGAGAATGGTATATTTTGAATGAACCACTCAACAAATCATAAAACAGGATTGTCAGCTTCATTATGGGAAAGGCTGTGCTGAATATAATGCTTTAAGTACGTGTTGTGGCTGCTGGGGATACAACTGGTATTAGTGGCTTAAAGGGCTCAGGAAATTTCCATGAGACTTTAACAAAGGAACTGCCAGAGTTTGGTGAGAACAATGAAGGATGGACTCTTTCTTGTGCATTGATGAAAGAAGACCTTTAATATTATTTTAAAATTTGCCACTCTGAACACCCACTTTCCCCTGGTGTGCCATGTCAGAGCTACTGAGGAGAAGGCAAAATTAAAAAAAAAATCATTAAACCACCCCCCAAAAAGAGAGCTCAATGAGGTCTCATTCTGTGGTAATGAGCTCCTATTTAAAACGATCATTATTTCTGACATTAAAGGCCTGAGAACAGTGTCACATGCCCAGAAGCTATTTTTTTTTTTTCTTTTTTACCCAGCTAATCCCAGAAATAAGAAGCTGCCATTAGGGACAGTGAGTCAGGGACTGTAAAAAGAGCTTTAAAATAGGAATGTTGCAACACACTTGACTTGAACATGAGAAGTACAGTCTACATGAAGCCCAAGCCACTTGTGGGTTCCCTAGTTCTTGTCACACTGCTGCCCATTTTGCCAGGGTATCCAAAGCTTGCACACTGATATTCAGTGACCACTCAGAGTACAGAGATTTAGTGCTGAATGAAGTTGGGGCATGAATCATGACTGTGTCATTTGGTTCAAAATCATGTGCCTTTGGGAAATTTTATAGAAGTTCCCCTTGCCTCCATTTGATTCATCTGCAAAATGGAACCAGTAATAGCATATGCTACTAGGGACTGAGTGAAAATGGATAAAGGAAACAGAGACTCCAACATGTCATGGAGGACAGAGAAATCCCCAGCATAATGAGAAAGGGAAGCTCTAATTAATAGCCTTGATGGAGATTAGAAAGCTCTGTGTTTTCAAAAGAAGATGAAAGTGACAGAAAAATCTTTATGTTTATATAAGAACTTATTTGAGGAGAGATGTGTATTGCTGGGAAGAGAGCTCATAGACATATTCATGATCACTTGAGAGTAAACCAATGAAAACAAAAATAGAACCACTGAAAACAGAAAGCATCATAGTTTAGGTCAGGAAAAATAAATATAGTATACGTGGCTTGGCAAGACTAAATACAGACCTGATGAAATTATAATATCTCTGCAAGGAGGATGGAGATTTTATGTTTTCTGAAGAAGGATTCAAAAGAGAGATTAGTGGGGGTAGAATAGCATACTGGTTATGCAAAGAGATTCTCATGCCTGAGGCTCCAAAGTCCCAGGTCCAGTCTCCTGCACTAACAGAAACCAGAGCTGAGCAGTGCTCTGGTTAAAAAAAAAAAAAAAAAAGCATCTCAGAAGAAAGCTGAGTCCTCATTTTACATGGGAACAAATCAGTAGATAACACCTAGACATAAAAATAAAGACACAGAAACAAAATAGATATGGAAGTCAATTATTAAATATCAGTTAAGACACTGGAAAAGCTTGTGCTTGGATAATAGGAACTAGATGGGAAGTTTTCAAGCATAGTTGGATATTTTTAAAATGAGATTGGTAGAACTATCTGAATCTAAAATATATGTGTATTAATAGTTGGAACAAAAGTAAAGTTAAATTAATAAATGAAAATGCACATTAAACTCTGTTCCATCAATCGATTTAATCAGCAGTCATACTAGAGTTTAGTTTAGACTAAGCTGATATTCATTTATCTTTCTAAACCTTCTAGTAGGTAAAATGTTAAACAGGGGAGGACAAGAATGCGTTTGGAAGTGTTTTTTTTTTTTGCCTCTAGGGTTATTGCTGGGGCTAGGTGCCTGCACTATGAATCCACTGCTCCTAGAGCCTTTTTCCCCCCATTTTGTTGTCCTTGTTGTTGTCACTATTGTTACTGTTGCCACTGATGTTGTTGGGTAAGATAGAGAGAAACGGAGAGAGGAGACAGAGAGGGGCAGAGAAAAATAGATACCTGCAGACCTTCTTCACCACTTTTGAAATGGCCCCCCTGCAGGTGGGGAGCTGAGGGCTGAAACTGGGATCCTTATGCTAGTCCTTGTGCTTTACACCATGTGTGCTTAACCCACTGTGCTACTGCCTGACCCTCAGGAAGTATGTTTTTAACAGAAGCAGATACATGATTTTGAGAATAATTCACAACTCTGAATGGTTGCAGTGTACATATATTATGAAATTCATAAGCATGGCAACCAAAATATGAGCCAAGTGATCTGTCTGACTTGGTCGTTTAAATTGTATTCCCATAAAGATGCTATATATCCAGATGTATATCTTCTTCATCATATTTCCATCCAATAACTCAAGGTTTCTACACCTTACATTTAGTGATTGGAGTTTCATAGATCTGAGGTGGGAAATGTCAGGCCCAAGGGACATATGTTCTATCCTTGCCAAGGCAACCACAGGCAGGACTTGAAATTTAGTAAGTGCTAATTTTTAAGGTGATAATTGTGTATGGCTCACAAATGTTGTTATAAACATCCAAATGACTCCTGGCAGACAAAAGGTTTTCCCCTTATCATAGTTTCTACTTACTAGCAGTAAATTTTCAAGCCCACTGCTTTTTTTTTCTTTTCTTTTTTTCTTTTTCTTTCTTTCTTTTTTTTTTTTTTACCAGAGCACTGATCAGGTCTGGTTTATGGATGGTGCAGGGGATTGAACCTGGGATTTTGGAGCCTCAGGCTTGACCGTCTGTTTTGCATAACCATTATGCTATCTACCCCTGTCCAAAGCCCACTGCTTTTTAATCATATAAGATAAATTAGGACATAGGTAGCTGAGGATATAGAAGTCCATTTATGATTTTGTTTCTGTATTTTTATTCTTTGAAATAGTTGAAAAGCTTCAACTATCTCTTAATGTCTTTTCATAACATATATATATATATATATTTTCCCTACCATCTCTCCAATTTTTTTATATTTATTTAATTTATTTATTCCCTTTTGTTGCCCTTGTTGTTTTATTGTTGTAGTTATTATTGTTGTTGTTGTTGTTGGATAGGACAGAGAGAAACGGAGAGAGGAGGGGAAGACAGAGAGGAGGAGAGAAAGATAGACACCTGCAGACCTGCTTCACCGCCTGTGAAGCGACTCCCCTGCAGGTGGGGAGCCGGGGTTCGAACCGGGATCCTTATGCCGGTCCTTGTGCTTTGCGCCACCTGCGCTTAACCCGCTGCGCTACAGCCCGACTCCCCCATCTCTCCAATTTAAGCTTAACATTTTCTTAGTGAAACCAGCATGTCACTTGTCAATATATTCTTGTCAGTCCCAATAGTCTGATGACTGCTCTTAATAATCTCCCCTTTCACCATCTCAATACTGCAATTCCTGGTCCTTTCTCTTTTCCCCTACAGATTTTATACTCAGAACTATTAATCTGGCCAGCTGTTAACATGCCTATTCCTTTGCTGCCAAAAGTTATGATCTCACTGATTTTGAAGCAGAGAGATACTTAAGCAATACTTAAAAGCATACTTAAAGCAATAGGTGATACTCACAACTTTACTGTCAGGAGAGATAAAACACACTATTTACCGTGTATGTACTCATTTCATAGGAATGTTTCTTGGATACTTTGTCTAATTTCTCAACTTTAATTATAACAAATAAGAAAAATAGGGATCCAGTTTCTGGAAAGAGAAGACAATGCTATCTGCAGGGAAACATGTTCTCCTGGATGTCGCCATGATATCTAGTAGGTTAAAGCGGTTTCACAAAAGAAAGTGCTAAAAACATTGCGTTGCTTTAAGAACAAGAATTTGCCAACGATTTTCTATCTCTATGCTACCAATACTACTGGTGTCTTATTTAATATTTCAGATAAACAGAGGTAGAGATACATATATGTTAATAATATCACACAAAACTGTTGATATAATACCTCATAAAGTTTCAGATATTACATAAACTGAGTTTTTTGTTTGTTTTTTGTTTTGACATGGTCTCAGAACTTACACCAAATTTTGTACTCTTTACTTTTCCAGAGTACTTTGTGTCAAACACTGACCACAAGTATCTTATAAATATTATATCACATTATTTTCTTACCCATTGGACAGATCAGAGCACCAATATCCAGAAAGGTGAAGACATTTTCCTAGTGTTTTAAAACTAATGGTTGGCAAAGGCAGTACCTGAACCCAGATCTGACCCTAATGATCAGAAGCTTCCCCCTGAGAGCCATGGTTCTCAACACAGTGATTTTACCCCAATGGGACATTTGACACTGTGAACTGCTTTAGTTGTCACAACTTAACAGAGCAGAGCTTGACAAACCCAGGTTTATACTTGTGTTCCTTTAAGAAAACTTGAATTACTAGCCCATATCCTTCTCTTCAGCATCTAGGGTAGAGTAAGTTGTTAATAGTCTTACAACATTCACCAAAAAAATCACTTATCTGCTATTATTAAAGCTCCTATACTGCTATGGAAAATGTACCAGTTGCTTTTCTTTCCTAAACTAGGATGCAACTAACAGTTAAAAATGTCTACAACTTAGATTTTACTGCAGATATTCAGATGAGAGGCCCCGATAAACAAAACTCACTACAGAAGACTACAGACATCCCACTAATAACCCTCCTCGCCTTCAGTACAGACAGCTACAGTTTTGTTCCTGCACATCCCAGACGTCCCACAGGACTCTTGTCAAATCTGCTCACACATGCATCTTAGAGTTAGACTTTTAATAAGGTTCAGAAGAAAACAATGGCTTACTATAAAATTCTTATGTTTTTCTTTTCTTTATTATGTCATAATCACCATCCTATTTAGAATAAATAGGACAGGGCCTTAGAGGAATGAGACATTCTGTGGAAGTTGGAGGAAAGTGACTGACAAGTGTAAGTCAAAAATAGGGAGCTAGAAACTCCTAAGACACATTATTCCTTATGAGCCTCCCAATGGGCCTTTGTCCATTTCATTATAGTTTTCATGATGGCTATGGGTACGTGGGGAAGAGAAGATGAAGAGCTGGTCAAATCCACGATAACTGAATACTTTTACTTATGAATGTTTTTCATGATGTCTGGGTGCCATACAGGATCAAAGTAAAGTTTGTTCATTTCTTTATTCATTATATCCTTCATCTTCTCCTTATAGCTGATGGATCCAAAGGGGGGATTGAAATATTTACCTGTTAAGTTAGAAGATTCTTGGAGTTGGTGTATTGCACCAAAGTAAAAGACTCTGGGGTTGGGGGGGGGGGGGTTCAGGTCCTAGGAGGACCTAGTGGGGGTTGTACTATCATGTGTAAATGTTATGCATGTACAAACTATTGTATTTTACTTTTGACTATAAGCCATTAATCTCTCAATAAAGAAATAACAAATAAAATAAAATAAAATAAGAAATGAAAACAAGATTCTTGGAATAGGAGATAGCTCACCTGGTAGAGTGCATGCCTTGGTGTGCATAAAGTCCTTAGTTTTGAGCCCTAGGACTACATGAGAGCCTCATGGACGACAGCAGAGGCAGCACTATGGGTGTTCCACGCATGGTAGAGTAGTACTATAGTGTCTCTCCTATCTCTCTCATAATTCTCTCTATAAAAGAGAATAAAAATTGAGATGGAAGGGTTAAGTAGTGGTGTATCTGGTAGACTGCTCATTGTACTATGTGCAATGAGCAGGATTCAAGCTCCTGGTCCCCATATGCAGAGGAGCAAGGATCACAAGTAGTACAGTGATGCTGGAGAAGTCTAACCCTTTCTTTTCTCTTTATCCCAACCCCCACATCCATATCAAAACAGAAAGAAAAAATGGCTGCCAAGAGCAGTAAAGATTGGCAGGCATAGAACCCCTCAATAACTCTGGTGGCAAAAGAAGAAAATAAAAGGGGAAATAATAGAAAGAAGAGAAAAAAAGCATGGGCAGCTACTCTGTAGTACTGCACACATGAAAGATCCTGAATTCACCCCCCTGCATCACATGAAAAAATAAAATATTAGGAGCGATTCTTGTTGTTAATGTTGCTTACTCATTTAGCGTGTTTTAAGTGGTAGGGTACCCTCCCAGATATAGAGATGGACTACATTTCTCAGTCTTGTTGGTGGCTGGGAGAGGCCATGTGGATGAGCCTCTACAGTGGCAGAGGAATGAAGGTGCCATAAGCTGTACCTGTGCCTAAACTTTCTATTTATTTATTTATTTATTTATTTACTTATTTATTTATTATTTTTTATATTTATTTTCCCTTTTGTTGCCCTTGTTGTTTTTCATTGTTGTTGTAGTTATTATTGCTGTTGTTGCTGTTGTTGTTGTTAGATAGGAGAGAGAGAAATGGAGAGAGGAGGGGAAGACAGAGAGGGGGGAGAGAAAAATAGACACCTGCAGACCAGCTTCACTGCCTGTGAAGCGACTCCACTGCAGGTGGGGAGCCGGGGGCTCGAACCAGGAGCCATACACTGGTCCTTGTCCTGTGCCTAAACTTTTGACCATGATCCAGTTATAGTACTGGGTGAGGAGTGGAAGCAGAGTAAAAATAATAGGAATGGAGGCAGTTCTAAGTGTGATACAAAGTCACCAAGGTGTTCTAAAGTGAGTCTGTGCAAACATGTAGAGACAAGGAGAGAGAAGTATCCTTTGATTTGGTTATTGGCTATGGCATAGAAAACAGAATGCAGGAGTGAAGAATGAAATGAAGAACTGGGAGGGGCTGAGTGGTGGTGCACCTGGTTAAGCGCACATGTTACAATGTGCAAGGATCCAGGTTTGAGCCCCAGTCTCCACCTGCAGGAGGAAAGCTTTGCAAATGTTGAAGCAGTGTTGCAGGTTTGCTGGTGTCTCTCTACCTTTCTATCACCCCCATCCCTCTTGATTTCTGGCTGTCTCTATTCCATAAGTAAAGATAATCAAGAAAATAAAAAAAAAAAGAACTGGGAAGACAGGGTTGCAGTGACTCTGTGAGCAATGATAGACCAGGATATTAGTAGTGGGTGTGGGAGAAAGGACTGGATTCAGAATGTGCGTGGAACAAAAGTAATTGTTAGGCTGAGATAACAGATCAGCTATGGAGGGTGAAAGAAAGCTCATACGTTGAGAAGTTGGAAGTGGTATCATTAATTGACTTGAATAAAACCAGGGGAGGAAATTTTGGATAGGGGAAATCAAGAGATCTGTTGTGAAGACACTCAGTTTGAGCATCTATTTGAGATAGGTACTAGAGGAGAAGTAGTTAATCAGGATCACAGGGGAGATCATTTAGGGAGCCTTCAACAAAGAGATATAATTTCTTTTTTTAAAATTTAGCTTAACGTTTATTTTAGTTTTCTTATACTTAATAGGATAAAGAGAAACTGAGAAGGAAGAAAGAGAGAGAAAAGGAATAGGGAGGGAGACAGAGAAAGCAAGGCATCTACAGTACTGCTTCACCTCTCATGAAGTTTGCCCGCTGCAGATGGGCCCTTGCACATGATACCACATGCACTCAATCCAGTGTGCCACTGCCAGGCCTCAAGATGGAATTTCAAGCCATGGGTTTGGATACATATTCTTAGGAGAAAGAAACGGAAAGTATAATTGGCCTACCAGACATTTATTTCTCAACAACTCAACTAATGTCTGGAATAAACAACCCTTGATTTCCATGGAAAGAAAGGAGGAAGGCCACACCCTTGTTGGTAATTCCAATCAGTGTGGAGGGACTGGGGCTGGCCTGATGGCCCCTGAGAGCAGATGGTTAAATTTTCAGAAGTCATGTGAGCTAGGCATTAACTACAGTCATTATGGGGATCATGGTGGGAGCGTTTATATCACAGAAATCATCAAATGCTTCAAATGAGGGTCATTTGGTAAAATTTGAGTGACAGCTTGTCAGCATAGGACTGATTGTTGTACTATGGGAGGTGGTGGTGGTATTTAACCTTGTAAGAGGAGTAACATGGGATCCATGAAGTCATCCATGCTCTGATCCACTCTGCACATAATTAACAGCACACGGTGTTCCCACAACCAGGAACTTCCCAGCTTCCAGTCACTGTTTCCTTTGCTATCCCATGCTAGATAGCAAGTGGTAGAGGCACTTCTACAGCCTTAGGGAAAAGTCAAAGGTGAAGTTTGGAATGTAAGTCTCCCAGCTTTCTACAGGAGTTCCTGGAAAGGTAGGAGAGTCTTATCCCTATTTGAGCATAACTACAAAAGAATTGGGAACTTGACGACTTTTCTCTCTCCAGGGCACTGCTGGAAACATTTTGAAGAACATGTGTCTCAGAACAAGAAGACAGAGTTCTACCAATCTATGGAATGCTGAGGTTCTCTTCAATCTTGTCTTGAATTTCTGGACACTCAGTGTCCCTTTCCCTTTGGAAAGACAGCAAGTCTACACTTTGTAAGCATCCTCTTCTACGTCCACTCCATCTTGGTATTGTCTATACCACACCTATTTCATTGACTCCAAGACGCGTTTTCACAAAAAGTGCAAATGGGTTGATTAGTTTATTCAGGAGTATCGACATTCTATGGTGCACTGGAGCGTGTAGCCAATCTCCCTGCATGCTTGAATGGTCCCTGGTTACCTTGACTGCCTCCCACAGGAATTGAGCGCTGGTTTGTGTTGGTGCTTGGGGCTTGAGAAATGTGTCATTCCAGCATCACTCTAATTATGATTTTCAGAAGATGTAGCTGTCTGGATATAACAGGGCCATCAGAAGTGCACAGATTTGGGTTGGGGGGTTTGCAGCAGAGAACATGCACATGAAAGCTGGGCTTGGGAGAGAACAAAACAGAGTCCTTGTATTATCTGTTGTGTGCAGAGGCAATAAATGTTTACACACACTATACATACACGCATGTGTGCAAAACCCATGAACTCTCCTGAGTGAGACTTTCCTTGAAAAGGTAATTCACTGAATCACCAGAGACTGCAGAATATGTATAGAATCTTAAAGATCTTTAAATCCAAAGCTCACCCTCATTTTTTCTTTTGTTAAAATGAGCAAATTGAGGCCCAGAGAAGTAAATTAATTTCCCTGAGATCACACAGCTAAATTGAGGTGAGTCTGCTCCTTCCAGACCTCCAATTCCTGTCCCCTTTTCCCCATAACCAAACTTTTCAGTATGGGTGAAGTTGTAATACTACAACTCTACTATGAGAGAGAGAGAGAGAGAGAGAGAGAGAGAGAAGAGAGAGAGAGAGATTGGCAGAGGGAGAGAGGCCATAAGAGGCTGGGGAAAGAAGAGCTGCTGCATGTGATAGGAGTTTGCAGGGCTAGTCTTTCCTTACTTTATGTATTCACATCTTCCACCAGACAGGAATTAAAAGGAAGGAATAGCTGAACTGTTCCCTCAGGCAAGAAGATTTGTTAAAAAACAAAGAGTCAGTAGCTTGGTCTCTAAGGGGTCAGTCTGACTTCCTTCTTAGAAGCATCAAGGGCTATTTTTGCATCTCAACCAGGTTCCAGTATTACATAATCTATAATAATGTGATTGTGAATGCATTTTAGCAACAGAAAGATGGAATGGGACTCTCATAGCCCCCTCCCTGCACATCTGATCTGTGAAACCCATAAGGCCTGGTAAAGGGAAGTTTGGTAACGAAAAAAAATAGCTGGCACCCCCTGTCCTGGTTATGGAAACGGTGCACTTGATTTTGTGACTCGTGGTCATTTCTGCTGTTGTTCTTAAAACAGAAATAACACAGTGGAATTGGAGGCTCACCTTTTGCTCTTGCATTTAATTGCTGCAAAAGCCATTTATTACCTCCTGTTCTTCCCCAGAGGGAACATTATCCTCTACAGCAACCAGGCCTAGCTATGTCTGGCTCATCTAACTGCCCAGAAATGATCCCATCACCTCTGGGTAATTCTGGGTCAGTGCTATCTCCACGTCCCTCATCTCCAGTTCAGAAAGGCCCTCATGAAAGGGAGAAGGGCAGGAACTGAGATTTCTTCCCTACTTTGAATTTTGCATAAAACTCCCTCCCAGGGCACATAATGAGAAAACATCAATCATCTGCCTTTCCCTGGGAATGTCGGAGGCCATCCTGAGCAGGCCGCCATCCTGTTCATCTGTACACAGGCAGGGCTGGTGAAATTGCCTTTCTCTCAGAAAAAATATGTTCATTTCCACCTTCCTCTGATGGCTTTCACAAATGAAAGTGCTTTGTCATTTTTAATGCTCAGGGTCTGCCCCCTCAAGCCCCCAGCCTCCAGTGACAATCCACAATCCAGCCAATAAAACCCACAAGTATTTGGGTTAAAAAAAAATTACACTGAAAGCCCAGAGGACAATAGGAACCATAGGAACCTGCTAGAGCTCCCTTTGCAGCAGATTCTCCTTGTGTTACAGGATGCAAAAAAAAAAAAAAAAAAAGATGGCAAGGAAAGGCTCTTTCTATTTCCTTGGAATCTCTGTGGGCCTTAGGCAGCATCTGGATAGACTCAGAGAGAGCGGAGCAGATGAACTCTTAAGTAGCAAATGCTACCTTAAAATGGAAGCAGAATCTCTACCCTGCCTCCCTTGTTGGCCAGCTCTGAGCATTAAGTGATTTAATAGATGTGGCCATGCTGTATAAATGGGAATGGATACTAAAAATGCAAAATTATTATGATTTCTAAAACGTCCCAGCCTACTGTTTGATAGAGACACCTATCATTCTACTCAGATAACTGGGTAATTGTTCCTTGTGCTAGAGGGAAAAACAGTCTCTCTTTGAAATGTTTGTATGTATGTGTGGAGGCTTAAGCATAGAGATCCCTGTTATAACAAGGGTTTGACTCCATGGAGATTTGTAGATTCCAAAGGACTAACAATATCCTCTTTTGAAAAAATACCAGTATTGAGTTTTTAATAGTCTAGGAGATTCTGATTGTAGCATTATAAAAAGAGGCATCCTCTAGAATATAGATATATGGTCAACAGATTTTTATCCCAGGCAACCTTATATGATAGATTTGTTGCCAAAGGTTATTTACAAATAGAATCATTGCAAAGTATGGTAATTTCCCACATATTTCCATTTGATCAAGACCGAGTATATATATATTCCTTCCTGTCTTTTCTTGATCACACTATCCACTCAAACAGTAAAATGCCAATAAGCATTTAACTGCACCCAAATAATCTAATTAGCCAAAAGGACTCTTGCTTCTCAGGGGAAACATGAATGTTTCTGTGATAATAGAAATCCTGCTTCTCAATTTATGTTGAAAGTAAAACGTTGTTGTTTTTAATATTCAGTCCTTCATGGAATGATTTCTTGTAAAAAATATATACAGAATTATTTACTAGGAAGTAAAAATGTTATGTTGCAGCAAGGTCAGACGACTGTAGAAGCTTCTCAACTGGTATTCTGAACATCTCTACTCAATTTTCTGAGCATCTCTAACAAACAGTTCACAACCCAGGAATGAATTGGTACCATGCTTTGAGTAACACTGATATGGAGACAAATAACTCTCTATCTAGTTTAAAGTAGTTCAAATTCCAGCTGTAAAACTTTAAATGTTTATAAGACTTTACAATTTAACTATTTTAATAGTTTTATTTAATTAAGGGTAAGTCTCTAATAGAAGCTCTCTGCTAAATAAGCATTTGATAACTACGATGGAAGCACTGTTAGTGCCGCTGAGTTACTTACGGGACTGTTTAAGAATAAATCAGCCAGTTGCCCTAAGGTATGGTTGAGGGAGGGGGTTGAATGTTGGCTGTAGTATAAAAAGAAAGTAAAAAAAAAAAAATCAAAGGAACATGTTTCTTAACTCATATATCATAGGACAGATTAAAAGGAATATAGACAGCCCAACTCAGGCTGGACTAAAGAACAGGAAGTTTGCAAGGGTTGTTAGATGGGGGTGTATACCCAAGAGCATGCCTATGTCTGCATGTGTGGGTGAGCATGTGTGCATGTGTGTAAGTAGATTCCACCCCATGGGCAGGCTGATTGGAGCTGAGTAAAGAAGGGCAGAAAAAAGGTTGAGGGAGCAGTTTCAGAAAAGGGGTCCAATTTATATCGATGTCCGTAATTGGTATGTTTGTGTAGAACAGGAAGAAGGGGGCATTGGGGGGACGTGATGGAGTGAAACACTGAGGGCTGTGATTCCCTTGCCTGATGAGTTGGAGAGAAATTGTTAGTAACCAAGACTGGTCCCGCAGGGGTTCATTAAGTGACTGGCCCTCCACAATATCCTGTCATTTCCAACCTGGATGCATCAACATTAGGCAGCTTTGCGGTATGCAATTGTGTGTCTGCAATGGTGTGCAAAAGCAGGGACGGGTATGCGAAGGCACAGGAGCATCTGCTGGCAGGCTTGTGTGTGTGTGTGTTTGTGCCTTTTTGTCAGGATACAGGTCATTTTTCCCTGGGAATTAGTGTGTAAGTAGAGTCCACCCCACGGACAAGCTGATTGGAGCTGAGTAAAGAAGGGCAGAAAAAAGGTTGAGGGAGCAGTTTAGGGAATTAGTCATGAGGGTCAATGCAATTAAAAAAAAAAAGGCAAAAAAGCAAAAGGTGCTTTCTTATTGGAAACACAAATTTGCTTTGACACTTGAAAAAGTACCATGGAGTCAAACAATAGGGGAACCAAAAAAGGATCTGAGCAGGGTGAGCAGGGGGCACAGGAGACTGAATGGAAGTCAATGGCAAACACATCCAAATGTAACTTCTTAAACCGTCTCTGAAAGGGAAAGTGAGCAGAATTTATCTGCAGATTGTGAGGCATGTCAGTGCCTGGGAGGAGGTGCCCAGAAAAGAGTTAAGGGGGATGACAAAGAAGGGGTAAGTGGTGAATAAGTCAAGTGAATAGACTGCTCAAAATTTCACAGTCACTAAGGTTTTTACATTGGATCTTGGGATATTTCTAGCTAGCCAAAGACAGAAGAAAACTCCTGTGAAAAGTGTTGAGAGAGGAGGTATCCCTTTGGGAACCCCACAATTCAGATCTTAGAAAAGCACTATGATAAAAAAAAATCTCAAAAAATTATATATGCTTCCTACACTAAGGCAATGATAGGGGGTGAACTTCTTAGGAAACTCTTCCACACTATCCTAGTGAAATTTCTTAGGATCCCATCTCAGAAGTGCTTTGCCCACCTGGAGCAGAAAACAAAGAAACAAAAAACCCACTGCACCAAGAACTGGGGAATGCCTTCATAGGGAAGCCCCCCATCTGACCTACCACTCTCAGTCTACTCAGATTAACCTTGGACAAAGTCAAACTTCAGTGTCAGGACAGTATCCATCAGGTACAGAAGCCATCTTGGTGTGTAATAATTTCCTAGAGCTAAGAATCACAGTGTCAACACTTGGTGGCTGGAGTGCATGCTGTATATGTGTGAGGCCCTGGGTTCAATCCTTAGCAACACATAGTAGCATCAAGGACAAAGACATAGATATCTTATGGGTAATGGATCTGTGCTTTGGTGTCTCTCTCTACCACCTCTCTCTCATAAAATATTTTTAAAATATTATACAGGGCTGGGAAGTGGTGCACCATGTGGAGCACACATTGTACAAGGACCCAGTTTCAAACCCTGGCTCCCACCTGCAAGAGGAAGGCTTCACAAGTGTTATCTCTCCCTTTCTATTTCACCCTTCCCTCTCAATTTCTGTATCTATAAAAATAATTTTAAAAATATACAATTTGTAAGTTTAGAAAGCATCCTAATCTCTTTCTCTTCCCAACTTCTCCAAAATA
Organism: Erinaceus europaeus; assembly: GCF_950295315.1. Taxonomy (NCBI): domain Eukaryota; kingdom Metazoa; phylum Chordata; class Mammalia; order Eulipotyphla; family Erinaceidae; genus Erinaceus; species Erinaceus europaeus. Next base: position 136,387,339 of record NC_080163.1, read on the forward strand.
TACACCCACCCTATTGGCAGTGGATAAAAAAAATTCCAGGATCTCGTAAGATGAATCTTGGCTATCTATTCTCTTTGTAACCACTACCTGCCCAATCTTATTCATAGGGAAATGGATTCTGTGAGATCAGATACCCCACTAGACCTAGAGCATTGAAGACCACAGCCATGCTTTGTGTTATTTGCTCCACTGCCCTCTAAATGTTAACTGTTGGCATTTCCTGAATGTTTCCCAGTTGTGTGGTCCTTTGAACACATCTAATTATCTCCCTCCTTGGAATCACAAATCAAGGTACACAGACACTGGCTAACCTACATGCATTTATAAGCAGGCTTTTCCCACAAAGATGTTTTATTCTCAGATCATTAGAAATGACCCAAGTCTCCCAGGCCTGGAACCTCTAGAATGGGGCTCACTTTCCTGAATGTTTCTCTCAGTTCATACCAACTAAAACTGCATCTTCTGATCCCAACTTAAGCAATGCAACCAGTACCATCTCAGCATGTTTCACTTCGGACTGCGTCCAGAGACTTCAAGCGTAGAATGTCAACTCTTCAGCTTCATTACTCTAGTGAGACTTTTCCTAGCTCATAGGACTCCTTAATTCCATTTTGGGTGGTGTACCTCCTAACAAACCTCAAAACCTAGATATAGACCAGGGCCTTTGAGATAGGGCATATGTACACGTACCCATAAGGTAGAGGAAAACATATACCTTAAAGCAAAAGTGCACAATAATTTTCAGTGAGTCAATAAATGTAGCAAGCAAGTAGAAAGATCCAAAACGACATCATAAAGTACCTAATGAAATAGTTTCTACTTAGACCTATATAACCTCCTCACCTACCTATTACACATCCCTCAATCACTCCAAAGATAACCTTGTCAGACAAAGTAAGAACTACAAAATTTGAATAAGGGCAAGAGATTATCATACTGTAATGACTCTTTAGTCACTACCAGGCCACCCCATCACAGGGCTCTAATCAGGAAGTCCTAAGATTCCCACACAGACATGATGGGCCTAGACCTCTAACAGATCCCTCTTATCACCATAACTGGCCACCTCCATCAGGAAAAACATAATGGACCCCTTTGTGGGCCCCTATAGGACCTTGCCCTCAATGTGGAACAACAATGGTTGATCCTCTTTTCTAAGAAGGGAAGTTGGATAACATACTCTACCTACCACCCAAGAAAGATGGGTCCTGAAATTAGTGCAGCCTGGTATGTTCCTAGCTGTGACCACAGAATGCCAGCTCAGACCTACAGGGATGCAGAGGTTACATAAACTCCTGTGCTGAATATGAGCCCCAGATCAAATCAATGGGGTTTACAGTTCTTCTTCTTCTAGCATTTGCCCTTCTTCCGTAGCCAGTCAACAGCGTCAGGTTGAGCCTGATGTAAAGTTTCGAGACCTCCTTTGAATCTGGAGAGGTGGCAGTCATTGACTATGTGGGTCATAGTCTGTCTGTAGCCGCAGGGGCAGTTTGGGTCGTCTCTGGCTCCCCAGCGATGGAACATAGCGGCGCACCGGCCATGGCCTGTTCGATACCAGTTGAGGAGGGCCCAATCATAATGTGCTAGGTCAAAGCCGGGTTGACGCTTGCAGGGGTCTGTGATGAGGTGTTTGTTCTTTACCTCAGCTGACTGCCAACTCTGTTTCCAAGAGTCTGGAACAGAGAAGTTCAGTGTAGGCGTAGGAGACCAGATTGGATGACGAGACGTCAAGCGTTGGCCAGGGTGGGCGAAGATATCCACGTATATTGGCAGGTCCGGTCGAGCGTAGACGTGGGAAATGAACTTAGATGATGCCGCATCCCGACGAATATCTGGCGGGGCGATGTTGCTAAGAACTGGCAGCCATGGAACCGGGGTGGAACGGATGGTTCCAGAAATTATCCTCATGGAGGAATATAATTTGGAATCGACCAAGTGGACATGGGGGCTACGGAACCATACTGGGGCACAGTATTCTGCAGTGGAATAGCATAATGCCAGAGATGATGATCGTAGTGTGGAAGCGCTCACATCCCATGAGGAGCTGGCCAGTCTACAGTTAAGAATATTTATACACTTCTCCCATATTTGGGAGCTACTCTCTTCCCTGATCCAGTTTTCTAGCCCTTTTTCCAGCCATGACACTATTTCCCCAGACAATAATGTGGGTCCACCTGCATATCAGATGTCAGGCTCAGGCCAAACCTAATAATGCCATGGGCCCTTTGGACTATAACTAAAATAGACCTACTAGATTTTTCCAAAATGGAGACACCAAATCTTCATCTGCAATATTCTTGCCTTTGGGTTCATGACTAGTCAACAATTTGTTCTGCTTTATATCTTAACTCTTTTTCAGCCACCATGTTCCAGATGCTACCATGATGCCAACCTGACTTCTCTGGGCAGAGGACCCCACCAATGTGTCATGGAGCCCTGACTCCCCAGGCCCCTGCCCCATTAGGGAAAGAGAGAGACAGGCTAGGAATATGGATTGACATGCCAAATGCCCATGTTCAACGAGGAAGCAATTAGAGAAACTAGACCTTCCACCTTCTGCACCCCATACTCCCAGAGGGATAAAGCATAGGACAGCTATCAAGGGAGATGATTGGATACAGATTTCTATTGGTAGGAAATGTGTGGAAGTGTACACTTCTTATCCTATGGTCTTGTAAATATTTCCATTTTACAAATAAAAAATTTTAAAAAGAAGAACAAAAAAGAAAAAGAAATGACCCAAGGTGGTAAAGAAGTCACTGCTGGGCATGAATGTGGTCATTTCATCAAGGGTGAGATGAGTCTTTGGGCACTGAAAACTTTGAATTCTCATCCATGCTCCTCTCAGTATCAGTGACCAAAGAGATTTAAAAGTCACGTTAATTTTTGCAATTAACAGACAAAAAAGAGCACATTCTTGATTTTTTTTTTTGGTTACTTTAGGGCGGGAGGGGGGTGCAGTGTGCAGAATTGAAATGCATGCCATATTCTGATACTTTATTTTTCTGTATCAACCAGAAAAGACTTACCAGAAAAGACTTAACCAGAAAAAGCTTAGCTGTACTCCTTTATACAATCCTGGATGGTTTTTAAAAGCATAATAAAATAAAGCAGAGGACCAAGATGCTCTCCACATAGAACCCAGTCTTAATGACAAATTTTGGAGTTGTTTATATAGCATATCTATTTGTATGAAACAGAGACCCTCTGTAAGTATTTTTAGTAGTCTGATTGCATGAAGCAGCAGATTTATTAAAAAGCAATACAAAGAGGTAAACACTTCACTGTGATTATACATTAGTATTTCTTTAAAAAAAATAATAAACTGACTCCATGTTTTTGAGTCATTGAAATGGACCCTGCACATTGTGTGTGATGTAATGACAGCTCCAGACTGGGGATGCTTTTGATGCATTATTAACCATAAAAAAGACATTAAATACCAGACTTGAATGCCATGGGGATGCATATTTCACTAGGAATTATTTTTCAATGTATGCTTAAAGTTTGTTTTGGTAAACATGACTGTAGGCTGTCAGAGTCTCGGTGAGATTTATGTTCATTTGGAGTCTTCTTGAAAGGAGAGGAAATGACTGGGACCTGTTGAACACTGACAGTGAAATGTAAATCTTTTCTTGGCTCCAGGGGGAGGTCAGAAAGTGCCACACAAACAATTCCTCTAGGAATGTGGTTTCTAAGAGGCACCCAGCATACATACCCCCAAGGATATGGTAGCAGAGAGAGGGGACACACATTCCATTTTTTCCAAGAAGAGACAGTGAGCAAAAACATCTGGACTGGAAAGCTGGCTTCATGATGCCCTGCCAGATGTCTCATGCAGTATCAGCTGCAGACAGTGTCCTGAACCAATTCCTCTACTTAAGAATCAACCTCATATAGACTCCCAAGGGCGACATCTTTCTATACCAGCACCTTGCTGGTGATTCTGCTTTGGATCTTTGTATACTTATTGACAATTTGATTTCTATGACCCATGGAAAACAATGGAGTCACTGCAGGTTACATCTGTATAGTCCTTCCTTTTTAAATTTTTTGATAACCAGAATTATAATCAAGGTAGGACTAAGCAAGACCTTGCTGGACTTGAAGACAACTTCATAGACTCACAGATATTGAAGTCCACCCTTAGGACTTGTTCTTGCCTTTTTAGTATTTGATATTTAAGAAATCTTACTCGAAAGACATATCCAACTTGGCAGATACTGATAGCTTAATGCTGCTGCTCCAGGCTCAATCATTCAAATGGAATGCAATAAATTCTGTTCAACACTTGTTACATAGACAATTAACTACAGATCCAGACCCAAGTGGGCACACCTACTCCATATGCATCTAAAAAAATACCTTTCTGTTCACACCCTTCTGGTGCTTGGAAAACTCTGCATGCCTTGCAGATGTTACTACAACTCTAGAATTGCAGGGTGGTCTTTATAGAATCCATGATCCATGTTTGCACTAACAGAGCATGAATGACATGAAGAATGTTTGAAAAAAGTAGAGAATGACTTAGGGAAATTTATTTTCCATTTGTAGCATTATCTTCAAAAAGATAAGACTTGGATATCAGTTGGAATTGGTTTATATTGTTTATTCCAGTTCCTAAAGAAGACACTAAATAAGCCCATGTATTCGTTCTCTTCCCTTCTCCTTTTTTTTTTTTTCAATCACTGGGGCTTCACTGCTTTAGGCTGACTTTCTCAGCTGGAGATAAATAAAGTAGAAAGACACATAGTACTAATGCTTCCTCCAGTGTGGGGGGAGCTGGATTCTAGTCTGGGTGGTCTTCAAAAAAGAGTAATTTTGTCCTGGATAGTTAGTAATGCTTTACAGATATTTTTGGCTATCACAGTTTGAATAACAGTCAAATGGGACCACCAAATCACCATACAGCCCCCCCCATTTTTTTTTTTTTTTTTTTTTACAAAGAATAGTCTAGCCTAAAATGTCGATTTTTCTGAAGGTAGAAACCCTGGTGAAGGATTACAAAGTTGCTTCTCTTCTTAGTGACCAGAGTTAGCTGAGGCTACAGGTTAGCTCTGTAACATACAAAATTAGTTGTACTTCAAAGTAAGAGGGGCTCAGAGGTTGATTTTTCCACTCAAAAGTGATTAAAATCTGTGTCCCATATGACTAATGCCATCACCACTGTGAGGTGTACAGACTGTGCAAAAATATGTAAACAAGCCAAGTAGGTGTGATTATACCCCCTAGTGTTTTTGAATACTAGAGGCACAGTTTGGTGACTAGTCAGAGGCCACAGCATGAAGAGGTGGCAAGGTCAGGTAGAGACCACTATACTTCCTTCCTTTAGTCTCTGGTCTCACAGTGTGGTGTTAGTACCATAAGGCCTTCCTGAACACACATGCTCCCTCCTCCTTCTCTTCTCTCCTGTATATAAAGATATAGCAAAATGCAGGTTAAGTTGCCTTTAATCTTTAATTCATACACAAGGATGTGCTGTGCAGAGTAAAATAAAGAGTAAACTCCAGAGGCAGCAAATTCTGTAGGTTTGGCCAGATCTTCTTTTTTCAAAGACAGACAGCCTGGGGAATAGCAAGGATGGCCTTCCATTGCCCTCTTAGATTCTTTTTATGGCAAAAAAAAAAAAAAAAATCTTGCTTTTATCAATTCCTACCCCAATCTCTGATTTCCACAGGCTGGGAGAAAGCAAACAGCAGTTGAGAGAAGTACACCCATCCTTTCTTCTGATGGAAACAGGAGATAGGGGTCACCAGGAAGGGGGGCAAGGATGAGAGTTGGAAGATAAGGAAAGGGGTCAATAATCGGAAGCAGCTCCAGCCACAGAAGGGTTTTGTTTGTTTGTTTTGTTTTCTGCTTGGGTAGAGGGATTTGGCTTGGGTCTTAAGAGACCAAAAGACTTGAGAGTGGTTGCTCATTCCAAGCCCCCCCCCCCCCACCGTAGGCATTTGTGCATTAAGTGATATCAAAGAAGATACAGGGGGAAAGAAGTCTATTGCTACAGCCACCATCAAATACATGTGAAGAGATAATAAGCTTGAAGCAGAATTAACCTGAGAGGGTGAACTCTGACAAAAGAAACCATCTAAGACAAGCCTGAGTCCCCCCACAGGTCCCTGAGGTTGAAAGCCAAGGAGGTGACAGAAACAGGGGTTTGAAGGCCAATAATGCTAACAAGCAGCAGATGCAGCTTGCTACTGATTCCTCATTGACACATCTGTCCCTCCTTTTCATTCTCGGTGTGGCCTGGTGAAAAAATAAAGGCTAGTTGGAATTCCAGCAGCTGGAAGGACTGCAGTTCAAAGTGTGGCATCTAGAAGCTTCAGGGCTAGGGGAATTCATGCCCTCGGGATTGAGAAGAGCACAGGGAGAGGGGAGCTTTGGAAATCCAATTTCCAACTTGCTGACCTTGGGCCCTTTAGGACTAGACTCAGGGTAGAGGAGGTATTGATTTCTCCTTGGGGTGGCCCAGAGGGTCAGATCTTTGGCCTCGATGCTGGTATGTGTCTGTATTTGAAGAACACCTCAGCCTCTACTCAGATAGGAGACAAGCATGGGCTCACAAAGGGGCACATTCTCCATTGGGAAAGGGCCATGAACCATGCCAAATTCAAGCCAAGCTAACCAGAGTTGTCCTCATTTGCCAGATGTAATCAAACTTTACAGAGAGAAGCTTTGGATTTCTCCCAAAAAGATAATTCTGTCCCCATTCACTATAACTGGCTTTGTGCAAGTATTCCCACTGTTTGTGTGAACAACTCTTTCCCTAAACCCAGTACAGGGATTATATTTGGTCAAAGCCAGCTATGGTGAATTGAAAAAGTTAAATCATCTCTAAAATCTGTACTTCACCCCAATGAACAATTTTCTTGCTAAAAAGGCAACTTACTAAATGTTTTTGCTGCTGCTGTTGTTGTTGTTCATAGTGCCAAACAAAGCACTGCAGATAGCAAGAAGGCTCCTTAAAAGCCTTTTGTTTCTTGGTGTATCTAAGTATGGGAAAGACATTATTTCATGGTGGAATCATCAATCATAAATAAACTCAGACAAGAAAAATACAGTTATTTTTCAATGTGCACTGAGAAATCTTGACTCGGGAAGCAGCTCTCATTTGAATTCTCTCTAGTTTGTACCCACATCACAGGTAGGAATAGAAGCATTGCTAGTCCAATAATGTGATCTAAAGAGACATTAGCTCTTTAGAGGAAGACAGTGAAATAGCTCACCATGCAGGGCATCTGCTTCTCTATGAATGTGACCAGGGTTCAAACCAGTACACCACATAGGAGTATTACGGCACTGAAAGAAGCTTTGGTGTCTCTCTCTATTCCTACCTGGAAAAGTCACCCTGGACTGGTGAAGGCTTGAAAAGGACAAAAATTAAATTAATTAAATTAAATAAATGATAGCTGGTGAGTGGAAGAAACACTAAAAAGAAAAGGCTGCATCTTCAGATGTTGCTAATGATATTAATAGGATTGATTGGCATGGTTATCATCCCAGAGAAGAACATTTTACTATGCATAAGCATGATCACCTTATCTGTGGGGGTGGGTTTTCTTTCTTTCTTTTTTTTTTACTTTTAATTAACTTACTTATAAAATGGAAACACTGACAAGATCATAGGATAAGAAGGGTACAATTCCCAGGGGGTGGGTTTTTAATGATACAAATATTAAAGCACAGAGATTTAGTGACTTCCCCAGGCTCACAGTGGCAGCTTTAAAACTAGATTCTGGCAAATGAAAGGTAAGATGCTAGATTTTGGGTTTCTAGTTACCATCATACAGAGGTAGCATGGAGCTCTGTTAGATGAAATGCCCAGGTCTGTTATCTTTATAGTGGTGATTCCCATGGCACAGAGTCTTCAGAATCCGTCTTCGATGACTACCAACAGAACTACTTTCACGTGGGTGAGATACTATCAAAAGCTGAACAGACCAAGCCAGAATTCTTTTAGGTCCTGAATTCTGGCTGCGAGGCCCTAGTGACTGATATAGAAAGACTTGAGAGTTCTGATTCTCATAGTACAGAATCTGCAGAGAATAGGGATAGGTATGTGTAGGAGTTGCCTTCCAAAATGCTGACTAGAGTTTCTTGTCTAAAAGTATCCTTACTCTTTGGGAAAAATTTCCCTTCCTTTTCTGAGTTGTTTTACTCTAGGTTTTAGGGGTCTTAGCAATTATATTTAATAGAGATTGGTGCATTATTATTAAACTTTTATCAGAAATTGGCACTTGCCCCTGGAAATACGTACATAAACTATTCCCCAAAGTGTGATTTTCAAAAGTTCTGTTGAACAGATACCTTTTTCTGTTGGAATACATTTCTGAAATTTTAATGTCCATCAAATGAGAATATATGATTCTACTTACAAGAATTCTATTTTTAATTTTTTTCATGGTCACTTTAAGTGAAATATGACTGTACAGCAAAGATTTCATGGGTGGGCCCATAAATGTGTGCATGTGCCTCATAGAATGTTATAAAATATTTAAATGTCAACACATAAAAACCAGAGGATAGTATATAAAAATTCAAATTGAAAAATTCTCTTGAAAAAGTTGAGCAATTTGAACCCTGGGCAAATGTTGGACTGATGCTAAGTAGCGGCTGCTCGGTTTAGATCAGCATGTGCTTTGCAGTTTGTCATTCTGGGGAAACTCACTCCTGTTCCATATAGTGCATTTCTTGGCCTGCCTGGCCTCTGAGGCATTCAAGATGTGGCTTCCAGTCTATATCCTAGCAGGTGCCTTCAGGTGTCAAACTCTTCTTGGTTTCTTTGCTAATATCTATGGATTCTGCTGTGATTAAAGAGAGGATAGTCGAAAGCATCCAAGACAAGCAGGCATGGGCAGGTAGTCCTCCAAAGACTTCCTGTTATGGATAAATATTGGGGGTTGGGTGGTGGCACACCAGGCTGAGCACACATGTTACGATGCACAAAGTCCTGGGTACGAGTCCTGAAGGGGGAAAGCTTTGTGAATGGTGAAGTAGTGCTGCAGGTGTCTCTCTTTCTTCTCTCTTCCTGTATATCTCCCCTCACCCTCTCGATTTCTGACTGTTTCTATCAAATAAATAAATAATAAAAAAATTATATCAGCAACTGCAGTCATGTTTCACTTAATCAAATAAGTAAGAAATGAGAAATGAAGGGCTGAAAGGTAGCTCACCCAGTGGAGCATGTGGATAAGGACCTGGTTTTAAGTCCCTGGTCTCACAAGGATGCATTATACATGGAAATAGGAGAAATATCATGATTGGTGGAGTAGTACTGTGGAATCTCTCTTCTCTCTGCCTTGCTATCTCCCTCCCTCTCAGTTTCTCTCTAAAAGTGAAAGAAAAAAGAAAAAAACCCAATACGAGTAATAGAGCTGTGCAGACCCAGAAGACTCCATTTTCCTTGTAGCAAATAATATTAATAAATGACTAAAGAATACACATACATATATAACACATTAATAAGAAATGTATAGTCTTTAAGTGATTTCATTGCTGTGCAAATGCCACTGGAAGCATGTGACCATAGACACCTAGGTGGTACAGACTACAGCACACCTATACCAGACTACAGCATACCTACATTACCTGGTAGAGCCTATTGGGGTCCCTGATGAATACCCAGCCCTCATGGATCAAAACATTGTTAAGTGGCACATGACTTCATTGATCCTCTAAGATTCTAAGTGCTTGACTCATACACCTATTCCACTAGATGCACCATCACAGACCAGAAGCAACCTAGCTCATTGTCTCATGGCCATGCTTTCCTTCTGCTTACTTAATTCCTACTCACAGAGACCTCCCTCCTAGGTTCTTCCTCCCCTTCCTTCAGCCACTGCAGCTAGAGACACACCCCTGAACCCATTCCATCCCTGCCTCTTATTTTGCCTCCAGACAAGCTCTGTAGTTTTAAGTCTGGCTGTGGCCTGAGAGAAGAGGCTGCTGAACCCCTGAGGCTGCTATTAATATTGGACTTTAGACACATTACAAGTTAAATAGGCTTTTGTTGGTTGGCTGGGAGAAATACCCATCACACATAATACTATTTCTAAGGAAAAAAAATTAACCCAAGTTTCCAGTGATGGATTTACAAATGAACTTTTTCAATGCAGCCCATGAATAAATCTTGTGCTTTTAAATTCTAAAAAAGAATTGAGCTTCCTGTTTGCAAGTTAAGCTTAACTTACCTTCCGTCTAGAAGACAGCAGAACAAGTATGAAGGAGTGGTTATAAAGTCCCAACAATTAGAAAAGAGTAATGAATAACTTGATTTGAACAGGGGAATGGAAATGGGGATGATTAAAAAAGAAGAAAACAGGGTGGAGGTGGGAGTAGATAGCATAATGGTTATGCAAACAGATTCTCATGCCTGAGGCTTCAAAGTCCCAGGTTCAATCAATCCCTAGCACCTCCATAAGCCAGAGCTGAATAGTGTTCTGGTAAGAAAAAAATAAAAAAAGGTTGTATGGAGAATATTTGTGGTTTGGGAAAGCCTCAGTAGCTTTCTTAGATCTTGATAATGATGCTGTTAACTACTTTATTATTTAACTAAAAATATTACTCTGATAAAGCCACTAATCCACTCATTCATTCATTCGGTCACTCACTCACTCATTGAGTAAGTACTTGAGTGGTTAGGAAAAATTTTCATGCTATACATTTGATTTGGAAGTTTTTCCACACGAGTCCAAAGGCAAGGAAAGGAAAATAAGCATCCTACAAAGATTTATACAAATAAAATGATCTGCATATTATTGGTGTTTCTTAAACTGTGTTTAACTGATTATTCATATGAAAAATGCTTCAAGAAAAAATATTCAGAAAGGCTTTTACAAATCTGGCAGCTCAAAACAAACATATTGTTTAACCTTTCCAGTTCAAATTTTGACTACAGAATCTTTTCAGTGAATAATAACATTTTAACCTTTAAAAGCCACATTCTGAAAAATATTGTTACTAAGTATTGTATAAATATAAGCTATAGACTCTCACAAGCAATTATTCTTGTTCGATCACTTCTTACTTGCAGCCCTAAAAGTTAAATAAAAGGAACTGATCTCAGGGAGCATTATTCACCCAGAGAAATTTTCTATAGCAAACTATTTACTCATGCATCAGAAATTTCTTGCACACCTACCACATGCTAGATACCTGATTTCTTGAGCACATACTACATGTCAGATATATGCTTAGCATAAGAGACTTGGCAGTGATGAAGAGGGATATCTATTGGCTCTGCCTATAAGAAAGGAAACTTAGAAAAACTATAACAATAAAATCTTCATGTAAAAATGAGACAGGTTGGTATCTCATTTTTCCACATTTACTTTTCCCATGGGCTTACAAATTATGCTTAAGAAATTCAAAAAGGATTTAATTATTTTTTAGTGAACATTTATTAAAAATGTAAAGATATTATCTCAAAGCAGTTCATTTGGCAGGAGATTTGCTAGCAGATAAAATAGTATTTGAGAAAAAGTAGCTTAAGAAATACTGGCTCAAATAAAAAGACTTGGGGGCTAATTTTGATTTTACTCATTTCTGGCACCTTCTCTTTTTGTAATTCAGAAAGAAAACCATGGTCAACTCTTGACTGCCAAAACTAGTTCATCATTCACAGACAACTCCTAGAAACCAAATATGCTTCTCCTTGTTCTTGTTGTCTGGGACATCACTGCTCTGGGTTAACTTCTTCAGAGTGACAGAGGTCAAGGTGTGGTGGGGAGTGGAGGAAAGGGTCCTTTTTCCAGTCATGACATCATCTCCCTGGACAATAACTTGGGCCCACCTGCATATCAGATTTCAGGCTCAGGGAAAAAGAAAAAAAGCTAGTATAGCCACAAGCCCTTTGGAATATAACTAAAATATGCCTACTAGCTATCTATAGAACGGAGCCCCAATATCTTCATCTGCACTACTCCAGCCTTTAGGTTCATGATTAGTCAACAACCTGTTTGGCTTTCTATGTTAACTCTCTTTTCAGCCATCAGGTTCCATATGCTAGCATGATGCCAACCAGACTTCTCTGGACAGACAACCCTACCAATATGTCCTGGAGCGCAGATTCCCCAGAAACCTGCCCCACTAGGGAAAGACAGAGGCAGGCTGGGAGTATGGGTCAATCTGTCAACAACCATGTTCAGTGGGGAAGCAATTTCAGAAGCCAGACCTTCCACCTTCTGCATCCCACAATGACCTTGGGTCCATACTCCCAGAGGGTTAAAGAATAGGAAAGCTATCAAGGGAGGGGATGGGGTACAGAGTTCTGGTGGTGGAAACTGTGTGGAGTTGCACCCCTCTTATCCTATGGTTTTGTCAGTGTTTCCTTTTTATATATAATAATAATAAAAAAAAAAAACCTTAAATTTCCTTCAGTGAGTTGAGAACCTGCATCATTTGTATGGTAAAACTGTCACCCCAGTGGATCCTCTCTGTCTTTTCTTTTTTAAACAATGCCTGTTATTCTAGCATTTTAAAATGCTGTCTTATATATTCCAAATATAGATGAGTGAGCTTTAGTCTCTAATAGCATATTTGAAATAATAATAAAATTGGCTCTGGGTTGTATATCTTACAGAAAAAAAACAGATTCTAAACTCTTTCTTAGTCTTGAGGACTGTATATTTTGTGAGCTTTATACAGAGGATAAAAGTAAAACTTCAGGTGTTAAACCATCTTGGTAAAAACTATATTTCCCATTAAGTATAATTCTGCAACTATCAACTCTAGAATGGATATTAAGCTCAATGTAAAGTAATGAAATGATCAGTGGAAACACACACTATGGATACTTCAATCTAAAGAGAAAGGGCTGATTCATCTGTTTCAAGGTCCAGGCAAAGATAAAAGACCTCATCCCAGATGGGGCTGCCTCCTCCTCAAACTTTAACATTCCCCTCCAATGTGTTTCTCAGTGTGGAAAGTATTATTAATGTCAGTATCACTAGTGCTTGTAAAAGATTCATGGGCCATTTCCTCTACTTCTCCTCAGATTCCTCTGTGGCTGTGTTCCTTACTGTTGGGCAGTTTGGTGATACCATCTGTAGATTCTATCATGCCCAACCTTGCATCACAGAATTGCAGCATCTTAGAGCTGAAGGGGCTTTGAGATGGCATTTTAAGAAAACTGAAGCTCAGAAAATAGTGGCTTATTCAAAATCACACAGTAATCCTAGATCAGAATCCTTATAAACTTTTTAATCCTTTTCTTCTTTGTTCTCTCTTCTACCTCTTCTTTCCATTTTTTTTTTTTTTTGAAAAGTTCTACAACCCTTTTTTAGGAAACAGAGGGTAAGACTAGATAAAGCCCTACAAGGAGAGGATACAAATTCTGTATCCTTCAGCCTGTGAAGGTCATGGGTGTTCTAGCTAATAAATATAGACCAGGTGAGAAAAATTGTTATCAGAGCAGTAATGGTGGATGCAGGTAAGGTCTAGACTACCACACAGCTTAAAACTAGCAGACCAAAGTTTGAGGAGAAAGAGCACATTCTCATAGTCCCAGAGTATCTCCTTTAAGATATCTACTAATTATAAAGAGAAAAATAGGAAGTTGGTGGCAAGGAGATTCAACAAATACCATCTTAACTCAGAAAAATTAATATCAGCAGTGACAAAGATGAACATCATGTGTTCCCTGAAATGAGACACATAAACAAGTACATTGTTTCTGGGATATCCTTACCCAAAATATATATCTTCATTCTTCTCATGAGAAAATATCAGACACATACTAATGAAGGGACCATCTAATGAAATATCAGACACATACTAATGAAGGGACCATAAGATAACTGGCTGTGGAGCCAGGTGGTGGTGCACCTAGTTGAGTGCAAATGTCACCATGTGCTAGGGCCAGTGTTTAAGCCCCCTGTCCCCACCTATGGAGGGGAAAGCTTTACTAACAGTGAAGAAAGACTGCAGTTGTCTCTATCTCTATCTTCCCATTTCAATTCGCCTCTTTCCAAAATAATAACTAAAATATAAAATATTAAAAAAGAATAACTGATCAGTAATACTCAAAACTGTCAAGGTCATGAAAGACAAGGAAAGACGAGGTGACCTTGAGATTGGACAACAAAACATATTGTAGGATCCTGGAATAGAAAAAAAGGACATTTGTAAAAGGAAAAAAAAAAAAGAAGAAGCAGGGAAAATACATTTGTGAAGAAAAGGACATTTGTGGAGAAAAAGTTAAAGGAAAAAGTACTGTAATTTATTTAATCACACTGTGTCAATGTTAACATCTCAGTGTTGATAACTGTACTATGGTAATTTGTGATGTTCAAATTAGGGAAAATTGGGTGAAGAGTATATGGGAACTCTAAACTACTTATTAAAGTTTTATGTTAAGTCTAAAATGATTTAAAAGTAAATGAAAAAGTGGGAAGATTGTGAGATGTGAAGAGAGGAAAGAAGCTGGTTAATGAGATAGACATGTATGTAACACAATAACTGATTTCTTCTAGAATCCGGCCCCACTGGAAACTTGCCATTTCATTCTTGGGCTAACCTGAACTTGTAGGCTGTCTATCCTTAACCTATTAAAGTCCATGAGAGTGGATGGGCTTAAAGAAGATTCTGATTTCTTCATTAGCTGCAGGGGATGGTTTGTGGAGCAGGAAATGATGTCATGTGTTCTTTTGGAAGAATGGGTCAAAGGTTGACACTCCCAGAGGCTCATTTGGGAATGAGTCACCTGGAAAAGTGAAACCCACAAGCAGTAAGCAGGACAGGAAGGGGATATACAGTTCAGGAGGTAGGGTAAAGAGAAGACATCTTGGTACATATTGTGTATATATATGTTCTGACAAATGTTTTCTGAGAAATGTCAACTTCATTTACAGATCTAACATTGGCGTGTGTGTGTGTGTGTGTGTGTGTGTGTGTGACAGAAAGAGAGAGAGAGAGAGAGGGAGAGAGAGAGAGAAGGTAAAAGACAGAAAGGCATGTCAGAATTCCAAAGAAAACAGCTCAGTCCTGCATTCCATTATATATACAAAGCTCAGTGTACATTAGTGATAAATTTGCAGAAAGGGTGGGAATGTGGTTTTGTTGTTATTTCCAAATGCAAAACAGGTCTCTCTTCTCTTCTATTTAGCTGTTGCTCTTTTCCAGCAGAACAAAAGTGCCAACATTCGGGACATGTTGCCAGTAACTTGTTTGATGAAACAATTTAATTCCTTTGAACAGAACATGAGCAAAAGGAGTTTGGAGTTCCCCCTGATTCCTCTTGTAATAATGGCAACGTTTGGCTGCAGATCCATGGATGTGGTAGAGAACGCTACCTCTAGATTCCAGATTCTAAAATCTCGTGCAAGATTAACATGGACATCAAAATGATGTTAGCAATTTAAGGGATTTAAACACTCAGCTTTAGAATAAACAAAATCCAGTGGCAAGGTTTGTATAACTTCAACAACATTCAACAATATAACCCAGATGTCAGGGAATGCAAACCTCATAATTGTTTGCTTTCTATTGCATCTTGAAAGAAAAAAAGTCAGTGGGGTGAACTAGTTAATGAAAGAAAGAGAACTAATAGTTACTGGGCAATTTGTCAGGGGCAGATATTATACCAGATGCTTTATGTACAGCCTCAGTTAAGATATGCAATGAAGTAACTGTTATTATTTTCATCTCCCAGGCAAGGAAACAAGACTAAAACAATTAATCTGCCCACGTAACAGTTAGTGAAAGGTAAAGCAAGATTTAACCTATGGAGTATGACTTTAAAACATTTGCTCTTTCTAAAAGTCAATACTGACTATTCTAGCACTCCTGAGGACCAACCCTTGCTTAAGGCCTTCCAATATCTTATATTAAGTCAGCTAATACCTTAACTGACATTCAACACTTTTGTGATGGCTTCTGTCTTCCTCTGGCCTTATGTTATGCCTATAAGAACTTAAAGCAAGTTACCCAAAGGGTATAGGCTTCCTCACAAAAGCACATGGCCCCATATACTCCCTGTATCTGTTGGCATTCAGTCTCTACTATGTGAATTATCTCTTTTCTTCATTTGTAGGTCCCCTGGCTGCCCCTGCTCTCTGTAATGGTGCTGATGCTTTTCTTGCTTTTCTCTTTTATTTTTTTACTGGGGGCGGGAAGATAGTTAATGGTTGATAGTGTAGTTATCGACACATGGGTACAATTTCTCATCTTCCTCTGACAGATGTCTGCAAAACACTTTCACCCCAACATAGGTCCTTTCCCATCTTGATGCTTTTCTAATCTACTAATAATCTGTACTCAGTGTTTAAGACCTGCCCACCAAATGAATAAATAAGTGAATGCGAATGGACAGAATGCTTCAAACATTTAAGATAACATTTTCAAATTTCATATAACAGTCTGCGTAAGTGCTATAATTGTTATAGATCCTTGTGAATAACTAACTCACTAAAGCAAGACCCTTAAAGATCCATATCAGATAATATTGAATAGTTCTATTTCAGTGGTTCCCAATCAAGGTGATTTTTGGTCTCCTACCATTGGGATATTTGGCAATGTCTGGAAACACTTTGGCTGTCACAAATAGAGGCAGAAGGTGCTAGTTGTAACTAATCAGTAGAGGCCAGGGATGCTGTTAAGCATATAATGCACAAGGCACTCCTACTCCCATCCCATCAAAGAATGTCACTAGTGCCAAGGATAAGAAATGCGGATTCATTTGACTTAAAGGCATGTAATGGAAAACAAACTGTGGTTTGTTTGCTTGTTTCTGCTTTAATTAAAAAATTTTGGATCAACATGCTGGCTTATGTTACTTCAATTTGTCTGAATTACCAAGGAATGTTGAATTTTTCCTGTGGATATGTTTCTGCAAAGATCAGAAACATTTTAGTCTAATCACACTTTTGCTCAATAGCAGTGATTTTGCACATCCCTTGAGCACCCACTGGTTGTTGTCTACAACTCAAACTACATAATGATTTCAGCACATAAATTATTTACCCAGATTTAATTTCAGTGATGGTTATCTTGTATTTTTTCCTTTGCCAACTAATCTGGCTCACTGCATTGGCATTTTGGTCATGCCCATTCTCCTTCCACACTAAATTATCTCCATAACATAGTATAAACAGAGCAAGCTTGCGTGTGATATGCTTAACTGTTAATTTACCTAATTAAACTAATTCAATTAAATCATTTACATCTTTTTGGTATTATGCCAGTAGATACCACTGCTGAAGTGGGACGCTCTAGAAGCTGATTGTTCAGCAAACAAATGGAAAAAAAAAAAGGAACATGAAGCAACAGTACAAATCTCTTGGCTTGAAAATTAAATGATACTAAAAAAAAAAAATGCTGCTTTCACAGGGTACTATGATTAGCTGTTTTTCTTAAATCAATTTTCTCAAGAAACTGGTATTTTAACATAGTGATCATAATTTATTGTGAAACAGATATTTTAAACACTATTTATATGTTCTCATATTTGGTATGTGTAAGTAATGTGTGTTCATTCCCACATTAGGATATGATTAGGAAAATGTTTTGTGGTACTAGTAAGACATGAGCAGAGCATCTTCTCTTGAATGAGCCTGAAAAAATAATTTTGCTAAATTACATAAATATCCTAGGATGCATACATATTTCATTTACACACATCATCCAAACATCCTTGTCAGAGTGATAAATGGGCAAAAGTAAATGTAAAACATTTTTATGCCAATAAAAATCAATGAGAAAAAAAAAGACAAGAAATTTTAGGCAGGAGTGACTAAATAAACTGTCATCTTTGTAGATCTGCCATAAATCCCCGCTTTGGGCTTGACTGGCAGAGAATTTGCATTTGCAGTGAGAATTTGCATTTGCCCTGGCTCTGCTCAAAGGGGGGAGGGGGCACTGGGCTTTCAGTGTCCATGGATTCAACTTGTTTGGGATGCTTGGCAAGATTTGGTCTCCACATGAACACAAAAACCCAAGGTTAACATCTGAGGCAAGACTGTGTCTGACTCCTTTGGATAACCCTGAGGTTTGACAGAACTTGAGGTTCCTCCTTTCTCCTTTAGATCTCATCCTTCTCCATAGCCCTATGCCCTGGACACTGATCAGTCTTGGCAATCCTGTTTACCCATCAGTGATTAGGTTCAGTCTGGTCACTGTCCCAAATAAGGGGAAAGGGTGAGGAGGGGAAGTACTGGGTGGTAGTGGGGGGAGGTTTGCTATAAAGAGGCCTAGAAATAGATACTTCCTGCCTACCTTTGTACAGCAGCACACTGCAAAATGAGACCTGGAATTTCTTTGCTCACACTTCAGTCTTGAGGTGAACCTGAAGTAAGGATAACTGAGCATACTGAGAGCAACATTACTGCCATAACATTGAAAAAGTCCAAGGTCTTGATGACATCAGGGACTTCACCTCTCAAAGAGCCCACCCTACTGCTCATTTGTGGTTAGGAGAGATGGTATGTTAGCTTATCACGTAAGCTAGTTTGAAACATTATTTTGTAATCACTTTCAGCCCCAAGCATCCTAATTTTACAGAAAGGTTTCAGGACTCTAATTCCTCAGTAACTCTGTAGTTATTCTGAGCACCTTAATTTCCCCATTTGTAAAATAGAGGTTGACAACATTGTCTATCGTAGCTTAGCATTCTCAGTCACGAAAAGCATTGCTTGGCAAAGTAACTCACACTGCCTTGCACTCAAGAAGCACTCCACAAACAAGAGCCTTTACTAATTCCAACTATTCTTAGGCCTCTGCTTTCTGGAAATTACTTTGCCTATATTTACCACATGTGTCCATAAGCAGAAAGCTCCAACAAATCATGATACTGATATGTTTGTACTCAGAGATGCAACTAAATCCACTAAAGTAGCTGGTTATTTCAAGGAACTTGGCACCCAGTGCCTTTGTAAAGTCAATTTTTTAAGAGTCAACTATGTATTTTTTTCTTTAGTAAATACACACACACACACACACACACACACACACACACACACACACACACATTCACCCCATCTTGAAATTACTCATTGGGGTAACTGCCTCTTTTGGAACTTTCATAAGCAAGATCCCATGGTGGTATCATAAGGAGGGGTATTTAACTGTGTTTTGTCTAATTCCAATCTCTCTTGCAGTGGATCTATTTAGTCTTTGTCCTCTCTTTCTGCTCTATCTCCCCAAGCACCTAAGAAAGTATTTATCCATAAGTTCTTTTTTTTTTTATTATTTAAGAAAGGAGACATTAACAAAACCATAGGATAAGAGAGTTCCACACAATTCCCGCCACCCGATCTTCATATCCCATCCCCTTCCCTGATAGCTTTCCTATTCTTTATCCCTCTGGGAGCATGGAGACCTTTCCTTTCATAGTATTCTCTAATTCCATTCCAGGTGTTCCACTCCCCAATAAAGTCCACAAACCTAGATATAGTCCAAGTCCCCTGAGATAGAGCATATGTTCACACATGCCCATAAGCTAGGGAAAAATATATACCTGAAAGCTGAAGTACACAAGAGCCTGCAGGGAATACCTCCCAACACTTCATCTGCACTATTCCAGTCTTTAGGTCCACGGTCGTTCAACAATTTGTTTGGCTTTGTATGTTAACTCTGTTTTCAGCCACCAGGTTCTGGATGCCAGCACAATATCCACAAGTTCTTATTGAAGCCACTTAGCTTTGAGGGGGGTATGCTGCAAAAGTTGGGTAGAGACTGGTCATGGGAAAAAGGACAGTGAGAAGCTGGATAAGCAGGTTCCTGGAAACTGTATTGTAGGACAGTTGTGGACTGGCTCAGGGTACATAGCTGTGCTCATGCCACTTGTGGGTGCCCAGGAGGCTAGGTAGAGACAAGGTTTATTATGGATATTTGTATCTGATACACCTAAGGTTTAATTAATTGCTTAAGTGGTGCCAGGCACAATATCCCACGTTCTAGTATCTCATTTAATCACCACTATTCTATGAGAATGAAGGCCATTTTAATGGAGACACCGAAGATGACAAAGATAAGATGAGTTGCTAAGGCCCTTGTGGCTTGTTGGTGAGAAGACTCGAACCAGAGCCTGTGAGTTTATGTTCAAGAGTCAAAGGGTTTGAAGGTTGCATATGCTGGAGCACCCAAGGGTGTCACAGGATCTGGACATCCTGGTGATAGCTTTTGTGGATATAATAGAAGCATGAGAGAGAGAGAGGCAGAGAGAGAGAGAGAGAGAGGGGCAGACATCGCTAACTTTTTCAGCAAGACCCAGGGAAAAATCACAGAGACTCTGGCTTATTTTACGCCTCTGAAAAATTAGCATGTGAAAAACAAAACACCACATCTTTCTTTTGAGATCTTTTCTTTTTTTAAAGACTTATTTTTTTTATAACACAGAAAGGAGTACTGCTCAATCTGGTATATCACAGCACCAGGTGGGGAGCTGAAGTCCTCTGCTCCAACAAGCTGCGCTACCTCTGCAGCTTTCACTTGAAATCTTGGCAAGAATCAGATGGGCTTTGGTGTAACACACTGAACTCGGCCCAAGTTTTATTTCATGTGTGTTTTCTCTTACTGTCCTTAAGTTCCTCCTACAAGTGAAATTATCTTGTATTCAACCTCTTCTTTTTGGCTTATCTCACTTAACATTATTCCTCTAAGTTCCTTCCAAAGTGAAGCAAAGGAGATGACTTCATCATTGTTAACAGCTGAGTAGTATTCCATTATGTGTACATACCACAATTTTTTTTTTTTTTTTACAGATTCATCTGTTGATGGACATCTGGAAACCATTAAGTCCCCAAATAAAATGTGGAAAATGCAAAAAATGAACAGAAAAATCAAACAACTGTCCACTAACAGGAGAATGAAAAAAAATGAGATGTGTTATGAATATACAATGGAATGCTGTTCAGCAATAATAAAAGAACAAGCATCTAATCATGAGAGAGAAAGTCAGCTAGGCAGAATCTATCAAGGTACTTTACACAGCATCAATATTCTCTAGAACCAGACTAAGGGACCTGGTCTTACTCATTCCTGGCACATCATGGATGCTCAGGAAATGTCTGAGAAAGAAACACAGAAAAGAAAGAACCTAATCTCTATCCTTTTAAGGAAAGGATTTTTGCTTCTCATCTGTCAGCTAAGGTCATCTTCTCCCACCATCCCCCACCACACACACAAACACATACACACACACACACACACACACACACACACACACATACACACACTTTTTCTCCTATCTTTGTTTCCCCTTCCCTCCTTAATTCTAGTCAGCCCACAGCACTTGCTCTGGGGCTCTGGATGGCCACACCTCAGTGGGTACTAACTGGCTTGTCCCAGCTGGTGTGCACTGGATCACTCACAAGCCCTCAACAGCCTGGCTGTGATGACCTGAGTGGAGCTGGTGACAAATGGGCTCTCTGTGTCTGTGACCTGGTGGGGCCAATTAATCACTGGGAGGCGCTCTTTCTGCATATGTATGACTGAGCACACCCCTGACCTTCCATTAGAGGCAAGGGAGCCCCAAGCTTTCTGAGAATTTTGTTTTGTTTTCAAACTGAGATTTTGGGGAGGGGGGGGCAGTCTGAGGGAGACAGAGAAAGAAATCCTGAAGAAAAAATGAAAGGTCAAAAGTTAAAAAATATTAAGGGTGATGAACTGGGGGAGGGGGAAGGACAGGGGCTGAACTGCCAATCATGAAAATATTTGGGTCAGAATTATGAAAATAATTTTAAGAGTTCAAATACAGTTCTATAGCTAAAATATCTTCAAATCATATGCGTAGGGTGTGTGTGTGTGCGTGTTCCACCCATATGTAACTATACTGATGAAGAAATATGTATGAGGGTATTTGCAGGGGAGAAATTATATGGTCTTGCTACACGAGCTGCATATAAACCAATAGATAAATGAGAGACATCCACTCAGGATACCTGTTTTGAGCACAAAAGCTACACTTGAAAAAAGGTCACACAGTATTCAAACCATACACCTTGAAGATTCCCTTTGTATCCCTTTGTATCCTCAACATGCAAGAAAAATCACAGAGCAATTGGAGGCAGCAATGCCTTTCCCTGGCCAGTGTTCTGCCTATATGCATAAAGATGTCAGTGTGTTGATTATTCCGATTAGACTTTTAGTGTAATTTACAGGGTCCAGCCATTGTGCCTGGGTGTCTGGTCTGCACTCGCTGCCCTGACGATGCCATTTTTTAAATGTCAGCTTGGCTATGATTCATAGCTGATGCTATGACATTGCTGCTGACCTGAAAGAGTTAGGCAGTAATATTTAATTAAAGAGAGGGAGAGAGAGAGAGCGAGAGAGAGAGAGAGAGAGAGAGAGAGAGAGAGAGAGAGAGGATGAGAATGAATCAGCCTTAGAAAAGTCCAGGGAAAAATCTAAAAGAATCCAATTCATCTCAGGGAAGATCAGCATCTCCAAAACAGGAAAAAGCACTGAGTCCTCTGCATTTTCATTTATTTGTGGCACGAGGGTCCGCTTGCCATTTGAAGGGGTAAGGCCATCCTTTATGTGGGACAGTTACTTACATTCCACTCATATCATCCCACCAACTCCTGGCCCCCCTCTTTGCTGGGATTCTCCAGGAGGTGGGACATTTCTTTCTCTAGCCTTTGTCACATGTGGGTCAGCTGGCTTGCTATCTGGTCCACAGACCCAAAAAGCACCCAAACTCCAGCTACCTGGCTTCATTCTTGTTAGTTTGCAAACAACTATACTTAGTATTGAACTTCAAGTCCTAGATTACTCTGCAGGGTTCAGGGTAAAACTGAAAGTGTGGAATATGCATTCTGCAGGTTGGAGGCGTAAAGTCAGACCTCATCATCCACAGGAGCCAAATGCGGGCATTGATAGTGAAGTAAGAGCTTCCCTAGGTCTGAGAACTAGCAGTTTAGGTAAGAGAACACATTCCTTAAAATACACACACTCATGTACCTGTAGACACAGTCACACACCTTTGCAGGAAGGCTAAGTCAGTGTCTCTGCCAGAAATGAAGGAACAGAACCCTTCATTAATGGGAAAGAGGCAGTGAACTGAGGCTTAAGAACTTAGAGCAGCCTTTGTCCAGGGCCCAGGGAATCAGGCTATTGTATTCCAGTCTCCCCTTCCCCTGTGACCTGGAGGTCGGGGCACACATGCTGGCCTTGAACTCGCCGTCTGTCTTCCCCACCATATTAATTACTATTCCCTTTGGTCAGGGTAGGCAAACAGCCCCGACTGCATTAGTGCTAATTAAGAAGAGTGAGCACGCTGTTCTGGCAGCCTTTAGCTGTCCCTGCACTGTTACTGCTAGGAAGGGGCCCTGACAATCTTATTACCATAGAAGAAAACACTTCCCTCTCCTCTTTCCTGATGGGGTGAAAGATGCCATGCCGTCCTTCCCCTTCCAAACCCCACTGGTAAGTCCACCTCTCCCATTATGAATGAATCTGTCCTCAGCACCCAGAGGGGACAGAGGGCAGCCAGACATGCAGGCAAGGGGACACAGCCTCTCTTCCTTCAGTCAAGGGCAGTGAGCAAAGAAGGGGAGGGGGGGTCATCTTCATATCTAAATCCATCTGTTCCTTCCCCTTCTCCTTCACCTGCCATAAAGAAATAACAGAAAAATCTTTAACATATCTGTGGATCACTTCATGCCAGCATCCCCTAACCCTTCTATGCTCCTCTTTGAAATTTGTATGGTTGTAACCAATACTTGAGGGGAACTGAATACTCTGGAAGCACTCGCCCTTCTATAAGGCTCCAGGTATGGTCCCAGGACAACCTGGGCACCCAGCAGTGGTGGTGGTGGTGAAGTAACAGGTGATACTGGTACTTGATTTGTTTACATTGCTAAGTCTCTTTTAGCCCAAATTGTCTTTCCAAGGAATGGATGATATCCTAAGTCTCTGTGTTTCCAGAGACCTACACACTGTTGGCACATGGGAGGGATTCTATGGGCCAGCTAAACAGTTTATGGTATGTCTGTTTCTACATGTTAAGACAAGGAATCTGTCTCCACATAAGAAAAGAGAAATGAAAAATTAAATCATGTTCCTTGATATAGAAGGTCAAACAGCTAACTGCAAAGAAGGAGTGAGCATGAATGATGTCATTTGCATAGCAACAACAAGTAGATATTAACACTCCTTATTGATGCTCTGTGTCTGAGGCAACTGATCTCCAGGAACTTTGGTAAAGAGATACCCTTAAAAATAAAGCACCCTTTTATATATATGCCCTGGGTCAGATGGATGGAGGTAAATAGTTAATTTTATCCACAGAATTATTTTCAAGAATGGGAGCTACTCACTGCCCTGATCCAACTTTCTAGCCCTTTTCTCTACTCTGACACTGTTCTTTCAGACAACAATCTTATCTAACTTCAGGGTAGCTATGAAACAAAACTCTCATAGCTGTGCACCTCCAGGAACATGCCTAAAATGGATTTTCTAGCTTTATTTTACCCTAAGATCCCTAATATCATCTGTTCTATTGCTACTTTTTGATACAATAAAAATAAACAAAGCACCTTAATTTTTATGGGACTCAAAAGTTTTTTTAAAAAAGCATGTTTTCACACTGTAAAAGAAAGTAGTAAAACCAGAAAAGTTTCAAAGACCTCTAACCACATCCACAATCTCACCAATCAGTGATAGTCACTGTTAGTAGTTAGCATACTCATCTGCACCCTTTTGTTATCTATCCACATAAAACTCCTCCCCTTCAGTAACATGTACTTATACACATAGAAAATAATTAAGATAATTAAAATAATTAAGGACACACATACACACACACACACACACACACACACAGAGGCATATAACCCACAAGTTTTTCATTATTTATAAGTCCAATTAATTGTTTTTAGACATTTTGGTTAACCCCCTTTTTACTATTTAGAGTAATGATGTTATAAGCATAACTATTCTTTGATTTATTTCCTTGGGAAGAAAAACCCTAGAAGTCTGGTCAAAGAGATCTATTTTATTTAGGATATTTGAAATGAACAAAGTGTCTAAGACTCATTATAGCCAGTTTAAGGAAACTGCTGACACTCTTGATGAGAAAATCTAGAAATTCTAATATGGTTAATGTAGACAGGTAAGTAGAGAAAAGCAAGTAAACTTGGGACCCTAATCTCATCCCTAAGATTCTCCTCCACTTGACAGCAGAAGGTTGAGGCATTAATGAAGGGAGTTACTTGGTTTCCTTACATTAAGGGTTTGCTAAGAACTATTGAGCTGATAATGGGTTACCTTGAATGCCTGTGAATTTCTTGCTAGAATAAAAATGTATCTATCTACATAGATTTGGGAGAAGACTCCTGGTGCAATGTGAGAAGATAGAGACTTATTGTCTTTAAATTTAAAAAAACCATCTAACTCTTTTAAAAAAGTTGGCATTGAGATAATACTTATATGCTTTATATGTTATTACTCTGCAGATTACTGTCTGCATTTTTTCAAACAGCCTGAACTCATCTGTAGAGTCCCCACCAGATCAATGTAGGTGGCCTGTATAGTTAGAGGGAGTTATAGCATATGACTCTATTTTATCATCTGGATACGGAAATATACAAATGTAAAAGATATCAGATGAGACTGTTTTTTTAAGGGAGGGGAGGTGGAGAAGTGTAAAACTTAAATCACTTCCTTTCTTCAGAACAAACTTTTAAGATTCCACTTTGCTAGTCAGTGATCCAACTGATTTATTCCAATTTCTCCAAATTTTAGCACTTCAGAGTTATTCTGTCCTGCTATACACATAATAAAAAGAGGTCATTTTTATATAGAAGAGATATTTGCCATCTCCTTTGCCCTCCTTGCCATGATTCCCATTTACAGGATGAGGTATGAACAGGAATAGCTGAAATGTGGAGACTAGCCACTGAGGCAATGGGAACCAAGATGCAAAACTGGACTTGTGATACTGTCTTAGGAGGAATCAGTCCTCTGACTATTCCCAGTGTGTAACTGTAAGCGGTTTCAAGAGGTTCTTTAAAGGCCTAAGTTTTACTTACGTCACCTTTCAACTCCTCATGCTGACTTATAGAAGAACAGTCCCTATCTAATTAAAAATGCAGATCACCTTTGCAACAGGGGCACCAGTACTGAGGACAGTCATCCCAGCAGGACTAAAAGTATGTCATGAGGAACAGAGGGATGGGAGGGGCCCTGCTGCCAGGCACAGAACCCAGTCCCAGCCCCTGTTCCCTCTCCTGGCTGGAGAGAGGGACAAACAGGATCATGTATTCAACTCAAGGCCTCCACTGAGCAGAGCATCACAGCATGTTGGGGCCACTGCCACAGAGCTGTCACTGGGCATTATGATCATTCCAGGCAGCAGCCTGTCCCCTGGAAAGAGATTTCAACTCCCACCAGCACAGCCCTCCACCCTCTTGTTCTCCTATCCTTATAAAAATAGAAAGAACACATGTTCCCATTAGTCACTTGCTCCAGGGTTGCCTTGGGGTATATGCAAGCAGCCTATACACTGGAACCAAATTTGAATATCATTTGCATCTCCCAGGTAGACAATAGTGAGGCATCAAATGCCCAGGCAGGCCCCCTCCCTCCCTTCAGCAAAGCACCAAGAGAGACAACCCAGATGACATTTCCTAGGAATAAGGCCTATCATTTGTGTATTTTCACATCCACTTGATAAGGCTCCTCCTGGTGACCCAGCCCAGCTGGAGAGGTTTTCTGAGAGGCTTTTAATTAAACTTCTGCTTGGTAAGAGTGGTTTGCATCTGCACATTAGGGAGGACACTCCTGGGGGAGCCATAAACACAGTCACTTCCTCTGTTTCCTTGTTTCTTTAACTCCCTGAATTTCTAGGGCACCAGTCTAGCTGGCCCATGATGGAAACTCCTTCCAGAAGGGCATCAGCAATGGGATACAGAGAGTGGAGCAGATGGCATGGTTCCATGGCATCAAGTCTTTTCTTGCTGGTCAGGCCCTAGTATCGTGGCCACCTGTGGGGCCACAAAGCACAAACAGAAAAAGATGGGCCTGCACAGGGGTTAGGTCAGGGCACAGCCAGAAAGAGCAAAATGGGAAAAGTCTTTAAGTTCCACAGGTGGCTTATTGAGCAGCTAGTCCCTCTGGGGAGGGCAGTGAGCTGGGAGAGCAGGGGGTATTCTTTCTAGCTCTGACCTGCCTTGACCTGACCTTTGTAAGTCTATCAGAATTAGTAGTCAGTAGTTATCAACTGCCAATAAACTGCCCAAACACACACTTTAATTCAGAATACGAGAAAGACTATCTATTTGCTGATCGATATTGGCCTTGCACATTGATAAAATGCAGAGACACTTGTCTTCTTATTATAATATTGAAAATATGTGCTGTGACAAAATGAATGATCTACACCTCTTGCACTCTACTCCTGGGGCCCTCAGTCAAAACAGTAGATTGATTGAGATGAAGGTGGACAGGAGGGGTCATGGTGCTCCTTTTTAGCAGTCAATGCCACTGACCCAATGGCTAGAAGACTACCAGCCCATCTTAGTATTTTGATCTATTAGAATCCCTTGAAAACAGAGCAGGGCTTCCCTACTCCAGCTATCTGAGTATTTGCAAACAAACTGCATGAATTTGAATAATAACTGAGGCAAAAGGGTTTTTTTATTTGGAGGGAGTGTGTGAAGGACTCTGTGATCTATTTTAAAAGTCACTTGGAGGGGGTTGAGTGGTAGCACACTGGGTTAAGTGCACATGGCGCGAAGTGCAAGGACCAGCATAAGGATCCCAGTTCGAGCTCCTGGCTCCCCACCTGCAGGGGAGTCACTTCACAGGTAGTGAAGCAGGTCTGCAGGTATCTATCTTTTTCTCCCCTCTCTGTCTTCCCCTCCTCTCTCTATTTCTCTCTGTCCTATCCAACAACAGCAACAACAACAACAATAACCACAACAATGATAAAACAACAAGAACAACAAGGGGGGGAAGCCTCCAGGAGCAGTAGATTTGTGGTGTAGGTACTGAGCCCCAGCAATAACCCTGGAGGAAAAAAAAATAAGTCACTTGGAAACCTTCGGAATCTTGTCAATCCCTTTCCACATGAACTTGTGTTATGCTGATTTATTTGTAGCTTTATGATTTCTTATTTCATTTCTATGGAAAACAATAAAGTGCTTTTGGAGGTGGTCAGATTATATAATCAGGGCTGACCACAAGAGGCAGGACAGATGGCTGGGTACTATGCTAAACTGGTTTTCTGGTTTCCAGAGGCTGGACAGCAGTGGAGATTTGCAAAGTCAATGATTTCTACAGTCCCTACTGCATGATCTGAGGGACCACTCAGATTGGCAAGTCAGTTTGACATTTTCTGTAAATTATCAGTATGAATTTTACATCATCTATAAACTGCAGGTAATAATTGAACCTACTTCCTAAAGTTGTAATTTAAACTAAATGAAGGAATATATGTAAAATGCTCAAAATAGTTCTGCAAGCAACAGGGAGGACTCAGCATGTGTTACCTAGAGTGGTATTACTTATGTTTCTCTGTTCATAGATTGAACATCACTGTTAAACTGGTTGTCTATATAGTCTGTATTCAAGTTCCTGGTATATATAAGTGGAATCTGCATTCTCCATTGTTACACCTGCATGAATGGTAGAAGGGTTTCTGTGTTGTATATTTTGGACCAGTTTATTCTTGTTTGGAGGGCTGTCTGGTATGTTGTAGCATAAGTATATGACAGTATCAATCCCCTCCTCATGGTTGTGCTGTGACAACAAAAAATATTTCCAGGAGACTTCTGGAAGCAGGGTTACAGAGTAGCAGCAGCTGTATTTCTCTCCTCTCCTCTACCTGGTCAATTAGGAAAAGAAAAGAAGATTACCTGAGAACACAACAAGACAAGACTGGGACTACTTTGGGAACCCACCAACTCATGGGTGAGTGAAAATACATGTGGCTCATGGACAGAGAGGGGCCTGAGAGATTTCTGGGTCTAAAATCCTTTATCTACTCAGGACTGACTAGTAACAGTCTGTCAGTTTATTAGTTGAGGCACCACCTCCAGTTTGAGTATTATTAACATAAAGAGTGCTGAAGAGAGTAGAGGATCCCCTAAGCCTCACCAAATGGAGCTCTGAGTCTCCATTGCTACTGTCCCTTGGAGGCTGGATAGCAGGAAGGAAGCCCTGTGTTGACATTGGGCAGAAGAGAACTGATTGGACAACTCAGTAGAAGACATACAGTCCTGGTTGTCTGGAAGTGGGGCTGTATAGTGGGAGCCTTTCCACATTGTTCTCCTGATGAATTGGGAGATGTGTTGAATCATTGCCTCAGAACCCAGAGTACAAACATGATTCTTTTTTTTTTTTTTTCTTTTTTAAAAAGTCATAGGACCAAAGAGTGCTGCCTGGTTTAGCTCTGGATGCTATTAGAGCAGCTGAATTGGGCCCAGGGTTTTGGACCCTCAGGACATGGGAGTCTCTTTGAATAACCACTGTGCTATCTCTCCCCCACCTGCTTTAGCTCTTGGTCAGGAGTGAGTGATTAATCTAAAAAAACTAATTATAGTTAAAAGCCCTAAGGCTCCCATAACCTACATGGAAGAAAAAGAACATAAGAGGGTTTAGCAACCACTATGCTTCATCTCAGAGCTTGAGATAACATTGAAACAACTGTTAATTCCCACAACTAAGAACCCTTTAAGTACCTTATTTAGACATAAGTCAACCCCGGGCACGAGTGATCAGTGAATTGAAAAATACTGAGAGGGAAACCTCATAACACACTGTATACAATGGTTAACCAAGAAGAAATATTGGAGAAATGAACCAGGGAAGAAGCCCAGCTAAAAGTCCCCCAAATGTAGAAGCACAGAAGAATGCGATCAACATCCAAACACTAATTGAGGCATTAGTCACAGGAGTGAGGAAAGGTTTAAAAGCAATGTCATCAGAAATGGGGGAACAACAAATGAGACTCTGAAAGAAAACACTAACTACCTGGAGGTAATTAGAGAGCTGAAAGCTGAAATAGCTGAGCTAAGAGCATAACTAGCTGAACAAGCTAATACAGTATCAGAATAGGGTAACACAATATCTGAGCTACAGAAAACAACAGAGGGGAGAGAGAATACAATAAGTGAGGCAGAAAACAGAATTGGCAAGATTGAGGATGAATTAGAGAAAACTAAGAAAGAAGTAAGAGGTCTCAAAAAGAGATTAAGAGATATTGAAAACAACAACAGAGGCATATCCTTTCAAAAGAAGTAATATATGCATTATAGGCCTACCAGAGGAAGAAAGTGAGGGAGGGGAAGGAAGCATGCTATAGAACATAATAACTGAGAACTTCTTGAGTCTGGAAAACATAAAAGACATAAAGGTTCAAGAAGCCAAGAGGGTATCAAAAAGAATTAGCACAGACTTAAAGGCACCAAGACACATCATATTTAGAATGAAAAGGAATAAGGATAAAGAAATGATCCTGAAGGCTGCAAGAAAAAAACAAAGAGTAACCTACTGAGGAAAACCCATAAGATTAGCAGCAGATTTCTCCTTACAAATACTAAAGGCCAGAAGGCAATGGCAAGATATCTGTCGTGTGCTCAATAAGAGAGGTTTTTCAACCCAGAATACTGTATCCCACTAGACTGTCATTCAGACTAGATGGAAGCCTAAAAACCTTCTCAGACAAGCAACAGTTGAAAGAATTAACTATCACCAAGCATTCCCTGAAAGAAGTTCTGAAAGATGTCCTATAAACAATCAGATCACCACAAACGTGCCAAACATCAGAACACTCTAAAAATCTACAAGAATGGCATTAAAATATCTTCAATATATAATATCAATAAATGTCAATGGCCTGAATTCACCTATTAAAAGGTATAGAGTAGGAAGATGGACCAGAAAATACAACCCAACCATATGCTGTCTGCAGGAATCCCATCTAATTCAAGAAGACAAATATGGATTCAAAATGAAAGGATGGAAAACTATCACACAAGCCAATGGACTATAAAAAATGTCAGGAACAGCTATTCTCATATCAGACATGATAGACCTTAAAATAAATAAAATTTGAAAAGATAGAAATGGATATTACTTAATGCTCAGAGGATAAGTCAATCCAGAGGACTTAAAGATTATTAACATCTATGCACTCAAACATCTACTGAAAGAGCTATAACAATACATTAACAGCAACACAGTAATAGTTGGGGATTTCAACACCCCATTCTGTCAACCTGACAGATCATCCAGGCAGAAAATAAAGAAATGAGGGATAAAATAAAATTATTGAACATTTTCAGAGTCATTCACCCCAAGAAACGGGAATAAACATTCTATTCTAGTCCACATAGATCATTCTCAAGGATAGGCCATATGCTAGATCACAAAGACAGTGTTGAAGAATTCAAGAACATTGAAATTATCCCAAGAATCTTCTCAGACCACTGTGAAATTAAAGTAACACTTAACAACAAACAAAAAATTAGTAAAAGTCCCAGAATACAAAAACTCAACAGTACACTACTGGGTCCAAGAGGAAATTAAGGAAGAAATAAAAATGTTTCAAGAGTTCAATGAAAATGAAAACAGGAGCTATTAAAATATTTGGGACACAGCTAAGGCCGTACTGAGAGAGAAATTCATAGTTATACAATCACACATTAGGAAATGAGAAAAAGGTCAAATAAACAACCAGATTTCACACCTTAAAGACTTAGAAGAAGAAAAAAGGAACTCTAAAGCAACCAGAAGGACTGAAATAACTAAAGTTAGGGCAGAAATAAATAACAACGAAAATAAGAAAAACATACAAAAGATCACCGAAACTAAACGTTAGTTCTTCGAAATAAGAAAAAAAAATCAACAAACTTTTGGCCAAACTCACAAAACAAAACAAAAAAATATTTCCAGCCACTGTCAAATGTCTCTGGGGAGATGCTAGATTAAAATGCTATAGACTTATAATTACAAGTTATACTTCCTTCAGAGGCTACAACAGAACCTTTGCTTCTGCTCAAGTCTCCTCATCACTGGCCTGGTTCACACAGTATACATAAATGAGTCACTGAAATGTCTCTTAGACTGTTCTCATTCATTATCTCTGCTGATATCTGCTGTTCATATCTAAACTTCTGCAGATTTCACAACTGTCCTCCAAGGACCAATGCCCAAACCTGGTATATATGCTAATCCTCCTCACATCATGATAAACCAATCTTTCTAAGGCCTAGAGAGCTGGGTGATGGCCACTCAATGATACCACTGCTACTACAACTACCAGTGCCCCACATGCCTGGTTGCAATGTTCTCAGAACTGTCTTGCAGTGAAAACAAGCTATTCTGGCTGAACTGGGGGAAATTACTCTCTCTCCACTTTGTTTTCAGACTCTAGAAGATGGACAACAAAATGATCTAACCCACTCTGTTGAGGTAGCATAGAGCTTTCCTGAAAATAGGCTCTTGAATTAATATAAGTGCCTAAACAAGGCTGGCCCAGAGGATATATACAATTGTTGAGGCTCTCAAGGGTCACAAGTCATGCCTCTATTTCTTTCTAGAGATTCTGTCATTCATTCAAACTGGTCTGGACTTTTCTTAGGTTAAAGCTTCTTGGCCAAATAGTCTTTGTAGAATTTAGAAGTTGTTTGAGATAATATGGAGCTACTAATGCCTCAGACCACAGAACCACAGACACTGTTTTCTGTTCTCTTTCTTTCTTTCTTTCTTTCTTTCT
Organism: Erinaceus europaeus; assembly: GCF_950295315.1. Lineage (NCBI taxonomy): Eukaryota > Metazoa > Chordata > Mammalia > Eulipotyphla > Erinaceidae > Erinaceus > Erinaceus europaeus. Next base: position 136,419,995 of record NC_080163.1, read on the forward strand.
TTCTTTCTTTCTTTCTTTCTTTCTTTCTTTCTTTCTTTCCTTCCTTCCTTCCTTCCTTCCTTCCTTCTTTCTTTCTTTCTTTCTTTCTTTCTTTCTTTCTTTCTTTCTTTCTTTCTTTCTTTTACAAGAGGTGTAGACTTAATTTGAGAGAAATATCTTTTGACAGATAAAAAACAAAAACAAAACTTAAGGTTAGAGAGATCATAAGTAATAAAGGCAATAATCTTTCCTGGCAATAATTTCTAACCTGCAAAATACAAAAAAAAGTTTTCAAATAATAAATTAATTTTAGGAACAGTGTTATATGCAACAGTATTTTGTGTCCAGGACTGGAATGAAGTGTGTCTGTGTGTGTGTGTGCGCACGCAGGTGCATGTGTGGTGAGAAATTGATGATTATTCCTTCAAGTACTAAAGCACTGGTTTCATATAAGTATTTTTATGAGATATTCCTAAAATAAATGAGCTAAGATTTGTTAAAGATTTTTACCTAACCTACAATATTATTGTAGATATCATTTTATATCACACCTTACTTCCTCCTGGGTAGACTTCCCAAGTCTACTAAGAATTTGTAAAGATTTTTTTTTTTTTTACCAAGTCTACAATACTATTGTATATATCATTTTATATTATACCCTACTTCCTCCTGGGTAGAATTCCCGTCATTACTATTAAAATGTTTGTTTTGTTCATAATAGTAAAATGTACTGTCTATGATTTCTAACTACATGTGACAATCTAGAATTTTCTTTCTATAATATTTTATTTTAGTGAGAGAGATACAGGAAAAGGGAGAAAGAGGGTGTAGACACTTGTATACTCTTCAGCTCTGGCTTATACTGGTGCGAGGGATTGAAACCTGGGACCTAGGAAGCTCTAGCCTGAGTGTATTTTTGCATAACAATTATTTAGTCTTCCCAGTACCAATACAGATTTTTTTTCATCAAGTTTATGTATTTACCAGTATTTGGGGGATGATAAATCTTTTTCCAAGTGGAAAATATTATCAAAACACAGTCAGATTTCACTATTTCCTATGAATGTCCTATTTATAATTTTTGATGAAAGTATTAGTGCCTGCTATTTTTTCAAGATATTATTAGACCAAAGTACTTGCATGTTCTTCTGTAGTCCTTCCTAATAATACTTTCTTAAGCCAATGGGCACTAAATAAAGCTGAAGTTTAGGGCAATATTCTCACTCAATAGAAATAGTTGACTTTTTATTTGGTTTTCTTTTCTTGGTTTAGATACTCTATTAGAACTTGATTTGAATATCAAGTGGTCCTGGGATTTCCCTAAACCTATGAAATGACAAATGTGCCTCTATCCATTTTATGTCAAAGGGAGGAGAATATCAAAATTGTATTTGCCTAATTCTGTGGTCCCAGTTTATCACTCTCACCCATGCCTGCACCTCTCTGTTCCAAAGAGTCCCAGCTCATCAAGAAAATGTATAGAATCAAGCTTGATGACATTAACACAAAGTCAGATTAACAACAAAAAGGGGAACATAAAAACTGGATCTTCCCTGGTAAAGATGTTTTCCCTGCAGAAGGGTAGATGCTGATAATGCAGTCCCTGGGAAAAGTCCATCAATCATTAGGAACTCATAATACCTCAAAGGCAGTCATGGCCATTTGAACAAAGCCACAGATATCATGAGAGAAGAAGATATAGAGAAAATTACAACATACACATAACTAAATGAAAGAAATAATCACATACAAATGTATTTTTAAGTTCTGGAGGATGAATAATTTTCTATGTTGACAAAAATAATATTAAATGCAAATCATATTATTTATCTATACATTGCCTCTGGGTTATGCAAAGTTTGGGGATTAAAAAGTCCTTCAGTTATAAAATTGAAAAATAATAGTGTATTAATGACAGCCCTTATGATTACAGTATCTACATTCATGTTAAATTGGAATGTTGAGAATCTCACACTCATTTCCTACTTTTTGCTTCCTCTTAAAAACAGGAGAGTAAGATGTGTGGTAGTTGTCTTCACAATGGCAGCACAAATACTCACTTTGTGGAAATTTCTTACCTGTCTGAATAGTGATGGTATTTTCTACTCAAGAGGAAATCAGAGTCACAAATAGCAAGGGAAATAACAGCTGGAATCAGAGACAGGTGACAAAGGTTCAGAGTGGTGAAGCCAACATTGCCATCACAAAGGCAGTGAAAAATCAGTGAGCAATGGAAAGTCAGAAAGGGAAGGAGGGGGGGGGGGTTTGGACAAGTGAAACACATTTGTCTTGTGCCATCATAGACACAACCGCCAACCGCGAGGGTTTTGCTTTTTTCTCAATACTGAAGAAAATGAATGAAAGTCATCTTTCTCATCCTTGGGAAGAGTCTCTGGGGGTCTAATATCAGCAGTAGGGGCGGGGTAGGAAATCTGTCAGCTTCCTTACTTGCTAGAAAGTTAGAAAAGTCAGTCAGCAGAAGGGCACTGCTGACCTGGCTCCTTGGTTCAACATCCTGTGTGATGATTAAAGGCAGTTTGGAATATTAAAGGGGCCACCAGGGAGATAAATTAGTGGCTCTGTTTCTCATGCCAGCTTTGTTCATCTCACTTAGCTACCTTTGAGCTTAGAGCTATATTACAACTGACCTTCATGGTGCCATCGTGAAGATTTTATGGGTGATAGAATTCTCATACCTGGTGTATTTGAACTTTTTTTCATGCCAGACTGCAACAAAATGCAAAATGCATATGTAGACAGGAGGAAAACTATTGAGTCACTTCCTGGTGCTACCTACATTACTTCAATCCTTATGTGATATGCAGAAAGCAACCTGCAATAACACAATTAGACTGAACATACACTTTCCCTATTAGTGCTTATTTGTGTCACCAGTCATGTTGCTTTCAGGAAAATGAAGGTCGTTAGTCTATGTGGTTCATTCTTCTGCCCTCCCCCCCTTTTTCCAGATATTGTGCTGATCTGTTTTGATTTCTTTTTTAGCAGCCTGCTGATTCTTCCCTTTAAAGATATTCCTTGGAGCTTGAGGGGCTCAGAGGTGTGTGGATTGCTGAAATTGAACTTACTTGGCATGTTTATCTTGAAAAGCTGAGACTGGTGTAAAGAGCCCCTGGCAGCTTGCTTTCAGAGGGACAGAAAAAGGAAAGAAAGAAGAAAAAAAAAAGGGGGGGGACAGATAGACTTTCAGAAACAGGGTAAATCCAGGTTGTGATACTGAGCTACAGAAACAAGAATGCCAGTTGGTAGTCAGATGTGTCCTCCTGAGAGTGTGGATTAAGTGAGAAAACTAAAGGAATAACCACAGTGCTTACTGAACTGCCAAACTGTGTGGCTGCAAACCATCTGATCATCCAATGAGCTTCCCAGCTGCACAAATCAGAAAGTCAATAAGACACCACCAGCTTCCAAATTCCATCTCATTGCACATAAACTGAAAGCCTCAACAATCAATAACAACTCACCGAATCACAATCAGAATTCACTGTAGCAACACCTGGGCAAGCAAGTGCATCCAAGGGGCGCTTGAGTTTATGAGTGAACTCCAGAATTAAAATGGTATGGGGTGATCAGTTTGTAATTTGGGGAGCAATATTTTAAAGACTTGTGAGAAGTGTACATAAGAGAGAATGTGAAAATGGGAAAGACTGTAATTAATCTGCCAAAAAAAAAAAAAAGGGCTCAATGTAGTATCAATAAACCATTCTTGGTTCTAAAAACCCATCAGAGAATCTCTCTAGTTTCCATAAGCTTGTGTTGATTTCTTTAGCTTCATTTCTGATTGAGTAAGAGTTGAATTTCTCAAGCTACAAATGATTCATGGATAGGTCCTTATCATAGGAGCAAACCTACCTCCAGGTATATCCATGTGGCTAATCTCAAATCACTAATCATAGATTGATAACAGACAAACATTATCAGGACCTATAGGAACTATAAAAATCAGTCTTTTCAAGGGTTTTGGGAAAATAGGTCATATTTTTCCAAATCTGTAGAGCTGAACAAATTATCACTGATCATGTATATAAACACCACTACTCTCTTTTTTTTTTTCTATCAAATGCCCCTTTCTCCTCTATTGCTCTCATATCTGTAGATTAAAAGATCACAAGTGCTAGCTTTTAGCAAACAAATCAGTCTTTAGTCACAGATTTTCATGAGAATAAACACAAAGTTATTATAGAAGACAAGTACATTAAATATATTTTAAGTCTGATTTCTGTTAGGCATGCCTTGATTTCTTTTAAGCACTGGGAACATGCTCATTTTCCAGTTTATATGGGGGATCTTATGCACCTAGAGTGTCATTTAGAGAATTACTAATTTACTAAATGGTACCCCAGTGCTGTGAAAGAGTTAATTCTCTTCCAAGAGATAAGCAATTTATTTTCTATTTAGCAGCAGGATAAGGCCCACTGCTTACAAATGACTATGAGCTCTGCAGAGAGAGAGAGAGAGAGAGAGAGCTTGAGCTATATAAATACAGGGTATAGTAATTATAATTATTTTAATATCATGTCAACCCATGGCATTATTTTTACAGACCCTTTTCTAATCTTTGTCTGGAAAGACCGTATTAACACAGTGAGATGCCTGTCATTTTGCATATATCTTTGGAGAATCAGATGCCAAGAAATGTACCGAATTCTATAGCAAAATAAAGTCCATTTAACTAATATATCAACAAATATTCTTCAAATACCACAACTAAACAGAAAGTTCATTCCAAAGCCTGTTTCTCCAGAGCTTCCAATTTAATTGGAGTAATGATAATTCATGAGCTAACACCTAGTCATAGATAATGATGCCAGCCAACAGGAAGCTCAGGCATGTCCAGTCCAGTAAAGAGACCAGCCATATCTAAAACAAAGGGTTAGCAAATAGCTCACTTGGATAGTGTGCTGCTTAGCCAAGCACATGATCAAGCTCAGCTCTCATAGTACCAGAAAAGCTTCAGTACTGTGGTTTCTCTCCCACTCTCTCTCCCTACTTCTCTATCTGAAAGAAGGAAAAAAAAAAAAAGTTATCCCACAGAGGTGAAACCATAATGACAACAACAATAAAACGTAATAATTAAAAGCAACATGTTTTGAGGGTAAATATTTACCTAACAGTCAAACTGTGGTTTTTTTTTTTTTTTTCCTATTAATGGGACTCTAGGCCTCATTCTCCTGGACGGCAGCCAGGGGAGGGCAGTAAGGAAATGATGGCTCTGAGTAAAATACACCGTCAGGGTTTTGAGCAAGGGATGCTGAGTTGTATTCTTTAAAAAAAAAAATGACTAGAAGGGGAAAATAATGTTAGTGAGCCTAGATAGTTCATCCAAGCAAAGCAAGGACAGGATAGATGATAAAAATAGATGAATGTCTGGATAAGTTTGCTACAATTGTTGTACTGTACTATAGATTGGGGAGCTTAGCCATGGAAATATAGTATTTCCCTATTCTGGCAACAAGAAATCTGAGATCAAAGTGCCAGTTAGGTTAGTTCCTCCTGCGGGCTCTCCCTTTAACTTACAGATGGTGTGTTCTCCCTACAGCTCTACACTAGCTTCTGGCTGTGCATGTCTGTACCTAAATTTCCTCATCTTTTTTTTTAAAATTTTTTTTATTTAAGAAAGGATTAATTAACAAAACCATAGGGTAGGAGGGGTACAACTCCACACAATTCCACACATCCTCATCTTCTAATACTAGTCACCCTGAATTAGGGATCACCATAATGTCTTCATTTAAACTCAGTACTTTAATGGTCCTCTTTCCAAATACTGTCACTTTCCTAAACGCAAGAGTAGGATTTCAGTACATGAATCTTGGGGAGAAACATTCGGCATCTAATACCACGTAAACTTATAGATGAATTTTGTGTTTTACTTAATGTGATGATGAAACATTAAGAGTGTGGGAGAAATTACTTTCTAAGTGTATGGAATAGGCATATATGTAGTCATAAAATTATAAAGATGTGGAGGCACAGCCTTTCTCTCTTGACTTGCCTGCCCACAGCCCTTGCTTGCTCTTCCTCATTTATTTCAAAAAAATGAGAGAGAGGGGGAAGTCAGAGTATCACTCCAGAATATGTAATGCTAGGGACTGAACTTAGGACTTCATGCTTATAAATACAGAATTTAGCTGTCACCTACTAGGTATCTGCCCTTCATCATAACTTCCCTTTTCTCCCTGTATCTACCAACAAGCTACTTTTATAAAATTTAAAACCAACTTGGCAAACACTGTAAAGCTGTAGAGACTACAGAGTTTGGGGGAGTTGCCAATGAAAACTAAGACATACTTCTGGGTGTATATTTCCCTACAACAATGGGTAATTTCCTTTCAGAGAATAATCATAGATTCTGGACTTTATAACCACATTCAAACTCTGGCTAGAACCTTGTGCAGAAATCTATTGTGAAAGATGATAGCTTCTTCTCTAAAAAGAAGTCATGTGGACACTCTGCAGATCACATGGAGATTTGCTATGATGATTGATTTACTCTGACTACAACGTATATCTGACCAAAATCTCTTGCTCATGGAAGTCACAATTCAGCATTTCAGGGCTTTGTGTTGTTAGTACATGATTTCACTATCACATACTGTGTTAGTATATCTTCCAGTCTACCATATTACCCTGATTCTATCTCTTCTCCCCTTTATAAATATGGAGAATAATTGTTTAAAAATACCCATAGAAAATGTCAGCATATTTGAATACTTAAGATGCTCCTTGAATTTCTCTTACTGTATCTAATAAACAGTAAATATTCTCCGAATAAAATATATATGCCCCTTGTACAATGAAAATCAGTGTGATACTTTTATGAAAGGCATTATTTCAAAGTAGGATTGTCAGTGCATAGAGTTATGTGGTGGCCTCCACAAGAACTTTGTGATCCCTTCCCTGTAGGATAGACAGGTACTGATAGGAATGTAAGTCAGCAACCCTTATAATGCTTGCGATTGCAGTGTCCATAGCATCCATGTAACATACAACATCATATATATTTTTTCATGTTCCAGTAAATATTCCTAAATATTCTTCTATATTTAATGTTTACTTAGTAAAGCATAAGAAAGAACAATTGAGATTCCAGGGACTCTTGTGTGTGCAATTTCATAGCACAAGGTAGAGGATGACTTTTTAGATTGAGACAGAGACAGAAAGAGAAAGATACCACAGTGCTCAACCTTCCCTTTATGCTGCAGCAATCTCATGTGTTATGCAGGGGGCTTGATCTTGGGCCATACTCATGGCAAGACAGGCAACCTACCAGGTGAGCTATTTTTACCACTTTTCCATATTTTTTTAAACAAGGATTTCTATTATGGGTAATTTCACAGAGCCCCATGAAATTCATAAGGTGGTACTCCTTATAACTTTTCTTCTTATTTGGGTGGAATCTCTAAAATATACTTGCCTTTCAAAATATAATGCACATTTTAAATGCAAAGTAGCAGATTGGAATTTTCTAAGTTCACTGCATTTAAAAGGATAGTTTTTGTCTCTTTAATCAATGAGTTTGGAGATCCTTTCAGGTTTTTTTTTTCATAGCTTTAATGCAATTTACCATTTTTAAACTACTAGGTTAGATGGGTTTGTGGAACTCCATTCCAACATGACATGTGTAGCAGTCAAAAGTCATGCCCCTTGTACAATGAAAATCAGTGTGATACTTTTATGAAAGGGATTATTTCAAAGTAGGATTGCCAGTGCATAGAATTATGTGGTGGCCTCCACAAGAACTTTGCGATCCCTTCCCTATAGGATAGACAGGTACTGATAGGAATGTAAGTCAGCAACCCTTACAATGCTTGCGATTCCAGTGTCATAGCATCCATGTAACATACAACATCATATATATATTTTCATGTTTCATATTGCCTACACTCATTGGTACTTATGAAAATTATTTTGATATATACATAATGCATTTAATTCACATGTGTCTATATATACATATATAACTTTGTGTGTATGTGCAATACATTAAAAATACTCAATTTTAGATCATGGTTTCTCTATTCTTTTTTTTTCAAATAAACCCCCTTAATATGTCTTATGCCTCCTAAGATAGTCCCTCTATGTGTTTTATAGATTCATCCATTAGGCTTGAGGAGATGTTATAACAAGATTAGCTAGAAGACACCATTCCGTTACCAAGACCTATGCTTGACAGCAAACAGATGATTAAGGGTGCCATCTAAAAGAATCTTCAAAGAAGATATCCAAATGGCCAACAGACTTAGGAACAAAAGCTCCAAGTCACTGATGATCATGGAAATGTAAATAAAAACAGTAAGATACCACTTTATACCTATGAGAATGTCATGTATTAGAAAGAACAGAAACAACAAGTGTTGGTCAGAATGTGAGGGAAATGGAACCCTTCTACACTGTTGGTGGAAATACAAATTCATCCAATTCCTATTGAAACAGTCTAGAAGTTTCTTAGAACAGCAGACACAGACCTAACCTATGATCCAGCAATTTCTCTACAGGGGATTTATCCAAATAAAGCAAATGAATCTATCCAAAGAGATCTCTATACATTTATGTTCATAGCAGCATAATTTGAAATAGCCCAAACTTAGAAGTAACCTAGATGCTCAATGACAGATCAGTGATTAAGAAAACTGTGGTATATGCACAATAGAGTACTACTCATATGTTTACAATGATGAAGCCTTCTACTTTGTCTCATCTTAGATGGATCTCAAAGGAGTCATGTTAAATGAGGTAGGCCAAGAGGAGAAGGGCAATACTAGATTATTTCACAGGCAGAACTTTAGAAACAGATATGGAAAATAAAAGGTGAAACTTGGACTGCTGTGGTATGTTACACCAAAGCAAGGGACTCTGAGAGGTTGGGCAGAGTCAGAGAGTGTGTTAGATATTAAGTGTATGATGGCAGGGAAAGGCACCTAAGTTGTGGGTGGGAGTGATGTACAGACACCTATCACAAGGAGAATTGAAAAATGAAAAATTGTATGCATGTGCCAACAACTCTACTATAATAATTCCCATATTCCCCTCCATGAAACAATTTGGATGACAAAATAAAATGAAATAAAGTGGTGTTATCAGTCCATCTTCTTCCCAGTGCTGCTATATCTAGATGCAAAGATGCCTGAAATTCACAGTCACATTGTATAGCCTGCCCATCTTTTCTTGGATACTATTATTTCTGGGAATGATAGTGTAGCTTCCAACCTCTAGATCTGCATCTCAGTAAGATTGTTCTTTGACTCTTTGAACATACTGCACTGGTTGTGTATTAGTCAGGAAGCAGAAGGGAATTGACATTCCTGGAAGTAGGTACCAGCCAAATTGATAACAGAAGTTTGTGTGTAAACACACCAGTTCCCTTTTCCCCTGGGCAGGATAACTATGAGGTTTGTGTTCTATACTCTTCTCTGAGTTTTTCCAGAGAAATTAAGGCCCAGCTGACTACAATGGTAGCTTGCTTGTTTCTTCTTCTTCTTCTTCTTCTTCTTCTTCTTCTTCTTCTTCTTCTTCTTCTTCTTCTTCTTCTTCTTCTTCTTCTTCTTCTTCTTCTTCTTCTTTTTTAAATCATGTCTTCCTTCTTTGTTTTGCTTCCCTCCATATTACTTGGTTCTTGGGACAACTTTACAAGTAAACTATTTTTATTTGAGTATTTGACTCAGGTCTTTTTTTTTTTTTTTTGAGACTTCAATGAAGATATATAGTTACATATTTTACTCATTTAGTTTAGCAGCATTATCACCAAAGTATTTTTGGCTAAAAAGCAAAATCTTAGATTGGGGGAGAAGATGGTAAAATGTACTGGATTACAGAACTTCCCTATTCCAATATTTAGCAAAAGAAATGTAAAACTAAAATTCAAAAAAATGAACAAAATGATTACCAGCAATAGTCAAATAAACTGGTAATACCTTCAGCTATAACATCCAAAAATATTCAGCTAGTGAAGAAGAGGAAAGTTATTTTGATGTTATTTATGCTGCTTTTACTTGAACCCCAAGAGGGAAGAAAGTAAAGAAAAATATTCAGGATTTTCGCTGAATATCTTGCAGTTTGAGAAGATTTGCATAGGCATGGTAGATTGAGTCAGACAAGTAAATAAAATAACACTACTTACTATGCTAAGACTTCACAATCTCATTAGGGGAGAAGAAAACTAAACACACTCTCTCTCCATATATATTATTATTATTTTGTGGGGAGGGGGTGAAGGGTTCCACAGTGACATGAAATACTTTCAACAAGGTGAAGTAAACCCTGATGAAAGACATTAAACAAAATCCCAGTGGAAGAAGTAGAGCTGTTGATTCTTTGACAAAAAACTTATGAGAATACCCTTCCTTCAAAGAACTGGGATCTAGACAATAGGACAGAATGCACTGAGATGTTGGTGACAATACAGACTTCAGATGCGGTGGGAGGAGTTTAAGAAAAATTTACTCCATAGCAATCAACACAAAGGGACATTTTGCATAGGAATTTATGTATTAAGCAAGAATGAGGCAAACATAAATAAACTAATACATGAATTCTGAAATTGTATAGCCAGCTAAAGTATACTTTAAATCATTCATTTACTCTTGTGTATTGTTATGTTTATGTCTTCACACTTTATCTGAAGTATAAAGGCAACAAACATTCTCTAATATTCAAAAGCTGAGATTATTGTATATAATGGCCCTCTACAAATCTGCTTTAAAATCAAATTCATGTGCATGCTGAGCAGTGGCATACGTGGTTGAGTGCACATGTTATCATGCTCAAGGAACTAGGGATCAAATCCCTACTCCGTATTCATGGGATAAACTTCACAATCAGTAAAGTAAAGTCTGCAGGTACCTCTCTTTCTCTTCCCTCTCAATTTCCCTCTGTCTCTATCAAATAAAAGAAAAAAGAAAAAAAGAAAAAACGGCCATCAAGAATGGTGGATTCATCATGCAAGCATTGAGCCCCAGTGATAACCCTGCCAGCAATAAAAGAAAAAAAAATGCTCAAAGTCATGCAAGTAAAAGAGAGATTAGAATTTCAAAAAATAAGAATGGAGAACATGTGAATGAAGTACTGAATCACTTTTTAAATATAAGATTTGATAAATATGTCTAAATAAATGTGATATTTATGCTTCAGAACAAGATGATAAATGCTATATAGCATGACTAAGAAAACCAAGATCCATGGCCCTAAGCCCAAGGACCAGCTTAAGGATCACTGGCTTAAGCACCTGGCTCCCCACCTGCAGGAGGGTTGCTTCACAAGTGGTCTTTCTCTGCCTCTCTCTGTCTTTCCCTTTTCTTTTTCTTTTTTTTTTTCCTTCCCAGATTTCTCTCTGGCCTGTCCAATAACAACAGCAATGACAAAAGTAACAATAATAACAACAAGGGCAACAAAAGGGAAACAATAAACTCCAGGAGCAGTGGATTCACTGCAGGCACCGAGTGAGTCCCGGCGATAACCCTAGAGGCACCTAAAAAATAATAGTAATAATAAAGAGAAAACCAAGGGGCTAGGTGGTATCACACCTGGTTGAGTGTACATGTTACAGTGCTCAAGGACTCAGATTCAAGCCTCCAGTCCCCACTTTGCAAGTGGGAAAGCTTTGCAAGTGGTGAAGCAGTGCTGCAAGTGTCTCTCTGTCTCTCTCCCTCTCTGTCACTCCCTTCCCTCTTAATTTCTGGCTGTCTCTATCCAATAAAGAAAGAAAGAAAGAAAGAAAGAAAGAAAGAAAGAAAGAAAGAAAGAAAGAAAGATAATGCAAAAAATAAAAAAGAAAATCAAGATCAGTAACAAATGCTACAAATTGTGACTAAGAAAATCAAAATCAATAACCAATAAATATCAGGAGACTAGAGAAAGAAATTGGACAACTGTATACTAATTCTCTCATACTTTAAGAGGAATCCAATCAATCTAGTATGATATTGAGACACGATATCAGAAAAGAATAATAAGTCTAGCCAAAAGTTTTCTAATACTTTTTCTTAATCATAGACTAGTTTAGAACAATATATTTTTTTATTTTATTTATTCCCTTTTGTTGTCCTTGTTGTTTTATTATTGTAGTTATTATTGTTGTTGTCGTTGTTGGATAGGACAGAGAGAAACGGAGAGAGGAGGGGAAGACAGAGAGGGGAGAGAAAGATAGACACCTGCAGACCTGCTTCACCGCCTGTGAAGTGACTCCCCTGCAGGTGGGGAGCCGGGGTTTGAACCGGGATCCTTATGTCGGTCCTTGTGCTTTGCGCCACCTGCGCTTAACCCGCTGCGCTACAGCCCGACTCCCAGAACAATATTTTAATGAAAATAATATTTTAGGTGGATAATAAATTTCTTTACTTTTGCCCTAATATTTTACTCTAAGCACACCTATGTTCATGGTAGCACAATTTGTAATATCTCAAACTTGGAAGCAACCCAGATGTTCAGTAACAGATGAATGACAACTGATTAAAATGACAAAGTCATCATCATGCCATATTTCAGAGAGAACTTGGAAGATATCATGATGAGTGAGATAAGCTAAAGAGAAAAAGAAATATACTAAATGTTTTTAGTCATAGCTGGAACTTAATAAGCAGTGACAGTAAGGGAAAACGTAGGTAAAACTTGGACTGGGTGTAGCATATTGCACTAAGCAAAGAACTCTGGGGATAGAGAGTAGGAGGTGGGATGAAAGGATTCTGGGGTCCTTGTGTATGATGGTAGAAAAAACTTAGGTTGAAAGAGAAACTGTTTTATAGACACCTATTATGGGGAGGTGAGAGGTTGTACCTATGTGTCAACAACTATATTATAGACCATCAACAACTCGCCCTCACCCTGCCCAACCCCATAAAGTAGAAATAAAAGTCAGTTAAACTCTTAAAAATTAAAAAAAAAGTCCTGTTAAATTCTAATATAACATTTTAATAACATTTAATACTTTTTATCTTGTTCATACACAATTCCCTTTTACATTTTCCTAGCTTCTCTGAGTTTTTCTCACCCTATCCTCTTTTATATATACATGGCAGACAAATACTTGGACCTTCATCAAATCTCAAATATGACTGTTTCTGAGTAGAGAAATTTTGTTTTCTTCTTTATATTTTACCACTTTTAATTTAACAAAGGAGTATCCTTTTTATAAAACAAATCATTATTCTTAAAAAAAAAGTCTTCCATTCTGTTGTGAATGTGTTTGTGATATTCTACATAATAGAAAAGATAAGTAGAAGCTGGTGGATGCTAAAAGCCCAGATTAAAAAACTGGGGCATAACAAAGGGTAAAAACTATATATATAATTTGCCTATGGTTTCAAATGAAAGTAGCTGCCATTTAACTTGCCTACACTGCTTATTCTGCTATTTTCTCTAGGAGACCTAACCTCTTAGCAAGCTGATGTTCCCTTTATTCTTAATGGTACCAGACCCCTAATTCTAACTTTCTCAGATATTTTAATCCTCAAGTTTTCTGAGCATCTCAAAGGAGGCTTGCCTGCATACATTTTCAGATTAACAGCTTCTGCTATTAGCAAATTGGAAATTCTTTCCTTCATCCCACTTATAGTGAAAACCTTTCTCTCTTAATCTTACTATGAGTCCCATTTCTGTTTCGCTCTGATTAATGCAGTCTACAAAGCATTTCTATTTTTCTTGGCTGCCTTAGCCTTCTGTTGAGTTACAAGAGCATTAAATGGGAGGGCTTGTCTGAGGGAAGAAAACAAAGATTCTACCTTCAACTAAAGGGAACATCAATCCTAACACAGAAGTCAAATAATCATAGGCAACAATATATGAGTTGTGCATAGGTTCCACTAAGTCATAAAGTTCTCATGAAATCAGAGAAGTCATTCATTCTTGAGCAAAAACTCTTATGACTCCAGGTAAGGAGGGATATCAAGAGAGTTCATAGCTTTTAACACCATTAACTTGGAAACATCATTAACTTAATGGAAAATGGGGATCCTCAAGTACATGCTACAAGTTTTCAACATAAATATTCTAAAATCATTAGGAATAAACTAGACTTTAATAAAGTAGGGAAAAGCACACCATGTCGGGGTCCTGACGAGGACCCCGCTTTTCAATCCGGCCGAGTCCACTGACCCACTCTGTTGCACACCAGAGGAGAGGGCCAAAGAGGTCAAATCAAGGTCATAAGGGGTGAGTATACTGGGGGTCTTTCCCTGCTTGCAAGAGAGGAAGCCAAGGATCACCCCAGGGCACTATTTGCCTATGAATAGTGCATTTATTGTACCACAAGCAAGGGTTTTTATAGGTTGGGGTAGGGGGAAGAACAGGGCTGCTATGACCTAGTCTTATATGGTTAGGGATGTTAAGTGATACCTTATATGTTCAAGACAACAGGGGCTAGAGAAATGGTGAGGGTCTTCCCAGTAACCTTTGGGTAAGTGGTCAAGCTAGTTTGGAGAATGAGGAAGTGAAACCATCAGTTAGCACAGAGGAGGGAGGTAGGTTCTGGCAGGAGGGAGACTCATAGGGGGACAGGGACCTGTTAGGCAGATTCCTTCTTGCTCAACCCATAGAGGCAAAAAGCCCCTGGAGAGACTGATGGAAGGCCTGTGCCTCCTAGGCATCCAGCGGTTCCCCCCCCCCCATGGTCCACACCACGCCATGCTCTACCTCAGCTTATACAAGTCCCCACAACACCAGACCCATCACAGAATAATTTATATCATAGGCAACTAGGAGTCAAGAAGACCTATTATATATTACTTTTAGCCAGCTTGTTACTTGAATTCAGGAGGACCAAGTTCCACCCTCCCTAGTACTCAACAACATATGTGATTTCTTTAATGTCTAGTACCTGATAACATCTAATCATTACATAAATTCAATATCCTGCTAGTTATGAAGAGATTCCTATTTCTAATCACAAAATAAATAGAGTCATTCTTGCTCAAGGAAGAATTAATATTATTATTTATGAGCAAAGTTGACAGAATGATTCATGTACAGACTGACTGTTTTAAGCATTTTCCAAATTATTATTAATCTTTGGCTAAGATTTTGTTATTCTCTTGATATTTCTCTATTAACTAAGACATGACTCCAGAGAAAAGATCCATTCATTTTTGTCCATATTAAGTATTTTTTAAGTTTGCAACTTTATAACATACCTAAATCCAGAAGAAAAAGGACAATTATAACATAAACACAAACAAATATATGGCATATATATGTATAAAATTATAGAACATATGGATTATAATATAGGCTGTATATTGTAAAATGACAGTTATAACACACAAACATATATATGTATATATTCACCTATATATATGCCTATATATATATATATATATATGTAAACATTTGGATTCTATTTTAGAAGAAAACCGTTTCATACAATGAATGTTAACACCTTCATTTTAAAAGCCCAACTCTCTAACTCCGCTTGAGAAATATCAAAGCTTTCATTTAAGTTGCCATGGGGCAAACAAAGCTATGTACAATTCAGAATCATTTGGAGAGATGGGGATGTGCACTGTATTTAACTTTGAAAACACAGTAAGTAGAACAAGTTCAACACTACACAAAGAGCTCAGAGTTTCTGAGATAAACACAAGGCAATCAGAGCTGGTGTGATAGGGAGAAAAAGGAGAGTGAATATTACAAAATTCAGTCACATTTCAAAATTTTCTGCTACAATAATTCACTTTATGTAGAATTAATGTGGCTGATTGAATGTTTGTGCTTTAATTTACTTATAATTAACGTTTTATGGTGAACAGATTTCACCATTGCTTTCATGCTGTGAACTCTAAACCATAGGTCAAAAATAGAGATGAAATAGATAAACACAAAATATTCTCACTGAAATATTAATGAGATTTTAATTTACTGCTTTAAAAACACATCTTTCATCAATGTCTGTATATAAGAATCACTATTTTATTTTAATTTTTAAACCACATTAAAATGTAATGAACTCTTCTAACTGGCAGAAAGATACTAAAAAGTTTAATGAATACAAGCAATTTTAGGTAAGTAAAACTTTTTTCCAACTTTCTCAGGCAGCAAAAATATTATCACACAAAGAAATAGCAGTTAATCTAACACAGTCAAGAATCTATTCTCAGTTAATCAGTACATGTGATGTAGAATAATTTATTCTGGAAACTTTCCAAATACTAATAGCAAGGAAAGAATTCCTACTCTCAACCAAGTTATTTGTAAAAATCTAGAGCTGAGTACTACTTCATTTGTTTATCTTTATCTTCTTTTTTTTTCTTGCCTCTAGGGTTATTGGGGGCTTTGTGCTGGCACTATGAATCCACCACTCCAAAAGACCATTTTTCTCCCCCCACCCTCATTTTATTTGATAGCAAAAAGAGAAATTGATAAGGGAAAGGGAGATAGAGAGGGAGAGAGAAAGCTAGACACCTGCAGACCTGCTCCACTGCTCCACATGAAATGTCCCCCTTTGCTGGTGGGGAGTGGGAGCTCAAACCCAGGTTCTTGAGCATATACTATGTGCACTTAACCAATTGTGCCCACCTTCTTATTTTACAAGCTGGGGCCTCACCTATGTATAATACCACCATTCCCAGGCCCACTTTGTCATTTAAGACAAGGGGGTGGGGTGGAGACACAGAGAGAGTGTGTGTGTCAGAAGGGACACCACAGTATTAGAACATCCTCCAGTGCCAGGAAACTTCCCATGTGATGATGGAGCTTGAACCTGAGCCATGTGTATAATAAGGCATGCTCCTGACCCAATGAGATATTTCTCTAGGCCCTTGTTTTCCTTTAGGCAGATTCACATCTGCCTAGAGTTTTAAGATAGAGCACCAAGATTTCAAAGAGGGTGAGGGTTTAGGGACAGAAAATTTTTATTAGACACTAACATTATGACAAAGTACTGCCTGATGAGTAATGGATACTAGTTCTATTAATGTAATGGGCATTAACTCTCCTTATTCAGTCTTGAAGACTTGGCCTATAAACTCCTTCTCAAAGATGTCTCTTTGCTATATGCTTCCATCATGTCAAGTTCTCTCTTGATTGATATATATATTACATTTGTTTTGCTCTCTATAAAATTATGTTTAGAATAAACTTTCATCTCTAATAAAACAATACCACATCTGCACTATCATTGTTTATCTACAACAAACAACTATTTGTTGGGCAGGGGAGCGATAGAATAATGGTTATGCAAAGAGGCTTTCATGCCTGAGGCTCCAAAGTCCCAAGTTCAATCCACCACAGAGCTAAGCAGGGCTTAGCTAAGAGGGAGAGAAGAAATAACTATTTGTTGACTGATCTATTTACTGGGAAGGCACTTGGTCCACTGGCCATGAAATCCAGCATGGTTACTTATTACCAAAAGGTAGCTAATAGTTGTTCTCCCTCTTCTTCACTCAAGAGATAAGAGTTTATTTCTTCATTCCCTTGAACCTGAAATGACATCTGACTGCTTTAGTCTATAGATTATTATGGAATTGACTCCCTTAGCTTGCTAATGAATCTTTAAGACTTATCAGGTTCTTTTCTTTACAAGGTAGAATGAATACTATCATATTGACCAACCTGGTATCTTTATGTTATAAGGATGCTCAAGC
The DNA here is from genome assembly GCF_950295315.1 of Erinaceus europaeus. Taxonomy (NCBI): domain Eukaryota; kingdom Metazoa; phylum Chordata; class Mammalia; order Eulipotyphla; family Erinaceidae; genus Erinaceus; species Erinaceus europaeus. The sequence continues at coordinate 136,437,562 of NC_080163.1, forward strand.
TACACATACGGAAAGGCTGACTCAGAAGATAGAATAATAATAACCATACTCAGGTATTTCAGTCATTCCAATTCAGGCACCAGATATGCAAGTGGAAGAAACTGCCTGGACTGGTCATCCAGGCAGATACCATGTAGAGAAGAGTTTCACCAGAGTGAATCATCCAAGTCTAGCTGTCCTCATCACCTAGAAACATGCCAACTGAGATGTAGACATCATAGAGCAGAGATGGAGCATTCTTGCTATACCCTATCCGAATCCTTGATCCAGAGAATCCATGAGCACAATGTATTATTGCCTTAGACTGTTGATTTTTGGGGTGATTTGAAACAGTGATAGATAAATGAAATACACTAAGAGGACACAGATACTTGTCCCTTTTTGACAGAACACTAATGAACTCTACTCAACCAGAAACTATTTTACATGATTTGAATATGGTAGATACTTTGAAATAAAATAAGGAGATTTAATAAAGTCAGTAGGTATTTTGAACCTGATGAAATCCAGGAATAAAATAGCTCACAAGAATTTCACACATTTTTTAAAATTCATTAACATAGCAGGAAACCATTACACCTACCAAATTCAGCAGGTTCTCCAGAAATTTTACTCAGAATAGTTAGCAAACACTAAGGTTTTACTCTTTACTCTCACAGTCAACTTTCTCAAACAAGTCATATACACATATCTCAATGTCTTCACCTTCCATTAATTCCTCAACCCACTCAAAGCCTTCACAGTCACTATTTCCTTGATAGGAACCAAAATCTAGAGTGGCCTGTCTTCTACATTAATCAACACTTGCTTTGGAAGAAAGAAGAATGCATTTGCCCATAAAAATTGAACCTCTGAGGGCCAGGATGAGCACACACTTTACCATGTAAAAGGATACAGGTTCAAGCCCTCAATCCCCATCTGCAAGGGGGAAGCTTCAGCTTGGTAAAGCAGTGCTACAGATAACTTTTTTTCTTATTCCCTCTCTATCTCCCCTCCCCCTCTCAAATGTTCTCTGTCCTACCCAAATAATAATAACTATTTCTGATCTGATAAGATCAACTACTAGCTGAAATTATACATGTGTATTACTATGAGAATTTTTTAGGAGAACGAAAAAAATTCTTTTAATTTATTGACTCATCACAAAAACATGCAAACTAAGAGGTGGGAATTATAGGCCCAATTATCTGCATAAGGGAATATACATGATGATTCTACATAGTATATCTTTATCCTCTACATATGATTTTGATTCCCACATCAACTCAATAACATTCCATAAAAAGGAAGAAGACATTGGAGGAACAGCAAGAATGACCATGAAGAAGTCAATGAAACCTCTCAGTTCAATGAGACATCTCATAATCCTTAGTTTCTAACAAACATGCACTCACTTTAGCATTTCAAGTAAAAAAACTGCACACTGTGAACCTTGTATATCAGTTATAAACAGCTTTTTAAAAGGTGTCTGGAGAAAATACATATGCCATTTTCTCCCCTCTCATCATACTCTAAATTTTGCCCTTAAAGGTTTGATAAGAAACAGGTACCAAATTGCTTTTTAGAGAGACAATCTGTTGGATTTGAGGAAGAGTTTAAGTAACCCAATAGGAGAAATCTTTAAGCTTTAAAACATTTAACCTAGCATCACTTCCACTTGAGTAACATGTTCTACTACCAGGTTCAAAATCCACACTGCAATCTTTCTTTTTTATTGTATGAATTTGTTAGAGCCAGGAGCAAAAGCATCACTTACCTGTGATAATCTACTACTCAACATTTTCAGGTCCAGGAAAGTGTACAGGCTGTCTTTGAACACTCTAGGAAAGAATGAGGTATCAGAGGTGCTCTTCCTCTTACCAGGTCAGAGTTCTTAAGGGCCAAGAACATTGTATCTCTTCTTCTAGCATATTTTACAGCCTTCCACATAGTCATTTCCTGAGAATCCGACAGGGTCATGAGGATGGACCATTCTGTAGTTGTTCCTCATTTCTATTTGTAAGTCTAGGAAAAAAGAAAGAAACAAAACCTTGTTCAATTCATCAAATTCTTAAATATCTGGAGAGTGGGATTAATTTCCAAATTGAAGGGATTCCTTTCTCCCCTTCCAGCTTTTCTTTCCTCTCTCCATCATCTTCTGCAGCATAGAAAGACCCATGTATTGTACTGGTCACCTTCCATATTCCACAAAGCAAAAGAATAGTGAAAATACAAAGTGTCCCATGAATTGCATCCTCAACAAGATATTCACAACTGAATCTCCTTTTCCAATGCTACTTTCTTTACACACAGAACTTACTGATGAAGTGTGTGAAAATATAGGCCAATATTTTCTGATAGGAAATACTATGGTCAGTTATAGCAGAAAACAGGTGCCACTCAAAAAAAAAAACAAAAACACCAGCTTTCATTTCTTTTGTTTTGGCTCTAAAAGTAGCTGCCTTGACATAAAGATGAAAATTACAAGCTGGAAATTAATGTAGACCTGCTTCAAGGCCTGGAGAATGGGAGCCAGATGTCACTTCACTCTCTATCTGGATGGAAAGATTGAATCCGAGCCGCTTGTGATAATTTATTTATTTAACAAAGAATTACAAAGCACCGGCTACTGAAAACCATATGCATATGCTCTAACTATTGATCATTCTTTGCCTACCTTCCATTAAATGTTGTAATTACCTTCTAGGCATAAATATGTGAATGCCTGGTAAGAGGGTTACCCCTGCATTCCCTTCAGTATGGTGTAGAAGGATCCTGGACATTAGCATCAGACAGATTAAAACATTAATTTAATGTGGAAGGGAATTCAAGGATAACTTTAGGTAAGAAATAGAATGGGGCCCACCACATAAGCAGGGAGGCTGAATACTCTGTTCTTAGGTAGACTGAACACCTACTGTTCTCCCTTTTGTGCATCTTTTCTCCTCCTAACCAATATAGTTTTCTTGAAAATCTGATATAGCAAATCTTGAACTTTAAGGGCTGGGTGGTGGGGCACCTATTTGAGTGCACATATTATAGTGCACAACGATATGGGTTCAAGCCCCCGGTCCCCACCTGCAGGGGGAAAGCTTTGCAAGTGGTGAAGCAGGGCTGCAGGTGTCTCTCTGTCTCTCTCCCTGTCTATGTCCCCTCCTTCTCTCAATTTCTGGCTGTCTCTATCCAATAAATAAATAAAGATAATAAAAAAATATTTTTAAAAAACTTGAACTTTATAACCACATGGGTTTTCTTATGTTGTGGAAGGAAGATATAGAGAAGCATGGCTAAAAGAGAAGAGTAGAGAAGAGAAAGGAGGACATTTTTCAAACTTCTTCCAAGAGATCTCCTTTGAAAGCAACCTGCTAAATCAAGAGGTAATGAGAGGCCCCAGTGAGAGTGAAATCTTCACAGTTTTTCCCATGGAATGTCCTCCACTCCTCCCCACACTCAGAATAGGCCTCAAGCACCTGGCTTTGATTGCATTGTAGGAGCTGGAAAATTTTCTTACATGTGGATCTGCTACTTATTAGTAGAATGACCATAGACAGGCTACTTAACCTTTCTGAACCTCATTCAGTCACCTATAAAAGGAGAGCAATACCCACTTTGTGGAGATGCCTAAGCACAGAAAAACTTCAGCACACAGTCTAGGCTAGGAGAGATATGTTACTTTGGTTGTAGTTTCCTTCCATCCCAATGTCCTCCTGGGATTACACTAGCTGAAGAAGTAGGTACTTAAGTTTAGCTGCTTAAAAAGGCCTTTGGTCACTTTTTATGGGCTGGCTTTACAGTAAAGCAATTGAACCATTTTGACCTACATCATCCCATGCACCATACCCTGCCCACAATAGTTATTCATTCTAGTAATCGCTGTTGATTTTTATTTTTCTGGCTCCCTATATATATATATATATATATATATATATATATAGAGAGAGAGAGAGAGAGAGAGAGAGAGAGACTAGAGCACTGCTCAGCTCTGGCTTAAGGTGATGCTGGGTATTGAACTTGGGACCACAGGCGCCTCAGGCATGAGAGTCATTTTCATAACCATTATGCTATCTCCACAGCCCTAGTTTTGCTTTTCTTTCTCATTATTCCCATCTTTTAATCTCCTCCTTTTAGATATACCTTTGCAGCCCCATAGTGGTTACCTCATTCTGACCAAGACACCCAAAGAGATTGCTAACCTGACTCTTGAGCTTTCCTCCTCTTGGTTGTTGCCTTTATGCAGTTAGCCTCCCTTGTTTTTCACTCCCAAGTCTTCCTTTCTCATTTTCTTACACTTTTGTAAGATGTTTTCCCTTTTTTTATTTTATAAAAACCCTTCAATAATTTCTAATCATCTTCTCTGTAGATTCTTTTTCATGCTTTAAAGAATTAAGGAACCTACATAACTGAGACATGTCTGAAAGACTTCAGGTTTGTAGCAACTAAAACTTGCCTATAATGATAGGGAGAGCCAGTATCTCAACCTAAAGTGCTCCAACTCACTTGCCTTAGTTTATTTGCCTAATTATCAGAACTATTCAAACAAGCTCACCTTTCTGCTTTTCTACCATTTATATATCTTTATTTATCTGTTGACAGGGATTAATATGATAGGAGCTGAAAGGACAGACAGACACACTTGACACACATCCAGTAAGTTCATTTCTTCATATGATATTAGAGAGAACACAAGAGGTTTATTTTAAACACAGAAAAGTTTGTGGATTCACTGAATACATTAAGCTCCAGTATCTTATATTAAACTTTAAGAAATATAATTGTCAACTTACATGAAGTAATACAAAGTGATTCCATGTACCTTTTACCTGGTTTCCTCCATTTATGTCATTTTCCAAAATGTCAGGACTCTATCACAACATGGATATTGACACTGATATAGTCAAAATACAGAACTTCTTTGCAATTGGCACCAGGGGTTATTGCTGGGGTTCCATGCCAGCACTACAAATCCACCACTCACAGTGGCCGTCTTTTCCTTTTTTATTTTTATTTTTTTCTATTTTACTAAATAGGAAAGAGAGAAACTGTGAGGGGAGGAGGAAATAGGGAGAAAGAAAGATGGACACCTGCAGACTTGCTTCACCACTGTGAAGTGTCCACCCCTGGAGGTAGGGAGCAGGACTAGAACTCAGGTCCTTGTGCATGGTGATGTGTGCACTCATCAGGTACACCCGCCATTGCCCAACCCCCAATACAGACCATTTTTTCATAAGACAGCTTTTATTACATTTTGATAGCCACACTTATATCCTTCTCATTTCCAATCTCTCCTCTATCCTTACCAACTACTACTATGTTCACCTCTATAATTATGTCAATTGGCGACTTCTTACAAATGAAATTATACTGCATGTAACCTGCTGCTTCTTCACTTTTTTTTTTTTACAGTCAGCATGATTCTCTGAACATTCATGTCGCTGCACATATCAATAGTTTTCTTTTTCTTTTACTGGGAAGAAGTCCTTACAATTGGAATGGAAGTACTTACAATTTGTTTAACCACTAGTCTACCAAAGAAAATCTGGGTTGTTTCCACTTTTTTTGTTGTTTGTTAATTTTGGTTTTGCTACTACAAATAAAGCTATTCTAAACTTAACATACATGCACCAGTTTTGGTATGACATACATTTTCAGTTTTTTTTTTATCTGAATGACTAGGATCTATAATTGATTGTTTTAAAGTTTTTAAGAAATCCCCAAAACAGCTTCCTAAAATAATACTATATATTGTTGTACATTTTCCAGGTAGTGTATGAATGATTCTATTTATTGATATTCTCAAGATGCCAGCCTTTCGAGTTAACACTTTTTAAAGTTTTGGTGAATTATACAGGTGTGCAATAGTAGCTCATTATGATTCCAATTATTTATTTTTATTAGTGATTTAATATTGACTTAGAAAATTATAAGATAATAGGGGTGTAGTTCCATACATTTCCCACCATCAGAGTTTTGTGTCCCATCCCTTCTATCAGAAACTACAGTAGTTCTACCAAGGTTACCAATATGGGCTGACTCTATAACTCATTCTATCATCTATCTATCTATCTATCTATCTATCTATCTATCTATCTATCTATCTATCTATCTATTCCCTCCAATTTTTTTCAATGTTCTTGCCTTCATTTCATTTCTATGTCATCCCTACACCTATTTACTTCCAGAGTATCTTTCCTTTTAAAGATAAGCTAAAACATTCCAGGCTTCTTCTGGTGTTTTCCAGATTCTCTTCCCTTTCATTGATGGTATAAAAACAAGATTTCTGATGACAAATGTTTAAGGTACTAGTGGAATGGTGGTACCAAGCCCTCTGGTTTACTTTCCCTAATTTTTACCCCTCTGGGAGCATTGTTGTTATTGCTGTCGCTGTTGTTGTTGTATAGGACAGAGAGAAACGGAGAGTGGAAAGGAAGACAGAGAGGAGGAGAGAAAGATAGATACCTGCAGACCTGCTTCGCTACCTGCGATGTGACTCCCCTGCAGGTGGGGACCCTGGGGCTCAAATCTGAACCCTTACTTGGTTCTATACGCTTTATGCCAACCCGCTACACTACCTCCTGACCCTCCCAATCTTTTTTTTTTCCAATAACAGTTTTAGCTACTCCAGTACTTTTGAATTTCCTTATAAACTTTTGAATAATTTTGCCTATTTACAAAAAAAAAAAAATCCCTAGCTTTGATTTTTTTTTTTTTTTTAATCACTGAGGCTTCCAGGTATTGAGAGACCAAAGGACAGAGCAAAAGAAACCATAACACCAAAGATTTCTCTGCAGTGAGGGACAAGTTTGGACCTGACATATGTGCTGTGACTTTTTTATAGGAATTATGTTAAGTATATACATCTATTCATGGAAAAAATGACATCTTCACTATCTTGAATAGTCCAAACCATGAGTATAGTATGTCTGTTCATTCATTTCTATATTTTAGATTTCAAAAATCCTACTTATGCTTTGTTACGTTTATATGTGAATTTTTTTTTTCTTTAGCTATTATAAATGGCAATGTATGGGGGCTGGGTGGTGGCACAGTTCATATGGACAAGTACTCAGGTTAAAGCCCCTGGTTCCTACTTTCAGGATAGAAAATTCACAGGTAGTTAATAAGTAGAACAGTGTTACAGGTGTCTTTTTGTTCTCTTGCTCTATATCTCTGACAAAAAGGAAAGATAGAGGGAAAAGTGGCCACCAGGGACAGTGGAGTTTTACAGGCAGCACACCCCAGCAATAATCGTGGTGTCAAAAAATAAAACGTAAATGTATCTAAAATATTTCCATTTGCACATATTAATTGCTACTGTGTAGACATACAATTGTTTTTTTTTTTTAACCAGAGCACTGATGAGCTTTGGCTTACAATAGTACTAAGAACTGAGCCTGGCTTGGGCCTCAGGCATGAGAGACTCTTTGCATAACCATTATGCTATCTGCCCCTGTCCTACAATTGGCTTTTGAATGTTTATCTTGTAATCTATGGCTTTGCTGTACTTGCTTTTACATTTTAGGAAGTTGTTATTATTATTTTGTAAAATCCTTAGGATTTTCAATTTTTCAGTCATGTCTTCTTCAAAGAAATATTTTTCTCTTTCTGTCTATATGTATATTTCCTTGTATGACCAACTGAGCTGTTCAGAACATCCAACAGTATGTGGAGTCAAAGTGATGAGAGACTACACTCTTACCTTACCCCTTTTTAAAATTCTATTAGTGATTTAGTAATGACTAACAAGAATGTAATTTAACAGGAGTACAATTCCATACAGTCCCCATCACCAGAGTTCTGTGTCCTATCCCCTCCACTGGAAGCTCCCCTATTCTTTATCCCTCTGGGAGTATGGAACAAAATTCTTTATGGGGTGCAGAAGGTGGAAGTTCTGGCTTCTGTAATTGCTTCTCCACTGGACATGGGCATCCGCAGGTCGATCCATACCCCCAGCCTGTTTCAATCTTTCCCTGGTAGAATAAGGTTCTACAGAGGTGAGAATGGGACACATTTCTTACCTTCCTCTTGACCTTTTGTAGAAAACATTTACTCTTTAATCACTAGGCACTAGGCACGTTAGCTGTAGTTTCTTGAAGGTGATCTTGACAAAAACTGAGTAAGCTCTACACCAATTTTTCTGAGAGTCAATGTCAAATATATTTTTTGTATCATTTGCTATTATAATGGGATTCTTCATCTTTTGCTTGTTAATATGGGGAATTTTATCATGTTATTTCTGGACATTAAACAATCTTTGCATTCCTGGAAAAATCCACTTGGATGTGGCATATTATTTCTTTTTCTAACAGGGTTATTGCTGGGCTCGATGCCTGCACCATGAATCCACCACTCCTGGGGGCCATTTTTCCCCCTTTTTGTTGCCCTTGTTGTTGTAGCCTCATTGTGGTTATTATTATTGCCATTGTTGATGTTGTTCGTTGTTGGATAGGACAGAGAGAAATGGAGAGAGGAGGAGAAGACAGAGAGGGGGAGAGAAAGACAGACACCTGTAGACCTGCTTCACTGCCTGTGAAGCGACTCTTGTGCAGGTGGGGAGCCAAGGGCTCGAACCTTTGCGCCACATGCGCTTAACCCACTGCACCACCGCCCGACCCCCATATTATTATTATTATTATTATATGCTGTTGAATTCTATTTTGCTAATGTTTTGTTACTTTTGCATCTATTTCCACAATGGATATGGGCTGTACTTTTCCCTTTTTGTATTTTTTAGTCTGGTTTCTGTATCTGGGTAATTTAACTTTATATAAAATGAGTTAGGAAATGTTTCCATCTCTGCCTCCTGGATTAAATTGTGTGGACTTGGTAATAATTCTTCGACAGAGTTCTCCAATAAGATTATTTGCCGGTGGAGCCAAGATGGATGGACTTTGGAGCCACAGCTGCCCTGAGCTCCAAGAGGCAGCAGCTTGAAACCAAGGATTTGCTGAATAGGGTAGGATACTGGGCTGTCTGTAGGACGATGAACATGGGCTGGTCAGGGTGACACAAAAATACAGTCCCATAACTCTCTCTTGGGCTGACAGAGGTCAAAGGGACAAAGGAAAATCCTTTGATTGTTTCTAAGCTCAACCCCCCCCCCCCACCAGTATCAGCCCCTAGGGGCAAGACAGCCACTTTATGCAGACTCCCCACTGAGCTATTTTCTTTACCATGATTCCTGGCTCACCAGGGGTGCCATTCCAAGTCTCTTCCTTTAACTTCTCTCTTTTTTTAAGTGGCTGGAGCTCTATTCGAGTTACAAAACACCTGACCAATCAGAGCCTCATCCCTATCTGGGAAAGATTACCTGGGGTTTTTTTTGTTTGTTTGGTTTGTTTTTGTTTTGCTTTTTTTTGGATACTTCTTATAATTGGCTGTCTTTACTCAGGTTGCTTGCAGCCAATAGAGTGGTCCAAGCTGCAGACTGACTGTTAGGGGTTTTCTACTCTATTTTATTTTATTTTATTACAACTATTATTATATACATGGGTTCCTTTTCCATCCACCTTCTTCAGTTTGACCAAAATTAAATGTTGTTGTTTTTTCCACTGCTAGATGACTGGGTGTCCTATCCATTGTGAGAGGAATTCATTTCTCTCTACCTCTTCTTTCCAATCTCCTTTTTCCCTCCTAGCTAAAACACACACACACACACACACACACACACACAAAAAAAAAAAACTCTTTCCTTTCACTGCTCTTCCTTTTTTCTTCTTTCTTTCTTTCTTTCTTTTTTTAATTTCTTTCTCCCTTCCTCATTCTTTTGTTTTCTGAATTCACTGATACTCGCTTGTGAATTATTTAGGGGAAGAAATCTGACTCGGAGTGGACTCTCTGTCTACTTCCCTTCTCTACTTCCCTTTCTCCCCGTTCTTTCCCTAGAATTTATAGTGGACAGTTGATTTGCATAATAGTCTATTCTTGCTTTCCCTTTTTTCCAGTCTCTTTCTTTTTCTTTTGTTTGGTTGCTATTTTTTTCCTGGACTGGAGGTGTTGTTTGGCTAAATGGTATTGGTTGAAATGCATCAATCCTTGCTTCAGTTACTATAATTGTAATTTCTGAGGTTGGTGACTGCACTTATCATGAAGGTATTTAGTACAGAGTGGCTTGTACTCAAAACACAACAAATGAATAATGACAAAACAGAAAAATAAAAACCACATCAATTAAAAAAATGGTTAAATCAAGAGCAAATAAAACTGCTATCACAATGAATCAGGACAGGAGCCCAGAAGAAACTCCAAATCTGTCAGAAGTAACCATAGATAAGAAAAGTATGCGAGCAATAATAAACCTCATAATCACAGAAATGGAGACAACGATGGAGGAAAGTACTATCAGAATTAGGGAAACAACAGAGGAGAACTTCAAAGAAAATACCAGCTACCTCAAGGTAATTAGAGAAATGAAAGCTGAACTAGCTGAGCGAAAAGGCCAACTAGAAGAAAAAGCTAATACTATAACAGGTCACTGTTTGTTAGAGAAATGCAAATAAAAACAATATTAAGATACTACCTTACCCCTGTGAGAATGGCTTACATCAAAAAAGACAGCAGCAACAAATACTGGAGAGGCTGTAGGGACAGAGGAACCCTTCTGCACTGCTGGTGAGAATGTAAAGTGGTCCAACTTCTGTGGGTGGTAGTCTGGAGAACTCTCACAAGGATAGACATGGACCTTCCATATGACCCAATAATTTTTCTTTTGGGGATATACCCCAAGAACTCCATAACACCCAACCAAAAAGATATGTGTACACCTATGTTCATAGCAGCACAATTCATAATAGCTAAAACCTGGAAGCAACCCAGGTGCCCAACAACAGATGAGTGGCTGAGAAAGCAGTGGTATATATACACAATGGAATACTATGTAGCTATTAAAAATAGTGAACCCACTTCTCTCACCCATCTAGGATGGAGCAAGAAGGAATTATGTTAACTGAGCTAAGTCAGAAAGATAAAGATGAGTATGGGATGATCCCACTCATCAACAGAAGCTGAGAAAGAAGATCAGAAAGGGAAACTAAAAGCAGGATTTGACTAAATCTGGAGTGGGGCACCAAAGTAAAAACCCTGGGGTGAGATTGAGGGTGGATATTCGGCTTCCTGGGATGGCAGGGGGTGGGTGGGGGTTAGGGTTGGGGGGTGGGTGGGATGGGACACAGTATTTTGGTGGTGGGAATGGTGTTTATGTACACTCGTATTAATTTGTAGTCATATAAATCACTACTTAATTATATGAGAGGGGAAAAATTGATTGTATATCTCAAACTTTTTAAAGCATAGTCTGAGTCTTTTTAATACATAGGCTGAGTCTTTGATATGTTGACTCTCTCAAAAGCCTAGACCAGGGAGAACAGAAGCAACTAGTAGCACAGCTATATACAAATAATGTCAAAGGACATAAATTACGGTGATGTTGGGTATTATATAGCAAATCCTAAAAAGGGATTTTTCAAAGTTAACCCAATTACCAAATAATGTGATTACAACAATAACTATACATTGCCTTCTTGAACCTTAAGACAGCAGGAACCTCACATTTCCACTATAGAGCCTATATTTTACGCAGTCCTGGAACTTTAGGGTGGGGCGCACTTTCCTGCATGCTTCTCTCAATTCATACCAAATAATATTGCATCCGCCGAACCCAACCGAATCAACGGAACAAGTATGACCTCAGCATGCTTCACTTCAGACTGTGTCCAGAGACTTCATGTGTGGAATGACAACCCTTCAGCTTCATTACTCAGGTGAGACCTTTCCTTTCATAGTACTCTCTAATTCCATTCCAGGCAGTTCACTTCCTAACAAAGTCCCAAAACCTAGATATAGACTAGGTCCCGTGAGATAGAGCATATGATCACACATATCCATAAACTAGGGCAAAATATATACCTGAAAGCAAAAGTACACAATAGTCTGCAGTGAGTCAGTATGACATTCCTAATGAAATAGTATCTACTAAGACTTAGATACCCTCCTCACCTACTTCCTATTACAGTTCTCTCACTCCAAAGCTAACATTAGAAAAGCATTGACTGCAAAAGCTTAATAAGGGCAAGAGACTTGAATACTTTAATGATGACTCTTTAGTCACTATCAGACCACCCCATCAGCTGGGGTCCTATTCGGGGAATCCTGAGATTTCTGAAACAGACATGATGAGCCTAGACCTCAAATAAATCGCTCTCTCCATTGTTACTGGTCACCTCTATCAGGATCAACAAAATAGACCCCTTTGTGGGTCCCCTATAGGACTTTTCCCTCAACTTATATCAACAATGGTAGAGAATAGTTCTTCCTCAGAAGGGAGGATGGATAACATACTCTGCTACACCTGAGGAAGATAGGTCTTGATATTGGGGCAGCTTGGAATGTTCCTACTCATGACCACAGAATGTGAGCTCAGATCTACAGGGAAGCAGAGGTCACATAGGCTCCTAAGCTGAATATGGGCCCCAGACCAAATCAAATCAATGGGGTTTACATTCAACAATATTTATACCCCTTTCCCATATTAGGGAGCTACTCTCTTGCCTGATCCAGCTTTCTGTCCCTTTTCCAGCCATGACATCACCTCCTCAGACAATAACTTGGATCCACCTGCATATCAAATTTCAGGTTCAGGGAAAAAAAACAAACTAGTATAGCTACAGGCCCTTTGGTATATGACTAAAATATGCCTACTAGCTCTCTACAAAATAGAGGACCCCCCAACACTTCATCTACACTATTCCAGCTTTTAGGTCCATGATTGTTCAACAATGTTAACTCTCTTTTCAGCCACCAGGTTCCAGATGCATGATGCCAACCAGATTTCCCTAGACAGAGGACCCCACCAATGTGTCTTGCAGCTCCAATTCCCCAGAGCTCCACCTTACTAGGGAAAGAGAGAGGCAGGCTGAAAGTATGGATCGACCTGTCAAAGCCCATGTTCGGCAGGGAAGCAATTACAGAAGCCAGACCTTCCACCTTCTGCATCCCACAATGACCTTGAGTCCATACTCCCAGAGGGTTAAAGAATAGGAAAGCTATTAGGGGAGGGGATGGGATATGGAGTTCTGGTGGTAGGAATTGTGTGGAGTTGCACCCTTCTTTTCGTATTGTTTTGTTAATGTCTCCTTTTTTAAATAAAAAAAAAAAACATGATTATTTGCCAGTGGCTTACCTCTGTTCCTACAGCTTTCTTTCCAGATCTTACCTCTCTATTTTCTTGTATAATTGCACAATGTCTGATGCCTTTAATAAAGTTTATTCCCTAATACTCAAAGAATCTGCATCTCTGATTGAATTTGACTGATATCTAATTCATTTGCTCTTAAGATGAATTATAATCAGAGTCATAATGACTATTTACTGAGCACTTAAACAATGCAAAACACCTGCTATTCATTTTACATCTGTCATTTCATGTAAGCAATCCTAAAAGAAAGCTTATATTGTCATTCTAAGTATACAGAAAAGAAAACTGAATTACAGAGATGTTAAGCAAGCTGTAAACAGACACACAGCAATAATCAGAGGCAGGTAAGTAAGCAAACTCTTAGCTATCTTGTTCAACTGAAGTTTTTTATCCTAACTTCTAATTTCTCTTTCAGAAGATGAGGGAAGATGGTGCTAAAGTATGAGTGTGAGTCATGCCCACGGCTTCTGGTATACTCTCTACTTTACATTTTGTTTACTCTTTTATTATGCAGAATTATTTCCCTTTTTTCTTTCTTCTGCCTATTGATCATTTCTCTCCTGAATTTTTCCCCTGTTAAATGTCCCTCTTCCGATATCACCTTTTATATAATTGTAAAGTAAGTAACACCATTTGATTCATCTCTTTCCAAATATTCATTAGCCTCTTGCAAGCGAAGCACAGACAGAAGGTTGGTGAACACTGTTGGGAAGGTGACAGGATGGACACTGCAACGTGCTAAACAAAAGACATGTCCATTGGCATGGGAGCAAGTGGGGGCATGTCTGGCCCCAGCAGGCACAAACCTGTTTAACACCCAGAAGAAAATCGTGCCTAGTGATGCTGAGAACTTACCTGTCTTTGACTTTTTCTTTGCTCACTTAGGCATCAGTATAGCTATTATAATTTTTACCATGTCTGAAGAAGCAGTACTAATGCACTAAAGTAAATAATTCTTTTGATGCAGAAATCAACATGTTAGCAGATACAGTCCAGATTCATTCCAACGAGAAAGAGAAAATTTTCTTTCCCGAGTGCCTTTGCTTGGTAAAAGCCATCAAACATCATTGGGAATTATTACTAATTTTTGAATAGCCCTAAAGAATTAAAGAGAGAGGGAGAGTAAGAGAGAAGGAGGAAGAGAAAGAGAAAAAGAGAGGTTAAACTCAAAAGCAGGAAACAGCAAAATGGACCAGATTATACAAAATTAAAAAGCAAACACGAGCAGACAATTTGTGCAGAGTGATTGCAAGCAATTACAGTCCAGCCTTTCTGGAGGGAAGATTGGGGAAGGGGGTTATTTCAGCTTAAAAGGAGAATTTATTCATTCCTGATCAGCTTCTCCTACCATTCTCTTTTATTCTTGGATATCAATTTAAAAAAAAAAAAAATCAGCTTTCAGATGGTCCCTGTCCACCCCTGCAAATCCACCCCTGGGCAGACAGTGAAATTTAAGCTTCCAATCGCTTCTTTCTATAGCTCTGAAAACCAATTTGTTCATAAAGAATAAAATAAGGAGGGAGAGAAGGGAAACACAACAAGAGCATGTGTTTCTTTTAGAGGAGAGCTTCTATTTTACTATAATTGTCTAAGGATGGAGCTGCTTTGATCTGAAGAATTATTATTGTGCCTCAAATGCTAGCTGCTAATGTCACAGCTGTGCTGAGGCTCGGTCATGCCACAGGGTTTGGGAAACAACTTAGCTCACAACACTTCTCTGGATTCCTCTCTCATTATCCGCGATTTGTCCACATGGGAAACTTCACTTTCCTGATATATCTCTTGACCATGGAAGGCTACAACTGTTTTTGCTGTGGGGCTGATCAGCAGAGGATGGTCTAGTCTTCACAGGGGTTGCCAGGGCTGAATGTGAACATTTTCTAGAGGGCTGGCAGGTCTCTAGACCATAGACCCAGCTATTCCTGGCCTCCCAGTGTGGGTAAGAACAGTGCAGAAAGAAACTAGTGGTGGAGGCCAGATGGTGGCATACCTATCTGAGCACACAAGTTACTATGTACAAGTACCCTGGTTCAAACTGCAGGTGGGGGGGGGGGGGAGTTGCATGAGCAGTGAAGCAGATCTGCAGGTGTGTCTTTATCTCTATCTCCCTCTCTGCTCTCAATTTCTCTCTGTCCTAATTAAAAAAGAGAGAGAGAAAGGAAAAGAAAAGAAAGGAACGGAAAGGAAAGGAAAGGAAAGGAAAGGAAAGGAAAGGAAAGGAAGGAAAGGAGAGGGGAGGAGATGAAAGTAGAGAAGAGGGGAGAGGAGGGAAGGGTAGGGGAGGGGAGGAGAGGGGAAGGAAAGGAGAGGGGAGGGAAGGGAGGGAGGGGAAGGAAACAAAGGAAAGGAAAGGAAGGAAAAGGAAAGGAAAGGAAAGGAAAGGAAAGGAAAGGAAAGGAAAGGAAAGGAAAGGAAAGGAAAGGAAAGGAAAGGAAAGGAAAGGAAAGGAAAGGAAGCAATGGCCACCGAAGCAGTAGATTCAAAGTGCTGGCAGTGAAGTCCAGCAGTAACCGTGGTGGCAAAATGAAAGAAAGAATGAAAGATAGATAGGAAGGAAGGGAGGGAGGGAGAGAAGAAGGAAGGGAGGGAGGAAGGAAGGGAGCAAGCAAGCAAGCAGGGAGGGAGCCAATAATTTTTGTGGCTATAAGAAACACAAAAGCATTTCCCACTGCATTTCACAGATTTCAATGCTCAGAGTTAATAGCTATTTTCCCATTCACCAGCTTATGCTGCACCAAAGCAAAGGGCAGCTCAAGGAGCAGAATTAGATCAATTTCTTTCTTTCTGCAAAACTAAAACCATATTTAGGGTCTGAGAGCTGAGTATCTTTGCTGCTTGTGTTTTCTTCCAGGTGATGGAAGGACAGGAGCATAGGGTCTCTTCCCACATGACTCCCCTGATGGTCTGTGCAAGATGGGCTCCTGGTGCTGGGACCTCTCCACCCACACAGTATGTCCCTTCATTCCACTGCCTTGTCTGCTGTGCTGCTGAGATTTCACTGGAGAGCAAAACCTTTGTGTGGTCCCCTTATCTGTTTCTTCTCAGCCTTGGGCATCCTCCCACTCTGTAGCTTGACTGAATGCACCTTCTTGCAACAACTCTTATGCTCAGTCCTCACTCCCCAGCTCCTGAGTCTTGGTTTGCTGGAGAGAAGACAACAGGGAATTGTCAGCTCTAGGTCTTTGCACACATCTGTCCCTTCCTGGAATAGGCCTTCTTCCTTTGTCCCTCCTCTCCCAAGCCCTTTTCTTTTTGTTCCACTTGTGTCTCAAAACACAGATGAAATAGATAATAAAATAGACTGTGAAACTGAGCTTCAAAATCCAGACTTCCTACATAGCCTGGATCACACACTATCTGGGAAGCCATGAACAAGCAGAGGACAGAATGGGTAGCAGATTCTACTCACTCCACCATGTCCTTCATCCTCACCCACTGTTGCTTAAAATGGACAAAGGCAAGAATTCCTGAAAAAAATATATAGTAAGATACAAGAATGTTTGTGACCACCTGGGGTCTGGAGACTTCAGAGAAAATCATTATCTTCAGAAATAAAAACTCAGTAATATGACAAAAGAAATATAATTGTAGCTCTGTGAGGTAAATGGCTCAATTCAACACACAAAAAAAATTCTTTCAAACCTAAAGCTTCCATGAAACAAAATAAATAAATAAAAGTAGTTTTAGAAGTCTTTTAAAAAACATTTATGTAGGGTTGGGTAGATAGCCTAATGGTTATGCAAAGAGACTCTCATGCCTGAGGCTTCAAATTCAATCACTGCACCACCATAAGCCAGAGCTAAGCAGTGTTCTGGTAAAATTAAAAAAAAAAAAAATATATATATATATATATATATATATATATATATATATATATATATATTCTGGGAGATGGTGTAGTAGATAAAGCATTGGACTCTTAAGCCTGAGGTCCCGAGTTTGATTCTGGCATCACATGTGCCAGTGATGCTCTAGTTCTCTCTCTAGCTCTCCTTCTTTTCTTTCTCATTAGAGACAACCAGAACATCACTCTTGCATCAGCAGTGCCTGGGATTAAATTAAGGATTTCATGTTTACAAGTCTTGTGCCTACTACTCAACGACCTCCCCAACCAATAGAAGACCTTTATTAGCTGTGAAAGCAGGGGCTACTTACTTAACTTCTCTATGTCTCAATTTCTTTACCCTTAAGAGGAAGAAAATTAGAATAATCATAAAGTCATACTGAGCGTAAGATGAAATGCAATCATGCCTAATTCATAAGTGAGCTATGACCCTCTAGGTAGCTACCTTGTTTTTACTAGAAGATTTGGAACCTATTCCTGAATAGTCATCTCCTTCCTGTCTCTACGTCAGAAGAATCTGATTTGGGGGATTTTCCAGAAACTGGGAGGGAAAATTCTTAGGAGACAAAGGCTCTAGTGATATCTGAGCTCATAGTAATCATAGTAATCACAAAACAAGGAGATACAGAGGAAAATACAAGATTTTAAGTGAATGGTAGGAAGGTGGCTTTGTAATGTAGAAGACAAATGAGTAGAACTCCAGTCAGAATATCTGTCTAGATACCTTAAGAGTAGGAAAAAAGAATGCAGATTTCACTGAAGAACTGATGGAGGAAAATATGACTGAAGAGAAGAGACGAGGAGAGGAGAGGAGAGGAAGGAAAGGGGGAGGAGGGGAGGGGAGAAGAGGGGAATGTAAAGAAGAGGATTCTGGCTAAAGTGGAATAATCCTTGTAGCTCAGTCAATAAGTTATAGGAATGGGGCTGGGTGGTGGCTCACCTGGTTGAGTGCACAAGTTATAGTGTGTGAGGACTCAGGTTCAAGTTCCTGGTCCCAACCTTCAGGGGAAAAGCTTCAGGAGTGGTGAAGCAGTGCTGCAGGTATCTCTCTGTCTCTCTTCCTCTCTATGCCCCCTTCCCTCTCGATTTATAATTATTGCTATTAAATAAAGAAATAAATTTTAAAAATTATTTAAAAATAAGTTATAAGAATAAGAAAGACAGCTATATATATATATTTTTTTGACAAATGAGCTTAGTCACATGCTCACATTAAGCTGCAGAGGAGACTGGGAAATGTAGTCCTTATTGTTAGTAATATGTCCAGCAGAGAAATTATAACTAAGGACAGAAGAAAAGATTTTCCCCAACAACAAAAGTCCTGGACCAGATGGCTTCACAAACGAATACTACAAAACTTTCAGGAAACAGTTAATACCCATACTTCTTAAGCTATTCCATAAGACTGAAGAAACAGGAATACTCCCTTCCACCTTCGATGAAGCCAACATCACCCTGATACCAAAAGCTGATAGAGACAGAACAAAAAAGGAAAACTACAGACCAATATCTCTGATGAACATAGATGCCAAAATATTAAACAAGATCTTGGCCAACCAGATACAGCAACATATCAAAAAGATTGTTCATCATGACCAAGTGGGATTCATCCCAGGAATGCAAGGCTGGTTCAACATCCATAAGTCAATCAATGTCATTCACCACATCAATAAAAGCAAAGCCAAAAACCACATGATTATCTCAATAGATGCAGAGAAAGCCTTTGACAAAATCCAACACCCGTTCATGTCAAAACTCTACAAAAAATGGGAATAGATGGGAAATTCCTCAAGATAGTGGAGTCTATATATAGCAAACCTACAGCCAACATCATACTCAATGGACAGAAGCTGAAAGCATTCCCCCTCAGATCGGGGGACTAGACAGGGCTGTCCACTGTCACTGTTACTCTTCAACATAGTATTGGAAGTTCTTGCCATAGCAATCAGGCAAGAGAAAGAAATCAAAGGAATACAGATTGGAAGGGAAGAAGTCAAGCTCTCACTATTTGCAGATGATATGATAGTATACATAGAAAGACCTAAAGAATCCAGTAGAAAATTACTGGAAGTTATTAGGCAATATAGCAAGGTATCAGGCTACAAAATCAATGTACAAAAATCAGTGGCATTTATTTATGCAAACACTAAATCTGAAGAAGAAGACATCCAGAAATCACTCCCATTTCCTGTTTCAGCAATATCAATCAAATACCTAGGAATAAAGTTGACCAAAGAAGTGAAAGACTTGTATGCTGAAAACTATGAGTCGGTACTCAAGGAAATAGAAACTGATACCAAGAAATGGAAAGATATCCCATGCTCATGGATTGGAAGAATAAATATCATCAAAATGAATATTCTCCCCAGAGCCATATACAAATTTAATGCAATACCCATCAAAGTTCCACCAAGCTTCGTTAAGAGAATAGAACAAACACTACAATCATTTATCTGGAACCTGAAAACACCTAGAATTGCCAAAACCATCTTGAGGAAAAGAAACAGAAATGGAGGCATCACACTCCCAGACCTTAAACTATATTATAAAGCCAGCATCATCAAAACAACATGGTACTGGAACAAAAATAGGCACACAGACCAGTGGAACAGAATTGAAAGCCCAGAAGTAAATCCCAACACCTATGGGCATCTAATCTTTGATAAGAGGGCCCAAAGGATTAAATGGAAAAAGGAGGCTCTCTTCGATAAATGGTGCTGGGAAAACTGGGTTGAAACATGCAGAAGAATGAAATTGAACCACTTTATCTCACCAGAAACAAAAATCAACTCCAAATGGATCAAAGACCTAGATGTCAGACCAGAAACAATCAAATACTTAGAGGAAAACATTGGTAAAACACTTTCCCACATACACCTCAAGGACATCTTTGATGAATCAAACCCAATTGCAAGGAAGACTAAAGCAGAAACAAACCAATGGGACTACATCAAATTGAAAAGCTTCTGCACATCCAAAGAAACTATTAAACAAACAGAGAGACCCCTCACAGAATGGGAGAAGATCTTCACATGCCAGACATCAGACAAGAAACTAATCACCAAAATATATAAAGAGCTCAGCAAACTTAGCACCAAAAAAGCAAATGACCCCATCCAAAAATGGGCAGAGGATATGAACAAAACATTCACCTCAGAGGAGATCCAAAAGGCTAACAAACATATGGAAAACTGCTCTAGGTCACTGATTGTGAGAGAAATGCAAATTAAGACAACACCAAGATACCACCTCACTCCTGTAAGAATGGCATACATCAAAAAGGACAGCAGCAACAAATGCTGGAGAGGATGTGGGGACAGAGGAACCCTTTTACATTGCTGGTGGGAATGTAAATTGGTCCAGCCTCTGTGGAGAGCAGTCTGGAAAACTCTCAGAAGGCTAGACATGGACCTTCCATATGATCCAGTAATTCCTCTCCTGGGGTTATACCCCAAGGACTCCATTATTCTTCTTCTAGCGTTTGCCCTTCTTCCGTAGCCAGTCAACAGCGTCAGGTTGAGCCTGATGTAAAGTTTCGAGACCTCCATAACACCCAACCAAAAAGAGGTGTGTACTTCTATGTTCATAGCAGCACAATTCATAATAGCTAAAACCTGGAAGCAACCCAGGTGCCCAACAACAGATGAGTGGCTGAGAAAGCTGTGGTATATATACACAATGGAATACTATGCAGCTATCAAGAACAATGAACCCACCTTCTCTGACCCATCTTGGACAGAGCTAGAAGGAATTATGTTAAGTAAACTAAGTCAGAAAGACAAAGATGAGTATGGGATGATCCCACTCATCAACAGAAGTTGAGTAAGAAGATCTGAAAGGGAAACTAAAAGCAGGACCTGATCAAATTGTAAGTAGGGCACCAAAGTAAAAACCCTGTGGTGAGGGGTAGGCATGCAGCTTCCTGGGCCTGGGGGGTGGGAGTGGGTGGGAGGGATGGGTCACAGTCTTTTGGTGGTGGGAATGGTGTTTATGTACACTTCTAGCAAAATGTAGACATATAAATCAGTAGTTAATTAATATGAGAGGGGGAAAATCAGTTGTATGTCTCAAAGTTTCTCAAAACACAAACTGAATCTTTTTAATATATAGGCTGTGTATTTGATATGTGGACTCTCTCAAAAGCCTAGACCAAGTAGATTAGAAGCATCCTATAGCACAGCTATATACAAGATACTGGATACTGTACAGCAAACCCTAACAAAAGGACTTTTCAAAGTTAACCCAATTAACAAATAATGTGATGATAACATTAACTATCGATTGTCTTTTTGAACCCTAAGACAGCAGGAACCTCACATCTCCACTATAGAGCCCCTACTTCCCCCAGTCCTGAAACCCTTGGATAGGGCCCACTTTTCCGTATGCATCTCCCAATCCAAACCAAATAATACTGCATCTGCTGATCACAACCTAACCAACGTAACGATTGCCACCTCAACATGCTTCACCTCAGACTGTGTCCAGAGACTTCACGTGTGGAATGACAACCCTTCAGCTTCATTATTCGGGTGAGACCTTTCCTTTTATAGTACACTCTAATTTCATCTCAGTTGGTTCACTTTCTAACAAAGTCCCATAACCTAGATATACACCAGAGTCTGTGAGAGAGAGCTTATGTTCACACGTATCCATAAACTACTGCAAAATATATACCTGAAAGCAGAAGTACACTAGAGTTTGCAGTGAGTACCTCCCTAACACTTCCTCTCCACTATTCCAAGCTTGGGATCCATGATTGCTCAACAAATTGTTTGGCTTCGTATGTTAACTCTCTTTTCAATCACCAGATTCCAGATGCCACCAGGATGCTGGTCAGGCTTCCCTGGATTGAAGACCCCACCAATGTGTCCTGGAGCTCAGCTTCCCCAGAGACACACCCTACTAGGGAAAGAGAGATGCAGACTGGGAGTATGGACCGACCAGTCAACGCCCATGTTCAGTGGGGAAGCAATTACAGAAGCCAGACCTTCTACCTTCTGCATCCCTCAACGACCCTGGGTCCATGCTCCCAGAGGGATAGAGAATGGGAAAGCTATCAGGGGAGGGGGTGGGTTATGGAGATTGGGTGGTGGGAATTGTGTGGAGTTGTACCCCTCCTACCTTATGGTTTTCTTCATTAATCCTTTCTTAAATAAAAAATTTTAAAAAAAAGAAAAGATTTAAGGGAAAAAACTAATAGTCTCTTAAATCTCTCATTGTAATGTTCCAATCATAAATTCTCAGTTTCCTACTTACTCTGCCTTTCCATAGGGTCAATTTTTTTTACTTTAATTGACCTCCAAGACAATGCTCTCCTTTATGAGATGATCACATAGTGGGAAAGAGAAGGTAATAAGAAGCTATGTATAAGGTGCTTTGGGATTTAATAACCTAAGCATACGGTGAGTATCAGTACTATGTTAAAGATAAGAAATGGAGGTTTTCCTAAATGCAAAAGAATGTTGGGACCCTCATAGTTAGAGGTTGCTGTTAAAGTAGAGGAGGATTCAAAGTCTCCTCCATCTCACCGCTTTGATGAACATCTACTTAACCATCAAAGACCCATACTGAAGAAGCTAATGTGAGCACATCAACAGGATGACTAAGGTTCTACAGTGTGTTTTGCAGTTGCTAAGTTGGGCATTCAGAAGTGATTTAGTATGTAGCGTTTGTGTATGTACGTGCATGTAATTTCCTTAAATATTTTTTCTGAGGAAGTAATGTTGCACTTGATGTCTAATAGCATCTCTTAAGGAATTCATTAAAGAAAAACTAATAATAAGATATGTTACCATAGTTAACAATTAACCGTGCCAAGTAGGAATCTTGATTGCTTTGAGGATGTGTAAATGAGCACCTTTGGGGCTGTTGTTGCAGTGACTAGTAGAGCACAGGTGTACCATTCTGAGGCCTGACTTTGACCCTTGAGAAACTTACAAGTCACAGATAAGAAAATCAGTAAGTGGAGGTAAGTTATACCAACATTTGTTTTAATACCCTTACTACTTGAATCTCTGTCAACTTCATTTGTCCTCAGATCAATGTTTTACTGCAGATCTAAGTGACATGAGAGATAGCAGTAAAAGGGGATTGCAGAGGGGCACTTGGCAAAGTCTACCACTCTCAAGGACTAGGTTAGGGGGAGCTATAATGAACCCTTTGATAGGTGGACTCATTACAGAGATTGCAGTCTCTGTCCCTTTCTGTGAAGAATGGAGCTAGGAAGATCCCTGGATCTTTATGGTTAGTCTTAGCTTAGAAAAGACGCTGCAGCAAGCTAAGAAATCAGAGATCAAGCATTTTAAGCACAAAATGTGTCCTTCTGGGTGGGGGTGGTGGGCATTCAGGGGGTGATTATTATATTTTACCTGTTATAACACATGTTACTGTATGCAAAGACCCAGGTC
The DNA here is from genome assembly GCF_950295315.1 of Erinaceus europaeus. NCBI lineage: Eukaryota > Metazoa > Chordata > Mammalia > Eulipotyphla > Erinaceidae > Erinaceus > Erinaceus europaeus. Next base: position 136,460,981 of record NC_080163.1, read on the forward strand.
CAAGATTGGTCGTCAGTTTTAGGAAGTAAGCTTCACTGGAGCAGTGCTGCTCTTTATTCCTCCTTTCTCCCTCTTTAATTCTCTCTGGCTTTATTAGAAAAGAAAGAAAAGATCACAGAGACCAGGGAGTCACTGTGCAGGCACTGAGCCCCGGTGATAACCCTGCTAAAAGAGAAAAAGATGAACAGGTGAACAAGAGTTCACCTGTTCCATGGTGATACGTCCATCAGCCTAACCCTAAATCTGACATTGTGGTGCCCAGTCTTGTGACCTGACCATTTCAAAGCCTCTTACTGCCTCCACACTCACTTGCATTAGAGGATGGGTTGGACATTCATTTGCATGAACATACCATTCCTCCTAGTAGTCTTTTGGTTTATTTTTCTTTCTTTTTTTTTTTTTAATAATTCTGTTTACTTTGGGAGTTGGGCGGTAGCACAGCAGGTTAAGCAAACATGGCATGAAGCGCAAGGACCAGCATAAGGATCCTGGTTCGAGCCCCTGGCTGCCCACCTACAGGGGAGTCGTTTCACAGGCGGTGAAGCAAGTCTGCAGGTGTCTGTCTTTCTCTCCCCCTCTCTGTCTTCCCCTCCTCTCTCCATTTCTCTCTGTCCTATCCAACAACAATGACATCAATAACAACAATAATAACTACAACAACAATGAAAAACAACAAGGGCAACAAAAGGGAAAACAAACAAATATAAAAAAATTTAAATTATTTACTTTAATGAAAGGGAGCTACAGGGAGAATGACATAGAGAGAAAGACCAGAGCACTGCTCAGCTCTGGTTTATAGTGGTGCTGGGGATTGAATCTGGGACTTCAGAGCCTCAGGCACAAGAGTCTTTTGCATAACCATTATGCTATCTCCCCAGCCCATCTTTGGGTATTCATTTAAAGATCTATTGACTATTAGAACCCAATGATGTTTAAACCAGCTCTCACCCCAATTTCCTCCTTTCACAGATGAGACAACACCAGAGAACTGCCATCAGCCAGTGACAAAAGAAGTCCAGGTTTTCTGACATCTTGGTGAAGGATTCGATTTTTAAAAGTCTCTTTCAAATGCCTTTTTTTCCCCTAGGCTGGAAAAGTATCTCTTTTGGATAGTGTGCTGCCTTGTCACATGCATGGCCCAGGTTTGAGCCCTAACTCCACCAAATTGAGTGTCCTAGTCTCTTTGGTGTGCTAGTCTCTTTCACACACTCTCTCTCTCTCTGACTTTCTGTCATCTCTGTTTCTGTTTTTAAAATAGCAAATCCAAGGCTGGGAAAATTGCCCAGCTGGACAGTGTACTTGTTTTGCCATGCACACAATCCAGGCTTGAGCCCAACCACCCCTGCAATGGAGGAAGCTTCAGTACTGTGGTATCTCCCCCATCACTAACTCTATCTCTCTAACTCTATCTGAAAAAAAAAATGAGCCTAGAGATGCCCTTCTCCCCACCCACAACCCAAAAAAGGGCAAATATAAAGATTCAAAGATTCTTAGGATTATCTTATCTATGGAGGCACAATGCAAAGTCAAGTTTAGCTGACTTGTGGGGTATCAGATGCACTGTGGATTCTGATGGGACTAAGGAGTTTCTAGTCCATGGCCAGGAACTGTATCACATGGAGAGCTATGTATCTGACTTCTACCCTCAGTGGGAGAAAAGGCATGCTGAATTTTAGACAGCTCACAACGACCTGAGAGGAAGAGTGTCCTTATTCTATCTACCCCTCTGAATCCAACTCTGTCTTCCATATTCTCCAGCCTGACCTGTGTCCCTGGAATGCTCTGCAGATCATCTCCTGGATTTTCTGTAATTTTAAAAAATATTTTTATTTATTTATTATTGGATAGAGACACTGAGAAATTAAGAAGGGAGGGGATCAGAGAGGGAGAGAGACAGAGGATATCTGCAGCCCTGCTTCACCAGGCCTAAATCTTCCCCCCCACCCCCCCGCAGGTGGGGACCAGGGGCTTGTACCTGGGTCCTTGTGTACTGTAATGTGTATGCATAGCTAGGTGCATCACCTCCTGCCCCCTGGAATTTCTCATCCTCCAGCTTACAGTGAGTTGAACTGATGGGAAGGCCCAGAAGGAGGTCAGAAGTGAGGTCTTGGGTTACTCCAGTTCTTTCCCTGCTTTGCCATATCTGTGGCAGTGACCAAGATGATAGGGCTACAATCACAGTGCTCCCAAAGCCACAAGCCTTACAAGACAGTGCTGTGTCCTTCCTCATGCCACCCTAGACCAAGATGCTTCACTGTCCTCTGTCAGTTCTCTTTACCCTGTCAGCTCTGCAAATAACTTCATTATCATATTCTCTTCATTTAAGTTGCTGAGAATGCTGTTTTTTCCTTGCCCAAATGGTGAAATGACAGGGGTGAGTTCTTTAGTTTGGAAGCACTTCAGTTCTCTAGTACTCATGGATGGAATTATATCAGATAACAACAGCTTATACTAGTAGACTTGCATATGTCATGCTTACACTTGAGTAAGAAGAAGATACAGTAAGTTCTCACTTAGCAACATCATCAATAAGCTCTTAGAAACTATGACTCTCAGTGAAGGGGTTTAATGAAACTAATTTGATCATATGCTAATATGTGAGTTAAGTTCCCATGGCATGTTTCTAGTCACAAAAACATCACCACAATTCTAAATAAAGACTCTCTTCCAAACACTTCTAAAACTAATCTATTACTCATTCATTTTCCAACCTACCAAACCAACAAAGTCAAGTCACTGGTGAGATCCTATCCTGCAAGCACAGGGTCAAGAGTAGGCACCAGCCCTGGACAGGGTATCCTATGGCAGGACACCTATATTCACTCAGATTATGAAGGCTGAGAAATACTGTACATTGAGCACCATTGTACATCTTTTGGATATGTGAGGAAACTGAAATATCTGGAGAAATATTGTGAAGACCTGGGGAAAAAGTGCAACCTTCACAGACTGTCTTTGACTAGAAATTTATTTTTTTATTCTCATTGAAATGTTAAAACAAAATAACACCAAATTAAATGGTGTTACTTGAGGACCTGCTGTAAATGAGGACCTAATAATAGTTGGCAAAATCTGCCCAGTACTAGAGCTTGGAGCTTCCCCTGGCCAGCTTTAGGTCATCTCACTCATGTTCAGTGAGTTAATGGTAGAACCACAGATCTCTGCTTCCAGGGTCACCACTGGTTTATTCTATGGAGTTGAGCAGGTCTCTGTGTCTGCCTCTTTGGTCATGTGACCCCCCCCCTTTTTTTTTTTTGGCTAGCCTGCTAAATATAATGTGTCACTATCTACAATGTTCAAGCCCTACCAACTCATGGTAAGCTGTCTTAAATGGTAAAACAAACACAAATTCAACTGGTTTTCCCATCTGTTTCTTAAATAAATGGAAGCTTAAGCCCATAGGGAAACTGTATGGGTCAGGGAAACATCAAATGAACACTTCTGAATAAAAACAAATGCTTCTGGAGATCTCAAGACATTTTAAATATATGAGCCACTGGCCAGCCTCCCTCCTCCCACGCCTGCACAAGATCCCAATGACAGCATTATTTGCTTGAATTGGATTTGTTTCTCTGTCTAGAAACAACACAAAAGGAACCTGGAACAGGAATCAGCTACTGGAGCCTGAAAGTTTTTCCAGGACACTGTCTGAGGCCTGACAAGAATGAAATAAGGGTAGGAATCCACACCAAGGGGGGATAAAAGAAGTATTCTTGAGCATCTGAATTATTGTTCTTTTTTCTATTAAATATATCAAGAACAAAGATGTTGTATTCTAACATAAAACCTGCCAGGTGACAATCCCTGGAGAGGAAGGAGAAGAAAGGAATGCTAGGAACAATCAAAATAGTGACTTACTGACCAATATACTTATTTTATTTATACTGGTGGAATTAGAAAATAGTTTTACTTAGCATCTATTTTCAAAAAATGGATTTACTGCCATCATAAAATAAAACATGTATCTGTTCATTAAAGTAGAACAAAAGTAAGTTTCATTCAGCTTATTATCTGAACACTAGACAACACCATTAGCAGAATAATATTTATATATTTGAGGGATTTGAGCCATACCTTATTTTTAGTAGTAACTTTTGTTGTTGTTTTGGTTGGGCTTCACTGTTCCAGATTGATTGTTTCAGAGAGACAGAGACAGAGAGGCAGAGAGGGAAAGAAAACAGCACTAAAGAGTCTTCCAATGCAGTAGGGATGAGGTTTAAACGTCGGTTGCGGTTACATGTAAGTAAAGCAGCATATTAATATGCCATGTTTTTTTATAAGTTACTGCCACATGACATTTTCCTAAAAAATACTTATTTTATTAATATTTTTCATTTCCTAAAATGTCACATACTCTTTTTTTCTAAGTTGCCTTTTAAACCCTTTTGAGATACATAAAGAATATAAGTTGAAAATAAAATGATCCAGCAATACCACTCTTAGGCATTTATCCAGTGGACACACAAACACTAATTAGAAGAGACATATGCACCCCTATATTCATAGCTGCATTATTCACAATAGCCAAAGAGTGGAAGCAGCCTAAATGCCCATCAACAGATGACTGTCTAAAGAAGTTACACAATATATATTCCACAGAATATTACTCTGTGATAAAAAATGATATTGTGTCATTTATGGTGAAGTGGATAGACCTGGAAGTGATTATGCTTAGCGAAATAATTAGAGAGATGAAAGACAACTATCAGATGATTTTACTCATATGTGGAATCTAGAGATCTGATTTACATTAACTTGCCAAAAAAAAAAAAATCCAAACAAAATGGAAGCAAGAAAACTATAGGACTTGTGAGAACTATGGTGGTCATCTTTGGAAAGTGGGAGGGTGGGGATACAAAATTTTGGTGATGGTGTGGTGTAGAATTATGCATTGTAATCTTATGATCTTGTAACAAACTATTGATAACAAAGATAGTAGTATTAAAAAAGAAAAGATGAATTTTATTACTAAATTTAAAATTGGTTGTACTCTCAAATTTTCTCTGTAGGTCACAATATTTTTAATTGAGGAAAATCTTTCTCCAAAATTACTGAGATGTACATTACTGTCACCCCCTGCCAATCTTTAGAAGATACACTGTATACAACTGGCCAAGAGGTATATTGGCAAAAAAAAAACATATATCAGGAAAGGATAATTATTGCCCCTCTAAGAACCTTGATTAGAATCATCAAACAAGTAAATACAAAAAAAGACTCAAGGTTAACTTTGACTACACTAAAAACTTAGGTCTATTTCTTCCCTAATTTGAGGCCAGACTCTATAAACCTAATACTGGCTTGAATACAACAAATGCCATTCTAGGCTTTAACAATTGGGTGAAAGTATAAGCTTGTCAGTCAAAGAAGAGACTATTAAAACTGGAAAGGGGCAAGAGGCTGGGTCACTTAATTATGACCATTTTTGTCAATACTAGACCACCTGATCACCCAGGGTCCTAATTAAGAAATCCTTTGATTTCCCCATTGATACTATGGGCCTAGAACCCCCCAACTTTTTTCCCCTTCTTTCTTTCTTTCTTTCTTTCTTTCTTTCTTTCTTTCTTTCTTTCTTTCTTTCTTTCTTTCTTTCTTTCTTTCTTTCTTCTTTCCTTCCTTCCTTTCTTTCTTCCTTTCTTTCTTTCTTTCCATCCTTCCTTCCTTCCTTCCTTTCTCTTTCTTTCTTTCTTTCTTTCTTTCTTTCTTTCTTTCTTTCTTTCTTTCTTTCTTTCTTTCTTTCTTTCTTTCTTTCTTCCAGGGTTATCACTGGGACTCAGTGCCAGCACTACAAATCCATTGCTCCCAGCAGCCATTTTTTAATTTGAGAGGACAGAGAGAAATTGAGATGGAAGGGGGAGTTAGAGAGAGAAATACATCTGCAGACCTGCTTTGCAGCTTGTAGAGTCCCCCCTGCAGGTGGGTGGTGGTGGGAGTTTTAAACCCAGATCCTTGCGTGGGTTCTTGTGCTGAGTACTATGTGCGCTTATCCTGGTAAGCCACTGCCTGGCCCCTTACAGATCCCTCTCTTACCATCACTAATCACTTCCATCAGAAATCTCATCACAAGCCCTTTTGTGGGCCTCTTTAGGACCATACCCTCACTATAAAGTAGCAACAGTGGGGACTGCCACACTTTCTGAAGGAAGGCTGGGTCATCGTAATTTGCCACTTGAGGAAGACTGGTCCTGTAAAGAATACAGCCTGGAAAAGTCCCAGCTGTGGCCATAGATTGTGAACTCAGCCTGACAGGGAATCAGAGGTTTCACAGACTCCTTTGCTAAATATGAATATACATGGGCTCCAGGTCAGATTGATGTGGTTAACAGTTATTCTATTTATATATGTTTTTCAAGTTTGGGAGCTACTCTCTGTCCTAATTCAGATTTCAAATCCTACCTTCCTACCTTCCTTTTTCTTCCTTTCTTTCTTTCTTTCTTTCTTTCTTTCTTTCTTTCTTTCTTTCTTTCTTTCTTTCTTCCTTTATTGGATAGAGACAGAGATAAATTTAGAGGGAAGGGGGAGACAGAGCAAGAGAGACAGACAGAGAGATACCTGCAGCACTCCTTCACCACTTGAAAAGCTTCCCCCTGCAGGTGGGGACACTTTCAAATTCTATTCTCAACTCTGACACTATCCTCCCAGACAATCTTTATAGTCTACCTTTATATTATCTATTAAGTTCAAGCAAAGATTATGAAAGTCTTGAGTTTCTAGGAGCATACCTAAAACAGATATTCTAGCTCTTTTCTGCCCCAGGGGCTCTATTCTCATCTGCTCTATTCCTACTTTTTGGTTCCTGTTTATTAAACAATGTATGCTATTGCTTTTCAACTATCATGTTACAGATGCCACTATGATTCCATCTTGACCTCCCTGGTCAGATGGCCTTGCCAAAGTGTTCTCAAACTTCAGTTTCCCAAAGTGCTACCCAACTTTATAGGCAGGGGTGTGTGGATCAACCTACCAATGTCAATGTCCAGTGAAGGAGCAATTATAGAAGCCAGAACTCCTTTTATACTGCCAAACAAATTTTAGCCCACACCCCTAGAGTGGGGAACTGATTGGGGAAGATGCCCAGAGGGCTCTGGACCCCAACTCTACCAGGACCTGAAGTGTTTGTCATCAGGAATCTTTGTTTTATACCATCACTGGAAAGGAAGCAAATCTGGAGGAAGTTAGACTATTTTGTTTACCTGAGAGAGAAGAGAAAAAAAAAAAAGACACTGGGAAGTAGTATTAAGTATAGGTGTGGATTAGAAAGAAAATAAAGGCAGGACTGTAGAAAAAAAATAGATAGTTATATTATGGGGATTGGGTGTTGGGAATTGTGTGGAGTTGTACCCCTCCTACCTTATGCTTTTGTTCACTAATCCTTTCTTAAATAAAAAATTTTAAAAAAATAGATAGTTATAGATATGTTCAGACAGATAGATATAAAGTCAACCCATATATATGATCTTGGGAGAACTATTAAAATTTCTGCTGGAGGGCATGGGGACACAGAACTCTGGTGGTGGGAATGGTATGGAATTATAAGCCTGTCTATCATCTTATAATTTTGTAAATCATTATTAAAGATACTAAGATACTACGTAAGTTCAGAGAAAATTCTACTAGAATATATTCCAAAATATACCTACCTCCCTTTCTTTCTTTCTTTCTTTCTTCCTTTCTTTCTTTCTTTCTTTCTTTCTTTCTTTCTTTCTTTCTTTCTTTCTTTCTACCTTCCTTCCTTTTTTACTTTACAGCTTTATTAAGTAATGGTTTATAATGTAGTCTTTTTTTTCCCTCCACTCCTGTTAGCAAAGATCTGTGTTCTCAAATCATATTTCTTCATATGTTGGAAAGTATAAGCATTTTAGCATAAATATTTTCTCAGATATTGTCTTTTAACTACCAAGCATTTATCTTTCACAGATATTTTACAAGGAAAACCTCTCTAAATAAGCCATCTCTATGCATTGCTCCAAATCATAAGCCTTTTAGCTATATCTCTTTTGGCAATAATATAGATTTATTAACGGAAATGCCAGAATAGGATTCTACACAGAGGTCAAGATATACCAAATAGTGAATTTAACTTTGACAATGAGATCTTACATATTTTTGATCCCTCAATATTTAGTTTGATCTATTTTCCTCCTTGTGTTATAGGAATCCATGTTATCTTTCCTTCTGCAAATATTTCTTTTCAGCAACTGCAATTAGGTGAAAGATTTTCAATAAAGTTTTTTTCTTTTATTTTTAATTCCCTTCTTAGAAAGCTGTGCTGAAAGAAATCAACTAACGCTAAGTGAAATGGGACCAAAATTTATAAATTTGTTTGCAAAAGAAGTTCCATGTCATTGCAAACCACATACATTGATCTACTCAAAGGTAAAATTCTTTTAAAACCCCCATTGATGAAAGGCAGGAAAGAAAAAGTACATACTTCTACAGTCAAGTTTCTTTTTGTTTGTTTGTTAATTGTTTGCTCTGTTTTGTCTTAATATTCAAGATCAGTTTCATGACAGAAATTTTGTGGTCTGATTACTCTAACAGGAGATACAAAATTATTTATAAATTTAAACTAATATGGCTTATCTTAATTGTTTTAACAGTATTTCTAGTGAGAGGAAAGTATGAATTCTATGCACACCAAAATGAATCTGATACCTATTTTGGTCCCACAAATTAATATTGCTTTTACCATGAAGCTGTGCTTCACTGAAATTTGAATATGTTTTGTCACTACAAAAATTAATTATTTAATCTTCAAGTTTAAACTAAGAAATTCATTTTTAAAAGGAATTTAACACTAGTATTAATAATAAAATTAGAGCTTTCACCTTATCCAAAGTGAACTTCCAGACACTGTTTTCACTTCCTCAATTGGACGTGAATATCTTGAACCAATTGTTAGAACTAATTCACTTACTTATGAAAATCAAAAATTCTTTGTGAAGGATCTAATACTACTAATATAACTGATACTCATAAGTATTACTACTTTTGGGTCGGGCGGTGGTGCAATGGGTTAAGCGCACATGGCGCAAAGCACAGGGACCAGCGTAAGGATCCCGGTTCGAGCCCCTGGCTCCCCACCTGCAAGGGAGTCACTTCACAGGCGGTAGAGCGGGTCTGCAGGTGTCTATCTTTCTCTCCCCCTCTCTGTCTTCCCCTCCTCTCTCCATTTCTCTCTGCCCTATCCAAAACCGAACAACATCAACAGTGATAATAATAATAACCACAATGAGGCTACAACAACAAGGGCAACAAAAGGGGGAAAAGATGTCCTCCAGGAGTGGTGGATTCATGGTGCAGGCACTGAGCCCAGCAATTACTCTGGAGGAAAAAAAAAAATTACTACTTTTATTCTGCTCAAAGTGCCAACATATGACTTCAAACACTTAAAAGTTTTGTACACTCTAGGGTAAAAATAAAGAAAACTTGGAATTTAAAAAATGAGTGAGATTTAGAATAGTCATTTGACATAAATGAAAAACAATGCCAATGGATCTGTAAATACGCCTTTTGCAGATTCATATGAGCATTCTTTATCTACAAGAAAGTGTTCTTCAAATAACTACCATTTTTAAATTAGCTACTGATGTCTTGTTAACAAATTTTGTCTTCTGTGTCTGTGTAGTGATTTGTCACAGTGTTGGTAAACATTTACATTTACTGCAAGTTATATGTTCATCATTTTCATAAGAAATAGAAACAGTAATTAACTTTCCAGTAAATATACACTTTTTGTTTTCTGAGCTTATTGCTGTCCAGAAGGTCTATTTAAAAAAAAATGTTACTAAAGAATAAATAAATTGTGGATTTAAATTATAATAAAAGGCAAAATTATTACCTGGAGAACATTTTCTTTGTGAGGGTTGCTCAGGCTCTATTTCCTGCATGGGGCCAATATTTTTCTATAAATCTACCCCAGTTTTCCACAATAGACACAGTCCCTAACAGCAGATATCACAGTGACTTGCAGCCCTACTGGGACCTCAGCACTTGGCTGGCTGAAGCTGAAAGGCAGTAGATGCAGCAGTTTCAGATCACTTCTCAACAGCCCCATCTACCCACTGCCAAACCTCCCCTCCAAGCCCAAAGAAGGGAAAGAGTTCTCCAATCCAGCTTCCACTGCTGAGTGCACTTTACAACCTCAGTAGGTATGCTGCACCTTGCACTTGAGAAGGAGGCACTAACTAGCTAGTTACCTTGGATTTAGAATTAGGTGAGAAGAGAGGAGTCATTGCTGGCATCTTACAGCCTTAGATACAAGTTAAAATGAGAGCTCAGCAGTGCATGCTTTGCACTTATAAAACCCTGGGTACCATCCTAGGCACATAAAATAAAACAAACAACAACACAAGCCCAAATAAATGAGGCCTCAGTTCACTGAAACTTCATCTTACAAATCAGAACAAGGAAGGAGTCAATGCTGCTCCTGCCTTATATTTATGTATTTATGTATGTATTTATTTATTTATTTATTGCTATCAGGATTATCTGCTGGAGCTGGAGCTGGAGCTGGAGCTGGAGCTCAGGGCCTGAACTACAAATCCACTACTCCCAGTGGTCATAGTTCCTTCTTTTTTTTTTTTTTTTTTTTTTTTTTGCCAGAGCACTGCACTGATCAGCTCTGGCTGGCTGTGCAATGGATTGAACCCGGGACTTCAGAACCTTAGGTATAACCATTATACTATCTACCCCGCTTGCCCCCCCCCCCTTTTTTAATAAGACAAAGAGAAATTGAGAGAGGAAGGGAGACAGAGAAGGAAAGAGAAAGATACCTGCAAACCTGCGTCACCGCTCATGAAGCATCCTCCCTGCAGGTGGGGATGAGGGCTGCAACCCAGATCCTTGAGCATGGTGATATGCCTGCTTAACCGGTTGTGCCACTGTTCGGCTCTGCTCTTCCCTTATTTTAATACAATGAATCAATGTTCATCACTTGTTAAATAATAATATTAATAGTAGTAGTAGTAATTGTTGTAGCCATATCCAGGATAAATGCTAAAGTGGTCAGATGTGGAGATCACAATCAGGGACCAGGTCTCCCTTGGACAAATTGAGAAGTACTATCAATCTATGTTTCTATGTTTTTGAATTTATTTTGAGTCCCAGACCACACCCAGAGCAGTCCTCCATATATTGGAAAAGACTGTGCCCCAGTCAGCTCCTGCCCATGTTCCATTTGTCCCCTGTCCTCTTTTTTCTTACCAGAGATGAACCTAAAGATGGAGGCCAATTGCTAAGAATAGATGCTTGGAAGGATTCTGGACTGTTGTTGGCTGGGAAACCTCCACAATTGACAATTGTTGGCCTCAAGCCCCGCAGCTGAGTGTAATTCCTGATTTACCTAATCACCCCCCTCCTAGAGCTCCTGCTTTCCAGCCAGGTCCTCTGTTCTTCTTTACCCTCTGTAGCCAAATCCTTGCACAAGTCTTCCTGAAGGTCTCTACAGTCATCCTTCATATATACTGTTCCCTCGGTTGAGATGCCATTTGCTGACTGACACCCAGCCACAAGGCTTTTCTTCCACAAAGAAGTTTAGTTAACATTTCTGGGAAGGTGCTTCACACTGAGCATCCAGGACACCTCAAGCTCACTCCATCCATCCCATCGTGCTATTTTCATAATCATCTGCTAACTTGGCTCCTTTCACCTGTGATCAACCTGAGTGCAAGATGCTAAGTATGTCTCATTCTGCCATTACCTACCACCATACCTGGGACATAAGAGGAATAGCTCAGAGAAAAATAATGAGTTTTGAAATTCCCCCAACAGGGGAGGGTCTCCCCAACATCTTTGGGACCATACCTCCAAGAAATTTTAAAGGTGAAGTTCTTAAAATGACAGTTACCCCTTCTCTGTCAATAAGAATGAGTTCATTATCCTATTATATCTTCCCCAGGGATCTGGGGGTGAGAGGACACTCCTATTAGTAACCCCAGTTTATAGCTAGGCAAATGGAGGTGCATGAAGGTTAAAAGCCCCAGGTCAGCCCAGGAGCTGGACCTGTGATTGACCATCAAATCATGACAGCTCACATGCAGCTGGGACATCTGTCCTCCAAGCCCCACTACCTCCAAGGACTCAGCTATTTTATTATTATTATTATTATTATTATTATTATTATTATTTTTATAGACTCCAAAAAGTCCTCTCTCTAGATGAAGTCATCCTGACTTCAAATATCTAAAGCAGCTATTTTTTTTTCCCTTCAGCATTTGAAATGTTTTTAAGGGTTTATTTCAAACACCCTTTTCTTTGAACTGATTGTTCAGAACTTTCATTCCACTTTGTCAGTGTTTTTTGTAGTCAGCTCTGATTTCTAAAAGGTTTTTTATTTCTTCTCTATTAGCAGCCACCACCTGCTTACTGTTTGGATGGGGTTTTGCTGTATTTTCTTTGCTTTCATCTATTGAAATGGATGAGAGGAACCTGAGGTAATGAAACCCCTCCCCCCAACTCCCCTATTTTTAAACTCTTCCTGCCACTGCTAAGGATGCAGGAAAGAATGGAAAATTCCCAGAGTGTTGATAAGTCCACTGGAGTCTGTCTGCCTTTCTCCCTAGGCCCAGTGAGGGAGCAGTGGGCACAAGAGGGCAGAGATGTGCCTGAAATTCTTGAAGTGTCTCCACTGCTGCTGTCACAGCCCAGTCAGGACCCTTGGTGACCAGGCCTTCCAGGCTAGGAGCCAAAAGGTGTCTGTTTTTGTTTTAATGGTGACTCACTGGCTGCATCTAGGGACTTTGGTGTCATAGGCTGGGGCCCCGCCTCTGAAGACACTAGCTTGTCCCATTGTTGAGTAATATATACACACTGGCCCTTATGGGAACAGTCTCACATACAAATGCATACATATTTTACCAGTTCATCCTGCCCTCCAGGTTTCAAGTTTAATGAACTAAACATCCTCCATTAATCACCCAGACAAACATTATTTACTCCACGTGGAAGGCTAAATGATTAGCTGCAAAGACCAGGGAGGACTCTACACAGTTCTTCCCTATGCTACATCTTCTCATACCTTCCAGAACCAAGTCCTAAATCCAGAGGTTCTACAATCTTCATCCTCTTCTCTTACCCATCAGATTCCGGAAGTGAGATATCTCATATATCTCTGTCACTAATCTGCACCCCCACCTGGGAAACAAACAAACAAACACTGCCAATTCCAGAAAAGCATGCCCATGATAGATTTCCGTCCAGAGGGGAAGAAAGTGAGCTTGAGTTCTTTTCCCCAGATGATCCCATAGCCACTAGGTCAAGTGCATTGTGCTTAATTGTGAGAAAATGTAGCTAAAGTAGGCACAATACCTGAGGCTCTTTGACATCTCTGAATAGCCTTTGCCTATATTCTCTAGTACCCAGCTTATAGCTGGGACAGCCACTCAGTGCAAGTGTAGAGTCCAGGAAAGTAGGAAGGAGGGAAGAGACTGCTAGGGGTAGGGAGGATCTGCTTGGGGAGTTAACTGAATGGTATAGTGGTACCCACATTGAGCAGGAAGGATTTTTGCATTAGCAGACACCCCAACTGCCCTACTCCTACAGATAAAAGGCATAGCTTGGAAGCTGACATCTCATTTGTTTCTTGTTGAAAACAGTAATGTCCTATACATTCTGACCCCACTGAAATCTAAGGTGATTGGTGTGGAACTGCCCATCACCTGGCACAGAAAATGGTGGTGTGATCATGTAAGGGTCGGAGATGCCTTCTGCCCTTTGTCTCCCCGGCTGCGCTCACCCTACCCCCCACCCACTAGCCGGCAAGGGCCCCTCCCCCTTACACAGCCAATCCTTCCAGGGTTTCTGCATTTGGCCAGAGGTCTAGCAAAGCCATTCTCAGGCTGTACACTGCTTTAGCCCAACACTAATTAGTAATGCAATCCTGCAAAGAGTGAAGCTGCCTGCCACCTCCTCTCACTCATAGTGATTTATGTTCAATTTGTATAAATGGAGAAAATGAGATTTCAAATTTCAATGCCATTTCTGCAATGAGGTGATTAAAAGAGAGAGAGGTATCGCCTTCCACTGTATAGAATATTGATCCCAGTGCTATTTTCCTTTGCAATAACCATTAGCTCAGTATTATTTGCAAACCTCTAATGTGAACCTGGAGATGTAATTTACATTTGTGCTTCACTTATTTGCTTTAACAAAACAGCACAAAAGCTTTGAGTCTTTCAATCTATCCATATTGTCATAAAATTAGCAGATTGAAGGGGGAAAATTATATTCAAAACCGTAACTTCCCATTAACTACCGCAAGACCCAACACTTTGTTCCAAAGGAAAAGCGCATCATGGTTAAGCTCCTTTCTTATTCTTTGCCTCATCTCTCTCTCTTCCCTCAACTTGGGACAAAGAATCAATAAGAAAACTTTTAAAAAGGGAAGCATCCCAAATCCTGATGCAGATCAGCTTGGGTGCTCTGAGCCAGCCACCCTGATGAGAGATCTGATCCCCTAGGATCTTTTCACCAGAGACACTTGGTCCCTGTGCCAAGTGCCAGCACATGCCTAGCTCAGAGGTCCAGACACGTGCGGGGCCTCCAACCACCCCCGTGGAGCTTCCTGAAAGAGAGGGGGGAACACACCTGGGTGGTGGCTGGAGGAGGTGGAAGAAAAGGGAAGGAGGAGGTAATCATGAATAAAAGCGCAGGGCTGTGTTAGGGCAATTCAAGTGGCAGTTCGTCAACCTCAGACTCTTAACAAATAGGCCACGCAGCTCAGCTCTCTCATTTCTTGTCTCTGCATATCCATCAGCTGCCTACCACTGCCTACCAGACCCTGGAAGAAGAGAACAAGAAAAAGAGAGGGGGGTAGCTAATGACCCATAATTGCCGTGATAGTGGGAGAGGGGCCAGGCAGCTGTTTTACATTCCTGGTATGTATAGTATGCAAATATCGACAAAGACTCAACACAGTTTTGCTATTGTGGATCCGGAGGGTAACCAAATTAGCCTTTGGCAGCCATGGTAATTGGGAGGTGCTGTTCCCATTAGGAGTCCTGCAAATTATGAAGAAAAATGGACCAAGGGCTTTGTCACAAATAATAATACCAAGAAGAAAAGAGCAGGCGGCTGTCTTTTCTTTTCTCCCCCATCCCCCTACCCTTTGCCTTTATTTTTTTTTAAATTTCTGTATTCTGTTGTTAATACCTCTCCATTGGTAATAAGGAAACAGTCTGAAATCCCCCACTAAATGATACATGAACTTGATGGCAAGAATGTCAAGTTTGCAAGGGGGAAGAATAGAGCTGGTGGTGAGAAGTCCCCTTTTCTGCCCCAGAGCCTTGGGTCTGCAGATGAGAAAGGTGTGGAGGTGCTGGAACAAACAGTGGCCATCACTCTGGGAGTGAGTGAGGCCATACAACTGATGTGTTGGAGAAAATGCTATTTCTGAGGATTGTCCTCTTTTTATTCCAATAATCTCGAGAACATGGCCTCCTGAGTCATAACTGGGTTTTGTCTTTCATCTCGCTCTCAGAGTCTAAAGTTCTGGCTACCACTAACATCTTAACAACTCAGGAGGTCAGACTGGCAACCTCTGATCATGATACATTAAGTCCCAACCTCATGCAGAAAAGGGTTTGAGACTTAGACTTTGGGTATTATTCCCTGGAGAGAGAGCCGAATTCCATGTCCCCAGGAGCTGGGTGCCTGGTGGCCAGATGGGTCACTGGAATATCAGATGACGCTGCAATGAGCTCAGCCCTTTGTGTGACAAGGGTGAAGCGAGGAGAACGACCAGTGCAGGGTCAAAATGCCTCAAATGAGCGGCATAGCATGGGGGGGAAGAGCAAAAGCTCCAAAAGCTACAATGTGAAGGACCTTTCAGAAGCACGCTCTCCTTTAAAGCAATCAACTTCCAATTTCCCTTATTTTTAGCATTTGTTTGTTCTGACAGAAGAATGCTTTCCATGAAAAAGGCCTCTCTGGAAATGCAATGTCTTTCATTTATGTTCTTCCAGTGATATGGGAACATTTCACGCATTGCTTCAGCACTTATTTTTATCTTACATTTCATAAAATGTATGATGCTAAACATGGAAAAGAACAGGAGCCTTCCACGTGGATAGGAAAAAACAGAATTTTCATAAGGTTTGAAGTATCATCAGAGACACAGCTACAAAAGGCTTGTGACAATTTTGTCCTCCAAAGAGGAAATGGCTAGTCATACACATTTGGAAAATTAACATAAAAAAACATGAGAAAAGACTGAAAATAGATCAGGTCACAACAACACAATCAGAGAAGAAAAAAAGAGTGGTCCACAGGTGGATCCAATAGTGACCTGGTTGTGCTGGGGGTGGAAGTTGAGGGGGAGCTGAGTAAACAGGCTGACCAAGGTGCTGACCCCTTGTCCTTTCAGAATATTAAAACCCACCTCAGTTGCCTAAGAAATAACTGTGCAGCTTCCCCCCAAACCACCACTGGATTCCTGGATAGTCTAGAAGAATAGTGAACTGTTAGGTACAATCCATGTTCATGTTTCACATCTCTCTCTTTTTTTTTTTTTTTGAGAATTTTTCTTTTTTTTTTAAAGATTTTATTTATTTATGAGAAAGATAGGAGGAGAGAGAAAGAACCAGACATCACTCTGGCACATGTGCTGCTGGGGATCAAACTCAGGACCTCATGCTTGAGAGTTCAAAGCTTTATCGCTGTGCCACCTCCCAGACCACGTTTCACGTCTTTTTAATTAAATTAATTTTTTATTTGAGAGATGGAGACACAGAGAGACCAGAGCACTGTTAAGCTCTGGTTTATGGTGTTGCAGGGGATTAAACCTGGAACTTTAGGGCTGTAGTCATGAGAGTCTTATGTAACCATTATGTTGTTTTCCTCACCCACTTCACATCTTTTTGAAAAGAAGCATGAGTGGTAAAAACAATCTCTCTCGAATATATGTTTTTGTTTTTTTAAGGAACAATATGTCTGCATAGTTAGGACCTCTCATATGTGCAATTTCCCTGATCCAGGTCATTTGTTATTTTCATTTACACAGAGATAGAGAGAAGGAGAGACACTACTGCACCATAACTCCCTTTTGTGCTTTGCCAGGACTCAAAAGTGGGACCTGTATACAGCAAGGCAGACATCGTATCTGGTGAGCTATCTTACTAGCACAACGTGTTTTGAAGAAAAAGCCTTTCCATTTGATGATTCTATTTAGATTTATGTTTTAGTTCTGCCTTTTGACCTGCCAGACATGTGGCATCCAGGTCCTGTTTGGTCTCCAGCCTCTTTTCTTTCTTCACTCTTCAGAACTTCTTATTAAATGTTTTTCATTGTCTGGAACCCAACATATGTTCACCTCTTGCTTTCAAACAAACTACTTCCTCTGCCTGCCAGGATTTCCCTCTGCACTGCCCTACTATCACACCAACATTTTCTTACACACAGAGACAAATGCAGGCATTTACACATGCTCACAAAGACACACATGCCCCATCAATGTGACTTACTCTTCTGTAGCTCTCAGCTTAGATGCTACTTCCCTGACCTCCCAGTCTGGGTTAAGCCCCTCCTCCATTCTCTCCTAATGACCAGTGGCAGACAATTTACAATGGCCTCAGTTACCAATTACAATGTCCTCAAACTATTTGCTTTTCTTATACCCTGAGCTCCATGAGCACAGGCATCACCTCTCCTGTTCACCATGGTGGTTCCCAGTACCTAGAATAGTGCTTGTCACATAGTAGTTTCATCATAAACCTGTGTTGAATAAATGTAGTCTGATTATTTGAAAAGCTACACTAAGTAGACCAAAGCTTAATAGAGGACCTAAGCCACCATTTGATAACTCTCTCTAACACTCTGATTTTGCATCAGGGAATTCTCCTTCCAAGAAAGCCCAGGAATCCCAGAATCCCATTGGTTGATCCTCCAACATAAAAAACAGACCAACATATATTTCAAATACCAAATTAATTTGATGGTGTTTATTGTCCTCTTGGGCTTTGCCATGCCCAAGAATTTCATTCTAGCCCAGAATCTGCCTTGCTTCCTCCTGAATCTCTGGCTTCTCCTCCCATGTTTTTTCTTTGTGGGAATGAAGTATATTTTTATCTGCAAATCTCATGAAGAATGTTATCATTCAGTGTGCTGTACTTTGTTGCACACTTCAGGATCTCAGGCTTTACCCATAACCCAGAGCAAGACCACTTCAACCCTTGCAAGGAATTCACAAATGCTGAGATTCACAAATTTCATTCACCATAAGTCCTATTCAACTCAAGTTATTGAGTATTTATATCTTAGGCCTATATGTGTTAGACCATAAAAACCTACTTGAAAAAAATAAGGTGTAAAAGATGACAGCTACAGAAAAGATGAAATGATGAGAAATAGGACTGGAGATTGGAGCCTTGTAGAAGAATAGTGTTCCTGAAGCTCAAATATTTTGCTACTTAGAAATCACAAGGGTTTGACCTTGAGGTAATTTGAAGGGGTTGTAAGTAGGAATAGTGGCTGGAGTAGAGGATTCCTGAAGAGTTTTATGAAAAGATAAGTTGGAAGAGAGCCCATACTGCAAGAGCATTGAAAAGCAAATTTAAGAGTCCACTTAATGGCGGACAGTTTGAATATGGTATTGTAGGGCAGAGTCACTCCAATGTGTTTTGAAACACTTCCAGGAAAACTTTTATTAATATCCATTATAGCAATGACCCAGTGAGTCATGTCTCTCTGTATCAACATGATTGTGCAGTCCCTTCCCACATTAACAATCAGCTAGGCATTGTGACTTGTTATGGCCAATAGAACTTTAGTAAATATGATGCCTGCAGAAGTTTGAAAACTGCTCATGCATTGGAGATTATCTCCTCCTGTTCTTATTGGAAATCCTTCCACCATCATGTGAAAGAAAGCCAAGACTAGTCTCACTGAAGATGAGAACCTTGAGAAACCAAATGGAGAGAGAGGTCAAGCTGTCCTAGTTGATTCCACTGAGGACTGAGATATAAGTTAGTTTAGCTGACACTATATAGAGCAGAAATGAGCTCTCCTAGTTGAGAACAGTTCAAATGGCCTACTTGCAAATGATTGAGAAAATATATCATTTTTTCGTAAAGATTCTAATTTGAGAGAGAATAATTTAGTATTCAGCAATAGATAACTGACATAGGTCCACAAGAAAGGAGTCTACAAGAACCTGAAAGAACAAGATCACTCTTTTGGGAACTGGTAATAAGAGGTACAAACACTGTAAGAAAACTAAAGGTTATCTTTGAGGGTCTGGTCAGAATTGTAACCATATCATAGCACATTAATACAGCAGTCATAAGGGTGGTAAAGGAAAGAGGGGCAGCTTATTATGTAAAAAATGAGAAGAGTAACATGACCATTACTGGTTGGAGTAGGATTAAAGGAAGGCCAGAAAGATGGAAAGAATAACAGATTCTATAGCATCTGTAATTTCAGGTCAAATGGCACCCCATTTCAAGAACCACCTAAGTGTGGGGGACCATAGAGATAGCAGGGTAGGTGCATGATTAGAATCTTTCTTAATGGCTGTCTCTTAACATACGATTGCAGCAAGAAAACAGTGATAGTAGATGGTATTTCTATTATACTAGGAAAAGTTTCACTGATCAAGTTTTCCTCACTGCAGACATTCACTGTGATTTGGGAAATCACAGAATGAAGTGATATGACAACACAAAAAAGGCTCACCAAAAGGTTTCTGTCAGCAAAGGCATTATTTTTATTCCCACCATCTACAACCACTATAGAAGTTGATGTGCAATTGTAGATTCAAAAAAGGTGACTGTTGTTAGGATTCAAAAAAGGTGACTGAGGATATCTGTTCTTAGCATCAAATGGGAGTTTCAATACCTATTGATTGACGGCCTTGAGCAACTTAATCTCAGTTTCATCATCTATAAAATAGAGATAAGAATAGTTCCTTTCTCATACGGTTATAATAAAGTAGTCACACATTCATAGTACTTATCATAGTATACAATACATAGCTTATAGTATAGTGTTAAAAACATATTTTTTAACACTATACTTTTATTTTTTTTAAAAATTATTTATTAATGAGAAAGATAGGAGAGAGAGAAAGAACCAGACATCACTCTGGTACATGTGCTGCAGGGGATTGAACTATGGACCTCATGTTTGAGAGTTTAGTGCCTTAGACACTGCACCACCTCCCGGACCACTACACTATACTTTTCAGTAGTTTCGTTCCCCACATTTTTGCAAAGTTTTGAGTACTTTTTGAGGGGAACTAGAATGATTTCACCATTTTAATATCATCAACTTCTCAGAAATCAAAACAATATTAATTAGGGAAAATGACCTCTTGATCATAGCATTTGAATCTGGCAGAAAGAGAAGAAAATTCTCTCCATTGCCTTCTTCCTGGGATCCTAATGTATTCCTGATGAAAATCTATGTACATGTTCAACTATATTTGTCTTTATTTCTATCCCATCTGGCTAGAAAATCCTCATTAAGATATGATTTAAGAACTTAAAGTTCATTAAAAAGATCATTTTATGACAAAGTGAGATGAGCAACATAGAAGTGATTCCATGTCTTCTCCAGATCATCCCACTTAGGGCTTTTTTCCAACTGAATCCAGCATAATTCATAGAAGCACTGAAAGTTGCCTTTCAAAGCTTTAGGACAATTCAACAATTAACACCCTTGTTATCTTCTGCTTTGGATCCAAATTGGAACAAATGCCACTGTTAGCAATTTCTTCTGTAACTTTCTTTGTTAAGCAGCATTATCTCAGAAATACTTCATCAAAAATCAGTTCTAGATAAATATTCACAAATAATTTGTTTTCAATATAATTTTCCCTTGCTTTCCTAAGAATAGAATGGGGGAGAGAGCAGTAAGATCATTTTACAAAAAGTATCTAAGTTCTTATTCAGAATGTTCAAAACTTCTTTCAGATTTTTTAAAGTAAATAAAACAAAGCTCAGAGTTATTGCAATGGTAATATAATTCTTTTAAGAGCAAGGATCAGTCACTGAAATCTGTATTCTACAATGTCAAAATCTGTCTGAATTGCACTTCAGTAAAATCACAAAATGGTAAAAGCATCTCTATTCATGCTATGTAAATATGAACATCATATAGAGTATAGAAACATAAGATTTACCATTTAAGTAATTGTTACAAATTTCTATTATACAATACCTTCCCACAAAATTGTATTGCAGTTACTAAAGTACTTATGGAAGAGTATCTTAAAACCTTTACATTTTGTGTCTTGAATAATATTTATGAGCTGTCATACTAACAGTCTTATCAAGAATCACACTGATGCTCAGAATTGAGGAATAACATCTACTGTTTTATATAGTGAATTATCTAGTTTAAGAATCTTTTAAACATTTTTATTATATTTATTTATTGGATAGAGAAAGCCAGAAATTGAGAGGGGGGAGAGGGAGAGAGGGAGAGAGACACCTGCAGACCTGCTTCACCACTTGTGAAGCTTTCCTCCTAAGGTGGGGGCTAGGGATTTGAACCTGGGTCCTTACACACTGTAACATGTGTACTCAATCTGGTGTGCCACCACCCGGATCCCTGGTTTAAGAATATTTAATGCTAACTCTAGTATTTTTGCAAACTTGTTTTCCAAATACTAAAAAAAGATTGAAAGTTTTCTGTATTTTTAAACTTTTTTTCTCTGTTTATTTATTGGATAGAGACAGCCAGAAATTGAAAGGGAAGGGGGTGATAGGGAGAGAGACAAAGAGACACTTGCAGCCCTGATTCACCACTGGCAAAGCTTTCCCCCTGCAGGTGGGAACCAGGGGCTCAAACCTGGGTCCTTGCACATTGTAACATGTACATTGATCCAGGTGTGCCATCAACTGCCCCCCCCCAAGTTTTCTGTATTTCTTAAAACACAGAGTTGTGAAGTCTTGCCCAAGTCCCATCATAAAACTTTTTAACCACACAGAAAACACTATAGGGTTGCTCTCTTATTGTTCACACCAGTGAATATTTTTATTTAAGTAATTAGCTCCTGGGTGCTATGATCAACACTGAATCAGTATGCTGCATATTACCAACCTTCATGATAACAAACTTTGCTTAACAAAATAAGTATGTGACAAAATAAACTAAAAACTAGTTCTAGGAAACTACAAATGTGATAGTGAATGTGTCTTTGTATGAATATGCAACCTGATGTTGGCTTTCTCACTATGACAAACCAACATCTTACTACTATGTTAAGTCTTTCTTTGTGGTTGTCATATTCTTAGAAAGTAGATATACATTTAATAAAAACTCATGAAAACATTCTTCCTTGGTCTGACTTTTTTTTTTTTTTTACTAATGGAATTTCTGTTAGTCAAGGCAAAGCTAAGCTTTGTTATAATAGCAAATAAATACCTAACCCTAGGTTTCTTGACACAGATTACTCCAAAGTTTGGTATAGTTCAGACAGTCCTCCTCTATCTAAAAGTTTTTAAAAAATCTGGGATGTGGCCTCTGATGCAGTTGTGTCAAGGAGAAAGAAATGAAAAAGACACCTTTTAATCTATCTTAGCTCAAAATAATATATGTCATTTTCTGTATTCTGATTCATTGATTAGAACTAGTCACCTGGTTCTAAGTGGATTATCTCAGAAATGTAAGCCCGAAAATTGATAACTGTTGAGTACCAACTGTCTTTGACACAAGCACTGAAATAAAATATTATACTTAAGTGATTTTGAATAAGCCTCAAAAAGTTTCAAACTAGATGTGAGTGATTGGTGCCAAAGCATTTACAAATACATGGCAGTCATCAAGTCATCTTTCACTGTGTGTATAATTATGAGGGTAACACTGAGTCTCATTGATTAAATAAGTATCACATACATATATAATACATTTGAAGGGTGTGTGTGTTCTTCATGCTTATAAATAATATGTATTAGAATAAAATTTCTTTGACCTACCTTAGTGGTTTTTAACTGATGGAAAATATGCCACCAAGGATCTTTGAATGCTAGGTCAAGTGTCCAAGAGATATTTGTGATATCACAGCTGGATGGGAGTTGCTACTGACATCCAATGAGTAAAAGGCCATGGATGCTGCTAAATGTTCTACAGTGTGCAAGTTACTATGAGCATGAATTATCTGGCCCCAAATGTCAGTGGTGCTGAGGTTGAGAAACCATGGTCTACCAGATGGACCATGAAATGCCAAGTGCTCATTGTGCTCATTGAGTGCTTTTGAATGAAGCAACCAGAAGCAATTGCTTCCTTCAGCTATGTATACACTCTGTTTTCTTGGCCTCTTGCTAATAGTTCCCAAATTAGTATCTCTAACTTTAATGTCTCTCAAATAGCATATATCTAATGACCTCTCAGTCATGTTTACCCAGATGTCCAA
The DNA here is from genome assembly GCF_950295315.1 of Erinaceus europaeus. Taxonomy (NCBI): domain Eukaryota; kingdom Metazoa; phylum Chordata; class Mammalia; order Eulipotyphla; family Erinaceidae; genus Erinaceus; species Erinaceus europaeus. Next base: position 136,484,331 of record NC_080163.1, read on the forward strand.
ATCATCTCCTTATATGAAATCTGGTCAAAAGAAAATGGAATCCATTATTGTCTCTTGCTTCTGATTCCAGTCTTCTTTCCACTTTATCTGATGTCACTGACCTCCCCACTCCCAAGACGGTCACTTTTCTTAAAAGAGCCACTTCTGACTTCTCTACCTTGCTATTCCATACACCCATCAACTCTAGATTTTCAATTCTGCTTACACTCCTGAATCTGACACCCTTTCCTGATACAAGGGAGCTGGTATCTTGTTTGTTCTACTCTTCCTTGTGTGAGCATTGATATTTCCATATAATAATATTGCTAGCCCCTAGTTGATTTCCTTAGCACCAGCTACTCTATCCTGATCCACCTTTTGCTGCATGCTAAAGTAGAAGCCATATCTGGGGTAAAATATGCTTAAGTACAAAATGTACATCTTCCTCCCTAATACATATACCTTGACATTTCTAACTTATAAATATAAAATAAGGCAGAAAATCTCTCTCATACATAGACTGTAAAGACTGTATTAGATTATATTATATAGAGATTCCCTAAGAATAATCCTTTATATATACAGGTGTTCAAAATGTTTCACCATTGTTTTCTGCTTCCACTGTTACATAACTTTCAAAATGAAATTTACCATTAAATCACTTCAATTTATAATTAACCGTCACCACCAAATGCCTCTAGTAATCTGTAAAATGTCTTAATTTACATTTGGCCACTAATTGTGTCTGTAATATTTCTTGGTGGATCTCTAATACTTTGACTACTGAGTCAAATATTAAACAAATATTACAATAAATAGTATAATAAATATGTAACTATTAAGTGTATCATAAAATATATTAATATATAATTTTCATATAATTATGTATTATAATATATAATTTACATGTTTGTATACTATACACAGGTATACTATTTTAATCTTATATAATAAATATGTCATATAAAATTATATATCCCCTCTCTTTTGTAGAGCTAGGTTCTCACAGCATGCATTATTTCACTACTTCTAAGTAACCTTTTTTATTTAAATAGAGAGGAAACACCACAGTATCAGAGCTTTCCCCATGCCATAGCACTCCTTTGTGGTATCAGGATTCTAACCTGGACAGTACATGTGGTGAGACATGTGCCCTGCCTACTCAGTGACCTACCCAACACATTGCCTATCTTTAAGTCGGGGTTATTATTTTATATTTTAGGTTCTTTTCATTTTAATATAGCCCTTAGTTTCCTTTTCTCAAAAGATATTTACTTTTGAGAGAGAAGGAGAGGAAGGACAGGGAGGGGGGAGGGAGAAAGGGAAGCAGGGAGAGAGATAGAAGTAAAGGAGAGAGAGAGAGAGAGAGAGAGGAGCTCCACTCATCTGTGGCATATGGTGGCATATGGAGCCTCTGTGGCCTCAAGCATGCAAGTCCTGTGATCTAACATTGTACTAGCTCCCTGGCTCAGTCCTTCTTAAAGTTTATTTTCTTTCCCTGCAATAATCTTTCCTCTCTGTTCTAACTTTTGTCTTTCTTGAGTTTCCTACTATTTTGCAGCTGGGAGTCTGGTTTGCTTCACATATACTATATATCCCTTTCTTGCTTGTGGCTCAATATCACTAATGCCCCACCTTCACAAACACACACACTGAGAGAGAGAGAACAGAGTATGCACACCAGTTAAACTGGTTATTTTATATTATTTATCATTTTTTCTAAAAACTTTCATAGCTACATAACCAACCAATCATTCTGACTGCACAACTAGCTTGATAAGTTCTATTACATAATATTCCAAGAAAAATCCTTGTGTCAGACATGTAGCAAAGCAGTATTCCCATCCCCAAAGTGACTGGAGGGAAACACAAACTTTAAAAAACCCAAAGAGCAAGAAATATAACTGTAATAGTCAGCAGGGATGGGTTAGAAATGAGTGACTTAGGGCTGGGAAGACAGCATAACGGTTATGTTCAGTCCCCAACACCACCATCATCCAGAGCCGAGCAGGGCCTCTTTCCTTACGTCTCTCTCATTAAAATAAACAGATACAATATCTTTATAAAAAAAAAAAAAAGCAATAGAAGGGACAATGAGGCCAGTGGGCTGCTAGGCTGGGTTGCTTGGGCTGCTAGGCTGGGTTGCTTTTTAATATTTTATCTATTTAAGAAATAAGAAGAGAAAGGGGAAATACAAAGTAGAACTTGGACTGAGTTTGGTGTATGGCAACAAAGCAAAGCACACTGGAGGAAGGGGGGAGGCTTTCAGGTCCTGGTGCATGATAGTGGAGGAGGACCTAGTGTTTTTCAGAAAATTGAGAAATTTTGCACATGTATCAAAAACTGTACTTACTGTAAAACATTAATCCCCCCAATAAAAATATAAAAAAGAAAGATATGAGTGATTGTTTCCGATCTGGCCAGTAACATAATCAGAGTTGGGCTGGCCTGGGAAGAACAGCCTCACATCTCCTCAGTCCCAGTGACACCACACACCAGTGACACCACACACCTCTTGAGGTCAGTGCTGCCCATTCATTCAGATGCCCTTTCCCAGTGCAACCCAGATAATTCCCTGGCTACTGAGAAGACAATTATCTCAAACCCACTGCTCCTGGGTGCCTGGCAGCCTGATGGGCAGATGCAAATGTAGCTGACCTTGACCCACTGAGACTTCTCTGATCTAAATTCAGTCTTTACCTGTGTCACCTGACACTCAGCCTCCCAGACCTCAGATCTGCTGGGAGGTAGGATAAAAAGGCAAATTAATGAAAGCTGTATCAAGTGCACCCTGGCCTGAGGTGTCCATGTGGCTTTTGAAATTGTCTTGCCTCCTGCCTGAAATGCCTGATTCCTTTCCACCTTGGGCTGTTCTCAAAACCAGTGGGCTTGCCACTTTACCCCTGGGCTGGGTGCCATCCTCCCTGGCTTCCTTTAGGGTCTCTTGATACTGGCAGCCAAAGAGTCACTTCCTTGTAGGTGCAGTTGGCATGCCTGCAAGTGTACTTAAACTTTGTGTCTGATCAAGTTATGTGTATTGGATCTGAAACCAGTTAGTCAATTCGTTCAGGTCCCTAAGTGGCGATTTGTGGTAATGTCTACATCAATACGAATGGAGCGGTTTGCTAGCTGGTTTACGTAAAGCAAATGGTTGCAAGAAAGGGGTTGTCTCCAGCCTTCTCTCTGCTAATGAAGATATGGCTGGAAATGGAAGGACAGCAATAGCGGCACAAGTGGGCACCTGAATGTACATGAACACTTAGATGAGCTTCGTTTTCTGGGCTCAATCAATTTGCCTCTTTTACTGCTCTTCCCTTCTGCCTTCCCAATGGCTGTTTTTTTGAATGTTTGCATGGAATCATTAGCACAATAATCACATTCTGTGTATATGAGCCCCCCCCCCCAAATCCAGAGTCAATCTGTGTTTTTATGAGGGAGTCTGGGTGTTAATACAAGCTCTATTTGGAGAAAGACAGCAAATGGGGGGTGTGGGGGGGAGTGTGGCATTAACTTCCTCCTCTCATTGTTTCTCTTTTGTCTAAACAGTTTCTGTGTTTGACTGCACAGGGGAGGAAACAGCCAGGCTAAGCTGGATTTATTTAGTGTGTGTCTGCATATCGGCCATATCTCTTTACTACTGTAGAGTACATTGTTTCTAATAATTGTGATGGATTGATACTTATGACTGGCTGGCAGAATTCCTTTAGCATGTTAAAAATATTACCTTTTATTCTTTGATCTAATGCATACCCTGGCGTTTCAGTCAGTTTTCAAATGTAATAAACAAACCTGAAAAGCAAATACTTCTCAAGAAAAGGAAGATACTCTGGATCCAAGATAGGTTCCTTTTAAAGCACTGCCCTCTACCAACCAGCTGAACCACCTAGCAATTTTTTTCTCCAGTTCTGATACATTCAGGTGAATCTTCTAGGAATTTGAATGCAAAGGGAATGCATAAAATACACTAAAACTCTGTAAGACAAAACTGCTTCATCTAAAATGGAGCAGCTGAAATCCACCTTGTTCTGGTCTACTAAGCTAGGCAGGAAGTAGAAAAATATCTGACTCAATTCTGAGAAGGGCTTTTTTGAGTCTCGTTTCTGACTTCACCTGCTGAGTGGAAATTTAGTCTCTGAAAATGGAAGTTTTGCCTATATAATCCCACTTCCATGTACTGGTCCCTTAGACTCCTTTGGAAATCTTGCCCCTGAGAAGATGTTAAGGCTCAGAAGCTTACCACCATCACCCCTGATCCAGCAACAATCCTCAGCACCTTGACAAGAGGTGCATTTGACATGGCAAAGACAAGTTGCATGGCTTAACAGTCAAGTGGGCTAAATGCAGACTGAATACTTGATTTCCACCATCTAATCAATGCACGTTTCTGAAATAAGCGGCTTTACATCTAGAGCCGTATGAATTTTTATTTCATTTTGTTTCCTTGCATTTTAATTTCCATTCTTTCTGATTGTTGGTTACATCACTTTTCATCATGGCTGTGCAGCAGAAATGCGGAGCACAATTTATGGAGCCTTAACATAAATATGAGGCTAGACAGAAAGAGAGCGACATATTAGTTTAGAATTTGCAGACTCTCACACACGGAGTGCACATCACTGATTTATGAAACTGATATAGCCTGTAAATTCTAAAGTAAGGCACTGCATGTGTAAGCTCCCAAAGAGGAAGAAGCACAGCCCCTCAGAGTAGCCTGAAGCTGGAAGGGACCCCAAACTCTGAAAACAAAGATGCACTAAATATTTAGCCTTTTGCTTTTCTTAGAAAAAATATCAGTGATGCCTCAAAGTGGCATAATGGTTTTCTCTTCATCAGTTAATAAGGAATAGGAAAGGGGTTTGGCTAGGTATTGCTTCTCTGCTTTCAGTTAGCATCCTCCTATTCCTTTTTTATTCTTCTCTATAACTAGGGGGGCACCTTGTATAAACATTTCCCAAGAATTTCCTTGCCAAATGGCTTCTGGTTAAGATCAGATGATATCTGGCATTTCAGTAGCCTGAAACGGGGTACGAGAAAAAAAAGAAGTCTTTTTTCCTTTCCTGTAACCTGTGCTTTTGAATGGCCCCATCTGGAAATTAGTTACTACTCCACTTTTACACTCTACTTCTGGTGAACAGCACTCTTCTGATTCTAGATTTTTCCAGATAGCCCTGGATTCTGTACCACCACACCTTCCTCTGTTCCTCTAGCCAGGAATGATAACAGCTTTCTGCTGTTCTAAGTCTCTGGGATGCTGTCCCACGGCCTCGTAGTACCTCTGAAACTAGATCCCACTTTAACTTCCCTGGGTAGATACTGAACCCTGACTCATTCAAGCTTAGAGATGGAGAAAAGCTTAGAGATGGTACCACCACCTCTGACTCATCAACATGAACACAAGGAGTGAAATACAAATCTTTCTAGTCTTTCCCAGTCCTCAGCCATTTTAGCACCATCTGACAAATTTGCTGCAACTTCATTAAGTACACAGAACTATTACTTTCTTGTTTCTTTGAAGAATGAAAGCTTCTACTGTGAACCTCAATAAATGCAACTGGAAACTCTCTGAGAATTCTGGCAACAAGAGCAGGAGGAGTGGGACTGGAGTTTGAAGTACACCTAAGGATGTATCTAGGAAAGGGCAGGAAACTCAATAGCACTGGGGAATGAAAGAAGGAATCTAAGAATTACAAGATGTTATCTTATAAAATGTATAACTTCTTTTTGAAAACAGAAACGACAATGTTGTCAGAGGTTCAAATGCTTATCTTAATTTAACTTCAAAATCCAGGCCTAATGACTCCCCCACATTCAAATTAACCATCCTGCTGACTATGTTATAAATAATTTGTCATCTCAGTTATGCAGCTTTTTGCAGCTATTTCTTTACTAAATCCAACTGCCTGCCAGTCATTTACATAAATAATATTAACAATGCCTTTGTTTATACTTTTAAGGTTTTCATGTGCATATTGAGTTGTGAGTTTCTCCCTTCTGCAAGCTGCTTCCTCAGTGCTGGAATTGCCTTTTTATTAGTATAGCAAAAGTAGTGGATTTTCAACTATTACTAAGTTTTGAAAACCACAAAAGAAAGGTAGGAACTCAAAGAGTGCAAATTAATAATTTTCAAATTACCTAGTAAATCTAGAGGTAGAAAAAGTGTAGGTCTTTTTTGGTCGATATTGACTTGGCAGCATGAGGGAGCCTAGGAGTATCTTGATGTGGTTTTGCTATATTAATATGGTTATATGTAAAGACAAATATGCAAGCTGTGCATTCAAGAGCTATATATCAATAAGGTGAAAATAAACACTTTCCCAACAGCCTGCAGTCTCAGCTCCTAAACAGTTAAAAAAGGGGTTTGTTGATTTATTTATTCATCAATTAATTTATTTATTTTTATTGCCACCAGGGTCATTGGTGGGGTTCAGTATCGGCACCATGAACTTACAGCTCCTTGTGGCCATTTTTTTCCCTCTATTTTTTTTGTATTTGTAGGACAGAGAGAAAGTGAGGAGATAGTGGGAGAGAAAGTTAGATACCTGCAGACCTGCTTCACTGCTCATGAAGCAGACCTCCTGCAGGTGGAGAATGGGGCTTGAACCTGGGTCCTTATGCTTGGTAATATGTCACTTAACCCAGTGCACTGCTGCTCAGCTTTTTTTTTTTTCCTAGAAGAATGATGGTTATGCCATCTTTCCAAAGGATGGGCATTTACATGAAATGTGGCATTCATGGTACAAACACAAGATGGTTCAAGGAATAATTAATTGTTTATCAAGGGGCCAAGTGTATTGGACCATGTCTCCCAAGTCTCAGGGTTGTACAGAAATTTCTGGAGTTATTACATTGTAAGTCTTAATGGGAAAAGGACACTGGTATGAAGATTCTGAAAAGGAGATGTTTATGTACAAATTTCATTGAGGCATGTGTTTGGGACTGATGCCTTTTTCATAAGATGAAGGGATCAGGACCTCATAAGGACAAAGATGAAATGTGATACAGAAAAAACCAAGGCCTCCTCTGAGTGGGACTTGTAGAATGGAATGCAGTCTGTTTCTGGGGAAGGGGGTTATTTATCTGTGGCAACTATTAGAGAGGACTTTGTTGAGAGTTATCAGCTTCCAATATTTCCAAAGGTCAGAGTACTTCAGTTTTGAAGTGGGAGACTGATCTAGATGACATGTGACGGAAGTTTCCACCAGAGTATAAAGGCAAGAAGGAAGGTGCAAATACCACTTTCATCTCTAATTGTATCCACTGCTCCTAAATGTGTGAACTATGTTCTCTTCAGAGACCTGAAGCTGGACTTGTTATCATAGGAAAAGTTACAGAAATAGTTCATTTAAGGAAGGCTCTCCACTGCATCTCAGGTAGTAGGATATAGAGTCCATATCTACTACATAACTAAAGAAAACCGGATGGCCTATAGGAGAAACTCAGAGGCTCCTTACTAGTCCCTTAAACCTTCTCAGTTAGGCCAGTGCAAACATGGGAGGCATCTCCGTGCAGGTTGCAAATGAGTTTGTACAAGAGATTTTGAGTTAATTAGTGCCCTTAGGTTTGGGAAATGTATGAGAAGCTGCCACTCTGTATTTGGCAGTTCCCTTTTTTGAACAGGTGGCAAGTGACTCACATATATTCTCTCAACTGGAAGAGGACATCTGTGTTGTTCATACTGTATGATAAGGAATCTCCAGTTTACACATTTGGGAAAACAGCTGAACTGTTTCCTAAGTTACTCATATTGTGGTACAAATATCCACCTGACACACAAACATGGAAGTAGTGCAGCTTTATGCTAGAAACAACTAAACCCAGTCTGAAAATCCAAAAGGGAATGTGATGTGTGGAGACTAAGACATTGTAACAGAGATCTCAGCAACTTAAAGAATAGATGGGAGTGAAGAAAAAGAAAACATGCAATCATTTCAAAACTCTATGCTGATTTTTTTTAATTGTCTCTCCTTATTAAGAACCTCCTTCCCTCTCCACACACAAACACAAGCACAACTCATAATTAGAGATTCTGAAATGAACCTGCTTAAGCATGAAATAAGTCAACTGATTAAAAAAAAAAAAAAGCTATTCCAGCAACTCACAAAAATAAACGATATCATTTATGAGCTCCTTCACTTCCAGGACATCTCACCAGCCGTCTCCCCTCCTCCCTCTCTGAACTGGGCTGTTAGTACTTATGATTTATAGGTCACCATCAATAATCTAAGCCATCGCTGGATTGAAACTGACAATCAGACCAGTCATCTAAATTAAACAGGAATATGAGTCTTTTCTGAAGGACCCATTATACTAGAAGAATTCTGCTAAAGATACCAAGACATTATTGAGAATACCTCATAGCAGGACTCAAACTGTGAACAAAATGGAAAATGTCTCAAAGAGCTCTCAGAAGTAATTAGAAAAATTAAAGGAAACCTGGAAGAAAGATGTGTGGTGTGAAGAAGATGGGGGTTCAGAGAGTCAGCCCTGCCCTGCCCATGTCTGGAAACTCTGCCCCTGAAAGACAGACCTCACTTGGTATCCCTCCCTGAAAGGTGTACAGCTTCCAAATGGGCCTTCCATCCAACTATGGAGAAAAGGTTTGGTTGCTACTATGCAGAATTTTTTTTTTTCTAAACAAAGAGCCATTTATTTACTTTGATAGCCTCTCAAGGGCCATTAAGGAAAATAGCCTGAAACAAACACACTTATTTTCTTTTTTCTTCTTTCTTTCTTTTCTTTTCTTTTCTTTTCAGGGGTGGTGGTGTTTGTTTTCTTTGTGTCCACTGCCAATGAGACCCACTAAATGGAGTTAGTTGGAAAAAATCCAGGATATTTTTTGATTAAAGATATTGGATGAGAAAAATGAAAAACCACTATTCTATATTCCCATTCAGAAGGGGTCATCATGCTTCCCTTGTGTCTCAATTGGAAGTGTCAGAGATGGGCCTCTGATTGCATGACAATATTAATTACTAGGCTGGTAGCCTATGAAGTGGACTGGACAAAGAAGTCACTCTTCACTACATGGTTACTAACCACTCATGCCCTCACTCATGGGGAAGCATGGCTTTCAGATCTATCTACAGGATTCTCAGAGGGCAGATGGAGAAGCAGAAGAAAAAGCTGTAAGCAGGTTGAAGTCATGGCAGAGGAGAAGATAAAAGAATTTGTGTCTTAATGTCTCCTCTTTTAAGTAAATAAATAAATAAATTTAAAAAAAAGAACTCGTGTCAGTCAGAAAAACAGAAATACAAGTAGAGAAAGACATCAGTTAATTTCTCAGAGGTACCCAATGTAGTCAATGGATTTTCTAAAGTGGAAGGAAAGGGCATTAGCTGCTAAAGAAAAGAGAACCACAGGATGACAGTGGGCCACTGAAACATGAGAACAACTGGATGTCCCCAAATGATGCTTCAATTCTTTTCAGACTTCAGCTGTGTGCTCATGAAATGGTTTTCCTCCCTTTTCATTTTCTTGGCTATCATTAAAATAAATATTAATTGAAATAAACTCAGATCATCTTGGCTCTTTATGACACACAGCACTTCCATGATACATTAGTGTAAAAGTGTCCAACAAGGTGGCAAGCTGTTCATAATGCAATCATTGTTTTCTCTTGTGACTTTATGGGCTAGTGTGATCGAGTCCACTGTGTCTAATTCATTTGGAACTGTTTGTTTGCTTCCTGTCTTTCTCAAGGGATATTCTAGACAGAGCTAGATGATGTACCCTGGTAACAGGAGCCAACAATTACCCCACTGTGGCATGTGAATATCAATGATTTCATCTGGGTGGTACTTGTTGCCAAGTGGGTGGTTAGGTGACAAGTCAAATGTGTTTGCCTATATACTTAGATTTACTTGTGTATGTGCCTCTCATTGCAGGGTCTAGGTGGCAAGGTCACTTGGGAAAATAATAGCTGTAGCCCAGGGTAAAGCTACAGCCCTTTGCTCTTCAAATGTCAAATGGGCACACTGACAACTATGGGATTCCTATGATTTTACTTCATAACTGCTCACAGATATGGGAAACCTGGGTGGGAAATGCCACCTGGCTTACTGTGAGACATGTCTGTAAAAGGTGGTGACTATACATGTCTGCTTCTGGTGGTCTTTCCACATTGGCACCTACTACATGAAATTGACAGCAGAACATCTCCTTTTCACAGTCTGATTCCTGTGGCTTTTGGTTACCATCCTGTCAACTACAGACCAGGTTATGGCTTAACTGCAAAAACCTCTTCTTGAATGGGGACATAAGGAAGAAAAGAATAGGAACCACCACTGAAGGGTGAAGCTGCAAAGTGGATATCTATTGAAATACATTACTAAAGAAAGATAGGGAATACCTCCTCATCTTGGAAAAATATAATCAACTACTGAATTGATCCAATTTCACCATAGAGTAAATGGATACAATTGGTATTTTGGAATTATTTTTGATCATCTTCTCCCAAAAATAATGGTAAAAAAATTCTGAAGAAATAAACAGGGGATTATGTTCCTTAGAAGAAGAAATAAGGGTAATAGTTGGTCATATCCTCATTAAGAAATATTGTTCTGCTCTTGACATATTTTTTAAAAAAAATTATATTTATTTTCCTTTTTGTTGCCCTTGTTTTTTTATTGTTTTCTTTATTTTTTTGTTATAGTTATTGTTGTTATTGATGTCATCGTTGATGGATAGGACAGAGAGAAATAGAGAGAGGAGAGGAAGACAGAGACGAGGAGCGAAAGATAGACATCTGCAGACCTGCTTCACCACCTGTGAAGCAACTTCCCCGCAGGTGGGGAGCCGGGGGCTCGAACCGGGTTCCTTATGCAGATCCTTACGCCAATCCTTGCACTTTGCGTCTCGTGCGCTTAACCCACTGCACTACCTCCCGACTCCCTTGCTTTTGAAATTTTTATTTACTATAAAACCCAAAAAGTAATGGAGTCATAAATGGAAGAATATGATTATTATTTGAGTTGACAACAGAATTAATAAAAATCTGATTACCAAGCAGAAATAAAAAATAATGCTATAGTTTTATTACAACCCATATCCTGACAACTTCTCTCTTAATTTTTCTTCTAAATACTTTCTTTTACCAACCCACAAACCTTCATCTTTGGGAGAAAAATTATTGTTTTAATCTCAATGTTTTATTTTCATAGCTGTGAAATATACAGTGGCAAGAAGATAAACTAAATGAGGAAAGAAATAAGTGACCTCAAATCAGGGAGTACATATCAGTTTGTTTCATTTCTTCCTTCCTTTTTTTTTTTTTTGAAAGTGGGAAAACCAAAAATATATATCTTAAACCTCAACCCCTCATGTAATCTCTCCATATTACTTTTCCTATATTTGTTCCTACATAAAAATCTACCTAGATTTCAAAACCAATTTCTCCTTTTTCCTAGAACCAATCGGATATTGAGTGTGTGAAAAACATGGTATCTTTTTTTTTTTTTAAGGTAATTATCAGAAGGAAGGAAAGAGAAAGAAAAATAAAGAGATATGACACAAGGGAACTGGGCCAAATGAAGACAAAGCAATGCACTTAACCCACCTGGAGAGCAAATCGGACCAGCAAGGCACTCTCAGCCAATCGCCTGGGTCTGCAGCAGGGAGGAAAGTCGGCATGGGTTCATTTGGCCGAGGAGTGTGTTTCATAAACCTTACGGTGCAGCTATGAAAGCTATCAGGATCTTCCCACGTTTCCTGTCATTCTGTGGAGATTGGCTGCTGGAGTGTTGGGTGGGGGTAGTGAAGGGAGTGGAGGTGGAGGGGGGATGAGGTTGGTTGGGTTGTTGAAGGGAGGAATTGCCTCTTAGGGGAAGCAGAATCACACAGGAATTTATTTTAAGTGCATATACAAAATGAAATGAAGAAAAAATCCAGGAGTATGCCTTTCGGGTCATGTGAGGGAGCCACTGGCAAAGATAATAATATATGAGCGAAGGGGGAGAGAGGCAAAAGGATTTCTATTATTCGGGACACCAGTGAAGCACACTGAGGCAGCTGGAAGATTAAATTAAGTATTATATCTGCTGACCCTATTGCCATGGTTACCGGACAGCGGAAAATATTAATCAACCCAAGGCTTTTCAGATGAATGTGCTTGAAAAAATACAATAAATATAAATATAAATGTATATTCTCCCTGTTCCGCTGTCTATATGTGGAAAGTCAGATAGTAGACCACCAGATAACAGAGATAAACAACAACAACAACAAAAATTCTGCGTCTCTGAGAAAGCTTATATTACTTATGGAAGGCAAGGCATGAAAAGTAGGGTTGACCACTTGCTTGCTTTCTCTTTAACTGATCTCTTTCCACATGGTAGGAACCCACATGGTTGTTGTCTGTAATTATAATGTCAAGGGATGAGCTGACTCTATTTTGGGGAGATCTGTCCACTCACTACGTAGCCAAAACCCTGGTGCATTAACTATGGTAAAAGCATGAAGGGGGAAAAAACACATAGAAATGAAACTGGAAAGAATAAAGGAAAAAACTAATCTGTTCTTCAGTGACTCAATCCCAATATTTAATTTCTCCTCAAGCTTAAAACTTTATTTCTTAAAATGGTTCGGTATTTGCACTCATTGGGTCCTCTCTGAATCCCAGATTTTGATTTTCACTCCCTCTTACCCTCACTCCCCCCCCCCCCCATAAGACTCTCCTTCCTGAGTTGAAATGTACTGTCATTGTTCCCACAATGAAAAACTTGAATTGCAGGAGCAGGGCTGCATTAACACACCTATGGGCTCAGCAGAGCAAAACCTTTCCTGCTCCAAGCATGAGGGTTGATTGGCATTCTGCCGCTAAACATTTCCTTCTTTTGTGTTCAATATTTTCTGAACTACTATGATGGACACTGTGTGTGGAAAAGGGAGACTGCAGAGACTGAAAGAAGCCTGTGTCACACACAGGAATAGAGATGAGTAGACAGAAGTCTTGAAGTTCATCTTCAAACATGATCATTTTAAAGATGAAGAAGACACTAGAAACCCTTACCTAGTAGATCAAGAATTTATTGCTTAAGGTCCATAACTGTGATGCTATAGATTGGATCCTGTGAAGGATCAAGCCCTGGCTTGATCTAGTCTGAGACAGAACAAGATTTTTTTCTTTTATATTTAAAAATATTTATTTAGAAAGAAAGGGGGAGAGAGAAAGAGGTAGAGAGAGAGGCCCCATAGCACAGCTCCACCATCCACGGAGCTCCCCTAGTGCCACCCATGGTGCTCTCATGTGGAGCTGTCTTGAACTCAGAACCTCACATACAACAAGGCATGTATTCCACCAGGTGATTTACCTCCTGGCCTCACAGTATGTTTTTTGTTTGTTTGTTTATTTTTTATTTGTGATTAATAGTGGGTTGAAAGATTGTAAGATAACTGTGTATAGTTACCCTTCCATGGCATGCTGCTTAGTTCCATATCTCCACAGTACCACTTTGCCTGGACCTGGCCCAGATTATTAGGAATATCTAAGAAATTCAATGGACACATTCCCTTTCTATTTCCTCTGTCTCCTCTCCCTCTATATAGCATGCCTTCCTGGGAAGGGGGGGCTGTTATTTATGTCATATGACTTCTAGATTATTTCAAATTACCCTATTGAATACTCATAATTTTATAATAGAATCCCAAAAGCTTATCGCAGAGCTTCCAACAGGATGCCCTCAAATTTGAATCAGAATGATTTTACATTATGATACCAGAGTAGGTCTCCATGTCAAGGCTAGCTATGAAACCCTCATGCCAGGAGCCACAGGGGTGCAGATGGCTTTTTTTTTTCTAGTTAAGCCTTCACCACATGTAGCCTTGACCAAGACCAATCAGCCTTCTCCTTTGGCTGAAGTGCAATTTTACACAGTAGGAGACTTTAACTCAGTAGCTGTGTCCCCTGGTACAGCCACAGCAACCACAGAGTGTCAACAGATGACAGGAGGCAGTGAGTGAGTTGCATAATCCTGTAAATTAGCTCCCTTCTCCCCCACCCCACCCTCTACACCCACAACTAAAGGCAAGATTACACACTTTAATATGCATGTGGCCTTGGAGAGCTTTCTTCTTGTTGAACCAAGGTGATGTTGTGGATGATTTGTGTTTTATATCCATTTCTATCCTAAACTATGCCACATGGACTAGTCAGCATTTCCTAAAGATTCCGATTACCTGGCCCCCCTTTCATGAGCTCACATTGTCTTCCTCTGTCTCTCTGTTCTTGAGTTTCATACTGATACTGACACTTTGGGATAGATTAAATGCCATTTCCAGTTTTTACAAAATCTTTTGTCTCAATGTCAGCCTACAGCTTGTTTCTTTCTAAAATTTAGTTGAACACAAACTTACTTAGGAGTCCCCTTTTTGGAGAGAACTGTGATTTTGTATCAGGAATAAGGAGGAGTAGATAAAAGAGAAAAAAAGAAGGTGGAGTGGAGGAGAATCCTGCAGAGGATTGAGTCTACTTTGTACAGGATAGATCTTGGATTTATGGGTAAGGACTACAGGTTTTCAAGTTCAATACAAATTACCTGCCATCCTGTAGCCTTTCCACAGGAAACCCTTAAATCAAATAGTCCATGCTTACTAACCCAGCATCAGACACAATGGGGAGGGTAGTGAATTCAGTGTCAGAGGATGAACATGGAATTCAACTCTGCTACTTTGTACCTGTGACACTATAGATAGTTTTGAATCTGTACAATTCTTCCATCGCACCAATAAAATGAAATTATTGTAATGAGTTTACACAACTTGAAATTTATGAAAAGACAATAGATTGAGTAATGAGGGCTATTCTAGTTCCTTGTACATTTCAATACAAAAAGCAGGTATAGAGTTTGCAAGTATCAGGTTCCCATGTACAGTCACTGATACATCTTATGCCAAAGAAATGCTCTGATTCTCTCTCTCTTCTCTAAAAGATGAATATTTAAAAAATATTCTAAAAGAGTTAAGGAAGATAGCTCAATCTATTAGTGATAGAACATACATGTCTGAGGTCCCAGAACACATACATTCAATCCTTCACACCAGTTATTGGTCTGAAGTGCTTGGTATTTCTTTCCTTTAAAAATTCTTACTAATCTTTAAAAAATTAATGTTTAAAAACAGAAGTATGGTAGTATGTTAAGGGGAAAACATTTGAACACAGTACCATGGAGCACTCCCCATACAAGAGCAAGGATAATATACTTAAGGCCAGGACATGCAGATCTCCAGCACTGTTATAACACATATTTGACTTGGGCACAGCAGAGCATAAAAACAAAGCTTTCATTTTATCACATGGAACCAGTTAAGGGAAATAGCATGAGCTGAACTTTGGACAACCCTGAATCATACTCAATTTATTCTGCATCACCCACCAAGTCATCATCAAAAACAGACAAAACACAGTCCATGGAGATTAGCACACATTGGAAATATACAAAGATGCAATGGTGCATTATTGTCCAGACATGAATGAAAACTGTGGCTTAGTGAGATTTAGGCCTTAAATGGCAAAAATAGAGGCAGTGTGTCTCTCTCCTTTGTCAAAATAGGCTGTGTGTCATTGACACTTACCACCAAAATAAAAACTATCCTGAGGGTCTCTATGTCTTTGGGATGCATCTTGGGGAAAAATAATACCCCTGTGCTAAATTACAGAGGCTCAGATATGAACAATCAAGGCACCACTTAGACTCTGATGGACAGAAAATACATTGCCAATAGATTGAATCAAATCCAAATGCAGTTTCACAGACAAATACATGGCTGATTATAATAAGATACTTTCAAGGTCTTCAACCTTCTAGTATGGATGCTTTGACTTAGTCAATTCTCATAAGTACAAGTTGGTCATAATGGTAGCTGCTAGAATAGAATATTTTTATGTTTGAACTTTGTTAGTCTTTATTTACTTAATTTCATGAGAGAGAGAGATATCAGAGCATTCCTAGGCTCTAACATATGGTGATATGAGGACTGTACCTGCAACATATGGAGGCTCAGGCACAAAAAATCTCCATATTTCCTTGATCAAATTCTGTCGTCTTCCTTTTAACTTGCTCTCTCTCTCTTTCTCTCTCTCTTTCTCTCTCTTTTTTTTCTCTTTCTGTCTTTCCAAGGGTTGTTGCTAGACCTCAGTACCTGCATGATTCCACAGCACCAGGCAGCCAGTTTTTTTCTCTTTTTTTGATAGAAGATGAGAGACAGAGATAGAAAGACAAAAATAGATGCAACACTGATACACTAATCATAAAGCTTCCCCTCTGCAGAGAACCTGGGTTATCATGCATTGTAACATGTGTACTCTACTGGTTGTGCCACTACCTAGTCCCATTTTCATTTTTATATGTTCTTCTTTTTCGGGGTGTCTCTCTCCTTCTCCGGCAGGGTGTCCTCCAGGGGAAAGGTAACGGGCTGGTTCTTTCTCGCTCACGACAGGGGTGACACGAAGTAAAAGACACCAGGGGACTCTTAGAGTGAATCTAGAATCTGAGTCCTTGAGTCCCAGAATCCTAGAGTCCGTTTATTAGCAAAGCGGACATGAGTTAAATAGAAAAGCAATGGAGGTAATTATTGTTGCAATATGACAGAAATTACAGGTTTCTTAACAGTCAGCATGCCCCTAAGGTAGGGGGTTGGTATGACAGCAATTGATGAGATACAAGACAGTTATTTTCCATAACACAAGCAACTTAATTATCCAAAGGTATTTGAGAGAAGCATAGGGGTTAAACCCGTAGGGTGAGACAGAGAGAAGATGAATATCAAAAGGCCATATAGTTTGGAATCTCTCTTGTCTGGGGTCTGAGGTGTGTGATGAAGTGTGTGATAAGGTGTGTTCTTCTATGATCAGAAGGTAACTTTGAATGAGTGAATCTGTGGCCATGTGGCCTGCAGTTAATGGAGGGAATTACTGGGGTATCTGTGGGCCTGAGAGTCAAGAAGGAAAGAACCAAGTCTGAGTTTCCCCCCTTATGCTCACCTCGGTTGAGAGAGACTTACCAAGAGGTTATCTTCTCAGACCTCCATCCAAAGATGGGGGTGGTTCTCCCTAAGCTCTATCAGGCTCACACATGTTCCCAACACTTCTTCCTCACCCATATGAAGGACACTGACATGCATTAAAGTTCAGATCCCACTTTGTGTCACAGCCACATTCAGTTCTCATCTGTTCTTTACTGGGTTCTCTTCCTTCACCAATCTTCCAGAAAGACCATTCATATTCATTAAAAATAAACACTCCACTTCACAGCCCTGAATTATTTAGCTTCTGGCTACATCTCTCACCTCATTTCTTTCTTTCTATTTCTACTTTGTTGTAGTCAGCCCTTATTTATTTGCTTTCTTACATGTGCCTTATGTGCTTCTTTGAGATCTTTTCAACAGTTGTTCCCTCTTTCTGGAGTGCTATTTTCCTAGGAATTTTAGTATGACTGGCTCCTTCTTGTCATTCCGACTTTAGCTTTAAAGTGACCTTTTTTTGAGAAGACAAACTTGATCATTACATCTAAAGTCACTCTCCTACCACTGTTGGAGATGTCCCCAAATTTTAAACTCAGATATCTACCAATCCAAGGCAGCTATGAAAACCAGGGGACTCTGTGACAGCATTTGAGAAGATCCTCATCACATGGCAATTACACCACAAGGAGAGCTGTAAATCATGCCAAGAGTAAATCTAGAGAGTAGAAGAACTACAAGTGCTAATGCATGCATAGGTCTCCTATGCCAAAGTTAGAACTCTCATATAAAAATAGTGAGATCACTGAAACCCTAAATTTGCATGGATAATTCTAACATTCTTGATTTCCTGGACTCCTCTGAACCTTTACAATTGACAGAAGCCGTTTCATTTTGTAGACGAGAGCAGCCTCCCCTCACCTACACTCAGTTGCAAAGACCTCAACTGACACATGCCACTTTAAAGTTTATGTTTGTGGTCTTCATGGTTCACTCTCAATACCTCTCATTGCCTTTAACCTGATAACTAGGGTTAGGTCTCAGGAGGACACTAGTAGGTAAATAAAGTATTCCCTTCATGACTTTAGTAATTTTTGCTTTAGCCCAATAGCTAATATTCAGGTGGACTAGAAGTATTATCTGGAAAGATGGTCACGGACTCCTTGAAACATACCTAAAATAAATCTCCTAACTTATTCACACACAAAGATCCTTAGTTCCATCTGCTCTATTCCAACTTTTGGGTTCATGTTTATCAAACAATTTGTCCTGCTTTATATCTTACCTCCTTCCAGCCATCAAGTTGCAGATGCTACTTGACAGTCTCCTGACTTCTCTGGATAGAAGACCTCACCAGTATGTCCCAGAATTTCACCTTCCCAGAGCCCTACCCCACTAGGGAAAGATAGAAACAGACTAAAGGTATGGAATGGCCTGCCAACACGCATATCCAGTGGAGAAGAAACTACAGAAGCCAGAACTTCCACCTTCTGCACCCCATAAAGATCGTTGGTCCATACTCCCAGAGGGATAAAGAATAGTGAAGCTTCTAGTGGAGGGGATGGGACAGGGAACGATGGTGGTGAGAACTGTATGACATTGTTCCCCCATTACCTCACAATCTTGTTAATAATTATTAATTAAAAAAATGTTTCCAAAATGCATTTTCTTCATTATAAAAATGCTTACATACCAAAGAACATGCAGGGCATAGGCAATTTGTAGTGGAATATGGAACATCTATGAAAATGCCTTAAAGAATGTTTGAAAAGGAAAAATGTAAATAAGGTGGGAGGGAAATATTTTAATGGGATCAGATTACTCTTTTATGATATGACAAAGACATTTAGAACCTCTATTTTTCTCCCCTACAATGTCAGGGTTTTGAAAATGATTGGTTTCATTGCTCCTGAACTTACTTATTTTTATTTCAGATGGAGAGAGCAATAGAAGAAGGGAGGGAGGGAAAGAGGAAGAAGAAGGAGGGATAAAGAAGGAAAGGGAGCGGGAAGGAGGATAGGGCTAGGGGAGGGAGAATAAAAGGAGGAATGAGAAGAGGGAGAGAGGAAGAGAAAGGAGAGAAAGAAAAAGGAGAGAGAGATAGAGAGATAGAGAGACAGAGAGAGAACCTACAATTTACTCCTGTACTATGGCATTCTCATGTGATTCCAGGCCTTGAACCCAGACCACCTAGACACATGCCTGAAAGACACATGCCTGAAAGAGTGAGGACCCTAAAGCCAGTCTTAATATTTGCTTGGGCTAATTCCTAAAAGTGAGGCATGTGGGGTAGAGAAACAGAATTGCTTTGGCTTTGTACTCAGGAAAGGGTCAGAGGGCTCAGAAGGTGGGAATGTTGAAAAGACTTATTACCTAACACTGTGGAACCCACTCCCTGACTATGTTGTCTGGAAAGGTCAGCAAGGAAGTGAGAAAAAGCACTGATGTCTCTAAGAAGCTCATTAGAGATTGCCCTCTATAGGTCAAGGCGAATAAAAGGAATGTCATCAAAAGAGTGTATAGTCCTCCTTGAAATCACTTCTACTACTACTACTACTACTACTACTACTACTACTACTACTACTACTACTACTACTACTACTAACATTAATAATATTGGCTACTAGGGTCCAGATGGTGGTACACTTGGCTGAGCAAGCACATGTTACAATAAGCAGGACCCAGGTTTGAGCCCTGGTCCCCACCTGCAAGGGGAAAGCTTTGCAAGTAGTGAAGCAGTATTGCAGATGTTTCTCTCTCTATCATCCCCTTCCCTCTCTACTTCTGTATCTATCTAATAAATAAAGATAATACAAAAATTTACAGATAATAATATTGGCTACTAATGGTTTATGCTGTACCAAATGCTATATTAAGTGTTTTATATTTATTTTGAAATGTAAGCCATGAATTAATGATAACAGATTTGATCCTATTAATATTGTCATTTTACATATGATTGAGTTGAATATTCTGAACCATTATTACTATTATTATTCTATAATTTCACTATTGCTACTAACAACCATTAGTTAAGAGCAAACTTTGTATTTACTATTTTATTGAATTATCAATAACCTTAAGAGATAAGGGCTATAATACTCATGTACAAGCAATGACCTGAAGCTCAAATTAACCAGAAGTACACACCTAAAATTTAACACTGTAAATCAGAATTAAATAAATAAAATATAAATGCAAAAAAGAATAGAAAGTGGGGTTCTCTCTGCTTTAGGCACCAGGCTTTGCTGGGTCTGACACTACTTTCTACCCAAGTACCGTAAGCCATTCCTGTCCCTGCCTAGAAGGGAGTGTTGGAGGTCGGTAAGAAGTGAGCCACTGAACTTGATAAAACTGTTATAAGTGATGAATAAATTAATTTATGAATCAAAACAAACCATCAATATTCCTGATCTACCTTAGGAGAGTTGCTGTTCCTGCCTTCTTACTCCCTCCTTCCCTTCTTTCTTCTCAAATACATGATGGTAGACAAAATATGACAAAATGATCTGTTGTTATCCATCTTTATAACCTTGATATTTTTATCTTAATATTCTTTCTGCCATAAGCCAAAAGTATCTATGTTTTGAGAAGTAACTACACAAAAATAAAGAGAATGCTAGTATACTCATTGGCAGGTATGTATCCCAAATGCTTTTCTGAGGTTTTGCTGTGCTACTTCCCAGAATGCTTTGAATCTCAGACAGGCCAGGAAATCTGCTTTCTGAAGGCTTCCATTTCCATGCCTTTATCTACATAACTTTCATTGACCTAAATCGGATTTGTGTGTGCAGAAGGGCAGCACAATTGAGGCTCGGCAAGTCTTGTCGTCTTTTTTGTTAAGCTTCCCAGGCTGCCAATTACCAATTCTGAGCACTCACGGATGTGCAGGACACAGCACATTAAATTGGAACAGAATGTACTGCCTAATGATAACCAAGTCAAATATGTAAAGGGATGCCTGGGTAACAAAGATGAGGTGGAGGTCTGAAGCCATCAAGATAGGGCTTAAACTAGGATGAAGAATCAAAATGGAAAAGAGACATGAGAAGAGAGCATGGGATGGTTTGGGGATGTTAGGAGAAGGAAAGTGGGGGGGGAAAGAGGGAAGCAAATATGAGAATCTGGGAATACAGTTTCTTTCTAAGTATGTAATGGAGTAGAGGCTGAAAACTAATCCCTTGAAATGATTTATGGCTAGGGGGAATCTGGGACCATTTAAAATCTGTCATGGAGGAATCTGGGACTCTATTTGGGAGACATTTCTTTGAGCTGTATCTATGTCTAACCATTTTGATCATCTGACCAGCTGTCTAAATGGGATGATTGTGTGTCTGGATTGATAGGCTAAATCAGTCAAACAAACCCATCTGGAAGATGAGGTAGAGTCAGTCAAAATATTATATTCTCTAGGCAAATACAAACACATTGTTTCCATTGGTCACTTGCCATTCATGGGGATATAACATAAAACTTAGTAATCTCCATGAAATATATTTACATTTAAAGACAGAAAGCAGGGGGAAACATGTCATCACCTCTACTGCTAACTCTTTGCCATAATCATTAAACACTGACCCACAAGTTCTTTAAAGAATACACTGCTGTGACCTATATAAATGCATTTTGAAAAGTTAAACAAGTCACATGAAATCCTAACACTCAGTCACTGATGTAAAAAAAAAAAGCATCAAACCTCTTGAAGCTGTGACTACACAGAGCAAATTAAAGCAGCATGTCTTTCTTGGTAATCAAGCTGATGTTCAGAGAGGCACATGCTTAGAAAAGAAAACCGGTGTCTGTATATACACACACATATATACAGGAAATACAGTTGCAAAGTATATTAAAGTACACAAAGTATTTCATCTTAACATGTATGCAAAATTTAATTGAATAGTCTAATATAGTATATGTAGCTGCCATTGGGTAGTAACTAGAAGTTTAAATACTACCACTTTTAGGGCCATATGGTGGCACACCTGGTTAAGCACACACATTACAGTGTGCAAGGACTCAGGTTCAAACTCCTGGCTCCCACCTGCAGGGGAAAAGCTTCATGAGTGGTGAAGCATGGCTACAGGTGTCTCTCTGTTTCTTTCTTTCTCTACTCCCCTTTTCCTCTCAATTTATCTCTGTCTCTATCCAATAATAAATAAATAAAAATATTTTTAAAAACTACCACCACTTTTTTAGCAATGCTCAGATAAACCTTAGAGCCAACATTTTCTCTGGAATGATTGCTAAAATGCCTATAAACCACGAGGTTATTTTTGTTTGAAAATTATACTTTATAGCCAATATATCATAACACAGTTTATTATCTTCTCCCCTAAGTAGTTTATAATCCTATTATCCATGATTTATTTTATGTGACCTTTAGTGTGCAAGAGACTCTGTCCAATTTGCTTACAACTATGTTCTGAAAACTAAAAGCAGTACCTGGTAGATTGTAAGTGAACATGCACTGAATGATTTAGATGAATAGATGGGAGGAACACTAATATTACCATCTTCCTTTCATTAGGGCCTGCCACCAATACTTTTTTTCAAGTTATACAGCAAAGTCTCATCAAAACTTTCTTCAAAATGCTTCTCTGCACTTGTTTACCTCTCTAGGCTGATGGACAAAATGAAATTGAGTACATAAAAATACTTGCTAAGATATGCAATACCATATACAGTTAGGGTAATTATTCCTTCAAATTCTGCTTGCCAGAATTGCCTGTTGAACTCTTTATCATCACACAACAAATTTATTTTATTATTTTAAAATTATTCATTGGGGGGGTCAGGGGGTTGGTGTACATGGTTAAGCACACACATTACAGAGAGTGAGGACCCAGGTTCAAACCACTGGTCCCCACCTGTAAGGAGAAGTTTCATGAATGGTGAAGCAGGGCTGTAGGTGTCTCTCTGCCTCTCTATCTCACCCTTGATTTCTCTCTATCTCTATCCAACAAATAAATAAATAAAACAAAATAAACACCTTTATTGGGGCTAATAGTTTATAGTACAGTTGTTGGCACATAGGTACAACTTCTCATCTACCAATGACAGATGTCTAGGTGTTTGCAAGACACTCTCTCCCCTTTCCTAGATCCTTTACCCCATCATACACCAATACCCAAGGACCTCTCCATTTCATCCCATTTCTTCCTTCCCTGGAGTCCTTTGCTTTGGTGCAGTAAGTGCTAACTTATATTTTCCCTTTCCATTCATTTTTCTTATGTTTTAAACAAATTTAACAGGCTGAACTAGCCTGCTTCCTTTCAGAATCTACCTTCTTAAAACTTCTAATTAATCATACTTCTAAAAACCGTGGTGGTTTCATTGTTCTGTGGTCCAGCCTTCAATAAAGTCCTCCATAGCTTCAAAGATTCCAAAGCACCTATAAAGCCACATATCCATCTACCTATATCTCCTACTTATCTTCTTTGCTCTAGAAATGTTTGTCACATCAAGTTTCTCTGAGTCTGACCACTTCTGCCTTCTCAATGTCTGTCTTCCTCTATGTTAAACAATAAAATTGATGGGTGAAAATAGGGAAAGATGAATATTCATTCCCATCAATTTTCACAGAACATAACCAACTTCTAAATGTCCTGTCTGCTTTCTTCTCTGATTTGCTTGAGTTTGAGTTGTTTCAGTATCTGAGGAAAGAAATTATAAGACCATATGGATTGTTTAGGAAGAACAAGGAAGTCAGACTACAATCAGAAAATGAGGAGAAAATATTAGAAATATTGTAAAATCTTAGAACTATCTTACTTGTGAGATGAAAAAGCTGAAGTATTTACACACCAAACACTCAAAGTTTCTGGTTGAGAGTCAATGTCAAAGCCATAGAATGTTATTATTTCCACTGCCACAATTCCAGAAGAAGACCTTAAACACAGAGATTTAGATCATACTTTAAGTTTAGTCATATTTACTAAAATAAAATTTCATCATATACGAAAGTTAACTCCAAATGTATTAAATATTTCTAAGTTAGACTAGAAACTACCAAATGCTTAGAGGAAAACATAGGCAAAACCCTCTTCCCAGGTTAAGTTTTTGTAACATCTTCACCAATTCAAATCCAATTACAAGGAAAACAAAAGCAAAGATAGACCAAGGAGACTATATCAAACTGACAAGCTTCTTCACAGCAAAAGTCATCCCTACCATAACAAAAAGACATCCCCTCCACACACATAGAGTGGGAGAAAATCTTTATGTGATAAACAAAATACACATGAACTTACCAAGCTCAACAATAAAAGGCCAAACAACCCCACTGGAAAATGGAGAGAAGGTATGGGCATAATCTTCTCCAAAGAAGAGATCCAAAGGGTCAACAGACATGAAAACAAAACAAAACAAAACAAAAAAACAACAAAAAAAACCACTTAAGGTCATTAATGATCAGGAAAATACAAAAAAAAAACAAGCTTGCTGGTGGCAATGTAAGTTGGTCTAACCCATATAGAAAACAATCTGAAGATTCATCAGAAATCTAGAAAAGGACCTACCTTTTGATACAACAATACCTCTTCTAGGCATTTACACAGGGAAAACAAAACAAAACAAACAAACAAAAAAACATCATCTAAAAAGACCTATGTACACCAATGTTCATAGCAGCAGTTTTTAACAGCCCAAACTTGAAAGCAACAAAGATACCCAATGACAGATGAATGGCTAAGGCAGTTGTGGTAGATGCACATAATAAAATACTATGCAGCTGTTAAAAATGATGAGGCCATTTCTTTTGCAATATCATGGCCAGAACTCAAATGCATCATATTGAATGAGACAAGCCAGAAAGAAAAAGAACAACACTGTGTGATATCACTATGACCCACATAGTCAACGACTGCCACCTCTCCAGATTCAAAGGAGGTCTCGAAACTTTACATCAGGCTCAACCTGACGTTGTTGACTGGCTACGGAAGAAGGGCAAACGCTAGAAGAAGAAGAAGTGGAACTTAAGAACAAAGAATAGTAAGGAAAAACTTTAGTTGGAACTTGGACTGGGTATGGAATATTGCAGTAAAGCAAAGGATTTTGAGAAAGGAGGGAGAGGGACATTACGATCCTATTGACACCAATCAAGGGAAGATGAGAGGTGCCTATAATGTTCAAGACAAAACGGTAAACTATTAATCCCCCAATCAAACTACATAAAAAAGAAATATATGTGACCTGCATACATGATTTTTAAGTTTCCTAGTTTCAAAAGGAAAAAGAATAGGGGGCCAGGTGGTAGCACACCTGGTTGAGCACACGTATTACAGTGGTAACGCGCATTGTATTACAGTCGGTTTGAGCCTCCGGTCCCCACCTGCAAGGGGAGAGCTTTTCGAATGGTGAAGCAGTGCTGCAGGTATCTCTCTGTCTCTCTCTATCACCCCCTTCCCTCTTGATTTCTGGCTGTCTCTAGCCAATAAATAAATAAATATAATAAATAAATAAGACATTTTAAAATTAACTTTGATAAGGCATATACTTTAATACTGTAAATTTTATTAAATCCAATATAGTGATGCAAATGTCACTTTGACATGTAATGAACATAAACAAATTGTTGAGCTTATTTTTTTTAACTTTGGGGAGCAATAAATATCTGGTGTCTGGTAAGCATTCTAGATAGAGAAAAATCTCAGTGATGACTACCTATATTTCATGTGCTTAATAGTCACATGCGGCCTGTGTAGTGGCTGTGTTGCTGGGCCTTGAAAGATTAAGGGGCACCAGTAGGTCATTTAGGTCAACTGCTACTCTGACAGTCACTGAGATCATTTTTCATATTTTACTCTGGGTTTTACTGATGTAGCACTGGCTTACAATACTATAAAGTTTTGGGAGTAGTTTCCTATCTGTATAAATGCCTAACCACACTCAACACCAAAATCACATGCCACTATATGGAAGACCCTACTGCTTCTCTCTCTCTGTACCCCCTCCTCATTCCTTCTAGTAACTACCATCATTTGCATAGAGTCTAAGCTTTCTGGCATGCTATTATTATTTTTCACAAATTCATTTGCTTGCAGGTTTGTTTTCATTCTACAAATGAGACATTCTGTAGCTGTCTTTCACCTCCCTATTTACTTTAGCATAACTACTATTTTGAAAAAAGATTTATTTAGTTACTTACTAGAGACAAAGAGAGTGAGGGAACTAGAGTCACACTCTGGCATATACAGTACCAGGAATCTAACTCAAAACTTTATTTGTGAGTCCTGTGTTCTACTGCTCTACCTTCCTGGATGATTTTTTCCCCTTAATTATATAACGCTCTGACTTAAGACTCAGACTATATTATCTAAACGGACACTTACTTTTTCCTGAGACCAAGTCTTATCCCTTCTCCTCCCGAATAAAGACATATACTTTTAATGTTGACATTTTTTAAAATTGAGTTTTGCTGCCTTCTTGTTAGTTTCTTTTCATTTTTAGCTGTGTTCAATTAGTTTTTGCTAAATAATTGATTCTCAGAAATCACTTTTATCCTCAGAACCTTAACGTTCTGTGAGAAGAAATCACTGTTAATTTCCCATTTGGATAGCAGGAAGGAATCTGCCAGTCCAGGACTCAGCTGAAGGAACAGTGAGCTTCAGGTCTGGCTGCTTAGAGAACCTGAAATTGCTTCATAGAGATAAGAATTTTGAGGGGGTGGGTGGTGGTACAACTGGTTGAGTGCACCTCACAATGAGCAAAGACACAGGTTCAAGCCCCTAGTCTCCACCTACAGGGGGAAAGCTTTGCAAGAGGTGAAGCAGTGTTGCTGGTGTCTCTCTGTCTCTTTCCCTCTCGATTACTCCCTTCCCTCTCAATTTCTTGCTGTCTCTATCCAATAAATAAATAAAGGTAAGTAAAAAAAAAATTAAGAGATAAGAATTTTGAAGCTCTCCATGGAGAGATTCAGAAAACTTCTCCAGTAACAATTTGTGAGTTAAATAGATTTTTTTTTAAAAATTTTAATATGTATTCCCTTTTTGTTGCCCTTTTTGTTTTATTGTTGTTGTTGTTGATATCATCATTGTTGGATAGGACATAGAGAAACAGAGAGAGGAAGGGAAGACTGAGGGAGGAGAGAAAGACACCTGCAGACCTGCTTCATCGCCTGTGAAGCAACTCCCCTGCAGGTGGGGAGCCTAGGGCTAGAACCTGGATCCTTATGCCAGCACTTGTGCTTTGTGCCACATGTGTTTAACACACTGCATTACCACCGGACTCCCCTTAAACAGATTTTTATTTTTTTTGCCTCCAGTGTTATTGCTGGGACTCATGCTGGGACTTGATACCTGCAAGATGAATTCACTGGTCCTATGGCCATTTTTTTCAATTTTTTTGGATAAGACAGAGAGAAATTGAGAGGGGAGGGGAAGATAGAGAAGGAGAAAGAGAGACACCTGCAGACCTGCTTCACCACTTGTGTAGCAACCCCCTTGCAGGTGGGGAGCAGGGGCTCAAACCAGGATTCTTTCATAGGTCCTTGCACTTGGTACTATGTGTGCTAACCTGGTGTGCCACCACCTGACCCCCAGAGTTTTTTCTATATAAAAACAATTTTTATCTATCGAGCTGAAATTATCTTTCAGCTTTTTTTTTTCTTGTTCTGTTCTACTGACTGCATTCATTTCTGAATCCAAAGAGGTTTTTCTAAAGCATGAGATGGGCACTTGGTGACCAGTTTGCCATTAAAAGGTTATCATGTATTCCCAGCTAAACATAGCAGTGGCCATTATGCCACAAAGCAAAAAACACAGAGAGATTTGTGGCACAAAAAGAGGGAAAGCAGCGAAGGCAAGAATGTGTTGCAAATTCTAGGAGAGTCTCCAAGGCTCTAAGTGGTGCTCATTGTCTGCTAATGGAAAATGTGAATTTCCCAAGTCTCATTTAAGTAATTAGATAGATACAAACATCTCCAAACTCTCCAACATGGTAGAATAAAAGGGAAAGTCTGCTGAATTCTACTTGGCCAACATTTTAAAATAAAATGGATAGTCTGCTGATTGCTTCATGATTCAAAGTGGGCCATCCTTGACCTCAATCCCCAAAACTGTTCACTATCTCTGACAGTTATTTGTGACAAAGAATCAAGACTTCCAGGTCCTTGTGCATGGTGATGCATGAGCTGTATTGAATGTGCCACTGCCTGGCCTCCAAAAAAAAATGTTAACATGAGCAACAGCAAAACAAACAACCTGACTTAAAAACAAAATGACTCAAAGATCTTAACAGATATCTCATCAAAAAAAATACTCAAATAAGTATGTAAAAAGATGATCTACATTCCTGTTATACTATTGATGGGAATGTAAACTTGTCTATCCTCTTGTAAAACTTTCTGGAAATGTTTCAAATATTAATAAATGGGCTTACCACATGGTTTGGAAGTTCTTTACCTAGGTATCTATCCCAAAATTTCAAAAACATATCCAATTAACTTACACTGCTTGTAATGGTTTAAATGTGGAAGCAACCCAAATGTCTAATGACAGATTAATAGTTATGGAAATTATGTTTATAAACATGAACTATTACTCTGCTACAAGAAATAGTAAACATTTCTCATTTGCTATAGCTTATATGGAATTGAAAGGAATCATGTTAAGTGAAGTAAGCCAAAAGGAAGGGGACATATCACTCATGGTTCCATTCATAGGTGGGACTTAAGAAATAAAGAAGAGGGAAATACAAAATGAAAACTCAATAAAATATGGTTTACTGCACCAAATCAAAGGACTCAAATGGAGGTAGATAGGTAGGAGGGTTTTAAAAGAGGGATGAGGACCCAATATCCTACAGTAAAGCAACTGGACAAATTAGTGGAGGTTTAAGTATGCTGCCACTTATTATATAGAAATGTGAATTTGTACAACTCTGACAATCATCTTTTAATCAACATTTTTACAATAAAATGATCTATTAAAAAAGAAATGTTTTACATAATATGTCATGAAAGAAATGTAAATTAAACCCCTGAGGCACCATTATATACCTATTTGAATGGTCCAAATCTGAAAAAGATGCCATCAACAAATGCTAGAGAACATATGATTCTACAGTAACTCACATTTATTGTGGGTTACATGGCAATCTACTAAAGCCACTTTGCAAGCAGTTTTATCATTTCCTCTTTTTTTTTCCAATTTGATAATTTCCTACAAAAGTAAACATTCTCTTACCATATGATTTAGCAATCGTGCTTTCTGATACTTATCCAAAGAAGTTAAAAACAAATGGCCACACAAAATGCTGCAGACAGATGTACCCTAGCAGCTTAATTCATAATTGTCAAAATTCAGAAGCCACTCAAAATGTCCTTCAGTAGGTAAATGGATAAATAAACTACAGGAGGGTTTATCCATACAATGAAACATTGTTCAGCATTAAAAAGAGATGATCAATCTATGAGCACATACAGAGGAACCTTAGATCTTCAAATGTATATTACTAAATGAATGCAGTCAATCTTTAAAAGTTACAATATTATATGATTTTAACAACAGGGTATTCTAGGAAAGAAAAAAAACCTATGTAAATCAGTAGTTAAGGGAGCATAATAATAATAAAAAAGCACTGAGAAATTTAAGGGAAGTGAAAATACTCTGTATAATGCCATAATGGTGGATGTCATTATACATTTGTCCAAATCCCATTAAATATGCTACTCTAAGACTAAAACCTAATGTGAACTTGGACTTTGGGCAATTGTGATGTATCAATGTAGTGTCATCAAATGTACTATGATAGTGAGGATGTTGATAGTGGGGCAAGCTGTGCATGTGGGGGATTGTCAAGGAGTATATCAGAAATCCCTATTCCTATCTACCATTTTCACAGTAAAGCTGAGAATATTCTAAAAATAGATATATATATTTAAATATACTGATTCCAATCTCACTTAAAATATTCAATGGAATACTATTGTCTCACACATTATGTCTCATGGCTATGGTTAATCTTGTAACTTCTATTTTTTTAAACTTTCCATTAATTGAATCAAATTCTGAAAATGACAGTTGGAATTATATACTCATTTGTATTCATCTAAGATAAAATTAAAATTATGAAGGCATAACTAAATAAAGCTGATTTAATTTTTCTTTGATTCATGAGAAAAGAAAGATTGATTTTTGTCTTTCACTTGAGAAGACAGATTTCCAGAAAATATCTTATAAAACAGTTGCTTTTGGAAGCCACAAAAAACTGAGTGTCACCACTCTTAGATTCAGAGAAATAATTCAAAGTCCTCACCAAGCTTCCTTATTCCTAGTGCCTTCTGTTGTGAATTCCACTGTCTCCAGTGTTTCATTCTATAAACATCTGGTTTCTAGTTAAGTATACATAGTAGAAGTGGAATTAATGTTTATTGAAAAAATAAACTAGATTATCTATAAAGTTAAATGCAAATCACAAAAGTGATTTAACAAACATTTGCCTAGCACTTAGTATTTATAATAAAAGGAGTTGACTTTGAAGATATCAATTCTGTCTTCAAAGAGTTTATAAAATAGCATAAGAAAAAGAAGGATAGAGATAGTCACACACCAGAGTAATACTGATAGTATGTTGGCACAAGCTAATATCCCTGAAAAGAAGGGAGAAATAAACTTTCAAGCTTAAAGAAACCAGAAAAACTATTACAAATATAATGTGCAAAATAAAATAATAAAGTAGGTCTCCTTCTTGATTGTGGGTGGGTGGACATATTGTTACAGTAAAGCAGATTAACAAGAAGATGTGAAAGTATCTCTGCCACTTTCCAGTAAAGTCATCTTGTGAACACAATGCAGAAGAATAATGCCTACTTTACAAGATCTGTTGTAGGCTAGGGAAGTAGTGAAACTGCTAGAGCACCATATTTGCATGCCTAAGATTCTTGGTTTTAATACTTCATACTGCATGTACTGGCATGGCACTCTGGTCTATCTCTTTACACATGAAACTACCTCACAGGAAATAAACACATCTTTTTTTTAAAAAAAAAAAAGGTTGTTGTAATGAATTTAGAATAGTTTTGCACGGGTACTCTCACTTCAAACTATGTGCGCTTAACCTGGTGCACTACTGCCCGGCCTCTCTGAGAATAGTTTCGTGAACAACCAAGCTTGATGAGTAAAATGCCATTAAAAGCAGCAATACTAATACTAATTCATTCTACTATGTCACCAAGCCACTAACAGTAAATATATGCGAGAAGTATCAATATACCTTTACTTAAATCAACATATAAAGCAGACCTACAGGCTATTTACTAGGTGGTGTTATCTATTATTCAAACTAAAGTCCATTTTTAAAACTGGTTTATTGGGAGTGGGTAGTGGCAATGGTTAAGTGCACCACCCACAATGGACTAGGTTCAAGCCCCTGGTCCCCACCTGTAGGGGGAAAGCTTCATGAGTGGTGAAGCAGTGCTGCAGGTGTCTCTCTGTCACTCACTTCCCCCTCTTTATCTCCTCCTTCCTCTCAGCTTTTCTCTGTTCTACAAATAAAGTTAAAAAAATACTTAAAAAATAAATAAAACTGATTTATTAATGATTTACAATACCACAGAATTTCAGGAGCATAGCTTAATACCTCTACATGTATACAAGATTCAAGCCCAAATTCATCTCACTATCAAAATGACCCTTCTGAGGGCCAGGCAGTAGCACACCAGGTTAAGAACACATAGTATGAAATGCAAGGACCATTGCAGGGGTCTAAGTTTGAGCTCCAGCTCCCCACCTGCAAGGGGGTGAAGTGGGCTGCTAATGCCTATCTTTCTCTCTTCCTCTCTGTCTTCTCCTCTTCTCTCAATTTCTCTCTGTCCTATCCAACAACAATAACAAAAAATGGAAAGGGTGGCTGCCAGGAGCAGTGGATTTGTGATGTAGGCACCGATCCCCAGTGATAATCCTGTAGGCAAAAAAAAAAAAAAAATTATCTATTCCTTCCACTCCTTCCCTTTTTCTTTAGTTAGCCACCATCATTTTTATAGATTATAAGAAGAGTTATATCTACTCTGAAAACTTTTATGTAAATCACTATGATAAAATATAATAAAAATTATAAAGGTGGAAATTTATGAAGATGAGGTTTTCATATTAGTTGGAACCTCACTTGAAATGGTGGACTCTTGCACTGATGGATATATTACTTATATTCCACTTACTTATATTCCAGGGTCCAAAATCAAACCAGTGAGAAGCACTGTAGTTCTTATTCCTGAGTTCTTTTAATACTGAATCTAAAAGGATAGTATTTCCCCACAATAAGAAAGATTTCACAAGTCTTCATGAAGCTTTCCCCTGCAGGTGGGGACCAAGATCCTGGGTTCAGTTTTCAAAATCTTCATCCTCATTTCAATTTGTAAAATAATCAGATAAAAGACAGCCTAATAACTAGAATTATACATTAGACATGTAGCATCCTGGTAGGTCTACTTGTATAATGAGCATTGTTAAACAGTTACCTTAAAAATCTGAGTGAAAGAAGGACAGAAGGCTGGTTATGAACATAGATTTGAACTGAGTAGTTGTTAGCCTATCATATGGTTCCTCCCATGAGCCAATCTGAGCCTTTTCTGTGGGCACTAATAAGGTACAAGACACACAGTTTTCTCTGACTTTACTTATTTATTTACATATGAGGACTTCCTATGACTTGGCTTGCTCTCTCCCAAGTGGCAGGCAGGTTTTTTTTTTTTTTTGAATTACATTTACATGCTGAAAATAACCATAGAGCTTAGCAAATCCAACATCTTCATCTAAGACTTATAAACTTTGATGCTGGTAGAGAAGGGAGGAATCTTGTAAAGTTGGTGCTTGAGTAAGTGGAGGCATTAAGATTGGAGGAGAAGCCTGTGACTTTTAGCTCTATGATCTTCCTTTCTTTTATTTGTTTATTTACTTATTTTTGGTTTATACTACTTTGTGTCTCTGACATATGCTAGTGGCAAAAGACCTCATGTGTTTTAAGATGAGTAGAATATGACTATGTTTTTTGTTTTTAAAAACATTTTTATTTATTTATTTATTAATGGATAGAGACAGAGAAAATTGAGAAGGGAGGGGAAATAGAGAGGGAGAGAAACAGAGAGACACCTCCAGCACTGCTTCACCACTCATGAAGCTTTCCCAATGCAGGTTAGGACCAGGGGCTTGAACCTGGGTTCTTGTACATTGTAATATGTGCACTTAAGCAGGTGTACCACCGCCTATCCCTGCTCTATGATATTTCCGTTATACTATATGCCTATAGTGCAAATTGAAAGGTTGAGTGGTATCTTGCAAGGCATTCGGTTTTTTTTACCATTAACCAAATTGCTGAAGAAGCAGTCTGACTTAGGAGCTGTGATTATGGGATGAAAAATAGATTTCATCACTAGAGAAATCTTTACCATTTTAGTTAGTACCTACTATATATGAGACTATACCTGGTGAAACAATGTGAAAGTGAAGATGGTAGGGTTTTTTCCTTCCAAGATCTCCCCCTTTTAAATGGCAACTAGCATTCTTTTTTAAAAAAAAAATATTTATTTATTCCCTTTCGTTGCCCTTGCCATTTTTATTGTTGTAGTTATTGTTGTTGTTAACTGATGTCGTTGTTGCTGGATAGGACAGAGAGAAATGGAGAGAGGAGGGGAAGAAAGAGTGGGGGAGGGAAAGATAGACACCTGCAGACCTGCTTCACCGCTTGTAAAGTGACTGACTCCCCTACAGCTGGGCAGCCAGGTGCTTGAACCGGGTACTTAAGCAGGTGCACTTTGTGTCACCTACACTTAACCCACTGCACTACCGCCTGACTTCCGGCAACTAGCATTCTATGAATTCATTTGTGCATGTGTTGTCAGAAACTTGTGTTTTCCACATTTGCTCATGTCCTTCCAAAGATGGGCTAAGAGATGAATGAACATATGTTGAATTGTAGTGAGTGTGTTTTGTTTGTTTTATCTCCCCTCCATGTCACCAAACACTCTACATGGTATGGTCACAGAAGGTCCACTAGTTGAAAGGTGAGAAACTCTTGAACTATATATATCCCAAGAAGAAAAATGGTCCTTGTGCATGAAAGGAATTGTTCAATAATGATACTCACATCAGGAACAAGTCAAGTACCCACAGGACAAAGGAATCATAAGTTGGGTTTTACAAATACACATCTGGAGGTTCCCATTGGTGATTTCTCCTCTGAAGTTTTAGCTCATATGTTCAGTGGTAACTATTACGTGTTGACACACAAGAGAAAATCCAGGACGGATCAAAGTTGCATCACTATTTAGAAAGCTCCACACACAAAGTCCAGTAACTGTCAGTAAAAAATTACCAGAAAGGTATATTACATATTTGCTAAATTTTAGCTAATGGGAAAAATCTTCCTCTTAATTCTTTTGCAAGTGTAATTATGGGGTAGTATATAATGAAAAACACCTTTCTTGAAAAAAAAAAAAAAAGAACTCTTACAATTCACTTGTGCTGTTTCAAGAAAAGCAAAAAGGAGGGGGATGTCCAAAGATTTCCAGCAGATATATGGTGCTTAATTTCAGGTGCAGATAACATTTATCTTGGTCCGAGGGTACAATTTCAGCTGCATACCATGTACCTCAAGATACCACTAAGTCTAAATATACCACCATAAAAGGTAAAAGGATAAAAGTCCCTATCCCAGCCTATTCCCCTCAGGACCAGCAGCCAATATCTCCCTGACCTCCTAGAAAGACCCAGAAAGGGTTCAGGCTTAATCACTTGTACACAATACGCCCTTTGCAGCCTTTTAATATTTCCAGTAATTTTTCTCTTATGAGTTTTGAGCTAACGTAATTCTCAAGGCACTTCTCTTTTAAGCCTTACATCAGCAGAGGCAAAAGTGCTGTGCTCTGAGACAAAGCAGGGGACAGCCAGACACACGATTTACCCCAAGCTTTTGGCTCTTGGTGGCCTTAATGACAAAGCTTTTAACTTTGTACAATCCCTGCCTCTCAAACAAAGACATGATTAAAAGAAAGTGGGGGGAGGGGATGTACATAAAGATGGAGATGTACGGGGAGGCCAGCTTGGTCCCTGTCCGGCACATAATCCATTCCCGGCCAGGAAAATGATTGCAGCACAATGGCCGGTACGGCCAGCCCAGGGCAGCTGTGAGATATAAATTGTCAGCAATGACCATAAGCACTCAGAGAAACAATTTAATTCCTCACTTCCGCCATCATGGGCTGATATATTCTTTCAAGGTCATTACCCAAGGCTAGAAAGGTCGCTTGATTAACGAGTGACAGGCCCAATGAGGGCCAGTGTGCTAGAGCAAGGCCTTATATTAATTAGACAGAAGCTCTGGAAAATAAATGTTACAGAGAAAGGAGGGGGCCAAGTCTTTGGCATAAACTGTGACCTCGACACCCCCACCCTATTCACCCCACAAAAGATAACACTCTGACCTTGATCCTTAATGCTATACTTTAGCTTTGTTTTAAAACCTATAAAAAACAAAACATAAACCATGCTTCGTTTCATATTCAAAGTGACCTGGGCCCTGGCCTCCAGTTTTGACACTGCCTTTGTCTAACCCCTTCTCACTTAGTTATTCTAATTTATTGGTTAATTCGGAGTGGGGATGGAGAAAACTAACTGCACATCTCACAAGCGGCTTAAACTATGTTGATCTGAGCCAAGGCAAGCAAGAGAATGATGACACGTTTAGTGTTTTAAACCCAGTGGCTAATAATCTAGCAATTGGTCTTTAATAAAATGTCATTATCTTGCTTAAGGAGTTAAGGAGATTTGGCAGCAACAGTGGACTTTCAGAGCAAATGACCATTTGAAGCAAAAGGGGCTTAAAAATACCCTCTGCTCCTATTCTAGAACACTCAATCTCTTTGATTATATCTACCCTGAAATCCTAGCTTTCAAAGACACAAAGGAATATATTCCTAGGGGATTTTAGTCAATTGGAGGCATTCATTTCTAACACAAGAAATCACCAACTTTAGAATGTAGTTTTATCTCCACCAACCATCAAGAAGGACTTTTCCTTCCTCCTCCCTTTTACTCACTGCTTCCATCACTAAGTCCACTGGAAAAGGTATCCTGCTAGTTCAGAGGGTCCCTGCTTAACATACTCAATGTGGATGGAAGATTGAGGTTATACAGTTGCTTGAAATGGCCAGAAACTCATCACCTTTTACTAAGGCGAGCTCAAACAGTGAAGGTAAAAGGCTTAGGTAATTCTGAGATGTGAGGTGAGAACTTTCCAGCAGGAAGTTACACCTACCTTTGGTTTCAGTCAAAGTGGAGAAAAGATCTCATGTTGGGGGAAAAAAAAGGCTCTATGATCTCCTATTTGGCATCATCTTCTAACCCTGTATTTACAGACAGTTACTCACAAGACGCAGCTCAAGGATGGTCCTTTTGTAAGTTTGGGGGTCCACTGTGGTTCCCAATTTCTGATACTCAGACTCTTAACTTATTTCCTCCCCCTGACTGCATGTGGCAGCTAGACTCGCCTCTATCAAAGAGAAAATAACAAATGTGATGGTTTGTCACTTCTGAGCTTAGGTTACACAATGATCATGACTTCTGTCTTTCTTGTTCCTTCTCTCACTGTCTGTTAGAATCTTCAGTCTATAGATGCAGCATATGTGAGCTGACTGCCCTATGGATTTGTAGCTTCCACCAACACTCAGTGAGAACCCGAGACCTGTTGATAGCCACTTGAATAACTAGGAAGTGGCCCTCCCTATTGAAGCCTTGATGTAGTCCTGGCAGAACTTTCAATGGCAGCTGTATGACAAACTTTGAGTCAAGACATTCCGCTTAAATGTATCCAAATTCCTCACCCAGAGAACCTGAAGTAATAATATTTGTTAATAAATATTTGTAGTTCTGAGCTGCTAAATCTTGACACCGTGAATTATATATCAGCAAATAACTAATGCACCCACTAATTATTATCCTATTTTGTTTCACTTTCTCTAAAATGGGAACAGTCTCTCAGAGAGTCTATAGATATGAATTAAATATCTACAAGGATTTGGTTCTGTTGGTAGAGAGGGAATGCTCTACATTATCAGCATATTATGAGCAATCAATGTACACTACCTTATTAGATTTATCAGTTTTGTGGAAGTCATAGCATCATTATCAGGCGTGATTATTACCCTATATTTTACACCTCAGAGTTATCTGTCCTTGACGGATACCAATAGAGGTGCTAGCTAACAAATTTGCAAAGATAACTTATATACTTATTCATCCATCCATTTCTACAACCACCTATCTTTCTATCTATTCTTTCTGCAAATATTTATTGAGCATGCAAGAGCATTGTAAGAGATAGAAAAAATGCGTTCAATATGGTTTATGTCTCAAGGAGTTTGCAATCCAGCAGGCAAGGCAATATGTAGACCTTAATTATGGGAATCTAAAATAGAATGTG
Organism: Erinaceus europaeus; assembly: GCF_950295315.1. Taxonomy (NCBI): domain Eukaryota; kingdom Metazoa; phylum Chordata; class Mammalia; order Eulipotyphla; family Erinaceidae; genus Erinaceus; species Erinaceus europaeus. Next base: position 136,521,675 of record NC_080163.1, read on the forward strand.
ATAAGTTTCATGAGAGTGGAAATGTGCTATGAGAATTCAGAGTTGAAAAGGTGCAGGTTTCAGTGTAGGGGGGGTGCAGGGCAGAAGAGGTGACTAGAAGAATCAACTCTACAAAATACCCTGTTTATGAACTATCTACAGTATGTACAATATAGCCTCTCCTTCAGCCTTGCTATGACCAACACCATGCATCAGAAGCACAATATCAGAATAGAGTTACGGTCTACAGTCCAGGAGTCAAAGGTAACTGGTACCCTGGGAATCACAACCAGGACCTCAGCTTCATTACACTAGCTACATTATAATGATACATTACTGAACATCAAGCCCCTGGATATAAGACAAGCATCTGGCTGTCCAACCTTCTGAATTGAGAACAGCATGTAATGAATCCCCAGTTCCTTAACATGCTTAACAATTAATAAGCTAGTGTTTCTTGAGGACAGCAAAGAATAAAATATGGTTGTCTGAGGAGAGTTCACACAATGTAAATGTGTTGTATGAAAACAATACATGTGATGAGGCTGAGGAGTGAGTCATATCTCTTCCACTTTGAAAAAAGAGTGAAATATATCAGTGAAATATTTCTGAACAGTGGCCAGTTCTGTATTTCATCCTGTTTAGACCCCATGTATGTAGGTAATAGTTTTGTCTATTGGGCAGAGCAATGGTTTAGAGAAAAGCTTTCCTGGTCAAATGATTTACTTTAATTTCAGGTAAACTTTGGGTGTGTGCTATATGGAAAAGAAGAAATAAGGGATTCTGGTGCAAAGTAACACGTTTACTAGTAAAAAATATTCTAGACTTTCTAGAAAAACTAATGTGTTATGTTCAACAATCCTCTATTGAGAGAAAGCATGGTATCCACCCAGGAGAGAGCTTCTGGCAGCTCTTCAGAAGTGATGCCACTCAGAAAAGAACTGTCTGGTCTCTGCCTGCACAAGTCTGCTGAGGTCATCTAAATCCCAGAAAATAATCTGTTTTCTGTTCCCTGCCTGGTGTCCAGGTGACAAATGAGAAACTTCCCCATCAGAATTTGCAGAAAACATCCAGAAAGAAACATACTTCTGGGTAAGTCAGTGGTACTCTAATGGTACCTTATGCCTTCATCTAAATAGCTATTTAATGACATAATTTTCACTCTAAAATTCTGATGCCAAGAATGGAGAACAGCTATCATTTGCAGCTGTTACTATTATATCCCAATTGATGAATCCACTTTCTTTTTTCTCTCTCTTTTTCTTTTATTGGGGAGAGTTAATGATTTACAATACAGCTGTTGAAATATGGGTAAAATCTCTCATTTCACCATGATAGGTGTCTGTAAAACACTCTCATCTCCAACTTAGGTCATTTTCCACCATCATACACCAGGACCCTAAAGAGAGAGGCAGGCTGGGAAGAAATATTCTTTGGTCATGAATAGGAACTTTCCAAGCTGCCCCAATATCAGGACCCATCTTCCTCAGGTGTAGCATAGAGTATGTTGTCCATCCTCCTTTTAGAGGATGGAATGTTCTCTACCATTGTTGATCCAAGTTGAGGGCAAGGTCCTATGTGGGGCACAAAAAGGGGTCTATTTTGTTGTTGCTGATAGAGATGACCAGTAACAATGGATAGAGGTATTTATTTGAGTCTAGGCCCATCATGTCTGTTTGGGAATCTAAGGGCTCCCTGAATAGGACCCCAGCTTATGGAGTGGCCTGATAATGACTAAAGAGTCATCATTAAAGTATGCCAGTCTCTTGCTCTTATTCAACTTTTGCGGTCCTTGCTTTGCTAAGGTTAGCTTTGGAGTGAGTGAGCGAACTATAATAGGAAGTAGGTGAGGAGGGTATCTAAGTCTGATTAGATACTATTTCATTAGGAACTTTATACCGACTCACTGCAGACTATTGTGTACTTTTGCTTTCAGGTATATATTTTGCACTATTTATGGATACAAGTGAACATATGATCTATCTCACAGGACCTGGTCTATATCTAAGACTTGGGACTTTGTTAGGAAGTGAATGTTGTGGAATGGAATTAGGGAATACTATGAAAGGAAAGGTCTCACCCAAGTAATGAAGCTGAAGGATTGTCATTGCACACCTGAAGTCTCTGGACACAGTCTGAAGTGAAGCATGCTGAGGTGGTACTTCTTGCATTATTTAGGTTGGGATCAGCGGATACAATATTATTTGGTATGAATTGACAGAAGCATGCAGGAAAGTGAGCCCCACCTAGAGGTTCCAGGACTGGGGGAAATATAGGCTCTATAGTGGAAATGTGAGGTTCCTGCTGTCTTAGGGTTTAAGAAGACAGTAGATAGTTATTGTTATAATCATATTATTTGGTAATTGGGTTATCCTTGAAAAATCCCTTTTTAGGATTTGCTGTATCATACCCAATATCACCATAATTTATGTCCTTTGACATTATTTGTATATAGCTGTGCCACCCACCAGTTGCTTCTTTTCTCCCTGCTCTAGGCTTTTGAGAGAGTCAACATATTAAAGACTCAGCCATTGCATTAAAAAGACTCAGACTATGCTTTAAAAAGTTTGAGACATACAATCAATTTTTCCCTTCTCATATTAATAGTGATTTATATGACTACAAATTAATAGGAGTGTACATAAACACCATTCCCACCACCAAAAGACTGTGTCCCATCCCACCCACCCTACGTCCACCCCCAATGCCCTGGGAAGCTGAATATCGACCATCATCCTCACCCCAGGGTTTCTACTTTAGTTCCCTACTCCAGATTTAGTCGAATCCTGCTTTTAGTTTCCCTTTCTGTTCTTCTTTCTCAACTTATGTTGATGAGTGGGATCATCCCATACCCATCTTTAACTTTCTAACTTAGCTCACTTAACATAATTCCTTCTAGCTTCACCTAAGACGGGTCAGAGAAGGTGGGTTCTTTGTTTTTTATAACTGCATAATATTCCATTGTGTATATATACAACTTTCGCAGCCACTCCCCTGTTGTTGGGCACCTGGGTTGCTTCCAGGTTTTAGCTATTATAAATTCTGCTACTATGAACATAGGTGTACAAGTATATTTTTGTTTGGGTATTATGGATTCCTTGGGGTATATACCCAAGACAGGAATTACTGGGTCATATGGAAGGTCCATGTCTAGCGTTGTGAGAGTTCCCCAGACTGCTGTTCACAGAGGTTGGACCACTTTACATTCCCACCAGCAGTGCAGAAGGGTTCCTTTGTCCCCACATCCTCTCCAGCATTTGTTGCTGCTGTCCTTTTTGATGTGGTATCTCAATATTGTCTTTATTTGCATTTCTCTGACAACCAGCGACCTGGAGCAATTTTTCATGTGTTTGTTAGCCTTTTGGATCTATTCTGTAGTGAATGTTCTCTTCATGTCCTCTTCCCATTTTTGGATGGGGTCATTTGTTTTTTTGTTGCTAAGTTTGCTGAGCTCTTTGTATATTTTGGTGATTAGTCTCTTGTCTGATGTATGGCATGTGAAGATGTTTTCTCATTCTGTGAGGGGTCTCTTTGTTTGCATGATAGTTTCTTTGGCTGTGCAGATGCTTTTCAATTTGATGTAGTCCCATTGATTTGTTTCTGCTTTAGTCTTACTTGAAATTGGGTTTGTATCATCAAAGATGTCCTTGAGGTTTAGGTGGGAAAGTGTCCCACCAATGTTTTCCTCTAAGTATTTGATAGTTTCTGGTCTAACATCCAGGTCCTTTATCCATTCAGAGTTGATTTTTATTTTTGATGAGATAAGGTGATTCAGTTTCATTCTTCTGCATGTTTCAATATAGTCTTCCCAGCACCATTTTTGAAGAGAGCCTCCTTCCTCCATTTAATACTTTGGACCCCTTATCAAAGATTATATGTCCATAGGTGTGGGGGTTTAGTTCTGGGCTTTCCATTCTGTTCCACTGGTCTTGTGCCTATTTTTGTTCCAGTATCAGGCTGTTTTGATGATGATGACCTTATAATGTAGTTTGAGATCTGTGAGTGTGATGCCTACACTTCTGTTTCTTTTCCTCAAGATTGTTTTGAAAATTATGGGTGTTTTCTGCTTCCTGATAAATTATTGCAGTTTATGTTGTATTCTCTTAAAGAGGGTTGAGGGTGAGGGTGGATGTTTGGCTTCATGGGGCGGGGGGAATGGAATGGGATATAGTCTTTTGGTTGTGGGAATGGTGTTTATGTACACTCCTATTAATTTGTAGTCATATAAATCACTAGTTAATTAATATGGGGGAAATTAATTGTATGTCTCGAAGTTTTTAAAACACAGACTGAGTCTTTTTAATATATAGGCTGTGTATTTGATATGCAGACTCTCTCAAAAGCCTAGACCAAGTAGATCAGAAGCAACCAGTGGCACAGCTATATACAAGATACTGGGTACTATACAGCAAACCCTAACAAAAGGACTTTTCAAAGTTAACCCAATTAACAAATAATGTGATGATAACATTAACTCTCCATTGTCTTTTTGAACCCTAAGACAGTAGGAACCTCACATCTCCACTATAGAGCCTATATTTCCCCCAGTCCTGGAACCTTAGGATAGGGCCCACTGTCCCGCATGCCTCTCCCAATCCATATCAAATAATATTGCATCAACCAATCAAAACCTAATCAACGCAATGATTGCCACCTCAACATGCTTCAGCTCAGACTGTCCTGAGACTTCAGATGTGGAATGACAACCCTTCAGCTTCATTACTCGGGTGAGACCTTTCCTTTCATAGCATTTTCTAATTCCATCCCAGGTGGATCACTTTCTAACAAAGTCCCAAAACCTAGATATAGACCAGGTTCTGTGAGAGAGAGCATATGTTCACACGTATCCATAAACTACTGAAAAATATATATCTGAAAGCAGAAGTACACAATAGTCTGCAGTGAGTACTCCCCCAACACTTCCTCTCCTATTCCAACCTTTGGGTCCATGATTGCTCAACAATTTGTTTGGCTTTGTATGTTAACTCTCTTTTTAGCCACCAGGTTCCAGATGCCATCAGAATGTCAGCCAGGCTTCCCTGGACTGAAGACCCCACCAATGTGTCCTGGAGCTCTGCTTCCCCAGAGACCCACCCTACTAGGGAAATAGAGAGGCAGACTGGGAGTATGTACTGACCAGTCAATGTCCATGTTCAGTGGGGAAGCACTTACAGAAGCCAGACCTTCCACCTTCTGCAACCCACAACGACCCTGGGTACATGCTCCCAGACGGATAGAGAATGGGAAAACTATCAGGGGAGGGGATAGGATATGGAGATTGGGTGGTGGGACTTGTGTGGAGTTATACCCCTCCTATCCTATGGTTTTGTTAATTTATCCTTTCTTAAATAAAAAATAAATTAAAAAAATAACTGTTTTGATTTCTTTGTCTGTGATTGGTGCATTTAGGTTTTGTAGTTCTTCTTGGCTCAGTTTTGGAAGGGTATGTGTTTCCAGGAATTCTTCCATTTCTTTCAGATTCTCTAGTTTGGTGGCATATAGTTCTTTGTAGAAGTCTTACATGATTTTCCAGATTTCTATGGTGCCATTTGTGATATCTCCTCTATCGTTTATATTTCTACTTATTTGGGTCTTCTCCCTGTTAGTTTTGTAAGTCTGGCTAGGGGTTTGTCAATCTTGTTTAACCTTTCAAAGAACCAACATTTGGCTTCATTGATCTTTTGTATGGTTCTCTAATTTTCAGTGTTGTTTATTTTTATTCTAATTTCAGTGATTTCCATCCTTCTGGCTGCTTTAGGTTCCTTTTGTTCTTCTTCCTCTAACTCCTTAAGGAGTGCAGTAAGGTCTTTTATTTGAGCTTTTTCTTGTTCTTTTCTATGTGGTTGTATGGCTATGAGTTTCCCTCTCAATACTGCTTTAGCTGTGTCCCAATTATTTTGATAACTTGTGTCTTCATTTTCATTTGTTTCCAAACATTTGATTTTCTTGCTTGAGTGTTCTCTGTAACCCAGCAGTTCTTAAACAGTATGTTGCTGAGTTTCCAAATTCTTTGACATTTAGTAATTTTCTGTTGTTTGTTGAATGTTAGCTTTACTCCACTGTGGTCTGAGAAGATACTTGGGATTATTCCAATGTTCTTGAATTTGTTGATACTGTCTTTGTGGCCTAACATGTGGTCTATCCTTGAGGATGTGCTGTGTGGATTTGAAAATAATGTGTATTCTAGTCTTTTGGGGTGAAGGACTCTGAAAATATCCAGGAGATCTAGTCTGTCTGTCTCTTCATTTAATTCTCAATTCTTTGCTGCTTATCTGCTTCATTGATCTTTCTAGGTGTGAGAGTGGGGTGTTGAAGTCTCCCACTATTATTGTATCACTATTGATTTGTTTTTGTAGTTCTTTCAGTAGGTGTTTCATGTATTTAGATGCCTCATTGAGTGCATCGATGTTAATAATTGTTAAATCTTCTTGTTTGATTGATCATTATGTAATGGCTTTGCCTATCTTTTACTACTTGATTTAATTTAAGTCTATGGTGTCAGAGAAGAGAATGGCTGTTCCTGCCCTTTTTGTGGTTCATTAGCCTGTATGATAGTTTTGCATCCTTTCACTTTAAGTCTGTGTTTGTGTTGTTGGGTCAGGTGGGATTCTTGCAAGCAGCATCTGGTTGGGTTGTGTTTTCTGATCCATCCTCCCACTCTGTGCCTTTTAATGGGTGAATTTAATTCATTGGCATGTATTGATATTATGGACTGAATGCATTGTAGTGCCATAATTCATCAATTATTTGCTCTGACATGTGGCAAGTACTATAGTGATGTTCTTGTTTATAAGAAGTCTTTTAGTACCTCTTTTCAGGTGTGGTGATGGTTGCCTCCTTTAATTGTCTGTCTGAGAAGGTTTTGATACCTCCATTTGCCATTATCTTCTGGCTTTTAGAGTTTGAGTGGAGAAGTCTGCTGGGTTTTCCCCTGTATGTGACTTTTTGCTTTTCTCCTGCAGACTTTAGGATACTTTCTTTATCCTTGCTTCTTTTCATTTTAACTATGATGTGTCTTGGTCTTCATGTCTGGATTGATTCTCTTTGGAACTCTCTGGGCCTCTTGAATCTTAAGGTCCTTTCTGTTGTTTAGATCTGGGAAGTTTTCTTGCATTATTTCCTCTAGAATATTTACTTCCCCTTCCTCTCTTTCTCCCTCTGGTAGGCCAATGATACAAATGTTATTTCTTTTGAGATTATCTCATATGTCTCCATTGTTGTTTTCAGTGTCTCTCTATCTCTTTTTGAGCTCTCTTACCTCTTTCTTAGTTTTCTCTAGCTCATCCTCTGTCTGGCTAATTCCGTTTTATGCTTCTGTTAATCTGCTTTCCCTTCCCTCAGCTTCTTTCTTCAGTTCAGTTATAGTATTAGCTTGTTCTGCTAGTTGGCCTTTTAGGTCTAATTATTTCAGCTTTCATTTCTCTAATTACCTTGAGGTAGCTTGTATTTTCTTTGAGGTTCTCCTCTTTTATTTCCCTAATTCTGATAGTCCTTTCCTTCATACTTGTCTTCACTTCTGTGATTATTAGGTTCATTATTGCTTGCATACTTTTCTTATCTATGTCTACTTCTGACTGATTTGGTGTTTATTATGGACTCCTATTCTGATTCATTATGGCAGCAGTTTTATTTGCTCTTGATTTAACCATTTTTTATTGATGTGGTTTTTATTTTTCTGTTCTATTATTTTCAGTGTTTGTGTTTTGAGTACAAGCCACACTATACTAAATACGTTTATGATAAGTGCAGTCACAAACCTCAGAAATTACAATAGTAACTGAAGCAAGGATTGATGCAGTTCAACCAATACCATTTAGCCAAACAACACCTCCAGTCCAAAAAAAAAAAAAATAGCAACCAAACAAAAGAAAAAGAGACAGGAAAAACGGGAAAGCAAGAAGACTATTATGAAAATCTACTGTCCACTATAAATTCTAGGGATTGAAAGGGGAGAGAGGGAAATAGAGAAGACACAGACACATAGAGTCCACTCCGAGTTAGATTTCTTCCCCCGAATAATTCACAAGCGAGTATCAGCGAATTCAGAAAACAAAAGAAGGAAGAAGGAAGAAAAGCATTAAAAAAAAAAAAGAAAGAAGAAATAAAGAAGAAAAAAGGAAGAGCAGTGAAAGGAAAGAGGTTTTTTTTTTTTTTTTTTTAATTACCTAGGAGGAGGGGAAAAAGGAGAGTGGAGAGAAGAGGTAGAGAGAAACAAGGTCCTCTCACAATGGATAGGACACCCAGTCACCTAGCAGTGGGAAAAACAACAACAGTTAATTTTGGTCAACCTGAAGAAGGTGGATGGAAAAGAGGTACATGTATATAATAACAGTAGAAATAAAATAAAATAAAATAAAATAGAGTAGAAAACCCCAAGAGTCAGTCTGCAGCTTTGACCACTCAATTGGCTGCAGGCAGCCTGAGCAAAGACAGCCAATTGTAAGAAGTATCCAAAAAAAAAAAAAAAACCCCTATAGGTAGTCTTTCCTAGATAGGGATGAGGCTCTGATTGGTCAGGTATTTTGTCACTCAAATAGAGCTCTACTCACTTTTAAAAAAAGGGGGGAGGGGGGAATTAAAGGTAGAGGCTTGCAATGACACCCCTGGTGAGCCAGAAATCTTGGTAAAGAAAATAGCTCAGAGGGCAACCTGTTAGGAGTGATTGTGCTGCCCCTGGGGGCTGGTACTGGGGTGGGGGGTTGAGCTTAAAAATAATCAAAGGATTTTCCTTTGTCCCCCTGACCTCCGTTTGTCAGCCCAAAAGAGAGTTATGGGACTGTATTTTGGTGTCACTCTGACCAGCCCGTGTTCACCCTCCTACAGACAGCCCAGTATCCTACCCTATCCAGTGAATTCTGGGTTACAAACTTCTTGGAGCTCAGGGCAGCTGTGGCTCCAAAGTCACCATCTTGGCTCCACCCCTCAGTTCCCTTTATTCTATCACTGCTTTATCCAATTGTATGCATCACTTTCTATGACACTCTATAATGTATAAACATAAGTAACTTACTTTTCAATAATGGTTTTACTTAACAGCCTGCTCACTAAATTTCGTGAACATTTAATAATCAACTCTCAGGAAAGTTACAATGAACCAATATTCTGAGAAGAATGTACATGTGACACAAGTAGGGCCAAGATTCCCCAGAAATAGTCAGACCTAAGTAAATCAGGTTTTCACACTGCTGGTGTAAGAATTTGGAAACTATGGATGGTCTTCCTCCATTTCCCATGAAGGCAGAGTAGCATAGAATAATAAGTTTGTTTGTTTGGTTTTTGAGAAAGATTAAAAGACATGCTAAGAGAACTGGCAGTAAGAGACCAAGAGAAAATGGTCCCCTTCTAGTTCCTGGGTCCAACTATTCCTGATACCTTGTATTCTTTTGTTTTGTTTTGTTTTTGTTTTTATATACCATTGTTTATTTATTTTTTTATTTATTTTTATTTTTTTTTGATACCTTGTATTCTAAGACATGTCCTTCTGTATTTAAAATATTTTACCTATCATTATGACAAGTTTGAAGTTTCTGATATTTGAAAACAACACAGTTGTCTGAGGCTGGCTGGAGTTATACTCATCTAGCCAGTAACATTAACTTTTTTTTTATTGTAAGCAAGTATAGATGCCTTTAATGAATCACTACATAATGACTGCATGTATCCAAGCTGGAAAAACACTCCTTCAAAATACTATGTCTAAATCGAAAAAATAAATAGAGCAGTTTCTTGTGGGTGGAAATTCTGGGGTGGAGGCATAGCTTTAATATATATATCCCTGTGCTCTTCAAAAGTTTGTCATTTATCAACTTCAGACATTCTTGCATCATTTTTTTATGATTCTTGCCATAAATGTGTATCCTCAAAGTCAATGTACTGCAGCAAAGAAATGCAATTCATTTTATCTGCTTCAAGTATAACCTCATTTAATTGCAACCCAAGCCAAAATATCTATAAATTTGTGGGTTTAATGAGTTAATTATATTTTACTATACTTTAGAATAAATAAAACATTAAGAAATGTTGCCAGCTAAAGTTATACCCATCTAAGTTCACAATTGAGGTAGTACCTCTTTAGTTAGGCCAGATCCTCCAAAGATATCCCTATTCTCATCTGGTTTTCTTCTAATCATTTCTGCATAACCCACAGAATTCTAGATGTATCAAAGGACTAGGTTTTGAAATTCCATCATGTAAAGAATTAACCTGCTGCTATTAAAAATAAAAGCAATGTTATGGTAAGCATATATTTAGGTTAAGAGATCTGTCTTTTACTATTTGGGAAGTTGCATTTACATAGGTTAATTCAATGACATTTTTTAATTTAAAAAAGAAAGACTCACATGCTGAGTCTTGGTCAATCCTGGATTTCAAGTTCATGTTAATTTGCCTTAGTGTTGATAAAACCTGAACATAGAAAAGATACCATCTATAAGCCATCTTTTTTTGTTGTTTGTTTTTGTTTTAATTTTATTTATTTGTTTGTTTTCACCACTCCCATTACTAAAGGTCCCTATTCCTATCCCCACCCCATAGACAACCACTATAGTTCTCCCACAGTCTTAGATTGACATTTTATTTTTTCACGTTTATATACTCAATTCTCTATATCCCACACACGAGTGAAACCATCTGTGTTGTCCTTCACCCCCTTACTTGCTTCACTAAGCATAATCTTTTCCACCTTTAAGTTATCTATCTCATCTATACCATCACATCACAGGTGAATCAGAGACCTGACTCAGTTATCACCAATTACATTTATTCACTCAACATGCTGTCTTCAAACCCTGAGCAGACATGAAGTTTCTGGTTGATGTTTATCTTTAAAACTTCAGCAGCTATTAGCTGAATTCAGCATCACCAACACTGTTTCCAACATCCCAGAGAAGCAAGCTTCGGAGGACTTTCTTGTGTATTCATCTTAACTCTAAAGTCACTTTGTAGTAACTTAACCTTTGAGACCTGCAAACACAGAAGTTAAAACTATGCTTCCTGGGAAGGCAATATCTGAGGGTCCTAAGTCAGCAAGTCTAGACCCCCTTCAGGACTGGATCAGTATAGGTACATTCAGAAAAACCCATAAAGTGATGCTGGTGCTTAAGTCAGCCTTCTAGTACATATGACTAGGAAGAACAGATATATGGTGAAGGGAATAAAGCTGGCCACTTAAGACCTTGACTTTTTAAATTTAATTAATTTATTTTTAATATACCTCTCCAGGAAAACTTCTTCTGTTTTTTTTTTTTTTCTTTCTGTTTTATTTGACAGGACAGAGAGAAATTGAGATGGGAGGGGAGATAGAGAGAAAGATAGACACCTGCAAATCTGCTTCATCACTTGTGTGGTGTACCCCTGCAGGTGAGAAGTAGGGGCCTGAATTCGGATCCTTGAGCATGGTAGTATGTATGTGCACTTAACCTGGTGCGCTGACCCCTCTTAAGACCTTGATTTTATTGAAATTATGATGATCTTTCAAGTGACAATGTAGTATATTGAATTTTCATAGTGTTTGGGGCTTATTGATGCAGCACTGGAAATGTCACTGATTTTTCTTTTCTTTTCTTTTCTTTTCTTTTGCCTCCAAGGTTATTGCTGGGGCTCAGTGCCTGTAACATGAATCCACTGCTCCTGGAGGCCATTTTTCCCCCTTTTGTTGCCCTTGTTGTTGTAGCCTTGTTGTGGTTATTATTGTTATTGTTGATATCATTCGCTGTTGGATAGGACAGAGAGAAATGGAGAGAGAAGGGGAAGACAGAGAGGGGGAGAGAAAGATAAACACCTGCAGACCTGCTTCACCACCTGTGAAGCGACTCCCCTGCAGGTGGGGTGCTGGGGGCTCGAACTGGGATCCTTATGCTGGTCCTTGTGCTTAGCGCCACCTGCACCCAACCCGCTGCGCTACCGCCCGACCCCTGATTTTTATTCCTATCTCCATTTTTCAGATAGGGTGTTTTACCATCTCATATATTTTCTGGAATGATATTGACTAGTCATTTCTGCATAAAAGTACCATGTAATCCATTTGAGTACTCTGTGCATTTAATGTAAGCCATGCGTTATTACATAGCACATGAATGCAATATTCTATGTAGTAACATTGTCTTTTTTTTTTTTTTCACTAACCACAATAGACAGAAAAACAAGAAAACCTTCATGACATCTGCCTTCAGTCTATTATCCTGTGCCCTCTCCCATCTTCACAGCTAGAAAATGTTTGGATTACTAAAGTCATGGACTCCTTGGAACATACCTAAAATAGAGCTCCTAGCTTCTTCCCACTTGTAGACTCCTAATTTCATCTGCTCTATTCTTACCTTTAGGTTCCTGTTTATTAAACAATTTGTTCTGCTTTGTATCTTGCTGCTTTTCAGCCACTAAATTGCAGACACTACTATGAAAAAAATCACTCTGCACTTGAGTACTAAACCCAATTCCAGATCTTAAAGTATGCTAATAAGAACTATGTACTGACTACATTCCATAAGCAAATATTTCAGTGTTTCTGAAATCACATTCCTTTGAAAAAGTCACAAGAATTTTCTCTCCTGTCTAAGGCAAATTGCCTACCTTCTTATCAAAGCAAGGATCCATCCAAACCGCAGAGTCACCATCTCCCACACATATGAACTTGCTCTTATTGTCCCTGCTCCCGACACATATCTGTCTACTAATGCAATGGAGATATGACACCTCAGAATCACTGGCTAGCCTATCCTGACACCTTACATGGTTGGAAATAAAATAAACAGAACTGTCCTCGCTGGTAATGGAGCAGATTCCCAGCAACAGCAAGTTCTTAAGCCTTTTTTTTTCAATAGCCACATTGGCTTGGGCAGATGTGCAATATAATATATCCAGTGTGGACTCCAGTTACTTCAATAAGCCAACAACTCCTGTCAAAAACAAAGTCACTGCTATATCTTACTCGAAGAAACATCACTGGTAACAAATTGGGGGTGCAGGTGGGAGTGGGATTAGGGTTGGGGATGTGCAAGGCAGTCTTCTGAGAAGGCAGACTCTGATAGGAAAGACTGGATGAGGCTATCTAATTTCACATTTCCACTAAAGAAAAAATAGGTAGATAAATAAATAAGAAAATAAAGTCAAAGGAATGAAAAGGGAAGGGAAGGAAGCCAATAATCTATGTCACCAAAAAGGATGTGTTTGGTTTTAATCCCTGAGTAACCCTGAAGATACAAATGTCACACACATGTCTTTACATCCAAACTGGACATAAATGAATCTGTGAATGACTGAAATTCTAGTTTATATTGTTACTGAGTGCAACTGATTTTACACATTTGCTTACATGATACAGCCTCTCCTTGGAACACTCCTCCCCAAGCCCCCAACCATTTCCAAACTCCCTTGTTGCTATGGATTCATCTCTTCTTCTTTTTAAGGCCTCTGGCTTTACATTGCTGTTTATCACCTAAGGCAAATTCTCTCTCTCACTCCTTTCCCCTCTCTGTTTCTTTAAATCTTGAAACCACAAAGCAGCATGCGAGCAACACCGTGGGTCAAGATATCAAAAGAGGGAACTTTTATAGGTTTCCTCGATAACATGGACAATAAAAGAGGAAAGAAGCACAGGCGGCATTACTGACCTTATTTGATGCTGTGCAGTAAAGAGAAATGGCTCTTCTGCCGCCTGCCCATGTGGGTTTGGGTCGTTGGTGTGTGAAGAGGGAAGCTCTTGATCAACATTGGGGATGGGTTTTCATACACTCTTACACCAAAGCTTCCCAAATGTTTTCATCAAATAATACCCAAATAAACAGAAGGTTACTGAATACATTAAACTCACTGCAGCAAGAAATTGCTTTTCAATGCCCAGCATATACAGATGCTGTTTTTCCTCTACACACTCACACAGATGGAAAGAAGTATGAATTCACAGACTATGCTATGGCTGTCCACGCTACCAGAGCAGAGGTCTATATTCTCCAAATATCTCAGATGTTAATGAGCTCTGCCTATGCATCTAGCTACTATGTATTTCAGTTACTTATATCAGGATAATGTTTTGGAAGCTCCATTGTCATGATTTTAATGCACCACACTGTATTTAAACAAAATGCATTTTCCTTTTTCTCAAAGATTTTGTTAGGCAGAAGAGAGAGAGGGAGAAGGAGAGGGAGAGGGAGAGGGAGAGGGAGAGGGAGAGGAAGAGAGGGAGGGAGTGAGAAAGAGAGAGAGAGAGAGAGAGGAAGGAGAGAGATAAAAAGACATATATGGTGTTAGGGACTAAACCCAGGGCCTCATGTGCACAAGTCCTGCACTTTACCTATTGAGCCATCTCCCTCAGACTAAACATAATCCATTTCTATCTCACCTCACTGGTCATGGCTACTGGTTTTCATGTGATATGGAGCTAAGAGAAAAATGCTTCAATAGTCTGCTGGAATATAACTGTCTGCAAAGACATTTGGGCTAGTTGAACTCTTGCATGAATAAAAATGAGATAGAACCTATCTGCTTTATAAGTAGGGCATTTTTGAATAGTTAAGGTTAATTTCATAATCGACATTTAGGAAAAATATTTTTTCTCACAATAAGAAATCCCATATAGTAAATAACCCCTTTTAATTTCCTTATCACAAAGATCTGATAGTAGTTTCTCAAAAATTTTCTAAAATAGTCATATCTTCTTACCTTCCTAGGCTGACAGGAAAAAAAATGACAAGTAATTTCATCACCAGTAAAATATGTATGTGGGAGGGGGGTATAGCTACTCCTGCCTCTGGAAAAATAGCAATTCCTGACTCCCTAAAAGTCACACATGCACATTCCTTTCTTTTTCATTTACCACTTGCTCCACCCTGTAAGAATGGATATCCTGAAAAGCATCACATCAGCCATTACTTTCACTGTTTCTTAGATTGAAAACTATGCTTTTTCGATATTTTATATTATTTATATGTTGGATAGAGACAGAGAAACCAAGAGGGGAGGGGAGATAGAGGAGAGAAAAAGAGAGACACCTGCAGACCTGCTTCACTATATGTGAAGCCTCCCCCCCCCCCCGCAGGTAGGAGAAAACTATGCTTGTTAATGAGCATATACCTTGATTTCAGTAAGAGGAGGAACACTGCATTTATTCACTTCACAAACAGTCACATACAGAATCCATCAGTACATATACTAAAGGCCTGGCCTGAGCTGGCTGAGCCCATGTGCCCTGGAAGGGGCAGGTGTATAGACACACTGATGTGCCTAGACCTCCTAAATGAAAGGGACTTAAGGTCTAGATAAAGGAGAAACTTTCTCACAACAGAAGCAGTCATTTCAAAGATCACATTTTCTCTGTTCTTCCCAGAAATGACAACACTGTCAGGAGTTCACTAAAAGTATCATGTCACCCACCCTCCCTTTCAGCTTACCTGCAACCTGAAACACATTTTCATCTTCAGGTACATTTATATTGATATGACTCCATTGCTTGTACAAAGTATTGAAACCCACAGACAGGAATATGTAAATAGAAATCTAACTCTTCCATATATACAGCAGAATAGATAAAGACTGAGAACTTTCTTGCCTCTGAATTGACAGCAAGTGTGAGGATCCTGTTTGATTGGGACAAAGGCTCAGGCCCTGCTACCCAGTTCACTGCTTTCCTTACGCTGGACACTGAGCACAAAAATGGCTCCTTGGGCAGCTGCATGAACAATGCACATACAAGAGTGTACTTCTTCCTGCTCTTCTCCCTCCACCCACCCCCTGCACCCAGTCCCAGAGTGCTGTTGTCCAGCTCGGTCGCTCTTTCAGCTAAATGGTTCACAGGTTCCTGAGTGAGGACAAGGGTTGAGCATGAATATTGGATCCAATTACCCCTTTCCAGAACCCAGGTCTACCCAGCTTACTGTTCATCACTGGACCAGATGATGCCAGCTGAGTGGGGAATGGAGTACATGAATGTATGTATTCACTCTTAGGACAAAGCCATGGTCTAATACACAGGGTCTAAATGATGATGACAATAGTTGAAGTCAGAAATTTTTTTTTTAATCTGGAATCCTCACTTTTATACAACTGAGCTGAATGAGAAGACTCCTCCTGCTCACTGTAACCTACTGAATTGGTGGAGTCTATATGACACGACAGAATGAGTTGATTCTCCACAGAGTGCACATCTGTACACAATATCATGTTTTAATGTCTCTGTGTCCCAAGCCAGTGAAATATTTAAATTCTTCTACTATTGGGTTATTTTTAGTGATGTGAAATCACTGCTATATATTTATTTTAAGGTCATATCTGGATTTGAGAGATGATTGGGGGGTGGGGTGGCACATCTGAGAGAGTATTGTATGGAGGGCAAGAGGGGATAAAAAATGTAATTTTATTCAGTTGTATATTGACATCTGACCTTTGCCTGGAAAGAAATACTACCAAGAGATGGAGAAAGAGAGAGAGAGAGAGAGAGAGAAGAAAAGAAAAAGAAAAAGAAAAAGAAATACAGCCACTAGAGAAGAAACCAGATAAGCTTTATAGTTTTTGCTTATATATTTCCTAGTGCCTAGGGATCTCAGAAGGGAAGAAGGGCTCCAAATGCAGCCCTAAATTACCTACCACATGAAGAGGCAGCTCAGCTTGGGTAGTGATGTTTTTCAACACCTAAAGAGCGCTAACAGAGCACACACAGGAGATTAACATTCTTCTGCTGAGGTTTATGGCTTCATTAGAATATTCTCATCATATTTGAATAGGTAAAAACACCTGGCTATTAAACACAAGCCTTTCCCTCAGGATGGTCACATTATCACCTGAATTTAAAATCTTTCAGAATTTTTAATAGTGCATAACAAATATGATTATTTATGCATTTTCTTCTTGTACTCAACTTGCCAGGCCTACAATTATTTGGAACACCTTAGGTTTCAGGGGGAGGGATTAAATCAAGTTATGCTGTGCCTTGTTTATATCTCTCCAAGTTCTCTAAAATATTTAGCCAACAGGTTCCCCTTTTCCTTGAGACCTGCCTGAAACTTGTCCAGAATCCTTTAGGGTCTCTGGCAGGGTCTGGCTCTGCACTATTTAGAAAGCTCTGATAATTAGCAGCAGGGAGATGTACGGCACTGTAGTGTAAAGGGAGCAGCTGAGAATCCATAAAGCCGGCTGATGAGAAAGTCAAGTGGAGGCTTGTCTGGCTGAAACCCCTTCAATAGAACTGTAGTCTGAACTTGAACCCTGCCCTCTCACCTCAGGGTCCAATATTTCTTCTTTTCCTTTGTTTTCCCCTCCTCTCCTATCCCTACCCCCACCTGCTCCTCTCCTCTCTGCCTCTCTATCAAGGAGTGATGTACTCACACTGACTGAATAAATATGAGTGACCCCCCCCAATCTACCCCACCCCCCTTCCCCGAGCCCTCTGCTGGAGACTAGAAAGGGAGAGAGAGAGAGGGAGAAACCAGAGAAAGGAAGAAAGGGAGAGAGGGTGTTCCAGGGAGAAAGGAGGGTCCCTGACTTCGTAATAGGTAATTAAAGAGACTGTTTTCAAGGTTGCATGGTCAAAAGACACTTCAGCCCTAATGAAGCATCGATCCACGGGCACTAAGGTAGAAAGGAGCTGACATTCATTCAAAGGTACCTTTAACTGTTGTAAGACATTGCACCGGGAATTATTCCTTTTCTGCTGTCATTGACTGGGACCTGGGATAGAAAAAAAAAAAAAGAGGGGGGAGTCTGGTTTGAATTTATTTTGTTTCTTCATTGCCACAAATGTGTAAGTTGAGCTTTGGTTTCTTTTTTCTCTTGTGAAAAATAAAATGCATCAGGGCGCATCCTATTTGGTTTAGGGAGGAGGGGCCTCTCAGCCCTCAAACCCCCCCCCCCCAACCTCTGGTAAATTTCATCCTTAGTCATCTTTAAAAGCCCACCAATCAGACCCACTGGGCCGAATTCACGAGGTCAGTGGTGGCAAAAAGCAAGGACTCCTAGGGAAGAGTGCAACATCACTGTCTTTTTGCAAACCCACACCCATTCATGCCATGCGTTTGGTTGCTTTCTACTTTGTACAGGTGTTTGCTGTTTCAAAGCAAAAGCTGAGACCTGAGGGGCATGGGGTGGGGTGGGGAGCGCACTAGGGGAGGGGAAAAGATAAAAGATGAGTGTGCAGGGGGTATGTGGGATAGAGACAGGAGAGAAAAGGACTGAAGGGCTGATGATGTAGACATGCATTTTTTTTTCCTGGCAAAAGCCAGGCAGAACTCCAGGTGAGGTGTGGGAATGGGGCAGCCCAGAATTACCCCACTTGAGGGGAGGCTTTCTGGCCTTTTTTTTTGGGGGGGGGGATCAGCTGCCTTAGCTTCTCACTAAGTCCTAAAAATGTTTACATTTGGAGAACATCTGAATAGCAGTAAAAGGAGATGAGTGAGAATGCCAGTCATGCCAAGTAAATTGGGGTGGATAACAAGGGAGGAGAGGCATATCGATTCCAAAACAAAGTTGAGTGTTAGCTGAAGAGCCTTTCCCCCCTCCCCACACAGCCCACAACCCACAGCTCCACTGGATCTTACACGAGGCCCCACACTCAACAATAGCAGGTCTCTTCAGAGCATGAAACACAAAGGGAATTTGCTCTGGCTCAGTCCCCACAGTGAGGCCCTTCGGAAGCTGAAGAGAGTCACTTTTTCCCCCTAGCTAAAAATAAGGAAGGCAGGGATGAGGGTTGGTAGTGGGGGAGCTGTGAGGGATGGGGTGGGGGAGTGAGGGGTGGAATTCTCTGTATACACTCCTAATAGACAAGCAGGGTATAAGCTGACAGAACATTTCAAATCAGTGGTTCTTTCTATGGCTTTTCTATCTTTTTTTTCCCTTTTGCAGAATTTATTGCCATTTCTTGATTTTGTTCTTAATTTTGGTTTGGTTTTGGAGGGGAGGGGGTTGGCAGGTTATATTATTTAACTTGATTAACAGCATTAGTACACTGCCTCTCTGCCTCCCTCCCTTGGCTTCTCTGCTATTTATTCATTTGTGTTTACATTTTGAAGACATCCCTTTAGCTGAAGGAGGATACTTCCCACCTAGTGCAGTATTGGTCATCAGTGCAAAGGGATAATTTATTGGTTGCACCACCTCTGAAGTTGAATTTTTAAAAGACAAACGTGAAGCCCCATTTTTCTTGGGTTTGCTGCATTTGTATGTATTTGGTTTGCACCTTTCCAGTCTATCTTTAAAACAGTTTGTAAAATTCTATTTATCAATTTGATGCTATTTCAGTATGCTTTTGCTTTTATTTTATAGTTTAAAGTCAAAGAATGGGTCAGGAAACAGAGGCTGAAATTGTGTGGAACACCTGCTGAAATTTTAAAAAAGTTACCCCCTAAAAATGGCTAAACTGTAGCCCAGCAGATCCTATCTGCATTAATTTGGCTGAACAACAAGATATTGCTGGGGACAAACTCTGAATAAAGCAGTTCCGAGTTCCCAGAATTGGCACAGCTCAGCCTAAACAATGGCTGCTTCCTATTCACCTTAACCCAGCTTTTCAAAAGAACATCCCCAGAAACACAAAGCATCAGCGGGAAATGGCAATTTTATGAATCCTAATCAATCAAAGGGCTTATTAACTCAATGTGAAGCCAGATTAAAATCTTTAATTATAAATCGTGCTAAAAGGAAAAACAAAATGTACTTATGGTACATTGAAAATTCCGGATATTAACATAGTTGCTATTATCTCTTGCAATATTAAATCCCCCCCCCCATTTCACCTTTTTCTATTACTAAAGAACAGGGCTACAGAACCCAAATCATTTTCCCCCTCGATTTATTAAAATGTATTCTTTTTCGCCCCCTGTGCTTTCAATAGGTTGCTGGGAAGCTGCGTTGGTGGTTGTAGGAAGAGGTATGAGAAATCCCATTACTGAGCCCCGGGCGCCTAGGGTTTCAGTGTGATGCTGGGAGGAGTTGGGGAAGCTGTTTATTAAGGGGACAGAGTTGGTGTTATAGGGTTGGAAGGTTTTTTGTTTTGTTTTGTTTTGTTTTTTTCTTTAGGGGCTGGGGGAGGACAGGCATCAGATATGGAGCATTGTCGCTAATGAAAGCGGCGTGCAAGTCTGTGCTGGCAAGGGCTGAATGGCAGGAGTAGAGATTGCCAGTTCTATGAAGGGCACTGGCCCCAAGTCACCCTGTGAGAAAAGACTCTGGGTGCTGTTGCTGCTTCTCCTGCTTCTCCTGCTTCTTCTGCCTTTTTTTTTTTTCCAGATAGACATTTGGGAAATGACCACAGCAAATTTAATCACAGTTGGGGCGGGGGGGAGGAAGGGAGAGCAGAGGCTGTGACTCACATGTTTTATTTATTTGTTCAGAGTCATGGCCATCCTATTGTGTGTCCCTCATTCTGTCATTTCAGGCCCCTCGGACCCACCCCCTACCCCTGCCCCTATTGTTAATGGAAGAGGCAGAGAATATAACCACATTTTATAATAATAACATACCCAATGCTATGAAAGAAGGAACCTCATCTTGAGAGGGGTCTTTTTCTTATATTGAAATGATGACTTAAAAAAAATAACAAACAACAACAACAACAAAAATCTTTCTAGTCTAATGACAGTGTAGGATAGAGATTTGTTCTTTGTGTAAGAAATTCAGGGATCTTTGTAGCTAGGGTCCATGCCCCATTTCCTCTCCTCTTGCACTGAATTACTGCTGATCTATTTTGTTTTTATATTTACAGTACAAGCTCGATAATACCAAATTGACTTGAAATTAAAAATAGAAAAAAAGTAAACAAAACCTGAAAAAACAAAAAAGCAGTGCAACCTTAAGTACAATCAAAGCTAATAAAAAGAAACTAGTACTCTGGTTTAAATTAAATCCTACTTCATTCCTTTTGTTCCAAGTTTAGACTTGCTTCCTCTCAGTCTCTTTGCTGAAACATTCACTTTTTTTTTCTTTTAGTTTCACAGACAAGAAACCCTCATATCAAAACTGGTATCTCAGCTCCTTTTCCTCTAGCCCTAGTGCAAGGCTTTTCTTTAGACAGAAGAAGTAGACCATAGGTTAGAAAGGGATGAGATAGCCCTTGCAGAACACCTCAATAATGATTAGGGTTTGATTTTCAGAAAATGAAGTTGACTTTGCATTCTTTTTATTTAAACACTAGATCTAAACGGTCTTTAAACCTGTACCAAGAATGGAATTTGTCATGCATAAATACTAACCAAGTCCACTCAGGTAACATGTCCTGGCTACTTCCTGGCTCTGTTTTTCCCTCAGCCACTTATCATTCCAGACCATATTCTCATATTTCCTACAACTATAAAAATGCAGCAAAAATATGGCTTTCCTGATTACAGGGGCACTCGGGAATATAGACAATGTCTGCTGTCACTTTAAAACCATTTACAAACATTTATATGTTTTGAGCAAATAAAGCTATACCCCAATACTGTTTTAACATTTGAAAACTTTCAGATCCTTATGGTGGTGGCTAGTTCAGTGACCACACCTACCTGCCACTCCATGAATACAGAGGAGCCCAGTTTTCCTTTTGCTAAGATGTATAATTTTTGCTTAGGTGTTGATTTTTCTACTTTTGCCAACAGATAACTTTATACTTATCTAACTGGACAAATATATCTGGAGGAGAAAGAATGGGTAAATGTCCTAAATTAGTTTTCATGGCACACGGAATCCATTTGTGGCAGGGGGGAAAAAAACACTCAAATTCTCAGAATTCCTCTAAATCCTTAAATGCCACATGACTGTGATATTCCTTTGAAGAGGAGCATTGGACCTAATAAACTGAATACTGGTGACATAGATCTCGTCTTCTTTAGTTGTTACAACAGCTTCTCACTAAATTAAAAAAAGATCTTCTGTGCTTGACTGAGTTTTCATTTCATTGCTTTTTAATTTGTTAAGCTTGACTTTTGACACTTTTAGTGTTTAGCTTTTCTTTTTAAGTACAATTGTATAACATTTGTATTTCCAAAAATTAAAGATACTAATCTTTTTTTAATGTTAATATATAAAGAACAAAATATATTTTAATCTGCTATTATAAATAACACTTAAAATGTAGACATTTTCTAAACATTATGTTTAAGCAAGTTAAATAATAAACTGTTTTAAAAATAACATTCTGAAATGCTATATTCACAATATGTTTACTCTACTATAAGGTATAAATAAAATATAAAAATAAGATTAATAATGCCAAGATCAAGAAAGATCACATATAAGCTTCTGAATTGCTATTCTGATAAACTACACGATAGGATAAAAAGCATAAGTAAATTATAATTCTCTATAAAAATTATTTGACTCTTATCCATGATTTATATACACAGTTTGCTTCAACAAATGAAACAAATAAATGATGATACCTCTGATCATACAAAATTTGAAAACAAGCTATTTGTTTTAAAAAGTATAGATGAATTTACATACAGCCATAAGCCAATGTCATCTCAATTAAGTAATTTTAAAAGCTTCTCAATGGAATTTTGGTTACTTGTCAGAAATCACAAAAAAGACAGAAATAATTCAAAAGATGATGCTTTTGAAATTAAATTTATTTCTGGTAAACCTCTTTTTTTTTCTTTTAAATATTCAGAAATAATCATACTCTTAGAAGAAAAGTTTAAGTCTGGATCTAATAGAAATGTTTTGTCCTTTAATGCCTAAAGGAAAATGATTTTTAAATTATTTCACAAAGAGAAACTGCATTAAAATAAATATGAAAAATGACATTATCTTTAGCAAATGGAGTATAATTCTTAAACATTTTAATCCACTTATTTTAAAATATTCCAAATACCTTTTAAGTATTTTTCCACATAGTTCATATGCATCACAATTCTTACTTGGCCATTATTACAGGTTTGCATTTTTTTATGTCAGGAAGAAAAACGATAGTCATGATAGCAAGAGAATATGTACATTATTCTCTCTTATTTAGTTTTGTTTAAAATCCAAATAAATAGGAATGTAAAAATGGTTTAAATGGTTATTTTAGAACTCTGCAGGGAATCTTCTTTTTTAAAGTATTTCCAGCCCTTTCTAAAGACTTCTCACATCAGTATTATGTTGTTGGTTTCTTTTTGAAAAATACTCTGCTTTTAAAAGAACCTTATAATTTAAATTTATTTCCTATGCATATGGTTTAGTCAAAATTCCAGTCCAAACACAGAAAATGCCTTGTCTCTCCTAACACCTACAAAGCTAATGTTTATAGGCCAGCTTACATCTGAGAAGAAAATATTCACCACCACTCCAGGCTTCTTTTTTTCCCTCAGGATCAGTCGAGCTCTACATTTGATATACAGACTGATTTTTTTTTTCCCATCAAAATTACATGAGAAGCAAAAAGGTGGAATCTAGGAGTCTCGACAAACTGGGCGGTTCTCCCCACTCCTCCTTTCTTTTCTCAGTGTCAGACTCTATGTTTAGATAAAACAATTTATCTTTATCGTTTTCAAGCTGGTCAGATGGACTAGGGGGTGGGAGGTGCCGAGAGGTGGAGGGGTGAGGGAAAAGGTGATTGTTTCACTTGTTGTCAGAGGGCATTGATCAGTCCTGCTGTCTGCTGGTCTCTGAGGTGAGGCCATGTCCCCCAGGAGCACTTCGGGGCTGGGCCATGTCAGTGCAAAGCTGTATTGAGTCATGACCCAAATGACGGCTTATTGAGGGAAACGGGTATTGGCGTCCAAATCATTCTGAGACACCCTCAGTAACACTTAAACCAGTCCACTCCGTTAATGTCAGGTCACAGGGGACACATTTAGCCCCCCTCTGCTGACCATTAGACCCTTTGATGGAGTGGACGATAAACTTGACGGGACAAGCTGGACCTTGCTCTTGAGCCTGCTTCTGCTGATGACAAACCTAGGATGAGGCTGCTTTTTAGAAAATGCAAAGGGTCCTTGTAGGCAGGTCCTGGAGGGATATTGTCTCCCCTTTCCACCAAACAGGATCAAATACAACTCAAACTATAATAGTTTTAATGTTTTTGTCAAAGGGAGAAAAACTAACCACCATGATTCTTCACACAAAAAAATTTTTTTCAACAATAAGGTCAGATCCAAATTGTGGGTAAAGTGGTCAGGCTCTACCATTTTGTAATTTTTATTTCTTGCTTTGATTTTTCTTTCTTCTAAGCACTGCTGATACAGTGCAGGTATTTTGAAATCCATTTGTTATACCTTCTCTGGCAAAGAACAAAAAGAATTCCTTATTGTTTCCCAGGGAAGTACAGAAGAATTCAACAAAAATTCACTCTGTGGTGATCATAAGCTTGAGAAGCAGAGTCCTGAAAGTGAATTATTTTATTTTTATAGTACCAAACATCAAATAAATTTGGGAGTAGGGAGTGGGAAGCCACAGCTAATTGTATTTCCTATCAATGGGAGCATTAGCCTAAAACAAACTTCAGCTTGAAAATGAATAGAAAGCACAAACTAACAAAGACCAGGTCTTTGTTAGCATTCAAAGGATGAATTAATAATCATTATTGCTACTATTTAAACAAATTATACCTAAATCTTCTGTTACACAAGAGATCGCTACTATTTACTTTTTCTGCTTTCCCATCAGCAAAGCAGTCTCTGGTTTGACAGAGCAGATTTTCTGGTATCACAATGCTTTTATCCTAGTTTTAACACCTTGTCTGGATTCCTCTTGAGAATTAGCTGATATTGCATTAGAATGGAAAATGAGAGAGAATATATAAGTCACCCCCACAACTGAAAACTGAACTCAACAGAAACAACCCTCCCTTCTTTGAACTAGTCTAGTTTATTAATTCACTACTAGTCACAAAAAAAAAAAAATGTTAGTACAAATGGGATAATAATTTGACCAAATTATACATCTGGCTTGTCTTAAAAGTAGAAATCTAATTTTTACTTAAAAAGATTGTCTATTTACTGAACTATTAACTACCCTTCTGATAAAGAAGGAAGCAGCTGTAGAATATGTTTAACCAAGAGTGAGGGAGGTGGGGCTAACGTCTGGCTCTTATTGTCTGCTTGGCATTATCCAAACCTGAGAGACTTTCCCAGAGTTCATATGCTTTGTCTGTTAATGCAGTTTGGAATCCTTTGAGCTTGCTAAAATTTAGAATTATTTCTTCTAAAAGGAGTCAGCTTATCAAACCACGCAGGTTACATCTCATTTATTTTTTATTACTATTATCTTTATTTATTTATAGGATAGAGATAGTCAGAAATGGAGAGGGGGGAGAAAGAGAGACACCTGCAGACCTGCTTCACCACTCACAAAGCTTTCCCCTGCAGGTGGGGACCGGGGGCTTGAACCATGGTCCTTGGGCACTGTAACGTGCATTCAACCAGGAGTACCACCACCCGGCCCCCATCTCATTTCTTTATTGGTTTAAGTATTGTTGGATTTCAAACAAATTGGATAAATTAAAACTCACATCCTGTTTTATCATATCCTGTTCCTGAAAACTCACATCCTGTTTTATCATATCCTGTTCCTGAAGCTTAGAATTTAAGGTTTCTATGAATTTGGAAACTTCATAAGAGGAATCATATTAGGGTATTTTTTTTATAAAAGACAAATTATAGTAATTCCTTTCTTTCAACATGCAAAATTGTATAGAATTTTGTGTACAAGGTATATATTTGCATGCGTATCACCAACATTTGCTACCTTTATGGAGCTGTTCTATGATGTGATGCTATAAATACCAAGGTAGTTAAGTCTGTGGTTGTGTCTGTGTGAGATAGAAGATCTATATGATCATGAAATTTTACTAATTTCATCCAGATTGACTTCTAACTCAAGAAAGAAATAGCATTGATCTAGTATTTATAATAGGGCAATCTTGAGTTTTTAGTGGGATGTATCAAAGGGAAATTGCATCATTGCCAGTAATCTCTCTCCAACTTGCTTTTAGTAATTTTCCCACTGCTTCCTTTCTATTTGTAAAGCTAAGAAAGTACACAATTAAGAGAAATATATGTCTACTATATACCTGTTTTAGTCATTAGTAAGTATAACATAAAAAATTGAAAAATTAGTCATGAAATCTATATTAACTAACATTCTGCCATTAGGTTTTAGAAATCACTGTATCCAGATACAAATGGAAATTTCTGAAATAGAAACTGAAATACTCAAGACAGGGAACCCACTAATTTAAAAAAAATCAGTTTGACGTTTAAAACAATTAAAAACTACAATTCCACATTTGCACTTTACCACCAACATTGGGATGTCAACAGAAAAAGCAGTGGAGTTGGGTTCTACAAAACTTTTAAAATCTTCAATATTTTTCTGAGAATTAAACAACTGAATTTTTTCTAAACTATGTTTTTTGAGGGTCTCAGTATTTTGTCTAGTAGAAAAGAACATTAGATACCTATTTGTCATTATTATTTATATCCACCACTACCTCCCCATCATTTTTTGTTGTTTTTGCTGGAGTTTCACTGCTCCATGCTAATTATTTTTTCAGGTAGAACAAGGGAGGCAAGAGACAGAGAGACAAAGAGAGGAGGTAAAGAAATCATAGCAGTGATGTTTCCTGCGATGCACTGGGGGCTGCACTCAAACCTGGGTTGTGTTCATGACAATCTAAGTGCACTAGCCAAAGTGCTAATTTTCCAGCCCATATACCCCTTTTTATATATAACATATCACCAAATTATCCTGCTCCATATTAATATTTCCACCTGTAATAGTCCTGGAAAATAGCACAGCAGCTAAACATGCTCATCAGAAAATAGCTAATTCTGAATTTGACTCTCATTCCTGTGGCCTAAGTCTCCTTCTCATGATCCCCATTTATGTCCACAAGTTTGAATATTCCAGAAAACTTCGTTCTTCAAGTGAACTTTACTGACTGCTGTGCTTATTGCTCCAATCATTCCACTTGTGAATTTGACCTAATGGACAGGAAGAGCAGTGCATTCCACTTACTCATTGACCCTCTCTTCAAACATGGGCGTTTTACCACAGTAAGATAATGCTTCCAAATATTTTCAAGTCATAACTAGAAATAGGTTTTTATCTTCCTTTTTCTCAAAAATAGCTGATGAAAATTATTTATGTATTTTTATTTAAGGTACAGATTTACCTAAATTTCATCACATTTGAAATGACTCTGAGCTGTATCTTCTGGGCTGTAGGACACTAGAGGTCACTAGAGGTCACAACAATGTCACTGGGCCATTCTCCAAAAAACATCACACAATATAAAAAAATATTGACATACTCCCAAGTTTCAGTTTCATCATCAGGCACTCTAATTCCTGAACACCTGACAGCAAACAACTGCTTTCACATTCAGAGGTGACCAAGTATTCACACCATGGCTCCCTGACCTGTCTTTTGAAACTGTCCTTGGTCCCTATGACAAAAATGACGGAACTTATATATACCAGAGTCCCTTTTCAATATGACCTTGATCAAATGGTCACCTCCATTGCCCCCTTACAATCACTTGGCAGTTGCTAGATTACAATCTATCCTGTATAGACTGCTTGTGTTAATCAGCTTAAAATGACTGAATGACAGTCTAACCCCCAAAGCAAACTTGAGGACAAGATGGGACAGGGTGTGTAGCAGAATTGAAAATCCCACCTGCATGGAAGGAAGATAGACTCAAGGTCCTTTACCTCATACAGGGTCAAGCTCACCTTCTACCCCATAGAAGGTCTAGAGGTGACCAGATTTCCTCTCTGCTTACATCATGCTTCATTAAAAGGTGTACTAAAATGTTTAGTGCAGGCTTTTACAAAAACTAGAGCAGATGATCAGAAAAAGTGATAAATGAAGGTCTGCATTTCACACATCATTGTTTGTAATAAACGAAATCTGAACTACTGCACCCGAAGTCATAGTATGGGGGGGGGGGAATATATGCAGGCAACAGGGAGTTAAGTAAATAAATTTTTTCTTTTCTTTGTCGATGTGTTTAGTTCTCTTCCTGCCAAGATTCATCTCACTCTGCTATCTTGTGAGAGACACATATGGTGCAGTGAAATTGCCATCCACGAAAGCATGTCCCAGCCTGTTGAGACATCATCAAATAAGATTAAAGCAAAGTAAAAATAAAAAGATAGAATGATTTTTTTCCTTTCCTTGTACAGAGAACATCTGATGAAAGCTACCAAGGTACTTGAATTGCTTCTAAAGGTTTTGCAGCCATTTCTTTACTTTGGATGGTTAAGAAAAAGCCAGGAATAACACAACAATATCTTTTCTTTCCCCAGTTAGAGGAAAAATATGTTTCATAATAAACCAGATGTATATGAATAAAATACAATATTGCCTTTGGCACTTCTGTTGCAAATAGCTCTTACACATGCTGCAGACAGACTTCAGCCCTCACTTTCCCTCCTTCTTGCTGGATTCTATGAATTGAATCTGTGTGGTGGTGATGGTGGTGAATAAAACTTCCATTTTTCATATACTAGTTATTATATCCAGATTTTGTTAATACCAAAATAATGCTAATTTCCTGCTTTCCAGTTCTGAGTGTCTGAATATCATCTCTACCATGGTGGTCATATTTCCTCCTTTTGTTAGCATTCAACAGGCATGAGAAATTCAAGTAACTATCTAGTCATCTTAACCAGCAGCTACTAGAGAAACTTAGAAGGAACAGTGCTTGTCTGTTTTAGTGGAGCTCCCTGACTCTCATCAGATCTGCACACAATGCTTAATAGCCCAGTACACCAGGATGCTATAAATGTGCTAGCCCTTCACCAACATGCTTCTTGTATGTGACAATATACAGTTATGAACTGGCAAGATTAATATTCTGATCATTGCCAGAAAGCTGCATCTTTTCCACCAGATCAGTATCAAACCTCTTTCCCTATTCACTTTAAGAACCTGCTGGCTTTAGACAAATTCATAATGGAGACAGGAAGAGGGGAGATTCCACATGCCAGTGCCACTTCCTTAAGTCTCTTTTCTAGAACATGACAGGCATGTCTGATTTTTCAGGGGATCTCTTCCCTTTCCCTCCCCAAGAGGGATTTCGGGAAGAACAGCATATTCTTTGAAAGGATGCAGTTAGGAGGTAAATAATACCATGTTCCACATCAGAGGGGGCTCAGAGCCAGGCTTTGAAATTAAAATTAAAAAATGCTAAGTGTCTGGAGAGGAAGGGGCAAGCAGGGAAAGGCAAACATGTTCCTTTCTTCAGTGCAGACATGCTGTTCTCTGTGATATGAAGTCAGTTTGTGTTCCAAAGCAGCAATGAGGATGTAGTGTGCATTTGTTTGCAAACTGTCCTAGGTAAGGAACTGTAGGTTTACAAGATCTTGTTCCACAAACTTGGCCTTAATTGGACCTCTGGAAAGCAACAATGCATCAGTAGAAGAGATTATCACTGGCCTTAATAAGCTATTGTTAGCTTTCATAACAGTCACAGTCTAAAATGAGGCACAAGGAGCCCAGAGACAATCTTACCAATCGCCTGGAGCAAGGATTAAAGAAACAAGGATTCGAAGGACAGAAAGAAAGAAGTGGGGGTGTGGGGACAGTGCAAGAAACATGGGCTAATGTAAAATCGTTTCCATATTAACCTTCTTCCATTCTGACAATGGTCAAGTTCTGATTCAAAATACAAATTATCTCCAATTACTTCAAAGAATCAGTCAGAGAGCTGTCATTTAACCTTCACCATCTGTTGGCCTTAAAAGAAAGCTGCACAGCCTGCTATGCTGACCTCAACTTTCCCTCTGAGCTCTGGACAGGCACCAAAGATGAGGCTTATTATTCTCTGGAGAGAAACTTATGAGGGTATAGAGGTTTTACTGGAGGTGAAGGGGGGAAGTAGTAAGGGGAAAGTATAAAAGAAAAGAATGAGAGGAAGAAGTTATGACAAGTGGTTTAAATCAACTGAGTTGATGTCTGGGATTGAATAGGTAGGTTTACCCATTCTTCAATCCTGCTTGCTTAACACTCCCCCACCCCTCTACTAGAGCTTTTGTTTTAAAGTAAAACTGACTCTGAGGAGGCCTTGGTGAACTTAGCTGATTACACAACGATTGGGGGGAGGGTGAGTTAGGAACCATGATATTGCTGAGCCTTTCCCTAGCTCAGTTACAGCAGGAGGTCAACCATTAAGAACACAAATGTGATAGAGCTTCTCAGAAGTGAAAAGAAACAAGTGAACAGTCAGGTTTCGTGATAAAAACCAAAAAAAAAAAAAAAAAGCAATCCCATAAGACAATGAGAAATATATATTTGGGGAAATAACAGCATGTCTGATAGACAAGTTATAGGCTGGAGAAAAAGTTTCCCTGCTGTATGGAAAAATCTCAAATCAGGATGAACAAATGAAGACAAAAATCTTTTCTGGAATATCTCAGAGGAGACATAACTTTTCAGTCAGTATGAAAGCAATTATAACTAAGAAAATCAAATTTAATCATCCAAAGTAATACTTAATGGGCATTCCCTCCATCAGGAAGTTGAGCCTTAAGAGCATGGAGAACACTGATAGGTGCAGATGTCCCAGAACAAGGCCAAAAGGGTTGGCAGGGAGAACAGCTTCCCAACAGGCCATGATGAAATAACAGGGTGAAAATTTCTAAATGCTGTACACTTTATGAGGGTGTTCTAATGTTCCTACCCAGATACATTATATTATTTCCACTACCTCTGATCTTTATTTTCCATTTTACAGCTCACTGAATGACTGGCTTCTTCAAGAGGTAAAGAAAGAAAACAGACTCCCTATAAATGAGGACAACTTAGCCTCATAAACAGTTGATGTGTTCAGAGAGCAAAGGCACCTGGAACTTCCTACAGGAAACCACCTTCAAATACCAGCACCATGTGTTGGGGTGGCGGTGGAAGGAGCAGGAACGTAGACTTCCCTTCATCAAACAGAGCTGAAGTTTGAGATTTCTTTTTTAACACAGTGCCTGAAATTAATGCCCAAATCACTTATCTTTCCTTGTAAATGGAGATGGGAATAAATTGATTACAGATAGAAAGCTGAGTGTTACTTCTAACAAGTGTGAGAATAGCACTGGTAGGTGTGATGGGGAGCTGAAAGGTGGCAGGACCACTCTGAAGGGACAAAGCTCAAACATCTAAGGATAAACTCACCATCCCCTATTCACCACCCTCCTCCTCATACACAGAAAGGAATGCCTCATCTCTAGTTCTATTTGTTTATTTTGGATAGAGACAGAGAGAAATTATGATGGAAAGTAGAGGGAGAGAGAGAGAGAGAGCTGCAGCACTGCTTCACTGCTTATAAAACTGTTCCCCTGCAGAGACCCAGGTCCTTGAGTATCATCACATGTACACTCAACCAGGTGCACTACCACTCAGCCCCTCTATGTCTGTTTTCCTCTTCTCCTTTCTCTGCCCCTGCCCTCCTTCCCTCATTTCCAAATACAAGTGGAAGTCTCCTTTGGCAGGCCATTGATAGACAATGAGCCCAATTCATGGAAAAAGCCCAGTAGCACTGATTTTACTAAAATTTATCCCTTTCCTCATCTTCTCTCAAGCCTGTACATCCTTTCAAATTCAACTTGAGAAACACTTAGCCATCTAGTGAATTGTTAAGTAAGTGAAGACTGGAGATTAAAGCACACATGCTCCTCTCAGGTCTAGATGCTACCTCCAATCTAAGCAGTTGTGTCTGGCAGGTTATCTTCCATCCCATTCATGCTTCCTGACTATCCAGTACAAATATTGCATGTTTGAAAGGGCATGGGTTATAAATGAGACATGGCAGAAATTCTCAGAATAAAAAGGCCTTTGACAGACTTGAGTCCTTCCTAATCCTTCTTTCTGTCACCAATATCCTTACAGAAAAGGATGTAGAGACAACGAAAAAACTACTTTGGGAGAGCATCTGGATCCATTTAATTGACAAGCAGGAGCATCTGCAAATGTGTCAGGCTGGAGTCCATGGCCAAGTCCTGTGAGCAGGTTTGTGTTCAGGAAGGGAACCGGCTGTTAGATTTCACTAGACAAATATTATATGTTCTTCTTCCAGGATGCTTGCTATTAAAATTTGAATTTAATAAAAGAATTAAAGGAGCTTGTTTCATTTGACATTTCTCCCACTAAAGACCTAAGGGTGGGGCAAAGAAGACCCAGAGTCATGATAAGCCAAGTTGTCTATCAAATGTGTTCCCTACTTTACTTTCATTTGGTTTCTATTGACTTATTTTTACCCCAAATATTGAATAAGTCACAAGATGCTGATGATTTTCCAATTACATAAATATTTTTGCAATCTATTCCAGAGGTCACATATGTACCAAAGATCTTCAGTTCATTATCTCTAAGTAGTCATCACATTAAAAAAATAAGATTCCTCACACACATACCCCAGTCTCTGCACTCCCCACTAAAATAGAGCAGGAGGGCCTGGGTTCAAGTTCCTGGTCCCCACCAGCAGGAGGTAATCTTCAGGAGCAGTGAAGATATCTTGCTTTCTCTCCCTTTCTTCCCTCCCCCCCCCCTCAATTTCTTTCTGCCCTATTACTTTAAACAAATGGAAAAAATGGTTGCCAGGATTGTGGATTCACAGTGCAGGGATGGAGACCCAGTGATAACCCTGGTGTGTGTGTGTGTGTGTGTGTGTGTGTGAGAGAGAGAGAGAGAGAGAGAGAGAGAGAGAGAGAGAGAGCCAGAATCTATTGTTGGACCCATTGTGCTCAGGCTGCTTGAAAAATTCTTTCAAGAGGCAGTGCTATTTTCTTATAAAGACACTGATGGGCCTATGTTTCAAAAGCTTTTTGAATGCCAAATGCCTTGCTAATTTCATGCTTGCTCTTTATGTTTATGTCTCTGTAGTTTTGTTTGTTTCTGTTACCCCATCAAATCAGTACTTCATAAAGTCTGAATCATCACCAGTATTTTATTAGCCAGGTGTGGGTTTGGAATGGGTCCAGGACAGGATGATAAAATCTCTGGAGGAATACCAAGGTGCCAAGGGAATAGCCATGTTTGGGGTTTAAAAGTAATCTTTTCGTGGATCAACAACACATGAGGCATATAGACACTACCTGTAGTTTTTAAATAAGTTCTCCTGACCAGGCTATGGGAGGGTGACATCTCTGTGACCCCAAAATGTTACTTGTGTATGTTGTTTCTACTTCATTATTCAAGTCAGAAAAAGATTGAATTAAAATAACTGTATTAGACAGGCAAATGTTGCTCTGTTCTTTACAGTATAGAAACCTAGGAAGATGTGGTTCGGGAGGTGGTGCAGTGATAAAGCTTTGGTCTCTCAAGCATGAGGTCCCAAGTTCAATCCCTGGCAGCACATGTGCTGGAGTGATGTCTGGTTCTTTCTCTCTCCTCCTATCTTTCTCATTAATAAATAAAATCTTTTTTTTTTTTAACAAAAAGAAAGAAACCTTGGAAGATTAGAGGAAAAATACTATGAAGTCATTAGAGAAAAAGAATGAACATGAGGCTAGGCAGTGGCACGCCTGGTTAAGAATACATACTACAGTGTGCAAAGATCCCGGTTCAAGCTCCTGGTCCCCACCTGCAGAGGGAAAGCTTCATGAGTGGTGAAGCAGTGCTGCAGGTGTCTCTCTGTGTCTCTTCCTCTTTATCTCCCCCTCCTCTCTCAATTTCTCTGCATCTCTATCCAATGATAAATAAATGAAATAAAAAAATAATAAGCACAAACTAAATTTCTAATTAGGGTTACTAGATAAAAGTAGAAGATGTAGGATGGAGAATAAAGGATAAATACTTAGTAGATTTGATACAAAGTATGATACATAGTTATATTAAAAAAATAAGTTTGTCTGTAATTCAAGCACATATGGAAGTTCCAACTTTTGTTTGCTGTCTGTCAACTCCATATTAAATTAAGTACAATTTGATTTTTCAGAGGAAGAAGACTAAAGTTATAGAATTTCCTACTGACATTAGACTTTAGAAAAGTGACATATTTCAGTTATCATATATTGCAGATGGAACCAAGTGATACAGTCATTCTTCATGACATCTAAATTTTTTTTTTGTTTGAAAAATCAGTTTTACCACAACCACCTTCATAAGAAAATAAAGAAATAAAAGAAAAGAACTATTTCTAAATAGAAGACCTTAGAAAAAATATGGATGGGGGCTAGGCAGTGGCACAAGGACCCAGGTTGAAGCCTCTGTTCCCCATCTGCAGGGAGAAGCTTTATAAGCATGAAGTAGGTTTGTAGGTGTCATTCTTTCTATTTCCTGTATCTCCCCTCCCATTTAATTTCTATGTCCAATCAATTAAAAATATAGTGGAAAGAAATGAAAGGAAAAATGGCCATTGGTAGTAGTAGATTCATAACATCAGCACTGAACCCCAGTGATAACCCTGGTGGCAATAAAAAACAAATAAATAATCAAAGAAGAAGAAAAAGAAAAAAAATCAGATAACAATAAATATTGGGTTGTTGGAAAAATTATAACACATTTTTGCATAGAAAAACAGAAAAATACATTATGCCTTTTCTGAAAACCCAATATTTTTATATAAAAATTAATTAGCACAGACCCTTAGAGACAGTTCAGTTCTTTTAGAAATGATTCCTAACATTTTGTTGTAGTTCATATTAACAGAATCAGTGTGAATGTTGTGGAAGCCTAAGTTTTCTCATCCTCAAGTAAAATTACTAAATTTTGAAATTTATCATTTTCAAAATAATCAGAGTTTATTATTCTTTTGTTTTGCTCAAGACAGTTCTTCCCCACCCCTCCCCCCATGCCCAGTGACAGCTTTTTTCTATTCTCTTCAAATTATAACAGTCTCAGTACCTAAGGCAGACTTATTCCTGAAAAGGAAACAATACCAAGT
The DNA here is from genome assembly GCF_950295315.1 of Erinaceus europaeus. Classification (NCBI taxonomy): domain Eukaryota; kingdom Metazoa; phylum Chordata; class Mammalia; order Eulipotyphla; family Erinaceidae; genus Erinaceus; species Erinaceus europaeus. Next base: position 136,556,416 of record NC_080163.1, read on the forward strand.
TTGATGGTACTAATTTTAATAAAAAATTTATTGTAATTTTTCCAATCCTCCCTACTCTACATGACACAGCTCTCTTTGAATATTGGAATTACTGAGCTGGGCTTTGTGAGCCTCATATATACCTGGAGCCTGTCTGTATTTGATCTTAGAGAAATAAAGAACAAGGTTTTTGAATGGATCCAGGTTCCCCAGCCCACTGTCTTACTTTTTAGCCTTCCTTGAGAAGAGTTACTAACCTAGGCAATGAATAAGTGAATTCTATGGGCAGGGGTAAATGTGGGAAGGAATCTATACAGCAATGCTTTTGGTAAGAGTAGACATTTTCATGCATATAAATGGCATGTGGTTCTCTTTGGCATTTATCCAAAGGACACGAAAACACTAAATCTAAAGGACATATGCACCCCTATACTAATAGCTGCATTATTCACAATAACCCAAGTGTGGAAACAACCTAAATGCTCATCGACAGGTGACTAGATAAATTATGGGATATATATATATATATATATATATATATATATATATATATATATTCCATGAAATACTACCAAATCAGAGATGATATTGTATCCTTTGAAATAAAATGGATGAAAATGGAGTAGATTATGCTTCATGAAATAAGCAAAGAGATGAAAGGCAACTAACATGATTTTATTCACATATGGAATCTTAAGAACTAATACACATGAACTTGACAAAAAAACAGAAGCACACAAACTTTCTAAGATATTATTTGAGGACTATGGTGGTTATCTTTGGGAGGTGGGAGGGTGGAGACAGAATTTTGATGGTGGGTACAATGTGGAACTACCCTGTAATATTATTATTATTGTCATTATTATTATTACTATTATTATTATTTTGCCACCAAGATTACAGCTGGGGTTCAGTGCCAACACAACAAATTAAAAATCCACCACTCCTGGCAGCCACTTTTCCCCCCTTTTTTGTTTGTTTGTTTGTTTTTTCCTTTGCTGTTTCCTTTAGTTTTATTTTCCTTTTGTTTTATTTGACAGGACAGAGAAAAATTGAAAAGGGAAGGAAGATAGAGAGGAAGAGAGAAAGACACCTGCAGACCTGCTTCACCACTCATGAAACACATGAAGCATCGCCCCTGCAGGTGGGGGTTGGGGGGCTTGAATATAGGTTCTTGAGCTTGCTAGTATTTGTGTTTAACCAGCTGCACCACTACCCAGCCCCTACTCTGTAATCTCAATACCTTGTTAACTGCTATAAGTTACAAATAAAAAAGGAAAAATAAAACAAAATGGCATATGGTTATTAGCAATCTTTCCCACAGATTGTCTAGTTAATTTATCTACTGCAGCATAATCTTTGTAACTATTTTGAATCTGAGTCTCTCCTAAAATATTTCAGGAGCCAATCTAAGTCCTCAATTCTAAACTGCAAAGTTCCAGGACAGGATATAATTAAGGAGAAGTCACTAGAATCCTCTTTGCTCACCCTATTCCCAGAGAAGAGGTAGATGTCTCTCTTTTTCAAAGATGAGTTTAAATGGCAAGTAGAAAATAATAAATAAATAATTTTTATATATTTTTTAATTTGAACAAATCCGGTTTTAAAATCCTTTCTATGAAACTGGCCCTTTTTATCATTGGTGACATACAATTATATTATCAAGAATTTTTAGGAAATAGATTGTTGCTAAATGATACTTTAGAACCCACTCCCTGAAAAGTTACTGAACCATTACATAGAAATAAGCAGGTAATCTTTACTTTCACTAAAGACTTTTGCCAAAATACACAAAGATACTCTATTACAGATCTAATGTTAATGATTCAAAATAGTGTTCTGGAACATTTAAGGTAACCAGAAGTATCCAAAGGCAAAGATCAAGGTTTGGCTGATGGAAGTAAAGTCAAAGAATGAGGGTGAGTGGGAGGTGGTGCAGTGGCTAAGGCACTAAACTCTCAAGCATGAGGTCTGGAGTTTGATCCCTGGCAGCACATGTACCAGAGTGATGGCTGGTTCTTTCTTTCTGCCTATCTTTCTCATAAATAAATAAATAAATAAATAAATAAATAAATAAATAAATAAATTCTTTTTAAAAAATGAGGGTGAAATTAGCTTCTAGATGTGTGAATTTAGATCCAATTTTCACAAGTATTTAGGTCACTGTACTAATTTTGTGGTTCATTGCAGCCTGGCTCCAATCTAAATGAAAAACAAATATTCTTTTTCTTTCTTTTTTATTTATTTATTTAAATTTTTTACCAGAGCATTTCTCAGCTCTGGCTTATGCTGTAGTAGAGGGACTGAACTTGGGACTTTGGAGCCTCAGACATGAGTCTTTTTAGATAACCATCATGCTATCTACCCCTGCCCAAAATAAATATTGTTAAGTACAATATCATTTCCTCCTTCCCTCTACCACTCACCCTCCTATTTCCCAGTTCTGACTTCCTACCCTGGCAGTGAAGCAAAGAAAGCAATAAATTGCCACCTCGGATATATCATGAGCCCAGGTTTCTGTACCTGAAGGGGTGAAGGATGAATCAGGTCTTTGGATATCTATCTGTTTGTCTATCTTACCTGTCTATCTTTCTTTCTTTCTTTCTTTCTTTCTTTCTTTCTTTCTTTCTTTCTTTCTTTCTTTCTTTCTTTCTTTCTATTTTTCCCTTTCAATTATCTGTATGTTATAAAATAAAATGGAAAGTTAAAATGGCTGTTGGGAATAGTGGATTCCTAGTGCTGGCAACAAGCTCCAGCAACAACCCTGATGTCAATAGCAAAAAATGGTATAGGTACTATGATTAAATAAATTGTAGTCTAAGTGGAAAGACAAAATAGCCATAAGGGAAATAAATAGAACTGTGTCAGCTATATTCAAGACCAAATATCTCAAAGCATTTCTTTTCCTGAGAAAGCTTCAAGGGATCTGTACCTATATGATTTCACTGCTCCCTAAATACATTTATTTTTCCTTCATCCAAATAGAGGGTAAGAGAAAGAGGGGGGGTGAGAAATACAGAGAGGAGGAGAGATACCACAGCACTGCCTATGAAACTTCCCATTTGCAAGTGTTCCCATGTGGTGACCTGACTGAAGTGTGCACTCTACTGGCTGAGCTATCACCAGGTCTCCTTTCTTTGTTGTTGTTTTTCCAATAAAGAATTAAGTTGTGGCCAGGGAAGTGACTCAGTGGTAGAGATCTGTATTTGCATATAAGCTTCTGAGTTTAATACCTGGCAGCATACATGCTGAACTCAGGATCTCACATATGCATGTGACACTACATGCTCTAATTAGTTCTGTCTCTATTTATTTCTGTAATTAATTCTGTCTCTCTCATTAAAAATAATAGATAAATCTTTTCTTAAAGCAAATAGATGACATTCTTAGAAAACGTCTTCTTTTCTAATATGAAACAAAGCACATACTAGAGATAGACCAAAGGCAAAGTCTAACAGTTTTTGTTCATGAGTCACCATAGTTTTGTCACTCTGCAAAGGTCAAGAATAAGGTGAGTTAAGCATGTACTTCCTACATGACTACAAGTTTCCTCTGAGAAATCTAGAAGGCAGCAAAGAAATTTCTGTAGCAGTAGAGCATAGGACCTGCCAGCATCAGGTCCTGAGTTTTTGAGTCGTCAGCATGAGTGATGCTTTGGTCCTTATTCTCATACCTATATGGCATTTAAATATTTTTAGGAGTTTGTAAGATCTACACTAGTCCAACACCTTTGTCCAATCTGTATCCATGGGAAAGAAATCTAACAGAGTCACAAGCCTACTCCTCATTTATCACAAGAGTCCAGAATCCTTGGGCTAAGAGTTCTACCTCCTCCCACTCAATGGCAACCCATGCTCTGCCCTGTACCCTGACTTACATCCAAGTCTCCTTTCAAGACAATAGATTCTAATACATTTGTACTACTGCTGACCTTTATCTTTTATCCCTTAAATATAAGTCTCACTCTTTGTATCATCAAATTATATCAATTGTCCGATCACTTGAAGATGCCAGTCCCAACACTAGATTACAGTCATTGCCACTAGCCCAGCACTCTGGCTCCTCCTGTATTTCTTCCTTACCATCTGCCTCGCTCACCCCAACTAGTTCAAATTCAAGACAAACATGGGTAGATCTAGAGCAGACCAAACACCATTGTGTTTTACAGTTGATCTTGTGTTCTGATCCCAGCATTATACCTTCAACTGGATCTGGTTTTTAATCTACCACACTCTTCCTCCGAATGGCACTCATGGAGTTTTCTCTACTTGGTAGTCAAAAGTGATCAGGTTGTAAGGATTAAACAGAAATTTATTTAATACTCTATTATTTAGAAATTATGGCACTATATGCCATTAAGCTAAACAATGTATTTAAATTTGAGCTTTTTCTTTGTGCCATGTGTGCTTAACCTGCTGTGCTGCTGTCCAACTCCCGAGCTTTTTCTTTATTCTCATAGGAATCAATGGGCTTGAGGATACCTCTCAGTTACCATGCCTACTGAGTGAAAAAAAAAATTAAAAAAATATCAAATGTTTGTATTTGACTCTGATGGATGGTTTGTTCCCTTTTACTTTTGTTCTCATGTTGATAATTTATAAAGAAAACTACCGTAAATTCTTTACTGACCTCTGCTCCATGTTATAGTATAAAACTCTAAATATCAAGAGTAGTAGCTTGGACACAAGGTGGTGCTAAGGGGTAAAAAATTAACTATGGGTTCTTCTCCTCAAAGGTTACTTAAAATACTTAAGGCTTTCAGGATATCGAATAATTCACAGGTTGTTTTCAGACACAGCATCTCACAGATAACTCATTTAAAAAAAAAATTAGGGAAAAAAAGAGGTATTTATATGTTAAGTGACTTGTCCAAGATCCTCGAGGAAACACTCACGAAAGACATGTCTCTGATATCTGATTACTGTAAAAAATGGCGACTAATCCCTAGCACTGCAAAAACATTATCATCTGTTTTCCATCTACATCATGTATCGGCCTCACGTGAGCTTAATGTGCAGCTTGACGATACGAGAATCCGGCATGAAGCCCAGCCAGTCTATTTTGGCGTTACTCTCGATCGCACCCTGTCATTTCACGAACATCTCATAAAAACTGCAGCAAAGGTGGGTGTGAGGAATAACATCATTGCAAGACTGGCCAGCTCCTCATGGGGCACAAGCGCTTCCACACTACGATCATCCTCTCTGGCATTATGCTATTCCACTGCAGAATACTGTGCCCCAGTATGGTTCCGTAGCCCCCATGTCCACTTGGTCGATTCCAAATTATATTCCTCCATGAGGATAATTTCAGGAACCATACATTCCACCCCGGTTCCATGGCTGCCAGTTCTTAGCAACATCGCCCTGCCAGATATTCGTTGGGATGCGGCATCATCTAAGTTCATCTCCCACGTCTACGCTCCACCGGACCTGCCAATATACACGGATATCTTCACCCACCCTGTTCAACGCTTGACGTCTCGTCATCCAATCTGGTCCCCTACGCCTACACTGAACTTCTCTGTTCCAGACTCTTGGAAACAGAGTTGGCAGTCAGCTGAGGTAAAGAACAAACACCTCATCACAGACCCCTGCAAGCGTCAACCCGGCTTTGACCTAGCACATTATGATTGGGCCCTCCTCAATCGCTATCGAACAGGCCATGGCCGGTGCGCCGCTATGTTCCACCGCTGGGGAGCCAGAGACGACCCGAACTGCCCCTGCGGCTACAGACAGACTATGACCCACATAGTCAACGACTGCCACCTCTCCAGATTCAAAGGAGGTCTCGAAACTTTACATCAGGCTCAACCTGACGCTGTTGACTGGCTACGGAAGAAGGGCAAACGCTAGAAGAAGAAGACAGATCAATGTAGGTATTCTTTGTAAGACTAGGTTTAGTGTTCTTTCTTTCTTCCTTTTCTTTTTTTTTCAAATATTTATTTATTTATTCACTTGTTGCCCTTGTTTTATTGTTCTTGTTGTTATTGATGTCGTTGTTGTTGGATAGGACAGAGAGAAATGGAGAGGGGGGGGAGACAGAGAGGAGAGAGTAAGATAGACACCTGCAGACCTGCTTCACCGCCTGTGAAGCAACTCCCCTGCAGGTGGGGAGCCGGGGGCTCAAACCCTGTTCCTCACGCTGGTCCTTGTGCTTTGCACCACGTGCACTTAACCCGCTGTGCTACCGCCCAACTCCCTCTTTCTTTCTTTCTTTTTTTAGCTAAACTGTGCAAGTCAATCTTTTTGTCTTTCCCATATAGAAAGAGAGATACCATAGTACTGAAGTATACTTAATTACTGGGTGTTCCATATTCAAATCTTAGTTTCAAGAGCGACAAAGCAAGTGCACTCTCCAAATGAGCTAATATGCCAGTCCTAGTCCCTCTCATACAAGCACATTCTGCATGTTGACAACTATCAACATCTGCCAGGTCTAGAAGTTCCAAAGGACCAGTACAATATCGAATGTGCAATTTGCACTGCTAGATGCAGAACATCTGAATACATAGTTTTCTCAGTGATCTTTGGCCAAAATCTAGATCATAGGAGGGGGAAAAATCTGAGGAGAAAAAAATCAGCTCAAAATACAACAGGGTACATAGTCATTTGAGTAGAAGACCCTATTTTAAAGCTCCCTGCTCAATTCAGAGGCATAGCAATTCTAGACCAGGGCTAGCTTGAAATATCCAGGATACCTTCTGCTGGAACATTATTTTTCTCTCTCAGTACTTTTACTAACCCTTGAAGATCATGCCAGAGAGTTAATGCCCTAAGAGTCATCTGCCATATAAACCAGATAAAGAAGTCTTTGCAGATGGCAAGTAAATTTGGGTTTTTCTCCTACAAGGATTATCTTGTGTTAGGCTGAAAATAGTCAACATGGTGTTATATTATTTGGGTGTGTTAGTTTCTGATAGCTACTGTAACAAATCAACACACCTGGAGATCTAAAACAATAGAAATGTATTGTTTCATGTTTCTGGAAGCCAGAAGCCAGAAATCAAAGCCACCAAAGTTGTTTGCTTCTGGAAACTTGGAAGGAGAACCTTCTATGATCTCTCATGGAAACATGAGATCCTTGATATTCCTTGGCTTATAGACTTATCACATCCTGTTCTACTTCTGTCTTCACATGACTTTCCCCTGTATTTCCCTGAATAACCCTTCCTTTTTATTTTATTTTATTTTATTTTTCATTAGGTGGACAGTAATAATTGAGTTTACTCCCTAGCCTAAACTCATAATGATTTATTCTTAAGATTCTAAATTTAATGCATTTGCAAAAATAAAATTCTTTAATGTTTATTTATTTATGTATTCCCTTTTGTTGCCCTTGTTTTATTGTTGTTGTTATTATTGATGGCATTGTTGTTAAAAAGGGCAGAGAGAAATAGAGAGAGGAAGGGAAGACAGAGAGGGGGAGAGAAAGATAGACACCTGCAGTCCTGCTTCATCGCTGGTGAAGCAAGTCTCCTACAGGCAGGGAGCTGGGGGCTCAAACTGGGATCTTTATGCTGGTCCTTGTGCTTTGTGCCATGTGTGCTTAACCCACTGTGCTACCACCTGACTCCCAGATCAAATTTCTAAAGAGGGTCACATGAAGAAATTCTCAGTAGACATAAATTTAGAGAGACACTCTTCAACCTCCTAAACTGGGTCCAAACCCTCACAGATTTTTCTTCCATTGAATCCATTCTCCATGTTAACTTGTACCCCAGTGCTTCTTTTTCATACTTCAAGGAGATAAAAACATGTGAGTCATTATAAACCTTAGAGGAGTTCTTGACTAGAGTACTGCTCAGTTCTGGCTTATGGTGGTGTTGGGGATCAAACCTGGAAACTTTGGTGCCTCAAACATTATTATTATCATTATAATATCGCCCCTGCCCTCTTTGGGACATACTACAGATGCTATCTATATAAAGGTAAAAGCAACCATCTTCAATCGCATTTTCTCCTTTATTTTTAAAAAATATTTTCTTTATCTTTTTAAACTTTATTTGATAGAACAGAGACAACTTGAGAGCAGGAGACAAGAGAACAACTGTAGCACTACTTCCTCATTCATGAAGCTCTCCCCCTGCAGGTGGGGACCCAAGGCTTGAATCCAGGTCCTTGCACATGGTAATGTGTCCACTTGTCCAGGTGTGTCACCACCCAACCCACATTTTCTCTTAAACAGAAAACTTCCATTGCTAAATCAATATCCAGTATCTTGTTTTACCTCAAATTCAACCAGCATGAGACACTAGAGAGCACCTTTGAATAGTTGGAATGAACATTTATAGTCTCCATCCATTATTTTGCTCCTATTCCAAGTCAGTGTTTGCTTATATATTTTCTAGCCTAAGCACCCCCTTAATTAAGACATAACTCACAAATCATTTTCATGGCAACAGGCCGTGATATTATATGCCTTGGAATATTTTAGTAACAAGCCTTGAACAGAACAAACTCTTTGTTTCGGTGAGAAATGCTAATTGAAGGAATTTCTTTTTCAGAAGAACATTGACTAGAAACCAATGTACTAAGCAAAATGCAGATGATGCCTCCCCTTTTATCTGCTGTTCCTTCAAACAGAAAACAAAGTACAAACCCAACCAAACCAACTTTTCTGGCAGGAAAAAGAAACAGCTTCAATATTTACATTCTCCAACATAGTAAGGAAGAAAGGTGAACAGCAAATGCTATTCATAGCACTATTAAAAATAGCCAGTTCACGTTTTCTCAGCAGCTGGAAGGAAATATCTCAGCAGTACCCACTCCCTAACACCCCCTACCCCCAGTGTTCACCCACTCCTCCCCTTTGTTTTAGTTGCCAAATTCCTTTATGTTTCCTTTCTCAGAAAAGTGTCTTTATAACTCATTAAAATACAATTTAAAACACAAGTGAGCAAACTCCAAAGTGTGGGCCTTTTTCCTTTGAAATATATATTTTTTCAGATGTCAAAAAGGGCTTTGGGAATTGAATACTTTTGGTAATGCCGTTGTGGGCATTTAAATAGTTCTTTTCATTTGTAACATCCCCCAAATAAGGGGAACCTAGAGGAAACCTGCCTTGCATTAGCACACCCGCTAGGCCAAAACATGAACATATATTACCCCAAATGGGACACCTCATTTGCCAAACAGGCCCCAACTTAAAATTACCTGATTTTATGGTTACTACAGGTTTTCATCAACCCACATGCAACATTATTTTATACCTCCTACTTTCGTCTTCTAGTTGGAAGAAAAGGCAAAGAGAAATGGGGAGAAAGCCCTCTTGAAACTCAGGTAAGAACAGGTGAATTCTGTTTACATTGCCAGGTCATGACCAGGCTTAGGTATGCTATAACCCCTTCCAGAGACAGAACTGAGGTAGCTGGTTGGCTTGTGTGTGAAAGTGTCCCTTTTTCTTGCATGTTTCATTGGTCGTAAAGTCTATCAAAGGAATCTCAAGATAAATCAGATGGCAGATTCCTGTCTCAGTTCTGGCCTACTCTCTCCCTTACTTCTCAGCTCTGACAGTCCTGGATGAATTGCTGGTGAAATTCTGGAATATAAGATTACACAATGTTCTATGTCTCAGAGGCTCAAGTTCATAGTCAACCTATTGTATGGAATAAAGTAATGCCCCTCTAATGACTAAAGTTCTCTAATGTGGGGAGAATATGTAGACTAGAGTTAGGTTAGGGGCTAGATTATCTTTGTCCCATTCACAGCTTTGTTTTGGTGGTTTTATTTTTGTTGTTGTTGTTGTTGTTTTGTTTTTTGCCTCAAGCTGACTTATAAGGAGGAAATGGGCTTGGAATAAACAAAAAATTCTTTCATACAGAAACCTTTTATGTCACCTTCCTATAAATACAAATGCAATTGTGCATGTCTTCCGTGGCCTGTGGGTCCTAGGGTAGTGAATAAGAATCCCTGATATGAAAACAAAAATGCAGAAAACAAATTAGCATCTTGAAAATAAAAAGGCTGGCTTTTAATCCTATTAAGATCATGGTTGCTCCCCCCAACCCACCACCTACCCCCCCCATAAAACTCTGAAAGAGATAGAGATACTGATGTTCTCATTACCATAAATGCTGAGATCAGCATTTCTTTTGAAAGAAGTTGTTAATATTTGGAAATGGTCGGATTTCCAGTCCAAGCTTTGATTGTTATTCTATACTAGCCAGCAAGTGCCAAGGTCACGGGGAGATTCACCTGCAGACTGAGCTAAATGAATCCACTCGGCCACAATGCATGTATAATTTAACATTCTCCTCTCAAGTACTTCCATGCATTCCTAAAAAATATTTTATTACAATAACAAATTGGTTTCAATATCATGCATTATGTATTCCAAAATTAGGTCTGCCAGTAAAACCTGTATATACAAACATGTACACTCTTAGGCAGAGGCGGAAGCACACACAAATGCTACTATGCTAGCATGGAGTTTGAATGGAACAGTTAATTTTACAAGGAGTCCACTGTCACTTCTCTTATTATATATATTTGGAAAGAAAAAGGACAAACCTATTGCTTTCTATACATAGGAATTAAAAACCAAGTCACCCATTTTCCTTTCATTCCTTTTTGAGTAGGTAGTACGTGTAATTGGGCAGAAGCATCCTTAAAACTCACTTGATAGGAAGTTTTTACAAGCTTTACCCAAAAAGCAAATAGTTCCTGAATATCTAAAAGTCTTTTCTTCCCTGTCATCTGATACTATCCCAGTACACACTGCATAGAAACTGGACTTCCACAAAGCTTCTTTGAAACATTAAAGACAAAGATATCAAAACCATCCTCACAAATGTATGTGAAGAAACACACTTATTCTGTTGTAGCTTTCATCACTGATGAAAGAAAGCTAACATATTCAGAAAAAAAAAACCTTAAAATTCCCATCACAAATGCAGCCCCATATAATGTTTCCCTAATATATGCCTGTTTCTTCTCTGCAACTTTCATCCAGAGTTAAACACATTTATTTAAAAGGTAGGTATGGCCTTCTTGTGCAAAATTATGAATGTTTCCTGAGATTTTTCTATATGAATCATTCAGTGCTTTTCTGATTAGTTAATCCTTTTCTATTCTGGATATACATATGAAAAAATCAATCTCACTAAATGGCATTCAGAATTCTATGAAGGCAAGTTTTCCCAAATAAATGGTAAACTCCATGATGCAGTGGGTAGTTGACCTTAAAAACATGAGAAAGATATTTAGTTGAGTTTTTCTTATTGCTGAGTTTCTGAGGCATGAGCTTGATCTTTCTATATTAAAAATATATATTTAGTTTATTTCATTAGGGGATTTGTTTTTCATTAACGTGCAAATCAAACATCATTGGTATGTTACTACTGGACTACTAACTTAGGGAGCAAAACAAAAAAATTCCTAAGAGAACTACATAAATCTCTTTAAATTAAAATCAGTCTAATTTTATTACAAGGCCAACAACATGATAGGTTTTGTGTTTTTAAGGCAATGCCCATACCTAAAAAGTTTAATTCCCTGACAAGAGCTTTTAATAAAGACAAATCATGGGTAAAATTAGATGCTGCAAACTTTTCTTCTTAAAAAAAAAAAAACTGCAAATACTGTATTAAGAAACCATTTCTCCTTAATTTTGTTTCCATGCAGTGATATGGCTAGACATATAGTTCTTCGATAGTGAAATTATAAGGAACAATTTTTCTCTAATCTAATCAGTAATATCTGAAAATGGAAAATGTTAACAGCATAATTTCTGATTTCTTTTGTATTATAATTAAGGCTTACACATTCAAGCCTTTCTTTTCAGAAGAACAATTAAGAAATTGTTGATAGGAATTAAGTACTACTGACAATTGAAAACATACTTTTTCTGCTGCATTCTAGAAACACCACCACCCCCCATAAAAAATAATCTAAGTTAAAATAGTGTAAAAGTAAAAATGAACTAAAAGGCTGGGTTCTTTTGTGCTAAACAAAAAATTGATTTGTATAACTAATAAACAAATTCCAGAGTATGTATATCAAATACATGTGTGTGTGTGTGTGTGCGTGTGCGTGTGTGTGTGTGTGTGTGTGTGTATGTATATATATGTGTGTGTGTGTGTGTGTATGTATATATAATTTGAGAATCCTCTAAAACGCCTTACACTATAATATACAGGCTAAATGATTAATCTCTTTGGGTTCTTTGGCTTCAGAGCTATATCCTTCACTTTAGCTGTAGGCTATTTTACACTAAATGCAATCTGTTATTTTATTTGTTATTAAAGGCAGGTCCCATCTCCTATAACCTTGTATTTATAGTATACAGACCAATATAGACAATTTAAGAAAGTGTTAAAATATCGATAGAATTTCAAATAGATAAAACACCTTTAGTAACTAAATTTCATTTCTAAAACACTACAACAAACAACAATATATCCAACTTTTCTAACACTAACATGAAAATTGTACCAAATGATAACCTAGAACACAGATTAAAGTGTGTTACCAATTCCTTCTTTAGTTGTTGCAATAGCAGTGTTTCAAAATGAGCTTTTAAAGGATTGCCATTAACCAGGACATCTTTACAGCAAATTGTAAAGAAATAAACTCACATATGATGAAATATTTACGTATGTTCAAAACTATTGATAAATCAGAGAAAAGCTTAAATACAATGACAATGAAAAAGTCTAGAATTTTTAAAGAAAATTGCTAGAAGCAAATTTTTTTGATTCATTGTTAAGTGAAAGGGGAGTTTTAACACAAGCCTCTTTTAACAGCTATGTAGGCAGGATTTAAAAAGGAAAAACTCCTTAAACCCACCTTAAAAAAATACTCAAAACAGCAAATGAGTTTTGAATCCAAATAGTCTTAATTAAAGAAACTTTTTCTTGAATTGGCAGCTCAGAGAACACAGCTGATAATGTGACAAAAGGTTGGCTTAGTCAACATTCTTTGCTTAGCTAGGACTGTTTTATGAAGCATGTCAGGAATCTCCATTTTTGAAGAGTCAGGGTCTGACTTCAATTCTGTCTCAGACCTGCCCATCTACCAGAGAGTACTGTAAAGGAAACACACTGTAAAGGAAAAAGTAAGAACAGTATCTCCTGGCTTCTCAGACTCAAACTCCTAGCTTCAGAGCAAATGCTTGCAGGCTCCTTAAACTTGATCACTTTTAGCAGGTCAAAAATAGAAAGAAAGAGAGAAGGTGAAGGCAGTATAAAGCTGTCTTGAGACTCTGCTCTTCATGGGTCTAACATTGCTTGGACCATAGAACAATCACAACAATAAAATGCAGTGTTTCCTGGGGTCCCATCTGAAAGAATAGAACTGGAAGCCTGTCTGTCATCCTGAATGCCGAACCAGAAGCTTACACTGCAGGGTTCAGTGTCCTGAACCTGGCTGCATTCACAGGCCAAGACAGATGCATGGGCTTTGACAATGCCAAGAGATGGGCATTTCAAAAATAAAATCATCTCCCAATTATAAGGAACCCTTCCTCCCTGGGACCCCACAGCACTCTATCAACCTAAATTGGAATCCTGTCTACCAAGCTGCCTTCAATACAGCCACTCCAGTATAAATTGGATCAAATGCTCTCCGATTAATTCCTGGAAACCTATATTCATCTTTGTATATCTTTATTACAAAACTAGCCACAAGACTGCTCTACAATTTTCATTACCAGAACGGCTGGCAGAGCTAGATTACACTATGGTTTATCCCTCTGTGACCCCAAACCATCTTGTTAGCTCCATTATTGTATATTCATGTAACACACCTGAGCCCAAGATAATAAGAGAGTGATGGTGAATAAGGGGACTGGTGCATTTTATTGCATTTGGTGCACTGCTTTTCTACAAGAATATATATATATATATATATATATATATGACCTGCTCTAGGCAGCCTTAGAAGTCTATGCCTTACTCCCATGTTCTCTCTTGTGCCCCAACCCCAAGACCTTCAAAAGTCTTCTCAATGTAAATGGAAATAGAGGCAAGCCTAGACTGTTCAATGATGGCTAAACGTCCTTTCAAAACACTGCAGCATGGAACAAGTTGTGTACTTTATTGGGTGGTCTGGGTAAGGGACTGGAGCAGGATTTTAGCTTGCAAAGGGAAGGTGGGACTTTTGTATACAAAAAGTAGAAGATGGTAATAGGAGTAGTCTTTGGTCCTTGATAAAAATGCTTGATTCACTAAAATGTGGTTTTCACACATGTGGTTCTCAAACTGTTGTCTGCCACTGGCAGGTATCAAATAAAATTAGCTTTATGATGAATACTATAATCTATTAATCTATATTAATACTGCATTTGAGAATAATATTTCTAACTACTATTTTCATGTTAAATGGTTAATTTTTTACCATTTGGGTTCTCTTTCCAAGTACATGTGTACATGATAAAATATATGTGATATATATTCTCATAAATATTACCTATATATGCTTTATATACATTTTTATCTGCATACATATACATAGAAACAGATGCACATATTCAAAAAACACATACACACACAATTCAGCTACAGCTTTCTATCTCCTCTTTCACACACAACTACAGACTGTTCCTATGAAAAAAATCCATGACTGCCATTTTTCCTCCCTCTTTTCTTTATCTCTTCCTTCCTCACTTTCTTTTAAAGTGTCATTTTTGAAGAAAAGATTTATTTTATTTATATAATATGAGATAGAGTTTCACAGGAGAAAGGGAGGGAATGAAGGAGGGAGAGGGAAGAGAGGGAGAGGGAGAGAAAGAGAGAGAGAGAGGGAGAGAGAGAGAGAGAAATATCAGAGGACTACTCTATTATACATGAGTTGCAGGGGAATCTAGGAACAAAATTAGCATCTCCAGTATGTAAATACTGTGCTCTACCAGTTGAGCTACTTTCCAAGTTACAAAATATTCTTGGGGGGCTCAGTGGGTGGGGGATATCTTGTTTGTAAATGTAATTTCACAGCTTCCATGCCTGCTGGGCAAGATTTTTATTTAATAGACAGAAAAAGGGACCATGGTCTCCAGCTAGAAATTGGACACTGCAAATGACAGTGTAAGCACTCTGTCCAATGAGCTATGTCAAATCTGCCAGCTTGGCTTGTAAGGCAGGAAGAAAATATTAGAAGGAAATAATGATTTGTATATTCTATAGAAACATTAAGACTTCTATTTTTCTTATTCCTTTCTACTAAATGTGATATTAAAGTACAATAAGGCTGATTTCACATATAGATGAATAAAGTCTTATTGTTTACAGTCATGTTTGGGTTCCTTTGAAAAATAATTTCTTTTATTTCTTGCTACTTGAAGAAATGGTAAGAAATTTCATCTAGATAGGTTATTGCATCTCTGTTGTTCTTTGGACTTTAGATGCTCTCAGAAAGTAGATCTGATTAAAACATATCTGATTACCTCATTATCAGAATCATCCTTAAAAATGGGGCTAATGGGCAAAGAAAACCTCCTGTACTGCTGGTGGGACTGTAAATTAGTCCAAGCCTTGTGAAGAGCAGTCTGGAGAACTCTGAGAAGGCTAGAAGTGGACCTATCCTATGACCTTGTAATTCCTCTCCTGGGGAGATACCCTAAAGAACCAAACACACCCATCCAAAATGATTTGTGTACACCTATGTTCATAGCACACAATTTGTAATAGTCAAAACTTGGAAGCAACTCAAGTGTCCAGCAACAGATAAGCAGCTGAAAAAGTTGTGGAATATATATATATACTACTCAGCTATTAAAAATGGTGAATTCACCTTCACCCCATTTTGGATGGAGCTTGAAGGAATCATGTTAAGTAAGATAAGTCAGAAAAAAAGGATAAATATGGAATGATCTCATTCACAGGAAGAAGCTGAAAAATAAGAATAGAAGGTAAAACACAAAGTAGAACTTGGACTGGAGTTGGTGTATTGCACCAAAGTAAAAGACTTGGTGGGGAGGAGGGGTAGTTCAGGTCCTGGAACATTATGGCAGAGGATGACCTACTATGGGTTGAATTGTTCTGTGGAAAACTGAGAAATGTTATATATGTAAAAATTACTATATTTTACTGTAAACAATTAATCCCCCAATACAGAATTTTTTTAATGGGGCTAATACAAGTGAGCAACTGAGAATTGTCTAGAAGGGCAGATTCTCACCACCACCACCACCTCCTCTCCGTGTGTTACAAACTCCTTGAGAGGCTGCTTGTGTCACGTATTTCTCATTTTACAGAGAAATTCCTATCACCCGCCCAAGCTGGTTTCCGCCCAGGAAGATCTACCTGCGAACAAGCCCTGGCCCTCTCAACTTACATTGAAAATGGATTCCAGAAGAATTTAAAGACGGGTGCTGTCTTTGTTGATCTCACAGCAGCCTATGACACGGTCTGGCACCGTGGTCTCCTAGTCAAGTTCTCAAGATGCCTGCCTCCATGGGTGGCCAACACTATATCGTTTCTTCTCCAAAACAGAAGATTCCGGGTGCATCTGGGTGACAAGTCTAGCAGATGGAGACCTGTCTCAAGTGGCCTCCCCCAGGGCTCTGTTCTGGCTCCTACGCTATTTAATATTTACATCAATGACCTTCCAGAAACTTCTTCAAGGAAGTTCATCTACGCCGATGACATCTGCTGTGCAGCTCAGGCATCCAAGTTCAACATCCTCGAGGAAACACTCACGAAAGACATGTCTCTGATATCTGATTACTGTAAAAAATGGTGACTAATCCCTAGCACTGCAAAAACGGTATCATCTGTTTTCCATCTACACCATGCCTCGGCCTCGCATGAGCTTAATGTGCAGCTTGGCAATACGAGAATCCGGCATGAAGCCCAGCCAGTCTATCTTGGTGTTACTCTCGATCGCACCCTGTCATTTCACAAACATCTCATAAAAACTGCAGCAAAGGTGGGTGCGAGGAATAACATCATTGCAAGACTGGCCAGCTCCTCATGGGGCGCGAGCGCTTCCACACTACGATCATCCTCTCTGGCATTATGCTATTCCACTGCAGAATACTGTGCCCCAGTATGGTTCCGTAGCCCCCATGTCCACTTGGTCGATTCCAAATTATATTCCTCCATGAGGATCATTTCTGGAACCATCCGTTCCACCCCGGTTCCATGGCTGCCAGTTCTTAGCAACATCGCCCCACCAGATATTCGTCGGGATGCGGCATCATCTAAGTTCATTTCCCACGTCTACGCTCGAATGGACCTGCCAATATACACGGATATCTTCGCCCACCCTGTCCAACGCTTGACGTCTCGTCACCCAATCTGGTCCCCTACGCCTACACTGAACTTCTCTGTTCCAGTCTCTTGGAAACAGAGTTGACAGTCAGCTGAGGTAAAGAACAAACACCTCATCACAGACCCCTGCAAGCGTCAACCTGGCTTTGACCTAGCACGTTATGATTGGGCCCTCCTCAATCGCTATCGAACAGGCCATGGCCGGTGCACCGCTATGTTCCATCACTGGGGAGCCAGAGACGACCCGAATTGCCTTTGGCTACAGACAGACTATGACCCACATAGTCAATGACTGCCACCTCTCCAGATTCAAAGGAGGTCTCGAAACTTTACATCAGGCTCAACCTGACGCTGTTGACTGGCTACGGAAGAAGGGCAAATGCTAGAAGAAAAACCACCACCACACCACTATCCATGCCCACAACTCACAAATTGAATGAACTCTGTATTCCAACAAGATCTCGATTATTTGTTTGCACTTTAATGTTTAGGAGCTCTAGTTCTGGGGATTTTGAATTGCCTATTTCTGAGCCTTTCTTTGGGCCTATGACATCAAATTCTTTGAGATTAGAGACCATCGAAGTGCCTATACCTTTGAAATTCTGCAAATGATTCCACTAGCTCAAGATCTAACAGTGCATCGTGGGGGGGCTGTTGGGGGTCCTCTCATCCCTCTGTTTAGATTCTACTTCAGGGTCTCTCTTGCCTTTGTTTTCGATATCTTGGTCTGAGACTCAGACTCTGATTAAGAAGATGCTTTCCAGAATTCCCTTTCAGCTCCTTTACCTACATAGTTGTCTTGCAACAACTAAACCAAATAATCACCAAATATCCTAATATTTTATGACTTTCCCTATGTCCCTTAAAAAGTCTACAACTTACATCTGCCATCACCCCAGGATATCTCTGAAGACCCACAGCCTCAATTTTCATGTGTCTAATTTTTAAGTTACCACTTTGTCTTTTGCTATAGGATTAATGCTCACTCCTACACCACCCCCTCTAAACATAGTAATAGGAAGTAGGGCCTTTGAAAGGTACTTAGGATTAGATTAAGTTCTGGGGGTGGAATCCCCATGAACAGAACTAATGTCCTTACAGGTAGAAATAAAAAGAACTTGCTTTTTCTTTCTGTTGCTTGTCTTAGGAGAACACAAAGAGAAGCTAGTAGTGGGGTCTCACAAGAAATTTGACCATTCTGACATACTGATATCAGACTATCAGCCTCCAGAACTGTGAAAAATAAACATCTTTTATTTACATACTACCCAGTCTATATTTATGGTTACAGTATTCTGAAAGGAAATAACAGCATTCAATGGTATGCTCTTAAAAATTCTCATGTATTTTTATATGTATGATTTTTCAAACTAAGTAATAAGCTTATCTAGTTCTATTTCTCACAAGTTCTACTTTCCCATGCTCTGGTTATGATTACTTAATATTGGACTCTATCCAACCCTTAGAACACTATAGATAAGCCCATTTGCAGGTTTCCTTCATACTATAAGTGAAAGGTGAATAACAAATCAGAAATCATAAAGGATTCTAGGTATTTTTGTTGCCGTTCCAAAAGAAAACTATTATAAAAGGCAAGTTCCTAGAAATATTTTAAAACCAGGGTTTCATTCTCAGAATCCGGGTCACTAAACAGTTGCCAGGTGAAACCTTGGGAGATGTCCCTTCTCTGGGCACATGATGATTTGTGCACTGTTTTATTGTTTCTTCTATATGCTGATTGGTTTTGATTCATTACACAACATAGAGTTCATGAGAAAAGTCATTTTTTAAGTTAACAGGTGCATGATGAAATTAGATTAACATTTTGTAAATGTGCAGATGGAGAAATAAAAACATGGGACCAATAGGAGAGAGAGCTTGAGCAAGAAAAATAGGCCAGGGAAACAGACTAAGACTTGCTGTATACAGAATGTGAATATTTCCCAGCAATTTGGAAGGGAAATCAGGGATCCACCTACTTCTGTGGCTGTTTGTGACAATTTCCCCTAGAGCTTTTCTTGTCCTGCCCTTCCTCAGGATGAGACTTGACTCTGGGTCCTGTCACATCTAATTCATGCAGTGGGGCTCTCAGGGTCAGCAGGCAGAGAGCCCTGTGACTCTAGGGTCATGTGGGTCTAGCTCACTGGAAATGCTGTATGCTATTCAATTCCTCTAAGCCCTGACCAGCTCAGACCCTGATGACTGTGTTCCTTTCCTATACCCAGGGAGAAATATGTCAGACTTTGCCATGGCAGATGTATAAGCCCCTTCTTCCTTCCTTGTCCTATTTTTTATATCCCATCTGCTTTGTTATTTATCCCTAATATTTTCTTGATCATTTCCTATAATTTTTTCTAGTTCTCTTTTATAATTAACCATGTATGTGCCTCTTGCAATGAGACAGCACCAATTTGGAAGAGAACACACAATAGCACTTTTTTATGCTTTGTTAAGAAACAATCCTCTTTTAAGCAGTGACAGCCAGGACTCTGTAATCTGTACATACAATTTAATCCTTTAAAGAATCAGCAGGGTCCACATCAATCAAGAGCCTTCATCAACTTGTAAAAACAATATTTTGATTCAATCAGATTCAAAGCCCTGAAATTCTCAGCTAATTAATGCAGGGTCACTCAGGGGCTGTACAATGGTGGCTGGAACAGTGGTCAAATATTTACCATTGGTGCACACACCGGTTTGCATCACCCAAGGATCTGAGTGATAGGCAAGAATAGATAATACACCTATGGCTGCAGCAGCTTTTATCTGGCATAAGTATTTGGATAAGTAATTATTACTAAAGGAAGAAATAAGAGAAGTGATTCTTCTATCGTTATAGATGCACACGTAGAAGTAAATCTGTTAACAGTAAATGGACAGGGATCAGCTAACCTGCTGCTGACCATTCCACTCTAACAGTTCTCATGTCTCAAGAAGAGAGGTAATTTGTACAGTCCTTCATATAACATTGAAAATAGATGCTAAGTTTAAAGTTTCATAAGAGAATATTCAAAGCATGGGGTCTTTTTCTTAGATCTATATTCCAATAACATTTTGTTGGTTTACATCCTGAGACATTTTGAGACCCTATTTGTTGTGGGGAGAGAAAGGTGTGGGAACAAGTACACAGTCATGTCATTGGTGCTTATTTCTTTTTTTTTTTCTTTTTTTTAAGTGTTTTTCTTTTTTCTTTAATATTTATTTTATTTATTCCCTTTTGTTGCCCTTGTTGTTTTATTGTTGTAGTTATTATTGTTGTTGTCGTTGTTGGATAGGACAGAGAGAAATGGAGAGAGGAGGGGAAGACAAGAGGAGGAGAGAAAGACACCTGCAGACCTGCTTCACCGCCTGTGAAGCGACTCCCCTGCAGGTGGGGAGCCGGGGTTCGAACCGGGATCCTTATGCCGGTCCTTGTGCTTTGCGCCACCTGCGCTTAACCCGCTGCGCTACAGCCCGACTCCCCATTGATGCTTATTTCTTAGTGTGACTGCTGAGCATGTCAGCATTTTGTGTACACACAGGAAAACACATGACCGATCTTGACCAAAATAGAGAAAAAGAAAGCATCATGGTATCTCATTACTGATAAAAATAGTAATTTTTTTTTTTCACTTAAAATATGGTAGGTAGGCAATCTGAAATGAAGTTCATGCAGATGTTATATTTCTGGTTCCTTCCTGCCTTCTCTATTTACTTTTGACTTCTGTAAGTACTTTAAAATTTGTACAATGTGATCTAGAGTAATATATTGTACTATATGGCTTTGCAAGATGTTATTGTTGGGAGGTGATGACTAAAGAATATTTGAGATCTTTCTGTATTATTTTTTGCAGATACATGTGAATCTTAATTATCTTAAAATTTAAACTTCGATTTAAAACCCTAAAACACTATATAGTAGGACGATAGACACAGTACTGAGCAGGCTTTTTCTTATGTTGCTACTGAAACTCCTCACACTCATGTGCCTGTCCCATTCTTATATCTACTAATCTTCAAAGTAGAAATATATATATATGTATATATATATATATATATATATGTATATATATATATATATATATATATATATCAACAGAAGGAAATTGTAGATTGCAAAGAGACTCACATGACTAAAGCTTCAAAGTCCTAGCTTCAACCCCTAGTACCACCACAAGCTAGAGCTAAACAGTGCTCTGGTAAAAAGAGAGAGACAGAGACAGACAGAGAGAAAGAGACTGACTTATACTTCTGGGGACCGGGTGGTGGTACACCTGGTTAAGCATACATGCTACAGTATGCAAGCACTTGGGTTCGAGCCCCCCACCTCCCATCCCCATCTTGTAGGGGGAAAGCTTTCTGAGAGGTGAAGCAGTGCTGCAGGTGTCTCTCTGTCTCTCTATCTCTCTATCACACCTTCTCCTCTTGATTTCTGGATATCTCTATCCAATAAATAAATACAGATAAAAAATTCATCAGGGAGTCAGGTGGTAGCGCAGTGGGTTAAGCGCACGTGGCGCGAAATTCAAGGACCAGCTCCAGGATCCGGGTTCAAGCCTCGGCTCCCCACCTGCACAGGAGTCGCTTCACAGGTGGTGAAGCAGGTCTGCAGGTGTCTGTCTTTCTCTCCCCCTCTCTGTCTTCCCCTCCTTTCCCTATTTCTCTCTGTCCTATCTAACTACAACGACAGCAATTACAACAACAATGGAAAAACAAGGGCAACAAAAGGATAAATAAATAAATAAATATAAAAAATTAATTTAAAAAGTTGTACTTCTGTTTCAAAAGATTAAAGTTTAACTTCAAGATGCATAAATGAGACAATAAGTATCTTAAGTATCTTTTAGGAAAAAAATAATGATCAGTTATGAATTTCCTGATAGCCTCCACACATTTTTATGGTTACCATACTATGTATTTTAATAATTGAGTAAAGATTAGCAAAATTACTTGTATGTAGATACAGATATATTCTAGGCCATATATCAAATCTATTATAAATAAGGTCTCAGTGGCCATTTCACTGTCTCTTCGCCACATATAATGCCCATTGATGAACTTTCTAATTGAAATCAACCACTGTGGCCAATCTCACTGGTGAGCAATTGATCACTGTGATAGACCAAATGAATGTTGGGACTTTGCTTGAGCTCTGTATTTTAGAAATATAACAAAGCTTGAATTCACACAATGCTGTCAAGATTACTTTTTTTAAAACACTCAAGCTGGTCTACCTGGGGCTACTTGATAAAACATGTGGACTGAATTAAATAGGTGCTTCTGTCAGACAACTGATTTGATTGATTTTTTCCCCCCACTGTACTAACTTTTTTTTTTCTGTAGACGTTTAAAAGACTTACAGAATCATGGACTCATAGAATTTCAGTGCCAACAGGGTCCTTTGGGATAATCAAGGCCAATGATTTTTTCCAAAATTTAATAGGTATTCACTGAAGAAAAAACAAAGGGGGGGTATTTTCGATTTTCATTAAATGTTTGGGAGACATTGAGCCAAAAAAAAAAAAGGTTCAGGTTTTAGGTTCCTCGTTTGCTCTTTAAGTTCTCATAGACTTAAAAAAAAAATTAACATGTGTTTAGAATTCTAAAAGCTGGGAATACAGTATGAAACTTTTCCAAAATTTATATGATATTCCATATCTATATTGAGCTAAAATTCCAATGAACACAGACTCTCCTTTTATATCCCCAGATTAGAATTCCAATTAACAAGTTCTGAAACACTATACCATAACATATTTTTAAACTTTTATTACTTTGTTTTTTTGTCACCAGTATCATCATCAGGGCTCCATATCTGAATTACTACCATGACTGGTGGCCATTTTTCCCTTTGATAGAGTAAGAGACAGAAAGACAGAGAGAAGGAAAGGCACCTATAACACTGTTTCACCACATAAAACTTTAACCCCTGAAGGTGTGGACTGTTTTTTGAATCTATGTCCTTGCTAACCCACACTTTAACAGAACATTACTACCTGCTCCCCCAACACAAACTATTTTAGATAGTGAAACAGAAACCCTATCTATGCCTCTATTTATGTGGACTTAAAACTAGAATTAAGATTTAAATTTCTATTTAAGTACTTTCAACTGAACCAAAATGAACTTATTTAAATTCCATTGTGGAAAATCTCAAACATATTCAAAACTAGGAAAATAAGGGCTGGGGAGGTAGTACAATGTTAAAGCATGAGACTAATAGGCAGGAGGATACCATGTTCAATCTTTGGCATTGTATATGCCAAAAAACAAAAACCAAAAAAAAAAAAAGGCTGTCTTTTTCTCCTCAATAAGGGTATATATATTTAAAATTAAAGAAAATAGACAATAGTCTCCATATTTCCATTACATAGACTTTAAAATTCCCTAGACGTTGTTTTTACTAGCCTAAGTTTCACACACAAATTTTCCATTATAACCTAAATTATATAAAACATAGTTTCTAATAATCTATAATATAGGATATATATGTGTATGTACATATATATAATGGTGTCCTTGAATAATGTATGTGTTAAAAGGGATGAAATGAACACATCCTAGCTTTAGAATTATGAAGTACCCATTATTTCATTATGTGTCTTTAAAACAGTGATTACCTAATTTTGTAATTACTTTCTATGTGTTAAATAAAATGCATTAACATAGAAGAACATTCTCCTCATTAGCTGGTGTTAGTTACCTAGAAATAATAATTCATATAGAAAAGACATGTCCACTTATTTCTGTCCTTCCAGTTATTAGTTTTCTGAGTAAGGAGTTAATTCTAAAAGCATATAACTCTATTCGTATCACTTTATTTGAATGTCATTTAACTCATTGTGCTTCAGACAATTTTATTCCTTATAATTATTTTTATTGAGGGGATTAATGGTTTATAGTAAATATAGTTGTTGGTGTATTTGAAAAAATTCTCAATTTTCTGCAAAATACTCTTACCCCCCAGCCTAGAACCTTCACCACAGAGCACCAGGACCTGAACCCTCCACCCCACAAGAATCTTTTACTTTGATGCATTGTATCAAGCCCAGTCCAAGCTTTGCCTTGCTGCTTTGTTTTCCTCCTTTCTGTTACTATTTCTCAACTTCTATGAGTGAGATATTTCCATATTCAGCTATTTCTTTCTGGCTTATCTCACTTAACATGATTCCTTCAAGCTCAATTCAACATGAGGTGGAAAAGGTGAGTTCATCATTCTTTATTTTTCCTTTGTTTTTTTTTTAATTTCTTTACTGGGGAATTAATGTTTTACATTCGACAGTAAATACAATAGTTTGTACATGTAAATTCATCATGCTTAATAGCTGAGTGGCTAGTGTGTATATATACCACTACTTTCTCAGACATTCATCTATTGTTGGACACCTGGTTTGCTTACAGGTCTTGGCTATTACCAAATGTGTTGATACAAATATAGGCATACACGTATCTTTTGGGGTGTGAGTGTTTTGTTTCTTAGGATATAACCCCAGGAGAGAAATTGCAGGGTCATAGAGTAGGTCCATTTCTAGCCTTCTGGGAGTTCTCCAGACTGCTCTCCACAGGGGTTAGACCAATTTACATTCCCATCCGCAGTGTGTGTGTGTGTGTGTGTGTGTGTATGTGTGTGGGCCAGAGGGGGGAAGGGTTCCTTTGTCCCCACAACCTCTCCAGCATTTGATGTTATTTCTGAAGTATGAGATCTTCATAGGAGTTAAGTGGTATCTCATTATTGTCTTTATTTACATTTCTTAGACAATCAATGATTTGGAACATTTTTTTCATATGTCTGTTGGCCTTTGGGATCTCTTCATTGGTGAATATTCTGTTCATATCTTCTTCCCATTTTTGGATGGGGTCATTTGTTTTTTGTTGCTGAGTTTGGTGAGCTCTATATATTTTGGTTATTAGTCTTTTATCTGATGTATGGCATATAAAGATCTTTTCCCATCCCATAAGGAGTCTCTTTTGTGGGGGTGGAGGTCTCTTTTGCTGTGCAGAAATTTCTTTTTTAAAGTTCTTTATTAGTTATTTAATAATGATTAATAAGACTGTAAGAAATAGGAGTGCAATTACATATAGTTCCCAACACCAGAGTTCTATATCCCATCCACTCCATTGAAGCTTCCCTATTCTTTATCCCTCTGGAAGCATGGACTAAAAATTTTATGGGGTGCAGAATGTGGAAGTTCTGGCTCCTATAATTGCTTCTCCACTGGCAAGTCAATCCATACCCCTCAGTCCATTTCTATCATTCCATAGTGGGATAGGGCTCTAGAAAGTTGAGACTTAAGGATACTATGGTGAGTACATTGTGCAGAAACTTTTCAATTTAATACAGTTCCATAAGTTTATTTTTTATTTTGTCTTTCTTGCAATTAGGTTTGGATTACTGAAGATGCCTGTAAAATGTAGATGGAACAGAGTGCTACCATTTTTTTCCCTAAATATTTGACAGTTTCTGGTCTAACATCCAATATTCCCAACAACATTTGTTGACGAAACTTTCCTTTATCCATAAATTAGTTTGGGCCTCCTTGTCTAAAATTAGATGACCATCAGTGTGGGGGCTTCCTTATTATTTTTTTATTAAATACTTTATTTTATTGTGGGTTTAATGGGTTACAATACCATTGCTGACATGTGGGTATAATGTCTCATTTCCTACTTTTACCCCCAATTTAGGCCCTTAATATTCATACTGCTTCATTTATTGCCAAAGACAGTTCATTCATGTTGACTCTTTGGAGAGGTTCTTTATTTATTGAAAGTTTCTTTACTTTTGGCACACACACACACACACACACACACACACACACATCTTATTGTGATCTTATATATTGCCTACCACAGATTAGTAATAGACAACCCTTTAACGAGCCCTGGATCCTGTTAGTGTAAATTTTATTTAGAGGCCAGAGTTTGGATACTAGATGTGTCCACTGCTTTGGATTACCATTACATTTAGGTTTACTCAATGGCTGTAAATATAGCCATCTTACCTTTAAAAAATAATCAGTAGAAGGCATCGAGCAATAGCCAGCTTACTGAGCTCTTGTAGATATATTCATGAAAAGAAAAATTTATATTATAATTTAGCCACAAGCCTACCAACATAGAGAATAAATTAAAGTCATCAACAAGGAGTTCACTTTTACTTATATTCATGATTTCATATGAAATATGTTAGTCCCTTCTAAATCCCTACCTAAATCAATATTTCAAATATAGCAATTGGAAAATAACCTTAATAATTTCTAATTTGATTGGTTGTCTCTACTAATAATATTGTTCTGACTCCTTTAGTCACCTATGAAGTCTTGTCATTTTCAGAAACTAGAAAATATATATATAAATGGACTACAAATAGGTCATAGAAATCAAACTAGAAGTATTTTAGTGCAAACAGTAGTTATATATACATTATTTAAATAGTTATTAATTTATCATAAGAATGAAAAGGGAGTAATTTTTGTATTACTATTCAAAGTTACAAATCATCATAAAACATCAATAATGTTTGCATGTAAAAAAGGCAGACATATATAAATTTTCACCTTTCCTCATAAATAGCTCAAACAGTGCTTTTCAAATGAATGACAATTGTGAGACAACAATAAGGGTCTAGCATAATAGGATATGTTTCTTGCCAAGTGCACAACCAAGCTTCAAGTCCTACTATCTACAGTACCAAAGGAAACTCCAATGCTGTCATGTCTCTTCCTCTCTTTGTCTCTACTTGTCTGTCATTCTGAAGAAAAGTGTGTTTGGGTGTGTGAAATTACACATGGAAAAGACCTTCAACTCACTGTATGCACAAACAAATAAATATCTAGAGAGAACTAGAAAATCCTGGAATATTGAAAGCAAATGGATTCACCAGGTTATTAAAAATCAGAGTAAGAAACCATAGCATGAAATACCTGAAGGAAGAGTTTCACTCTGGAGGAGTTCTGGAGAAGCTCCAAGACATTATCAGTACTAGGCTGGACCCATACTGAAAAAATAACTCTTGTGAATATGTTTTTCATATTAATTTTCACTAACTTTCTATGAGACTACATTTAATCTTCATGAATCCAAAGGCCTCGATTATCATTTTTATAAATCCACATATCTTATTGCTATAAATTTTCAACATTCCTTGGTGTTAATATAGAAAGATAAGAAATGACACCTATATATAACGATAGCTATTTGCTACCTAAACTTTTTGTCTAGGTCCAGATATTGCCTTGAAGTGATTTCAAAGGATACAAGACAGTGGCCATAAAACTGTGTGCGAGTGAGACTGCCAAGTTGGTGTAGTGGTTCTGCCTGTGGACTCTGAAGTAGGCAGACAGGTTTAAAGCCTGTCCTCCTGAGAAGCTGGTGGTGAATCACTGATTGGTGAAAAAAAAAAAAAGACTTTGGGAGTCAGGTGGTAGCGCAGTGGGTTAAGCGCAGATGACACAAAGCGCAAGGACCAGTGTAACAATCCCAGTTCAAGACCCCGGCTCCCCACCTGCAAGGGAGTCTCTTCACAAGCGGTGAAACAGGTCTACAGGTGTCTATCTTTCTCTCCCCTTCTCTATCTTCCCCTCCTCTCTCCATTTCTCTCTGTCCTATCCAACAACAATGACATCAACAACAACAATAATAACTACAACAACAATAAAAAAAACAAGGGCAATAAAAGGGAAAATAAATGATAATAATAAAAATAAACTGTGCGTGAGTGGTGGTGCATCTGGTAAAACATATATGTTACAATGTGGTAGGACCCTGATTCTAGTCTCCAGTCCCTAGTTACAGGAAAGCTTCATGAATGGTCCAACTGTAGGTGTCTTTCTTTCTCACTCCCTCTCTATCTCCCTCTACCTGCTCAATTGCTCTATCTCTATCCAATGTATATCTTTTTTTAAAGATCTATTGCTTATTTTAATTTTATTTTTTCAAAATACTAGAACCATTAAGGTAGTAAATAGTAAAAGGGTACATACTTTTAATTGCACATGGGAAAAATCAAAGATGCACTGAACTTATGAGCACCAAAAAGGTTATATACGTATGTATAATCTATATGTTCTTCAATAAGGAGTACATTAATATTTGATTATTGGAAAAGTCATGATGTATTTTTCTGCTTTCCTATGCATGCCTTTTTTGACACTCTAATATTTAGACTTCCTTTGTAATTATTTTTAATTGCTAAATGTACATGATAAAACTTGAGGAACCTGATCTATTCTTGAAAATTTTAACACATACTGACTATATATGGACTAGTCAAGCTCACTTTCTCCTTGTCAACTGCCTCAACCATCTATCCTTTTTACCCCCAAAGCTGAAAGTCCTACAATATGAAGCAAAAACAGAAAACTTAGCTATAATGAAAACAAAATTTTTTTAATTCACAACTAACGTTGCAAAAAAGAAGGAAAGTCTTAAGCTCCAAGAAGGAAGTGTGGGCTTACAATGAGAGAGATAAACATGTGAGTTGTCAGTACAGATAGTGCAGTGAGGGGTATGCATTTCAAATGTAGGACCCCAGTGATTTGAGGATTAATGACCAGAGAGACAGAAAAATAGAGTGTGGGTTCTGTCTGCTGAGAAGCTAAAATGACTTTCATATAATTTGGAATACTCAGAGGAGTTGTTCTTGGAAAAATGTTCGGTTAGAAAAACATTTTGCCATCCTACTGAGAGAGAAAACAATGAAATTATTTTCTGCATTGGATTTATATAAGGAAAAAAATTATAGTTGCTGAAAAGGCTCAAATCCCCAAAATTAATGTAGTATAAAATTCATCAAGGCAGATATCCAAATCCAGGCAACAAATGCCCCCAATGAAAATAACCTAATGATCTACAATCAAAGAATATACAATATTAAAGAAATTACCTTGACCTGGGGAGACAGCATAATGGTTATGCAAAAAGCTTTCATTCCTGGGACTCTGAGGTCCCAGGTCAATCCTCAGCAGCACCATAAACCAGAGCTGAACAGTATTCTCTCTCTCTGTCTCTCTCTCTTTCTCATTAAAAACAACAACAACAACAAAAACTTTTTTATATTTAAAATTTTTTTCTTCAAAGGAAATCCGCAAAATTCAACTGGCAGATTATTAAGATTATCTACAACTTCTAATAAAATCTTACATATTAACAAAGTCTTACATTCATATCATATTTGACAGACTGTGATATGAATGCGTATACAATTATCTAAGCCATATATGGCTTTTAAAAGCATAGGAATAAAGTGGCTAGTAGTGGTGGACTGGAGAGAGTACACACTTTACCATGTGTTAGGCAGGAGTTCAAATCCCTTGTACGAACCTACAGAGGGGATGCTTAATGAACAGTGAAGCATTGCTATATGTGTCTATATATCTCCTCCTCTCTTATATCCTCCTTTCCTCTCAATTTCTCTGTCTCTACCAAGAGAGAAGGAAAGAAGGAAGGAAGGAAGGAAGGAAGGAAGGAAGGAAGGAAGGAAGGAAGGAAAGAAAGAAAGAAAGAAGGAAGGAAGGAAGGAAGGAAAAAAAAAAGGCCACTGGGAACAGCAGATTCATTGTCCAGACACTGAGTACCAGTGATTTATCTGGTGACAGTATATTAACTTAATTTAAAAAAGGATACAAAAAGAATAACTCACTATGAAAATTAATTAAAAAATAAAAACAAATAGAGTTTTTAATTTAAAAATATACTTAAATCAGTAAAATCTAAAAACTTAAAGAACAAGGCAAATGAAAGATTGAAAATGGACAAAATCAAAATTGTAGAAAGAAAGTATATTTGAAGGACTTATCAAGAGTACAGATAAGTATACATTGAAGTTCACAAAGATAAAAATATGGAAAATGAAAATATAGGTAAAGATAAAAGACATTTGGAGGAAAAATCTTATACACATTAATTGGCGTTCTATAAAAAAGAGAAAATGTGGCTGTAGATACTTTATGGAAATTACTTTTTTATATATTTATTTATTACTTTTGTTGCCCGTGTTTTACTGTTGTACTGTTATTGATGTTGCCATTATTGGATAGGACAGAGAGAAATGAAGAGAGGAGAGGAATACAGAGAGGGGGAGAGAAAGATAGACATGTTCAGACCTGCTTCACCACATGAGAAGAGGTTCCCCTGCAGGTGGGGAGCCAGGGGCTCGAACCAGGATCCTTATGCAGGTCCTTGTGCTTTGCGCCATGTGTGCTCAATCCGCAGCACTACTGCCCAACTCCCAATAACAGAATTTTTATTTGTAATTGTATTTAACTAATAAATATTAATAAAACTAAAAAGGCACAATTAAAATAAACATTTATGAAGCTATATCATAACAAAAAAAATAGTAATGACAAAGAGATCTTGAAAACATATAGTTTACCTTCAAGGGAGCAACGGATTTACAGCTGACTTATTCAGTAGCAATAGAAGTAAGACAAGCATGGGAAGAAATACTGAATGTACTGGGACACTATGACTAAATAAAGAATTATACAATTATGGAAGAAAATATTGTATTTAGAACAAAGGTAGAAAAAGAGTTTGACAACAGCAGGCCATTATGAAAGGAAAAATTAAAAGATAAATTTTTATCATTACAAAAACTATTATTGGTTGAAGACAAAAATTTTATAATGTAAGAAAATGCATGGAAAAGGTGAATCTAAAAAAACATTGACATTAAAAATAAAGACTTGGATTTAAAAAGAAATTCATTTGAAAAACTTGGTGATTGGGGAGGAGTTTGACTCATTTCTCTCTTTATTGATAGATGAAGCACACTGACCATTAGTACCATGAAATATTTTAAAAAACCAAAAAATATATATTATTAAAGTAATCTTTAATGGTAAAAATCTTATGCAACCAAAGTTAAGGAAAGGGTGAGAGGAAAAAAAATGGAAGGATGGAAGAAAAGAAAGAAAAGAAGTAAGGAAAAGAAGAACTACCAGGAGCAGTGGAATTAATCACATAAGCATAGGGCCCCAGTGAAAATCTTGGTGGTAATTAAAAAAAAAAAAGATACCAAAGGAGACCACCTGGGACCACAAAAAGACAGGAATAGAATGACTTCAGGAACCCATCAAATCACCTGTGAGTGTAAACATGTGTGGCTCCTGGACATAAAGGAGCCTAGGGAGAGATTAAGTGGCTGGTAACAGTCTGGCAGTTTACCAGTTGAGACACCACCTCCAGTCTGTTTCACCAACAAAAAAGACAGCAGAAGGGAGGAAAGGACTCCCCTAAGACTCACCAAATGCAACTGTGAGTCTCCACTGCTACTGCCCTCAGATTGGAGCAGCGAGGGGGTGGGGGGGACATCCTGTGCTAACACCAGGAGACAGAGAACTAACCAGGAAACTCAGGAGAAGATCTATACCTCCATGGCTTAACAGTGGGGCTGTGAGAGTCTCTTTGCATAACTACTGGATTATCTCTGCCCCATTCTGCTTTAATCTCTTGGTCAGGAGTCAGTGATTAAGCTATGAAGCCTATTTATAGTTTAAAAGCCCTCAGGCTCCCATAGCCTACAGGGAAGAAAAAGAACAAAAGAGGCTTTTAAGCCACTGACCTCCAACTCAGGAATTAAAATAATATTGAAACAACTGTCAATTTCCATAACAGTGAACTCTTTAATTACCTTACTTAGACACAAGTCAATCCAGGCAAGAGTGATCAGTAATTTGAAAATTACTGAGAGAGGGACCTCATAACATATTATATAAAATGGTTAAAACAACAAAAATAAATACTAGAGAAATGAAAGAGGACAAGAGTCCAGCTAAAAAGTACCCCCAAAGGTTGAAGCACAAACTAATGAGGTCAACATCCAAACACAAGTTAAGGAAATAACAACAGATGTGAGTAAAGAGTTTGAAAGAATTGTCATCAGAAATGCAGAAACAACAAATTAGACTCTGGAAGAAAACACTAATTATTTCAAGGTTATTATAGAGCTCAAAGCTAAAATAGATGAGCTAAGAACACAACTAGCTGAACAAGCTAAAACACTATCAGAACAGGGTAACAAAATAGATGAACTCCAGAAAACAGTAGAGGGGAGAGAGAATAGAATAAATGAGGCTAAAGACAGAATTAGCAAGATCAAGGATGAATTAGAGACAACCAAAAAAAAAAAGTATGAGGTCTCAAAAAGAGATTAAGAGATACTGACAACAACAATAGAGACCTATGTGATGACTTCAAAAGAAATAATATACACATTATTGGCTTACCAGAAGAAGAAAGAGAGGGAGGGGAAGAAAGCATTCTTCAGGACATAATAGCTGAGAACTTCCCTAGTCTACACAACATCAAAGACATAAAAGTTCAAGAAGCCCACAGGGTCCCCAACAGAATAAACCCAGACTTAAAGAAACCAAGACACATCATATTTAGAATGGAAAGGAATAAGGATAAAGAAAGGATCCTGAAGGCTGCAAGAGAAAAACAAAGAGTCACCTACAGAGGAAAACCCATAAGATTAGCAGCAGACTTCTCCACACAAACACTACAGGCCAGAAGAGAATGGCAAGATATCTATCGAGTGCTCAAAGAGAAAGGCTTTCAGCCAAGACTACTGTATCCTGCTAGACTGTCATTCAGACTAGATGGAGGCATAAAAACCTTCTCAGACAAGCAACAGTTGAAAGAATCAACTATCACCAAGCCTGCACTGAAAGAAGTTATGAAAAGTCTCCTATAAACAGTCAGACCACCATAAATAGGCCATATATAAGAACACTCTAAAAATCTACAAGAATGACGTTAAAATATCTTCAATCTTTAATACCAATAAATGTCAATGGCCTGAATTCATCTATTATAAGGGACAGAGTAGGAAGATGGATCAAACACAACCCAACAATATGCTGTCTACAGAAAACCCACCTAACTCAACGAGAAAACCACAGACTCAAAGTGAAAGGATGGAAAACTATCATACAAGCCAATGGACCACAAAAAGGGGCAGGAACAGCTATTCTCATATCTGACATGATAGACTTTAAAATCAATAAAATTAAAAAAGACAGGGATGGACACTACTTAATGCTCAGAGGATAAGTCAGTCAAGAGGACTTAATGATTATTAACATCTATGCACCCCATGAGAAGCCATCTAAATACATCAAACATCTACTGAAAGAGCTATAGCAATATATTAGCAGTCATTCATTCCAAGAAACTGGAATACACATTTTACTCAAGTCCACATGGGTCATTCTCAAGGATAGACCATATGTTAGGCCACAAAGGCAGCATCAGCAAATCAAGAGCACTAAAATCATCCCAAGCATCTTCTCAGACCACAGTGGAATTAAACTAACACCTAATAATAAACAAAAGACTAGTAATAGTCCCAAAATGTGGAATCTCAACAGTACACTACTTAACAACTACTGAGTCAAAGAGGACATAAAGGAAGAAATCAAAATATTTCGAGAGTTCAATGAAAATGAAGACACAAGCTATCAAAATATTTGGAACACAGCTAAGGCAGTACTAAGAGGGAAGTACATAGCCATACAAGCACACATTAGGAAACAAGAAGAAACACAAATAAACAACCTGATTGGACATCTTAAAGACCTAGAAGAAGAACAAAAAAAGGAAGCCTAAAGCAACCAGAAGGACAGGAAAAACTAAAGTTAGGGCAAAAATAAATAACATTGAAAATAAGAAAACCATACAAAAGATCAATGAAAGTAAATGTTTGTTCTTTGAAAGAGTGAACAAAATCAGCAAACTTTAGCAAGACTCACAAAACAAAAAAGGGAGAAGACCCAAATAAATTGGATCATAAATGAAAGAGGAGATATTACAACAGACACCACAGAAATACAGCATATCATGCGAGACTTCTATGAACAACTACATTCCACCAAACTAGAGAACCTGGAAGAAATGAATGATTTCCTAGACACCTACGAAATTCCAAAATTAAGTAAAGAGGAACTAGATAATATGAACAGACCCATCACAGCTAATGAAATTGAAATGGTTATCAAAAACCTTCCCAAGAATAAAGTGCTACACCAGATGGTTTTACAAATAGACTATACAAAATCTTCAAAGAAGAACTAATACCTCTACTTTTAAAAGTCTTCCAGAAGACTGAAGACAGTAGAATCCTCCCTTCCAGCTTCTATGAATCCAACATCACTCTAATACTAAAAGCAGACAGGGACACAACCAAAAAGAAAACTACAGACCAATATCTCTGATGAACATAGATGCGAAAATATTGAACAAAATTCTAGCTAACCAGATACATCAGTATATTAAAAAGATTGTTCATCATGACCAAGTGGGGTTTATCCCAGGGATGTAAGGTTGGTTAAATATATAAATCAATCAATGTGATACACGACATCAATAAAAGCAAGACCAAAAACTACATGGTCATATCAATAGATGCAGAGAAAGCCTTTGACAAAAAACAACATCCATTTATGATCAAAACACTACAAAAAGTGGGAATAGATGGAAAATTCCTCAAAATAGTGGAGTCTATATATATAGCAAACCTACAGCCAACATCATACTCAATGGTGAAAAACTGGAAGCATTTCCCCTCAGATCAGGTACTAGACAGGGCTGCCCACTATCACCATTATTATTCAACATAGCGTTGGAAATTCTTGCCAGAGTAATCAGGCAGGTGCAGGGAAATAACGGGATACAGATTGGAAGAGAAGTCAACCTCTCCCTATTTGCAGATGACATGATAGTATACATAGAAAAACCTAAGGAATCCAGCAAGAAACTTTTGGAAATCATTAGGCAATACAGTAAGGTGTCAGGCTACAAAATTAACATTCAAAAGTCAGCGGCATACCTCTATGCAAACATTAAGTTAGAAGAAGTTGAAATCCAGAAATCAATTCCTTTTACTATAGCAACAAAAACAATACAATATCTAGGAATAAATCTAACCAAAGAAGTGAAAGACTTGTATACTGAAAATTATGAGTCACTACTCAAGGAAATTGAAAAAGACACAAAGAAGTAGAAAGATATTCCATGTTCATGGGTTGTAAGAATTAACGTCATCAAAATAAATATACTACCCAGAGCTAAATAAAAATTTAATGCTATCCCCATCAAAATCCCAACCACATTTTTAGGAGAATAGAACAAATGCTAAAAATGTTTATCAGGAACCAGAAAAGACCTAGAATTGCCAAAATAATCTTGAGAAGAAAGAACAGAACTGGAGGCATCACACTCCCAGATCCCAAATTGTATTATAGGGCCACTGTCATCAAAACTGCTTGGTACTAGAACATGAACAGACACACAGGCCAGTGAAATAGAATTGAGAGCCCAGAAGTAAGCTCCCACACCTATGGACATCTAATCTTTGACAAAGGTGCCCAGACTATTAAATGGGGAAAGCAGAATCTCTTCGACAAATGGTGTTGAAAATAATGAGTTGAAACATGCAGAAGAATGAAACTGAACCACTATATTTCACCAAACACAAAAGTAAATTCCAAGTGGATCAAGGACTTGGATGTTATACCAGAAACTATCAGATACTTAGAGGAAAATATTGGCCGAACTCTTTTCTGCATAAATTTTAAAGACATCTTTAATGAAACGAATCCAGTTACAAAGAAGACTAAGGCAAGCATAAACCTATGGGACTACATCAAATTAAAAAGCTTCTGTACAGCAAAAGAAATCACTACCCAAACCAAAAGACCCCTCACAGAATGGGAGAAGAAATTTACATACTATACATCAGACAAGAGGCTAATAACAAAATATATAAAGAGCTTGCCAAACTCAACCACAAATAAATAACTCCGGGGGTCAGGCGTTAGCGCAGAGGGCTAAGCGCATGTGGCCCAAAGTGCAAGGACCAGCCTAAGGATCCTGGTTCAAGCCCCTGGCTCCCCACCTGCAGGGGAATAGCTTCATAGGCAGTGAAGCATGTCTGTAGGTGTCTGTCTTTCTCTCCCCCCTCTTTCTTCCCCATCTCTCTCCATTTCTCTCTGTCCTATCTAACAACAAACGACATCCATCAACAACAACAATAATAACCACAACAAGGCTATAAGAATAAGGGCAACAAAATGGGGGAAAATGGCCTCCAGGAGCAGTGGATTCATAGTGCAGGCACTCAGCCCCAGCAATAACCCTGGAGGAAAAAAAGAAAGAAAAAAAGCAAGAGAGAAAGGAAAGAAGAAAGAAAGAAAGAAAGAAAGAAAGAAAGAAAGAAAGAAAGAAAGAAAGAAAGAGAGAGAGAGAGGAAGAAAGAAAGAAAGAAAGAAAGAGAGAGAGGAAGAAAGAAAGAAAGAAAGAAAGAAAGAAAGAAAGAAAGAAAGAAAGAAAGAAAGAAAGAAAGAAAACCAGCCCATCCAAAAATGGGGGGAGGACATGGACAGAATATTCACCAAAGAAAAGATCCAAAAGGCCGAGAAACACATGAAAAAATGCCCCAAGTCTTTGATTGTGGGAGAAATGCAAATAAAGACAAAAAGGAGATACCACTTCACTCCTGTGAGAATGTCATACATCAGAAAAGGTAACAGCAACAAATGCTGGAGAGGTTGTGGGGTCAAAGGAACCCTCCTGCACTGCTGGTGGGAATGTCAATTGGTCCAACCCATGTGGAGAATAGTCTGGAGAACTCTCAGAAGGCTAGAAATGGACTCACCCTATGATCCTGCAATTCCTCTCCTGGGGATATATCCTAAGGACCCCAACACACCCATCCAAAAAGATCTGTGTGCACATATGTTCTTAGCAGCACAATTTCTAATAGCCAAGATCTGGAAGCAAATCAGGTGTCCAACAACAGATCAGTGGCTGAGCAAGTTGTGATATATATATATATTACTCAGCTATTAGAAATGGTGACTTCACTGTTTTCAGCCAATCTTGGATGGAACTTGAAAATTCATGTTAGGTGAAATAAGTCAGAAACAGAAGGGTGAATATGGGATGATCTCACTCTCAGGCAGAAGTTGAAAAACAGTATCAGAAGAGAAAACACAAGTAGAACCTGAACTGGACTTGGTATATTGCACCAAAGTAAAAGACTCTGGGGTTGGTGGGGGGGGAGAATACAGGTCCAAAAAGGATGACAGAGGACCTTGTGGGGGTTGTATTGATATATGGAAAACTGGGAAATGTTATGCATGTACAAACTATTGTATTTACTGTTGAATGTAAAACATTAATTCCCCAAAAAATATTATCATTAAAGAAAATATAAAATGAAATTAGTCAGAGATTAGTTAAAATTATTAACTAAAACCTCCATTTGTTTCTTCAGAATTTCCAAGGAATTCTGTTTTTTAGTTTCTTTGATAATTAGGCTATAATTGCTATGATTAATTTTTAAATTTTATTAGTTATTTGATATTTATTTCTAAAATTATAAGATAGCAGGGGTATAATTCCACACCTTTCCCACCACCAGAATTCTGTGATCCCATTCCCTCCATTGAAAACTGCACTAGTTCTACCAAAGATCACAGATATATGTTGACAATTATTTCTATAACTATCTATCTATATTTATATATACTTGCCATTTTTCCCCCCTATGGTCCTACCATCTCTTCCTTTCTAAATCACACACACTAACTCTGAGCTTCATTCCTTTTTTTTTTCTTCTTCTTCTCGCTCCAAGTCCTGATGGAATTATTAGAGTTTAGAACCCTGTGCTAAATATGACTAGACAAGGGACCAAGGTCACATCAGTGGGGTTTACTTTTAATGGTATATATATATTTTTTTTCCCATATTTGGAAGCTATTCTCTTCCCTGATGCAGATATCTAGTCCTATTCCCAACTCTGACACCATATTCCCAGACAATACTTTCAGTTCACCTGCATGTTAGCTATTAGGCCCAGTGAAAAATTAGTCATGGACCCCTTGAAATATACCTAAAATAGACTTCCTGGCTTCTTTGAACATGAAGATCCTAATCTCGTCTGCTTATTATTATTGTCACTGATTATTAAACAATTTTCCTTGCTTTATATCTTAATATTTTAAGCCACCAAGTGGCATATGCTACAATGATGCCAACCTGACTTCCTTGGGCAGACGACCTCATCAATGTGCCTTGGAACCCCACCTCCCCAGAATCCTGCTCCACTAGGGAAAGATAGAGACAGGCTGGGGATATAGACCAAACTGTTCAAAGTTCAAATCCAGCAAAGAAGCAATTACAGAAGCCAGATCTCCTACCTTATGCTCCCTATAAAGATCTTTGCTTCATACTTCATACTTCATACTTCCAGAGGGATAAAGAATATGAAAGTTTCCAATGGGATATAATATGGAACTCTGGTAGTGGGAATTGTATGGAATTAGCCTCCTCTTATCCCACAATCCTGTCAATCATTATCAAATCACTAATAAATAAATAAATAAATAAATAAATTTCTAAACTGAAAAAATTGATTCACATTACTAAACAAATTAATATAAAATTTATTGTTTATTATGCATTATTCATAACAGCATGTGTCATTTTCTTAAAATTGATTTATTAAAATTCTTATTTTTGTTATTTCTAATTATTGATCTATTATTAATACAAATGTCCTTGTATTTTTTAATTTAAAATTCACGGTACATGAAGATTATATGTACATTACACTTGATTTAAAAAATGAGATTTTCTAGGAGTCAGGCGGTATTGCAAAGGGTTAAGCACAGGTGGCACAAAGTACAAGAACCTGGGTAAGGATCCCGGTTCAAGCCCCTGATTCCCCACCTGCAAGGGAGTCGCTTCACAGGCAGTGAAGTAGGTCTGTAGGTGTCCATCTCTCCCCCTCTCCGTCTTTCCCTCCTCTCTCCATTTCTCTCTATCCTATACGGCAACAATGACATCAATAACAACAATAATAACTACAAGAAAACAAGAGTGACAAAAGGGAGTAAATAAATAAATATTAAAAATGAGATTTTCTATTATAATATAGCTGTATTTATCATATACTAGTGTTAATAACATATAGATATGAAAATATTTCTAGCATCTATTTTGTAAATTCTAAATACACAAAGAGAGAAGAAGAATGAATATATCCCATCTTGTCATTTTAAATTTGGAATCTGGGAAATTTTAAATGCGATCCTTGAATGTTGAAATTAAAATAACATGATGCCACCTAACTGTATAACTATTTGAAAGCCATTATCCCTGAGAGAAGAAATATTCAAAGAATG
This sequence comes from Erinaceus europaeus, assembly GCF_950295315.1. NCBI lineage: Eukaryota > Metazoa > Chordata > Mammalia > Eulipotyphla > Erinaceidae > Erinaceus > Erinaceus europaeus. Next base: position 136,595,776 of record NC_080163.1, read on the forward strand.
TTTAAAACACAGTAAGTTGACAGTAAATATTGATATGTGCTCTAAAAATTCAAACTGTTTCCAGTAGTTATACAGCATATGCAATTAAGTAATATATTCTCTGTAGTACTGGTCTACTTTTACTGGTAGTAGCAGTGTTGATCTTACTATGCTAAGACTTTACTATGTAAATTATGGAAAAGACTAAGTAAAAATTCATACTGACAGACAAATTTTATGCATGGAAGAGAAAGGAAATGCAGATGTAAGGGTGATAAAGGTAACTAAATACAAACAGTTCTGAAATTAAAGTGGGAGTAATTTTATAAACTCATGGTAATTTAGAACACTATGTCCTGTCTAACAAAACTTCTCAACATCAATTGCAAACTGACTGCCAATGGGCAGACATAACTCTGAGATTGTCTCTACTTCAATTAAGAAGATTCAGGACTCTGCAAAAATAATTAATTCCTAGCCTGAGACAGAAGGGTACAAGATGAGCATGGAGTATCTTGTTACACAGAAACTAAGGAAAGTGCTAGTGATGACAAGTGTTTATCAAAAGAAACAAGAAGTCAGTATTATTAACATCTTTTTATTGTTGTTTCAAGGGCTTTACTGCTCTGGGTTATTAATTAATTTCTAGATAAATATAGATACAGAGAGACTAAAGGAGAGAGGGAAAGACATGGCAGCACTGAGTTTCCCACATAGTGGTGATAGTGAGGCAGTGAACCTGGGTGAGTACATGACCAAGCAGGCACTCTCCTAAAGAGTCATCTTGCCAGCCCTCAGGAGACAACAAAGTGGTTCCAATGGATGGCCAATGGGAACGCATGAGCATTAAGACTAGTAGTAACCTCAGCACAGAAGATAAAGATCAACCTATTCATGACTGGGAAATATCTTTACCAGTTGAGCCATTTCCCCAGTTAGAATGGACCCAGTGGTGTCCTGGTTCCTCTCTCTCTTTCCTCTTCCCCTCCCCCTCACTCTCCTTTCTCACTTCCCTCCTTCCCTCTCCCTCTTCCTCTCTCTCTTTCCTCTCTGCCTCCTATGAAACTCACTTTCTCAAATCTAATGACTAAAAAATAAATCTTAATAAAACCTGTCCTGACTAAATCTGGAGTAGAACACCAAAGTAAAAACCCTGGAATGAGGGTGACAGTGAATATTCTGCTTCCCAGGGCTGCTGCTAAGGGGTGGGGTGGGGTGGGGAGATGGGATGGGACACAGTCTTTTGGTGGTGGGAATGGTGTTTATGTACACTCCTATTAATTTGTAGTCATATATATCACTATTTAATTAATATGAGAGGGGAAAAATTGATTGTATGTCTTGAACTTTTTAAAGCACAGACAGAGTCATTTTAATACATAGGCAGAGTCTTTGATACTTGACTCTCTCAAAAGCCTAGACCAGGGAGAACAGAAGCAACCGGTGGCACAGACATATACAAATACTGTCAAAGGGCATAAATTATGGTGATGTTGGGTATTATACAACAAATCCTAACAAAAGGATTTTTCAAGGATAACCCAATTACCAAATAATGTGATTATAACAATAACTATCTATTGTCTTCTTGAACCCTAGACAGCAGGAACCTCACATTTCCACTATAGAATCTTTATTTCCCCCCAGTCATGGAACCTCTAGGGTGGGGTACATTTTCCTGCATGCTTCTCTCAATTCATACCAAATAATATTGCATCTGCTGATCCCAACCTAATCAATGCAAGGAGTACCACTTCAGTATGCTTCACTTCAGACTGTATTCAGAGACTTCAGGTGTGGAATGACAACCCTTCAGCTTCATTACTCCGGTGAGACCTTTCCTTTCATAGTATTCTCTAATTCCATTCTAGGAAATTCACTTCCTAACAAAGTCCCAAAACCTAGATATAGACTAGGTCCCATGAGATAGAGCATATGTTCACAGGTATCCACAAACCAGGGCAAAATATATACCTGAAAGCAAAAGTACACAATAGTCTGCAGTGAGTACCCCCCAACACTTCATCTGTGCTATTCCAGCCTTTAGGTCCATGATTGTTAAACAGTTTGTTTGGCTTTCTATGTTAACTCTCTTTTCAGCCTCCAGGTTCCAGATGCCAGCATGATGCCAACCAGTCTTCCCTGGACAGACAACCCCACCTGGAGTTGTCCTGGAGCTCTGTTTCCCCAGAGCCCTTCCCCAGTAGGGAAAAAGAGAGGCAGGATGGGAGTATGGATGGACCAGTCAATGCCCATATTCAGCAGAAAAGCAATTACAGAAGTCAGACCTTCCACCTTCTGCATCCCACAATGACCTTGGGTCCATACTCCCAGAGGGATAAAGAATGGGAAAGCTATCAGGGGAGGGGATGGGATATGAAGATCTGGCGGTGGGAATTGTGTGGAGTCCCTTTTATCCTATGGTTTTATTAATATCTCCCTTTTAAAATAAATATAAACAAACAAACAAATAAATACAACAGGAGTTGGTCAGTAGCTCAGTGGCACAAAGCTCAAGGACCAGTGGTTCCAGCCCCGGGCTCCCCACCCATAGGGGAGTGGCTTCACAAGCCATGATGCAGGTCTGCAGGTGTCTGTCTTTCTCTCCCCTTCTCTGTCTTCCCCTCCTCTCTCCAATTCTCTCTGTCCTATCCAACAACAACAACTCAGTAACAACAAAAATAATAACTACAACAATAAAACAAGGGCAACAAAAGGTAAAATAAATAAATATATTTTTTAAAAACTTTTAGAAATTAATAAATAAATACAACTTAATTTGCTTTTCAAGAGTTGTTCTATCCAATATTTCTGTCCAAATCCTTGTTAGCTACCAAACTCAAGCAAAGTCATAGGCCCCTAGGAACAAACCTAAAATAGATTTCCTCACTTCTTTCCAAGATCCGTATTCTCATCATCTCTATTCCAACTCTGTTTCCTGTTCATTAATCATTTTGTCCTGCTTTATATTTTTCAGCCTTCCAACCACCAAGTTACAGATGCTACTATGATTCCATCCTGACTTCCCTGGGCAGATGACCTCACCAGTTTGTCCTAGGACTTTACCTCTCCAGAGCCCTGCCCCACTAGGGAAAAACAGAAACAAGATGTGGTGGGGGGAGGGGTGTGGACTGACTTACAAATGCCCATATCCTGCAGAAACCCCAGCTCCTGTACCCCATAAAGAATTTTGATCCTGGAAAAAAAAAGAAAAGAGAAAAAAAGAAAACCTGTCCTTCTGCTTTCCACCATGTGCTCTTAACCCACTTTGTTACCACCCGACCCCCTAAACTAAAATATTTCAATGGAAAAATGCTAAGGTGGTCTATATTAAGTCCTAAAAATGAAGAAAGGACAACTGGAAAGTAATTAAAGAGTGCAGGCTGGGAGTCCAGTGGTAGCACAGTGGGTTAACCACATGTGGCACAAAGACCAGCATTAAGGATCCCCGTTTGAGACCCCAACTCCCCACCTGCAGGGGAGTAGCTTCAGGAGCAGTGAAGCAGGTCTGCAGGTGTCTTTCTTTCTCTCCCCCTCTGTCTTCCCCTCCTCTCTCCATTTCTTTTTGTCCTGTCGAACAATGAGAACACCAATAACAGCAATAATAACTACAAGGGCAACAAAAGGGAATAAATAAATAAATAAATAAATAAATATTTTTAAAAGTGCAGGTTAGACAAGATTGATCATATGTCAATACCTGTTCTTTAAAATTAAGAGTGGGAACATAGGCATTTGGATGGCTTATAGCTTATGAAATCATTTGGCCTGGCCCTATGAAGGCAACCACAAGTAGGACTCAAAATATCTAGGAGGGTCCAGAGGGTGGTGCACCTGGCAGAGCACATACATTACAGTGCAGAAAAAACCAAGTTCATTTTCTGGTCCCCATCTGCATGGAGTATCCTCATGGGTGGTGAAGTAGTGCTGCAAGTGTCTACCTTTCTCTCTCCCTCATACTTTATCATCCCCTGCCCTCTCAGTATTTGTTTATATATAAAACAAACAAACAGGGAGTCTGGCTGTAGCTCAGGGGATTAAGTGCAGGTGGCACAAAGCACAAGGACCACAATAAGGATCCTGGTCCAGCTCCCTGGCTCCCCACCTGCAGGGGAGTGGCTTCACAAGCGGTGAAGCAGGTCTGCAGGTGTCTATCTTTCTCTCCCCCTCTCTGTCTCCCCCTCCTCTCTCCATTTCTCTCTGTCCTATCCAACAACGACTACATCAATAACTACAATAAAACAACAGGACAATAAAAGGGAATAAATAAATAAATATAAACAAACAAGTAAAAACAATAAAAAGCCTCCCAGAGTGGTGGATTCCTAACACAGAACCAAGCCCTAGATATAATTCTGGTAGAGAAAAATAAAATAAAATAAAATAAAAATATATATATATATATAAATCAAGGAACTTTTTCAATATTTGAAAGTTTTTAATAGGAATAATAAGAGCTAATTTTGTATGACCCATGAACAGTGCTACAAATATCCAAATGGCCCTTGGCAAAAAAAAAAAAAAGAAAAAGAAAAAGGTTCCCACCCCTGACTTAAATGATATCTGATGATTCAGTTTCTGTTCTCTCTTCTTTTGCATATACTTGAAACTGCCCCCCCAAAAAAACTTTTAAAAGATAAAAATAAAAAATAGGTAACAGTAGAAATAACTGTAGAAACAAATGGAACTTGAAAATAAATATACTGTGGAATAATTCACCAAACTTTTTCAGTTTTTGAAAGGACAGATAAAATTGACCACTGGTCAAATAGATTGAAAAAAAAAAAAATAGAAAAGATTAAAAAGAGGAAGAAGAAAAAGAAGTACTTGTAATGAATATGGAAATTAATTATAGATGCTGAAGATATGAAAAAAATAAGAAGAAGGTAGCAATAAATTTAAAAACTTAGATAGGCTTGGCAGATATGTTGAAAATTTTGTTACAAAAAGTGTTTACCCCCCAAAAAAATCTGTTAAAAAACCTGACTCAGCAATAAAAAATCCTCCCACAAAAATATATGTATATGTGTTTTATATTTTTACCAGTGAGTTTCACAATCCAGGAAACAAATATTTTTACTCTTATACAAATTATTATAAAACAGAGGGGAGAAAGGGATCAGTCACCAATTAATTTTATGAGGCTGGTAAAGCTAGATGCCAATATCTGACAGGACATCATGAAAAAGGAAAATTACATAAAACATCACTTAGAAAAATGGATGTGAAATTCTAACTAAAGATTAGCAAAGCAAATCCAGTAATATAAAAAAATGATAATATGTCATGCCCAAGTAGGATTCATTCTAGAAATGAAAAGTTTGTTTAACATTAGAAAATTAATTACTGTAAGTCACTACATTAACAGATTAAAGAGAAAAATGGTATGATTTACTCGATAGATGCAAAAAAGAATTTTATGAAATCCAACATCTATTCAATATAAAAACTTTTAGCAAAATGGGAATAGAATTAAAATACTCTTTTTCTGATAAAGGGTATTTACCTCTGGCAAACATCTATTAATGATGAAATATTGAAAGCCTTCTATTTAAAACTCAGAATAAGAAAGGATGCCTACTCTCACCACTCCTATTCAGCATTATACTGCAGGTCACAGGTAGCACAAAGATAAATAAAATATATGATTAGAGAAACTAAAATAAAATTATTCAATTAAGATAAGACTATTAGTTTAAAAATATTAAAAAGACATCGAAAAGAGAAGTTATTTGAAATTTAGCAATATTACCCTGACTCAATTAATAATAAACAAACGTCTCTATATAATTACAATAAAAGTCCTAAAATTAAAATTTTAAATGTAATATTTACAATAATATAAAATAAAAAGTGTCTAGTAATAAATCTAAACAGTTCTTGAGTTAATTTTAAAGAATCTAAATCATGCTACAATCATAGACGGTAAGGCTTCATAGAGAAAAACTACATCAGTAAATCTCACCCAGCACAGTTTTATTAGTGCACATTTAAGAATAATTAAGACAAACTCAGATTTTTAAGAAACAGAACTTGTCCTACCAGAAATTTTATTTATTTTCTATTATCTTAATTTATTGGATAAAGACAGCCAAAAATCGAGAGGGAAGGGGTGATAGACAAAGGAGAGAGACAATGAGACACCTGTAACACTGCTTCACCACTCAAAAATCTTTCCCCTTGCGTGTGAGGACCAGGGGCTCGAACCCAGGTCCTTGCCCATTGTAACATGTGCACCCAACTAGGTATCCCACCACCTGCTCCCTTACCAGAAATTTTATAAACCCATATTAATTAGAACAGTGTGTTATTAGTGGGTAGAAGAACATTTGACTAATGGAGCAGACTAGTCTACAAGTAGCTCAGAGAATATATAGTTGATATGTATGTGAAAGAGATGTTGCAGAATCTGATTTTCCAGTGAATTATGCTGTGATCATGTGACTAGAGAAAAAGACAGAACTCTGTATTCTTTAAACCACAAATAATATCAAATATTGACAACAAAATGATACTATAATAACAAAACAAATAAAAAGAACTTTACTTTTGGAAGCAAAAGGACATTTCTAAATATCTCATGCTACAAAAGTAAAATCTAGGGGACTGGACAGTAGCATACCGAGTTAAGAACATATAGTATGAAGCACAAGGATCCCAGTTGGAACACCCAGCTTCCCACCTACAGGGGGCTCGCTTCACAATCTTTTTCTCTCCCTATCTTCCCCTCCTCTCTCAATTTCTGTCCTATCCTATATATATATTGGAAAAATAGCCACTAGGAGCAATGGATTTGTAGAGCAGGCACTGAGCCCCAGTGACAACCCTGGGGGAAGGGGGAGGAAAAGGAGGAGGAAGAGAAAAGTAAAATCTAATAGAATAGAAAATATTTAAAAATATATGATCATATATATATATATATATATATATATATATATATATATAATATTTTGAAGAATATAGGAGGAACTCCTGAGAGGGAAAAGCTACAACTTTTAAATGTATGATATTACCAATAAGGCCAACTCTAAAGTTTGAAGACCTAAACATTTAACTTAAGAAGTTAAAATAATGGGGATCGGGCGGTGGCACAGTGGGTTAAGTTCACATGGCGCAAAGCGCAAGGAATGGTGTAAGGACCCCGGTTCGAACCCCGGCTCCCCACCTGCAAGGGAGTCACTTCACAGGCAGTGAAGTGGGTCTGTAGGTGTCTATCTTTCTCTCCCCCTCTCTGTCTTCCTCTCCTCTCTCCATTTCTCTCTGTCCTATCCAACAACGAACAACATCAACAATGGTAATAATAATAACCACAACAAGGCTACAACAACAAGGGCAACAAAAAAAAGGGGGGGGAGGAATGGCCTCCAGGAGTGGTGGATTCATGGTGCAGGCACCAAGCCCAGCAATAACCCTGGAGGAAAAGAAAAAGTTAAAATAACAAGTTGATAAAAATAGACAATAGATGGAAAAGCTATAGAATTTTCAAAAAAAAAAAAAAAACATTCATTCAGAATTATGGAAGGTTAGACCAACAAATGAATGTGTTAATTTCCTAGGGTCAAGCCCCCATACCAAAAAAATTATCAAAGATAACTACCATCTGGCAGATTTAAAACAACAAAAAGGGGGGTCAGGAGATAGTTGGTAAAGCACACACTTAACTAAGTGTGAAGATCTGGGATCCAGTCCCTGGGGCTTCTAGCCCAAGACCACCTATGGAAGCATTAGCCACAGGAGAAGCTCATGAATGGTAGAGTAGCACTGTGATATTTTTCTCTCACTCTCTGTCTCTCACTTTATTTCTGAAGGGAAAAAAAAGTATCAGGAACAGTAGAATTGTATAGGCCCAAAGCCCCACTAAAGAGACAAGAAGTCTGAACTAAAAAGTATCAATGGTGTTGGTTTCTTCTAGAAACTTTTAGGAAGGGTGAATTTCATAACTCTGTCATAGCTTCTACTGGATAAGGCAGTTCTTGGCTCCTTAGGATACAGATGTATCATTCCAACCTTTACCTCTATTTTCACGGTTTTTTTCTATTATGTGTCTCAAATCTGCCTCCATTTTCTTTTATAAGAACATCAGTCTATAGATTTAAGATCCATGCAAACTTAAGATGATATTTTTTCAATATTCTTAATTTAATTATATCTGCAAAGACCCTATTTCCATAATAAAGTACCAAGGTTAAGACATGACTATATCTTGGAGAAGGAGAAGGAAGGGAGCACACACAATTCAGTCACCTACAGTAAAGTATAAAGGGATAATTAGTATGTGAAAATCTACTTTCTGTTTTACCTCACTGAGACCAGCTCATAAAAGAAACCAGTTATATGAATTACAAATATTAGAAATGAAAAAACAAGTTGGCTCTTGTTGCAGATGATATGGTGATCTATAAGAGAAAACAGAATGACAGGTACTATCAGAACTAGTAAGCATGTTCAGCTCTTTTACCAGCTATAATATCAACTAAAAAATCAATATTATTTCTCTACCAATAATAACAAACTAGAAACTGTAACAGAAAACAAGATGCCACTCACAATAACAGCCCAAAGTAAAAAGTATTACGTAATAAACCTAACACAAGGTCTTAACAAAACCATTCTTAAATTTATTTAAGAATACAGAGAAGATCTAAGTGAAAATGAGGTATGTTTATCATAATGTAATACTTTAATCTCATAAATGTAGGGATGTCTCAGAATTAGTCTAAAAATTCCTTCTAATTTCAGGGGTTTTTTTTAATTTTCTTTATTTCTTTATTTATCCCCTTTTATTGCCCTTGTTTTTTTATTGTTGTAGTTATTGATGTCATTGTTGGATAGGACAAAGAGAAATGGAGAGAGGAGGGGAAGACAGAGGGGGAGAGAAAGATAGACACCTGCAGACCTCCTTTACCACCTGTGAAGCGACTCCCCTGCAGGTGGGGAGCCAGGGGCTTGAAGTGGGATCCTTACGCTTTGCGCCATGTGCGCTTAAGCCACTACGTTACCGCCCAGCTCCCTTAATCTCAGTTTTAAACTAGGATTCTTTAAAAAGAAATGAGTAAAATTATATATGTATTTTTATTGAAGGAAAAAAGAGCAAGTAGAACCAAAAATGTGAAACTCATTCTATGTATAGCAAAGACACAATATAGAATTGAACCAGAAGTAGTATGTTGCCCCAACAGACAATTCATTAGTGGAACTTGTTATTGTTAATCGAATTGTTTGGGGAGACTGATTAACAAGGAAAAAAATCAGGTGCATCTCTATGCCATACTATATTCCAATGGAACTTCCAGGTGAATTAAGATGTGTAGGGGAAAAGATTGGTACTGTAGACATTCTGGTGGGTGTGTAGAAGTATCTCATATATGGTTGGAAATTCCACTTTTTTTTTTAATTGGGGGATTCATGCTTTACAATTGACAGTAGTTTGAATATGTGCAACATTTCTCAGTTTCCTCTTAACAATTCAAACCTGTTGGGGGCTAGATAGCATAAAGGTTATGCAAACAGACTCTTTATGCCTGAGGCTCTAAAGTCCAAGGTTCAACCCCTCCACACACTACCATAAGCCAGAACAAGCTCTAGTAAGGAAGAAGATGAAAAAAAAAAAAAAAAGTTCAAACCTGTCTAAGTCCTCCCATCATTTTCCAGGACTTAAACCCATCCTCCACCCCAGAGTCTTCTACTTCGATGCAGCATACCAAATACAATCCAAGTTCTGCTTTGTGTTTTCCCTTCTGTTCTTATTTTGCAACTTCTGCCTATAAGTGAGATCATCTCATATTCATCCTTCTCTTTCTGACTTAACTCACTTAACACGATTCCTTTAAGCTCCACCCAAGATGAGGTGAAGAAGGTGAATTCACCGTTTTCAATAGCTGAGTAGTATTCCATTGTGTATATATACCACAACTTGTTCAGCCAATCATCCGTTATTACACACCTGGGTTGTTTCCAGGTTTTGGCTATTGCAAATTGTGCTGCTATGAACATAGGTATACACAAATTATTTTGGATGAGTGTGTTTGGTTCTTTAGGATATCTCCCCAGGAAAGGAATTGCAGGGTCATAGGGTAGGTCCATTTATAGCCTTCTGAGAGTTACCCAGACTGCTCTCCACAGGGGTTGCACCTTCTTCTTCTTCTAGTATTTGCCCTTCTTCCGTAGCCAGTCAACAGCGTCAGGTTGAGCCTGATGTAAAGTTTCGAGACCTCCTTTGAATCTGGAGAGGTGGCAGTCGTTGACTATGTGGATCATAGTCTGTCTGTAGCCGCAGGGGCAGTTCGGGTTGTCTCTGGCTCCCCAGCGATGGAACATAGCGGCGCACCGGCCATGGCCTGTTCGATAGTGATTGAGGAGGGCCCAGTCATAACGTGCTAGGTCAAAGCCGGGTTGACGCTTGCAGGGGTCTGTGATGAGGTGTTTGTTCTTTACCTCAGCTGACTGCCAACTCTGTTTCCAAGAGTCTGGAACAGAGAAGTTCAGTGTAGGCGTAGGGGACCAGATTGGGTGACGAGACGTCAAGCGTTGAACAGGGTGGGCGAAGATATCCACGTATATTGGCAGGTCGGTCGAGCGTAGACGTGGGAAATGAACTTATTCTCACCAGCAGTGCAGGAGGGTTCCTTTATCCCACAATCTCTCTAGCATTTCTTGCTGCTACCTTTTCTGATGTATGACATTCTCACAGGAGTAAAGTGGTATCTCACTGTTGTCTTTATCTGCATTCAAGTTAATAATTTTAAGAACTTTATTCAACAACTTTGTTGTTGAAGTTTACAATGATTATTTCAAAAATTAAGTTATAAGCTAAAAGGTGCAAAAGAATAATAGAACCTTTGTGATGCCAGAAGAAGGCAGGAGAGGAATATTATAAGGCAAATTCTAAACAGGTATGACAACGTCAAAATTAAGGATGTTCAGTAAATTAAAGGTTTCTGGAGTGTTTTAAACCATTGAAAGTTTATATCAACAACAATGAACAGATGAATGAGAAATTAAAGGAAATAAAAAGGAAAAAATTAATAAAAGATAGACCTGGCAATTCAATGATCAGGAAAAGAATATGAAGCCATACGAACATAATCTTATTCTTGATGTAATGTCTTTCAAAATGAGATACTACTTTACCCAGATCAGATGAGAAAATATTAGGAAGTAGAATAATATCAAGCATTCACAAAGATAGAAACAAACACAGAAGGTGGTAGCATAAAATGGTGAAATCCTTCTGAAGAACAATCCAGAAATCCTTATTGACACTAAATACTATATCTTTATACCTTAAGTATGACTCAGTAGTTTCATTTCTCATCAGTTCCCTAGAGTGGTTCTTGCATAGGTCTCCAAGGGAACATGTATGAGGATGTTTGTCTTAGATTACGGTATGAGCAGATTTCTTCAGGATGCTTTCACTGCCCGTAATGGAGCTCATTATCTCCCCTTTCCTACACATAAATAACTTCTACATCTGTGTCCCTCTTTCTGTCAATAACATCACCATCATCCCTATTACCTAAGATTGAGATTGCTTGCCTGACTATTAATCATCTCATTTATTCCTGCTTCTACCCTTCTCTTCTAGGTCAGCAAATTACATAGACCAGATGATGACCTCCAGTGTCTTCTTGCAAAGGGCATCAAAGACTACTTGGTTTCTAAATCCAATAGATGATGTTCAGTCCTTATATCATTTGACATCTTGGCTGCATAAAAGAATCACCAATTCCCTTTTGAAAAAACTATCTTCCCTGGGGTTCTGTAGCTCCATTGTCTTTGTCTTAGTTCATGGATCATATCTCTAGGTTTTCCTTGCCTGCACATTCCCAAGCCTTTCATCTTTATATGATTGTTATATGATTAGGCCCCTCTCAAGTTTGACTCAATTTACACTAAATTACTATTTATACACTGATGACCTAGGTAACTCTATATAAATCCATATATATTGACTTATATTTTTTATTGAATAACTCTCAAAAGGATTTAATTCACTTAAATAGAATTCAACATATTCTCCCTCACCACCAAACTTCACACATCCACCTATTCTAACTCTAACTCCTTAAGTCATTCATTCTGTTACTTATTCCTGTGGGTGACTTACAGTTCTTTCCTCAAGTCTACATTTTACCAGTCTACAGATTATGCCTTTTTAATAGTTCTCCATTTTTTTTCTGAGACTGTATTGAACCAGGCTACTTTTTCTTTTCTCTCTCTAGCAATCACTTTTTATCTTTTCTCTACAAAATAACCATTGGGAACCTCTTTAAAATGTAGTTCAATCTATGTCATTTCCTTCAGAATAGGTTTCACTCCCACTCCTGTTTCTTTCCATGGGTTTACTTTAGCCTATCTCATCACCAACAATGTGCTATCTCTCCCTACTACCCTCCCTTACTCATTAAGTAAATATTTTAGATTTTCTCAAAGTACCCTAGCCTGTGATCCTTGTAAATAGTTTCTTTGGGAAAACCTGACTTCTTATCTTAGCTTTAACATCCATTCTCTTTTAAGAACATCTTATGACTAAGATGAGAGCTTCTCCTATACAATCTCTTCTGTACCTATCATAAGAAGTTTGATCATCAACCCTCAGTCACTATTATATAGTTCTCTATCTTCTCTACTAGACAGAATATTTCTAGTGGCTGATTCTAGTAGATAATAAATATATATTGCTTAGTAGGCATTAGATGTTTACATAAATGGAGAAATAAGAAAACGCATCCTACATTATTCTGCCATGTTATTCTTACCTAAAGCATGGAGTGCAAACTATCACCTCTCTTAAAAAAATATATCTGTGATTTTTCATTGCATGATGAACAAAGTTCAAGTGCTTTAGGTAGGCATGCAAGACTCCACTATATACTATAGTCTACTTGCGTAGATGTTGCTCTTCATCAAGCTATTTTTCAGCCCATCTAAGTAACTCATAAAAGTGTATGCCCCTTTGATTCTCACTCTGTGTTCCAATTCGTGTTGTTTCCCAAACTCTCTTCAGATATTATATCCATATGTCTCAATCTTATCATTCAAAATCCAATAATCACTTTTTTTTTTTTTTGCCTCCAAGGTTATTGGTAGGGCAAGCACTCTGCACTACAAATTCAAGGTTCTTGGAGGCCATTTTTTTCCCCATTTCCTTTCCCTTGTGGTTGTCATTATAGTTATTGTTTCCATTGATATCGTGGTTGAATAGGACAGAGAGAAAGCGAGAGAGGAGGGGAGACAGAGAAAGATAGACACCTACAGACCTGCTTCACCACTTATGAAGCGACCCCCATGCAGGTGGGAGCTGGGGGCTCCAATGAAGATCATTAAGCCGGTTCTTGCATTTTGTGCCATGTGTGCTTGACCTTGTTGTGCTACCAAACGACACCCCAACAATCACTTCTTTTTAAAAAAAAAAATTTTTATATTTATTTATTCCCTTTTGTTGTCCTTGTTGTTTTATTGTTGTAGTTATTATTGTTGTTGTTGTTGTTGTTGGATAGGACAGAAAAAAATGGAGAGAGGAGGGGAAGACAAAGAGGGGGAGAGAAAGAAAGACACCTGCAGACCTGCTTCACAGCCTGTGAAGCGACTCCCCTGCAGGTGGGGAGCCAGGGAGTTGACAGGGATAATTAAGCAGGTCCTTGCGCTTTGCGCCCCACATGCACTTACCCGCTGAGCTACCGCCCAACTCCCTCAACAATCACTTCTTGATAAGATCTTCCCTGGTCTTGATTTCAGGAAGTTATCTCCCCTCTTCATCTGCATTCCCACGTTTGTTACAGGATTTATCTTTTTTTTTTTTACTTATATAAATACTTTTATTTATTTGTAATTGGATAGAGACAGAAAAATTGAGAGAGGATGGGGTATATGCATGGAAAGAGACAGAAATATCTGCAGCCCTGCTTCACCATTCATGAAGCTTTCCCCCCTGCAGGCGGGTCCAAGGAGTTGAACCTAAGACCTTGAGTATTGTAATGTGTGTGCTTAACCAGGTGTGCCACCACCTGGCCCAGGACTTATCACTTTGCATCTCTAGCATATATATTTGCATTTGTCTTTCCCCAATAATGGAAAACAGTTAAGGTAAGTAAAAAAATCTTCACGAGAATCTGTGTGTAGTGGGTTGAAAAGTATCCACCTCAAATTTATGTCTACCAGAACCTTACTTATGACTTAATTTGTAAATTGAGTCTTTAACGGTATGATTTTCTAAGTTAATAGGAGGGTCTGTCAGATTACACAAGACCCTAGATCCAAAGGTTGGTGTCCTTATAAGAAGGCCATGTTCAGACATATAGAAAAAAGTGATATGTGAAGATGGAAGCAGAGATTGAACTGATGTGTCTATTATCCAATGACAGCTGACAACCACCAGGATCTAGAAGACTTTCATGGAACAGATTCTCCCTTGGGGTCAGACAGACTGTATATGGCCCGATCATCTCTTGAGTTCAGACTTCTACCTTTTGGAAGTGTTAAAGAATAAGTTGCATGAAACAGTCACCCAATTTGAGGTAATTTGATACAGTGACTCTAGGAAACGAATGCTGTATATCAGTGTTCAGCATACCCCTTTAATGCTAAATTCAGCAACTGTTTCAAGGATAAATGAGTGAACAGTGAGGCTTGTATTGCATTGCTCTGGGACATACAATGACCCTGTTACTGTAAGCTTTGGGGATGGTCACTGATGTCCCCAAACATATCTTCATTAAGGCATGCATAAAAGATTAAGTACTTAAGTCTGATTGATATATGAAAGGCAATCAAGGGCTGTAAGTTATCTCAAGAATGTTGGCATCTAGAACGGCTCATAAGTAGGGATGGGAGGTGTGAGGAGGGAAGGACAGTGAAAGACAGCTTGTTCCTAGCGAAGATACAAATTTGATATTTTTAGGACTTACATCTACTTTTACTCTATGATTTCCTTTCCATCAAATGTTTTTCTCTGGACTAATTCTTCCTGTGAAACTAGGTCAAATCACATTACCTTTCATCCATAAATCTCAGTTTATCTCCATTCTTTCACTGGTCTAAAGCAAAACTTAAAATGTATACAAGGATGGGTTCTATTTTTTTAAAAAATCACCTTTCTTATTCACACATTTCTTGTCTGAAAGGGTTGTACCTTACCTTCTTAGCTGTTGTAAAGCAGAATGAGCTTGTTCTCTGAAACCTGTTAAGTTTGATGCTACCTTTCTGCTGTGTGCACTTGACAGATTTTTCACTGCATGTCAGTTATCTCTATGTTAGTCGTATGAGCATCAGACAAATGAAAGCCACAGGTTGGATGTGAGCCATCTAAATTGCCCTTGGGAAGTCACTTCTTTTGTCAGTATGGATATCCTCTGGAATATAGAAGCATGCTACACTATAGCTAAGAAAAGCCTACTTGAAGCCAGGACAAGCTATATAATTTTTGAAGCTCAGTGCAAAATGAAAATGTGGAATCCCTTTGTTAGAAAATAATTAATTTTTCAAGGCAGTGACAGAAGAGCATTAAACCTGGAACATGACCCTCATGAGCAAAGGGCCCATGTGAAAAGACACAGGGTGCACACCCATGAATTTGACCCCATCTGCAGTTGAAAACCACACATTACATTTCATAAGCAAGCACTAACAGCATTTGGATTGTAAATGGCTTTGGATTTTTCTCCACGACTGCTTCCCTCCATTAGTATAGGTCATCAAAAATGATTGCAGCAGATTGAGAACTATATAAGTGGTTTACATGATGAATAACAAATTCAAGATTAAAATGTCATTAAAAACAAAAACCAACTCTTAACAATCTACTGGTGAATACATTTCCACTAGTTCAAAGAGGCTCACTTCCAGGACAGAGAAAGACAAGGCCTCTCTTTAGAAAACATATTTTTATTCACTTTACTTTTAGTACTGTTAATTTTTAAAAATTATTTTCAAGTATTTTATTTATTTATTTGCCACTAGGATTATGTCTGGGGTCTGGGGCCTGCACAACCCCACCATTCCTGGTGATCATTTTATTTCCTTTTCCTTTCCTTTCTGACAGACATAGAAAAATAGGAGAGAGAAAAAGCTATCTATCTGCAGCACTGCTCTCACTGATTATGAAGCTTACCTCATGTAGGTGAGATCTAGAGCTTGAACCTGGGTCCTTGAGCATAGTTTTAACAGTTTTTTAAAATATTTTATTTATTTCATCTAAGAGAGATTCACATGAGACACATGGAGAAGCCAGAGCACCACTCTCCTATATAAAGTACTGGAGGTCAAATGGTGAACCCCATGCATTCAAGTCCAATACTAGTGAAGTCATTTCCTGAGTCATAAGAAGAGAATTTTTATTTCATTCATTCTTGAGCCTAAAAACTGGATTGGTGTATTCTTCTATTTGAAGAAGTTTCATGTTCATATTTTGCTAAATAAACTTCAGCTTGATACACGTACGTTATTTAAATCTGCTGGTATATGCCCTCTCAGTTCCTGACCTGAGTTCCAGCTAGCTATTCTTGTGCTCTCTCTTTCTTCCCAGGACCTGCCATGCCACTTCCCAGGGTACCCAAACACACATAGCTGAGTTCTGGTAACAAGATTAGAGACTCATATCTCCTACCATCATGACTAGCTGATCTCTGCCCCTTTGACTATTTTGCAGTACCTAAATAACAACAATGTAATAAACCTCCCATTTGTTAAACCCTAAACTCAAAACCTGGTAAAGTCTTTTACTTTTTCATTACTATAACAATACACTTGCTGCCACACAACCGAGGTAATATTGGAAAGATTAGAGCTGTTGAATAAAGGAGTCAATAAGTCCATATCAATTGCCTTACTTGTACATGTAAATTTCAAACATTTTAAAAGACAATTCTTAGATAACTAGCTTTCATAACTGTGAGATTAGAAACTTACTCCCTCCTCCCAATAGGACAAATCTCCCAATAGGAGCTACTGTTTCCCTTTGGTATCTCACTACTGTTGTTTTTCTGTTTTCTCCTCTCTGTGGATAATGATTTCTTCACTTCTTTAGTGGTCCAAGACATAAGTGATGTTTAATCCAAGTTTCTTTAAGATTCTGCCTTATACCTGGCTTGGTCTCCAGAGAAGGAAATCCTCTTTGCATAAATGTAAGCTACAATGTCCATGTACAGGAATTGGATCAGTCTCTAAATCTGGATAAGACTGTATTAACTACATTAGATGAAAGAGTATAAAGGAAGTTTCAAACTGGGCCATTTTTAAAGGAACAGTAGCATCATGTTTGGGAAGAAATCATTAAAACCCTCACAAGAGATGACAGTTGGAATATGATTCATAAATATAAAGGCAGCTGTCTTTTTCTTCCCTGTCACTTATTTCCATATTTCACCATTTGTTTTGGCTTGTATGGACAATGATCTTTATTCCAGAGTTTTATGAATTTTAGAAACCTTCACCAATTTGTTTATCTCTTCCACAAAGATTTAGATTACCACCCCTACTCTACTTCCAGATGAATGAAGAATCTTAAAACTAGATGCTTTTTATAGCAAATCGTGTTAAAACATAGAACAAAATCTAGTTCATCAGACAGCACCACTAACCTGGGCTTCAGTCTAGCTCCAGACATATAAAGTATACTGAACTATTTAATACCTGACATAATGCCCTGCCCAGGTCTGGTAGTCAACAAATATTTGAGTAAAACCTCAGTGCCATGAGTGATAGCCTTTTATTTTCCAGAAACTGCCTAGTGTTTCACTAGCAAATATATTTCCATTGTGAGTCCATTTTAATGTGTTAGAAAACTCAATTCATCTCTTGACACTTAAGCATCTATTGCCTTGCGACATTAAAAACACAAAAACTCTTACTCAGTTATTTAACAGTTCTTTGGCACTCTGTTTCAACTTGTTATGTATCAACTTTTATTTTCTCTATTAAAATAAAACTTGTTGATGGCACTAAATGGATTCATGGTTTCATACTCCTCCCACAGAATAGATATTTAATATAGACACTTGTTTTGATTTCTGATTCTTCGGCTCCCTACTGTTCTTTGTTCAGTTTTGTCACTTCCATCACATTCACCCCACATTCTTTGACATTTATAGCTTTGAAAATGTATCCTTTAATATTTTAAAAGATGGTCCTATCTTGAAAATATGATGTGAATGAAAAGCAAACTACTGAAATAGATGTTAGTATAACATGTTAAAACACAGAATGAAGAATATTGTAACATTCATTGATAAATGGTTAAAAACAGCATGGTCAGAAATAGAACACATCAATTTCAAGTAGGTAGGGTATGGGAATAAGTGTCTGTGATATCTTAGTTCTTAAAAAAAAAAAAAGGAAATAAGCCAAAAATTGTCTGGAGAAATTATGGTGAATGTTAACATACAAAAATCTGGATGACTGCTTCTTATCATGTAAGATTTTTTTTCTTCTAAGACAATGTTTTAAATGCTTTAGTTTGGGAAACCACAAAACGGTTGATCAACAACAGGAATCCATCTCTTGTGATGCCAGGCTCTATTTTGACTATCTATCCAAAGATAACAAAACTGGGAGCTTCTAATTTTAAATGAGATATGATTCAATAAAGAAAAAAGAAAATACTCCCACACACACACTATGAAGACAATATGACTGCAGAGCAAGGAAGAGAACCAAGCCTATTCCTGTTTGGGGAGTTCTTCAGATAGACAAAGTGTGTGTGTGTGTGTGTGTGTGTGTGTGTGTGTGTGTGTGTGTGTGTGTGTGACAGAGAGACAGACAGAGACAGAGAGAAACACTATAGCATTCGAGTTTCCTCTCAGTGCCATATGAAGCTTGTGCCACCCCCCACCCCCCAAAATAATAATAATTTACAAGACTTAGTTTTATTTAAATATTTCATATAAAACCACAATCGCCATTAATTTCTAATTCTGACTCCTACTTGGATCCTTTCATTCTCTTTGGTGAAATAATTAAATATTCTATCTGATGGCCTTAAGATATTATGCACATCAATAAAAGAGTTGAGCACCTTGATAAAAATGAGCAAAAATATGAATCCATACTCTGTAAGGTAATACAACTTGCTAATAAATGCATGGGAAATTAAATTTAATCAAAACATCAAAATGTTCTTTAAACAATTAGATTGGCAAAGATTAAAAATAAATGAACAGTTGAAAGTTGGTGAGAAAGTGTTCTCACTGAGAGCTAAAAAGAATCTAAGTTGATATAAACTTTCCAATATCTTGAAGAGGATTTTGTTTGAACTAATAATCCCATTTTCAGAAGCCACTCTAAAAAAATCATCACAGGACCATAAGATAGCAATAACTATTTGTTATGCTGATTGCCCAGTATCTAACCCCAGAATCATATAGAAGTGCCACAGTACCATCTGTACATCTGTATTTCTATCTGAAATAAGAAGAATTACAGAGTTGGCCTGGGAGAAATTCAATTGCACATGCATGAGGCCTCAACAACAACAATAAAAGAAGACGAAGAAGAAGGAGAAGGAGAAGGAGAAGAAGGGGAAGAAGCAGAAGAAGAAGAATATCCCATATCATTTATTATGAAAATAAATAAAATGAAAAAAAAATACATGGGCAATACTGGCTGAATGAATACATAATTATATAATCATGGGATAGAATATGATGCCATTAGCATGCTTACAAAAATGTTCAGACAAATATACTATCATATTTATAGCATACTTAACAATTCTAAAATAAGTAGAAGACCAACCTAATATAGTACGAGTATGACATCATTTTAAATTGTAGATACTAATGACCTAGAACCTAGCACACTGACTAAAATTATTCATATTAATAAAAAATATAAACCAAAACTAAATGTACTGGGATAGTAAGTACATCAGGGTGGTTCTGAATATAATAATTAAAAATATTTTTGGATTTAATTGTTTAATGCTTTCTACATTGGGTTACATTTATAACTCAGAAATGGGAACACCAAGTGAACACTAAATATTTTTCATGTAACTATTACTAATGTTCATTCCTGAGCCTAAGTGGTGGCAGGTCCTATGGAGCACTCATGCTACTATGCACCAAAACCCTGATTGAAACCACCAGCCCCCACCTAAAGTGGGAAAGTTTCACAAGTAGTGAAGCAGTGCTGCAGGTATCTCTCTTTATCGATCTCTCTCTCTCCTCCCTATCAACTTATCTCTGTCTTATGAAACTAAATACATAAATATTTTTAAGAAAAAAATACTCATAAGTTCATTTTTTTACTAAAGTACCATTGGTTTTCTACACTAAGTTCCAAAAGTATGAATTCATACTGTGATAAATGTATAAACACCCTGCTCCTACCATAAAAAGCCTAATTAGCACCCACTACAATCACACTGAATCTCCTTCTGCCCATATCCCTCACCCTCTTCCCCTCTGGTCATCATCATTTTGTTGTTAGAGTCTAGAGCTTTGTTTTGCTTTGTTCATCTGTTCTGATTCTCAATATTCCACATATAAACAAAGTCATTATTTGTCTTTATTTTCTGACTTATTTCAACTAGTCAACATAAAGAGACAAAATTTGTATTTGGGACAACATAAATTCATCTTAAGGGAATTATGCTAAAATACCATCTTTGAAAGAGAGCTTACCTGAAAGGGTACCTACCTGCTTTATCATGAGTTCTAGCCATGTTTGAACCTTGCCCACACCATTTTGGCGGAAGTTTTGGTGCTGTGGTTTACTTTCCACTTTCCCTCTATCTCTGTCTCTCTCCTTATCTGAAAAAAATGAGTCTGAAGCAGTGAAATTCCAGTGATGACAACAAACAACAGAAGGAGTAGGAAAAGGAAGAATGTAAAAAGATGTAGAAGAGTAAGGAGGAGAAGGAAGGAAGGAAGGAAGGAAGGAAGGAAGGAAGGAAGGAAGGAAGGAAAGAAGGCAAAAAAGAAGGATAGGATAGGAGGGAGGGAAGAAGGGAGGGAGAAAGGGATTCATTATAGAAATCTAATTCACTGGAAACATAGCTCAGCTAGTCAGATATACCTTAGTGTCAGTCACATGTTCCTTTGTTAAATCATATGATCAGGAGTCAGTAGATTCTCTCTGCCTATTGCAGAAGAGGTACAGGAAGACTGCTAGGCCTTTATATAGAGACAACTTTTTAAACATTATCTTTACTTATTTATGGGATAGAGACAGCCAGAAGTCTAGTGGGAAGGGGTGATAGAGAGGAGGAGAGACAGAGAGACACCTGCAGTACTGTTTCACCACTCACAAAGCTTTCCCCCCTACAAGTGGGGTCTGGGGGCTTGAACCCAGGGCTTTGCACACTGTAACATGTGCACTCAACCAAGGTGCGCCACCACCCAGCCCCTGTAACAACTTCTAAATAATTCTCCTGGGGTACTCTGAGGCAGAGAAAACTATACTTTCCCCACCTGTGTATATTCCTCTTTAAATCGATTCCCTTAATATGGCAATTTGGACCTGCCTCTCCTATAGACTACTGAGCCTGAAGTAATTGCTCTTCCACTCTTTCCATTTATGATAGTCAACATTATCACATCTAAGAGCTGTTTGGGCTGCTTTGGTCTGAAAATTTTATCATGAGAAACATCTTACAGTAGAAGATATAGTCATTCAAATAACTTAATGTAAAAGACTCTCAAAATGAAACCCAAATAGAGCAAACACTCTTTCTTATGTTGTCTTCACTAAAAAAAAAAAAAAAAGTCACAGTTGAAAAAGAAGCTTTTTTTTTTTTTAGCAGAATTATTTCATTCCAGAGGGGATAGGGAATTAAATATGATACAGATTTCCCTTTTATTTTAGGACAAGAAGATATGAGAGAAAAACTCTATTGCTAGGGTTTTATGATTGACTGAAATCAATTTTAAGCTGGGAAGCAGACACTAAAGTTAAAACCACTAGATTTTTTTTTTTACACACTACTACATCCGGATTTCTAACCTTAGTCCCAAATTAAGGCAGGATTCCAGGCATAACTGGCATACTTGGGTTTGTCTGGATGAGTTAAATGGTCAAATAGTATTAGCCAAATTCCTGTATTTGTAGAGCTGCAGACCTGTTGTCCTAAATGCATAAGGAAAAAAAGAGTTGGTATCTGCTTACATTCAGTATTCTAATATGAAGTGATAGTAGGATGTGAGGTAGTATGAGGCATGTAGAATGGTGTAGGTAGCAAAATGGGTTAGGTATAGGGAGGATGATGTAGGGATTAGCAAACACTCTTACAGGGCTAGATAGTAAGTATTTGAGGCTTTGTTGCCAAGAAGTAAATTCACAGCTACTTAAAAAGCAACTTAATATAATTATTAAAAATGTAAAAATAAAACATTCTTCTCTCAAGGGACATGAAAAAATGAAATAAAAGAAAAGCAAAAAGACAACTGGTAGATGGTTTTTGTGTGAGAACCTCTGACTAGGACAGTAGCTAAATCCCCTGAGTTAAGAAGAAGCCTCAGTGCTGCTTCTTTCCATGTGCTTTTAATTCAAATTCTGATTCTTCTGTGAAATAGGAAAAACAAACACTCTAGCTATCCCTAATGATCCATCACAATTATTCCTGAATGGATATTCAGTAGAGAAACAAGTGTGAAAGAACTATGATCAATTTAATATTTCTACATTAATATACAATATAATCATTATAAATAGGACTTTTAGGGAATATAAAATAGGACCTAAGTTCAAACCCACTTTCAGTGGGGAAACTTCAGGAGAACTGAAGCATTGCTGAGGTGAATGTCTCTTTGTCTCTCCCTCCCCTCTATTTCTATAAGGAAAAAGAAAGGAAAGGGAAAAGGGGGAGTGTGGGGAGGCCACCAGGAGAGGTAGAATTACCCTGAAGGTAAGGAGCACAAGCCATAACCCTGGTAGCCGAAAATTAAAAGTTAAAAAATAATTTTTAAAAAACCATCTGATGTTGATCCTCTCCACTGGGGATGACCCCAGATTAAAGTATAAACTGAGAGGCTGGAAGATAGTTCTGGTAGAGTGCATAGTTTGTCACAGCTTGAAGCAGAGTTCAGTCTCAAGCACCACATGAGCACACAATGAACAGCACCAAATGGAACCAGAACGGATGGTAGAGTGGTAGTTTAGTGTCTTTCCCTCTCTTTAAGTACACGAAAGGGAAAAAAATGAGCTAAGGAAGACCCTTGGTCATATCATAAAAGGCCAGTTTCCTTTCGTGGTGGGTAAGGTATGGAACTATACATTGTAATCTTACAATCTTGTAACATACTATTAATAACAAGTAAAACATATTTTTAAAAATCCCAGTTCTCATTTAATTTTTGGTGCTGCATTAAATAAGTAGACAAGTAAAGACATAAGCAAATTAAGTGACAGTCAACATGATCACAATCTAAGAGCTGTTTAGGCTGATTTGGTCTGAAAGTTTTATCATAAGAAACATCTTACAGTAGAAGATAAAGTCACTTAAATAACCTAGCATTATTTGAAGTATGTGAAAATATATGGGAAAAAAAAAAAGACATAAAATGAGAGATGGGTAAGTCCCATAAAGATGACACTGGGGAAATGGCTCACACAGACGAAAAGTGATGAACAGGAAACAGCAAAATGGAAGGAAACCCACCCCGAATACCAGAAGACTTTTGTCTTTGAACCCCCCATACTCTCTCTAATTTCCTGTGTGCTTTTTTTTGTTTGATTGTTTGTCTGTTTGAGTCTTATCCCATGTTCTGGCCTTGAATCCAAAACACACATTTAAACAAAGATTCTCAACATGGAGGTACAGTATATGCAGGAAATTCTAAATTGTGCTTTGCCTAAAAATACAGATATCGGTAGGCAACAAATGTGCATGTGTTGTGTTTAATTCAGCTGACTTTCTCTGCTTTAAAAAATATTACAAATACAGACCAGGTGAGATCACTTATTTGTTCAGTTTCAGAGATTATTGAAAGTGGGAAATAAACAACAACACTGTTTTTCATTTTGATGAAAATGAAAAAATAAAATTCTCCAGAACTAAATATTTGCCCATGTTAATATTCCAAAGTAGTCAGCTACATAAACCTTTCAGATGCAATGTTTTCTTGTGACTTTCCTTCTATTTTTAAGTGACACAATATCACCTAATGACTAAATACATAGTAATTACTCTCCTACAGATTCATGTTCTATCTTGGAAGTATATAATACTTGGAGTGTTTGTCAGTTTCAGCCTATAAGCAGACTTGTTTTATAACTTCTGGTTCCAGTTTTAATAAGTCTTAAAAGGTATCTTAACACAAAAGAAAACTTTAAATAAATGAAACAAAGTATAGCCATGAAAACTGATAACTGCATCTAACAATACAAATAACTGAACTTACTGTTAGCATCTTTAATTACTCTTCCTTACTCCTTACATCCTGTGTTCAGTTTATTTTCTCCTGAGTATTTGTGAATGTCCAAATATCACACATTCCAGGAGCATTCACTTTTACTTTAAATTACCCATAGAGTTCATACCCATCTGATGTTTCCCTTCTCTCTAAATTGGCACAAATGCTTCTGCTTTTCTAGTCTTGATATGTACAACTTACAGCTTTCATTCTGATAGCAAGGCAGGCATTAGGAAGCACTCCTATAAAATTCCTGACTTAAAACTCTTTCAGAATGAGAAAGCATGCAAAGACATCTGATTTGCTCATTGTCTTCACTCCCCCCCATTTGATTTCGGCACCATACAGCCAATTTATTCATCATAACCACCTACATAGTCTGCATGCATTGCTCAAATGGTGTTTACTTCCTGCTCATGGAAATAAATGATCAAAACAAACTGGAATATTTGAAACTTCCTCCACTCAAAAAGTAAAAGGATCAGTTTTAAGCCCTTCATTACTGCCTTGAAAAAAACAGAAGAGAAATTTAACGTGCTACCAATAAAGAGAAAGAGTTTTTCTTTACAATTCCCTGACTTAGAGAGTATCAGAAGATGTAGTTGGAAATACCTACATTTTTAATATAAATAAAAACTTAAAGACCCAAAAGAATTGAGACTGTGGATTTTACTGTCAAATGACTGTTCTATAGGAAAATTACAGGTAACTTGGTAAGAAAGAAAGGATGGAAGGAAAGGAAAAAATGAAAAGGATTATGGGAAAAGGAGGAAGAAGACAAGAGAGGAAGCAGACAGGAGGCAGAGGGGATGTTAGAAAAAGAAAAGAAGAGAGGGGAGGGAAGGAAATAGGGAGAAAGAGAAGGGGGTATTATTCAAAGTCATTACTGCTTGTGTTAGAAAAATGCTAAAGATAGGAGACATGCAGTTATTGAAGAATAATGCTCTGAAATACTAGATGAGAATGGCCACAGCCAAAAATCAAAACCCAGCCAAATCCAATCCTAATTTCATTCTAGTCTGTGTACAGAAAGAAATACTATTCTTGAACTACTTAGGCCATGACTCCCCTACCCCAGAGCCTTTACTTGAATCTGTCCTGCTAAAATGTGCACAGATGTATTTAAATTTTGCATATCTGCATTTAAATCAGTTAAGTGGGGGAATGGTCTGACAGTTGGCTTCTTGCTGTCTCTGACACTTGGGAGTAGAGCACAGGTTTCAAATGAGAAGAGATCCTCTCTCCACACTATTTCAACCAGGCCTGCAAAAGTCTCACACCACTGCATGAGAGAAAATGAAAGCAGGATTTTTATTTTTCTTAGGGAGCCCTGCCCTCTGGATTTGCCAGGGCCCAAACGCTTACATTTAAAGGCATTAACTTAAGAGAAGGGGGGGGGGGGGCTATTCAAGGATTAATGGGAAATGGTGGGGGGGCTGAAAATGAAGGATTCATTTTCACTCCAGAATGAAAATCTGACGCATTTACTCACAAAAGAAGATGATTTCACACCTCCATCACTGTATTTTTTTTTTCCTTGGGAGCTGTGGGTCCTTTTTTCTTTTTCTCACTTGTGAATATAGAATAGAGAAAGACATGTTTGTTTGGGATATATCCTTATATTGGAATACTGTGCATTTCACCCAGCTATTTAGTATATTTCTTACTTTGAAAAAGCTTTACTTTGCTGGGAAGAAAAGAACTCAAAAGCACCTCTTTGTTGTTTGTCCACAGGAAAAATAATCTGTTAACTGATATGCCACATTGAGGAATTAAACCTGTTAGTTCTGGATTTACAAAATTATTTTTCCCATCCCTCAAATGTTCCTAAATTTGTAGTACAATCAAATTAAACAATACTTGATTAAAGAAACAAGATGATAAATAAAATCTCCCCGTAAAAATACCAGACCAGAAGAGGCAAAGGGGATTATTCAGTACCTTATCAGGGAAAAAAATACACTTATTTTCCTAACACTGC
This sequence comes from Erinaceus europaeus, assembly GCF_950295315.1. Lineage (NCBI taxonomy): Eukaryota > Metazoa > Chordata > Mammalia > Eulipotyphla > Erinaceidae > Erinaceus > Erinaceus europaeus. Next base: position 136,622,083 of record NC_080163.1, read on the forward strand.
TTTAGAATTACATTTATTTGGTTAGAAATATCCAAACTTAGATAAATATATTCTGAATTCAAAAGACTATTGAAACTCACAAGGATAGAAATCCAAGCACTATCATTTGGGGGCTTAGGAAGGCTACCACAGCCTCTGACAGCAGAGAGCTTCTGAGAAGACCTTTCTCTGGTACCTGATGTCGCCTTTGTCAGTGGCCACCAGAACCTCCACCCCAGTTGAAACACAACTCCAGCTATCAGCCCTGTGCTAGGTCTCAGAAATCCAGATTAAACCTTTCTGTTTGCTGGTTTTGTTTCATTTTGAGAAGTCAGGAGGTGGGGAGAAGGTTAGAAAAACAGTTTTGGTTTTCCTGGTTTTGACTGCTACCTATTTGGGGATGGGCAGAACAACCATGTCTGCTTTCAGAAAACCTTTCAGAAAACAAGATTATATTGGAATAAGCAAAACATAGGTGTGCTACAATAAGGATCCCCTGATTCTAGTGGCTCGTAATCTACTCTGACATGAATCTGAGAGAAAAAGACTCTTGTGTTAAGCATTGTAATGTTTAGGGGATGAAAAAGCCATTTCCTATCAATTGCACATGTCAGAACACAGCATTTGATAATATTTTTTCTTTGATTTTATTCACCCTTTCCATATAAAAGATAAAAGTGTACAAAAATTAAATAATACTGTAATTTTTTTAAATAAAAGGAAATCAGGTAAACTCAACTTCTGTCACATATGTTGATACAATACTTATTACCATGATTAAAAAGTGTACTGCTTAAAATTACTAAGAGAAAGCCTGATTAGAAGTTTCTGGCAATTGTATGCAAAAAAAAAAAACCAAGGTTGTCATACATTACATTTCATTTAAACTGACACAGTCTTGTATTATGTTTTGTTTAATGACCAAATAAATTTTCATTCTTTGTAGTTCAAAACCAATTTAATAATTCATAGTTGTTTCTGCATTTACCAGGCACTATATTGTTTTGAGGAAATGAAAAATATGATCTTAAAAATGTACGTGGTTTCCTTTTTAAATATTTTAAATTCTCCTTGAGAACAGGCACTCTCTAATGCATACATGTATGTGTTTAACTGTGTGACAGATCTTCTATCTTTTCAAGCTATCTGTGGCTTTATCATATGCAATAAAGTAATTCTGTTAACAATGCTAAAATACAGCAATTGTATATAACATGTTTTTTAGTTTATAAACCAAGTTGGATTTAGATTTGTAAATATTTGAGGCAAATACCATAATGATAAACTGAACACAGTGGAGAAATTTTGGAAACTAAAAGCAATTAAAAACTGAATAGATGTAAAAAAGTTATTTGGGGAAATTCCTACCTAGGCTTTTTGACACTTGCAATGATTTTTTTAAAGGGCAATGTGGTGTTTTAAAATTTTAATTTACTTAAAGAAAACTCAACCCCCAAAAGCTGCTCTATTGCACAGAAACCTCATGAGGCAAGCTTCAGTCCTGAGCAAACAAAAGCAGCTGCATTTATAAACCCTTGAAGAAAGGGTTTATAATGCAAACGCTGCTGTGACCTTAACTCCAGAGGTGCAAACAGGCTGCTGTAATAGGAAAATTATGCATTAAAACAGAATAGGGTTCAGAGAATGTTTTAAGATTTCTATTTGATCATGTTTGGTAGCTTTTTCAGTTTCAAATAACAAATACACATATGCAGTTGAATGAGAAGGAAGCTTCTGTTTCCTCAAAACACTTAAAATAGGTGAATTGTATGGTATGTTTATTATATCTCAATAAAGCTGTTTAAAAAACTAAACAGAACAATGTATTTCTATTGGGACAAAAAGAATTAGAGCATGAGGGGCATCTTGTCACTAATAACTAGTAAATAAGTATAACTTAGAGATGAGAAATTTCCCAAGTATAGGATAATACACAAAATAGTTCTAATGCTTGCAGATTTTAAATGAAATTAGCTGCATTCAGAAAGCAAAGACACTTTAAGCATGGTATAATAATTTTTTTTATGTAACTAAAATGATGATTAATTTTGGGACAACTTTCTAAATCTCTTAAAGGAAATATACAGACACTACAGCTGAATCATTAAAAAAAAAAAAAAAAGGTGAAACCAAAGAGGGATGAAAGAGAGGTCAAGATGGTAGGGAAAGATAAAAAAGAGAAAAATGCAAAAGATGTTACTGGCAAAAGAAGAAGGAGGATGAGAAGAACAAGAAGAACAAGAAGAAGCAAAATTCTACAAATTGGCAACAGAAGTAAGGATATAAGATAATTTTAACAAGGAGAAAATGAGGGGATAATTTTACTAAAACAGTTAACATCTTATGGTGCTAAGAGAAAAAAGAAACTGAGACTAAAAATACTCTAAATTGAAAACTAAAAGTAGAGGGCATAATTCCACCAGAATTTGGAAATTTAATGGCTATAGAAAGTGGGTTTTCGGTAGTCGGGCGGTAGTACAGCAGTTTAAGCACATGTGGTGCAAAGCTCAAGGACTGGTGTGAGGATCCCGGTTCGAGCCCCCAGCTCCCCACCTGCAAGGGAGTCACTTCACAAGCAGTCAAGCAGGTCTACAGGTGCCTATCTTTCTCCCCCTTTTCTGTTTTCCTCTACTCTCTCCATTTCTCTCTGTCCTATCCAACAATGATGACATCAATAACAACAATATTAACTACAAGAATAAAAAAACAAGGGTACCAGGATAGCTTGAGGGTGTTTCTTCCCAGGCACATGCTTTCTGGGTTGGAGAGAACTAGACTAGAGCCAACCTGGGCTGATGCTTACTCAGTGACACAGGAGAGAGACCAGGAACTCTGGCAGAGCAGGAACTCAATATGTCTTTATTGATCAAAGACAACGCTTTTATATATTTATAACCGGAAGTGGCTAATTGGGAAAGGAAATGGCTAGGAAAGGGGCTGAAGGAAAGGAAAGATAGAAAGCTTCTGTAGCAATGGTTGCTAGGGTTTGAACTGATGGGATTAATGTACCCTGTAGGCAGGGTGGGTGTCCAGGTAGAAAGAAGATAGATCAAAGGTGGGGATCTTTCAGGCAAAACAATGATTATGTAAATAGACCATAGTGTCAGCAATGGAAGATGGAGCAGAGGGTGGGGGGGCTGGCTTAAGGCTCGCCACAAGGGCAACAAAAAGGAAAATAAATAAATATTTAAAAAAAAAAAGAAAGTGGGTTTTCATTTTAATTGTTAATGAAAATTAAGTTTTGATTTAGAAAATTAATAACAGTATACTGTTACATAGAAAACCAAATACAACTTTCAGATCAGTCTTTGTGTGTGTGGAATAGGGTACAGAATATCAAATTATCCCACAGGTTACTTATGAATCAAAACAATTGTACCCCGTTTCTATCTTCTATCATAGCATTTCCATTTGGGGAAGCTGGAGTTTAGTGAGACATAGGAATTATTTTCTACATAGAATGTTTTATGAAATCCTTCCACTCAGGATTTTACTTAATGCTTAAAGAGTTATATATCTGGGTACAATAACAATAATAACGACTGATTTCCTATTTGGTTTTGTTTGTTTGTTTACATTAAGAAAATCTAACATGTTCTCAATTTTTGCTTCTTCTTCTTCTTCTTCTTTTTTTTCAGAAGAGAAACAGTCTTAGATTCATAACGATCCTGATACAGAAACAAGACAAAGTGGTGCAACTTTTGGGGTGATAGGTGGATAAACCTAGAAGTAGCATGGTTATAGTTTTGTTCTTTCGAATACAAAGGTGATTTTTTTGTTTATGGTTAAGTAAAGATGTCAGAAATGTGTCTGGTACAGGTAGGATGGCACTTTGGTCCTGACTCAAAATAACCTCTCAGGGCACATGATGCCCAGGGAGCTCCTGAATAGGGTAGGCTAGGGTGGGTGGAAGTTACTTTGAAATGTTTTTGTATAGTCCTTCTATGGAGATTTTGTACTCAGTTTAACTCTGTATGGTACTAGAATTGGAATCCATTGTTTGTGCATCTCATGAGCAGATTGTGTAAATAAGGGTCTTCGTGGTGGTGCACCTAGTTGAGTGCATATGTTACAATAGGCAAGGTCCATGGTTCAAGCCCCTGGTCCCCACATGCAGGGGAAAAGCTTTGCAAGTGGTAAAGCAGTGTTTCAGGTGTCTATCTCCTTCCCTTTCTATCACCCTCTCTACCTCCCTTTTGATTTCTGGCTATCTCTATCCAATAAACAAATATAATTTAAAAATTTTTTAAAAAGATTGTGTAAATAATCCCAGGCTCACTAGTTTGATTGAAATTGAATAAGGCCAAATCCTGTCAGTGGAAGGAAGGTATTGCCACAATCTTACAGAAGTCCTAATAAAATCAGCCCCTGGGATCTGAACTCTAAACTCATGGATACTCTAGGTATACTTCTATTTCCTAGTAGAACTTTTCTTTAGAACCAAAGGTCAAGAAATACTGTGAATCTAAGTTTTTTGCTTTTTACACCACCTGAAATGACTAACTAAACTTTATGGTTTTTGTAAAATCACTAGTAATGTATATCTGAGGAAAAAAGAGTGAGCACACTATCAAACAAAAGAAATGAAAAAGAATAGGTGGGAGACACACAATAACATTAAAGATCTGCATGGATCTCGTGTGAATGGAGTCATTAAAATGGAGCTGAGGATGGGCCCTATGTCTAGTTGGAAACACAGCATTTAAAAATATATGAGTCAGAGGTTATATATGCAACATAAAAACTCAGCTAAGTTATTGAACACAAATTTTCCTAGAAGTGGACAGACTGGCAGCCAGTTCAGAAAATGATTCTCTCATTTTGAACATACCATTCCTTTTTTTATTTTTTTAAAAGATATGCCACATAGCCCCTGCTTTCCTCTTTGTTTTTCTTGAGTAAAAGGTTAACATGAAAAATAAAAGGATTCTATAGGTACCATATATCTAACAGGAAAGCTAGCACTGAAAAATGAAGCAATGTTTTCACTTTTACTGCTTATTCTCAGGGCTTAAATCAGGGAAGAACATAAAGGATCTTATTTCTCAGATCTTTTTGCTTGAATCTGGAATATTGAATCTACAGGGGAAATCTGGGCAGCACTGCTCACCTGTGTGACTAAGGGAGGATAAGTATGTTGTGTTTTAACAATGAAAATTGATTTGAGTAGGTGGGTAACTCCTCCTTCAAATGTTTTTCTCTCTTGAAAGAAATTAAGCTAAACAAATTACTTGAGGCAAGAAAGCTGTTAAACACACACACACATACACAAACACAAATTTTTGTCACAACTCAGGACACATCTGGGAGAATTATATTCAGAGGAAGGGTATAGGGATTAGTGAATGGAATGTGTATGTCCCAAGATGATGACTATGAAGAGATACTTGATTAAGGATGATCAAATATGAAACTTGTGATAGGGCTTAGTCAGGGCCCATGAGAAAAGAATCCAAAACTCATGGGCTTAAGAAAAGTTCTAATCTGTAACAAGATCAGGTCATTAAAGAAACATTTCTGAATACTAAATATAAACTCTTCCCTTAAACATCACTCAATACCAGTCTCAACAAAGTTAGTTAAAGGCGATGGACAGTTTGTCTTCAAATGAGAAAACTGCAAAGTCCTACAAATGACTTGGTAGTCAATACAGATGTGGAATAAAAACACTAGCTAAAATTTTGATATATATGGGTCTGGGTCAGATCAATAGGGTAAACAATTAACTGTACTTATACACTTCTTCAAGTTTGGGAGGTACTCTTTACTCTAATCCAGCTTTCTAGCCCTATATCTTCTCAATGTTTTTAGTCCAGCTGCATGTTAGTTATCAGGCTCAAGGAAAAATTACTAAAAACATGGGCTCCCAGGAACATACCTAAAACAGACTTCCTAGCTTCTATCTACCCTAAAATTCCTATCTTCATCTGCTCTATTCCTACTTTTTGGGTTCATGTTTATTCAGTTGTATTGTTTTTTTCTTAATTTATATCTTGCGGCCTTTCAGCCACCAAGTCACAGAAGTTACTATGATTCCATACTGATTTCCCTGGGCAGACACCCTCATCAGTGTGTCCTGGAACCTCACCAATGTGTCCCGAAACCTTACCTCTCCAGAGCCCTAACCTACTAGAGAAATATAAACATGCTGGGGGTTACGGATCAACCTGCCAATGCCCATGTCCAACAGAGAAGCAATTACAGAAGCCAGAACTTGAACCTTTTGTACTCCCAAAAGAATGCTGGTCCATAACTCCCAGAGGGGGAACAAACAATGTTAGTGGAAGATGACTAGAGGGCTATGAACTCCAATTCCACCAAGACCCAGAGAAATAAGAGGGAAGAAGGAAATACTTCAAAAATAGTAATAGGTCTAGGTCTGACATAGAAATGAAAGGAAGGGCCATAGAAAAAGAGGGACACACACACATATATAGATATAGATACAGATACAGATTCAGACATAGATATATATATATATATATATATATATATATATGTAGTTATAGAAATAATAATCAACCCATATCTGTGATCTTGGGAGAATGCAATTTCTAATAGAGGGAATGTGGACACAGAACTCTGGTGGGAATGGTGTGGAATTATATCGCTATTGTATCATACTTCTGTAAATCAGTGTTAAATAATTAATATAAATACATAAATAAATAACACTAGCTACTCACAATTGCATGTCAATTAAAGGGCTACTCCAAATCACAAACTAAAATGGGTGTGGCAGATGTAACTAAGACATAATATAAAATCTAAAGATTCAAAGAATAATTCATATCATCACAGTCAAGTTTGGCACTCTATTACCTTTGTAGAGATAAGATTATATGCTGTTTGGGTTAAGCACTAAAAATGCAGAATGATACAGAAACAGAGCTGAGACTGGAACTTCTAGAAATGACTTTCAGGCATGTAGATAATAAAAAAAATTACAGAACAAATTTTAGCCCTTCACTGCAGGTGTAGTTTTATAATCTTAAACCTATGTGTTACCTCTATAATGCATATTTAAACTAGCAATATTGAAATTTTGAAGCTTACAGTGAGTTGCATAAAGGGATTTATGTGATTTCATACAGAATGGTTCAAGGGAGACATAAAGCTACGTGAAATTTTAAATGCAATTATTTTAGATAAGAATATTTGGAGTGGAAGTTCTAGAGGGTATTGTTTTTGATAAGACAGGCCCACATGACCAGAACTGTCACCACTCTGGGGTTTTCTGTTGTCAACTAAAAATGAAAGTTCATAAGAAAGAATCAACTTCAGCTTTTGAAGTTTGGAAATGTCAGGGAGGTCAGAGAAGATACATTTATTTTGTGGAATATTTACCTGATGTACTTTTGGGAAATACTATGTTTTCACTTTGTATTTAAACTCACCTAAAATCATGGTAATTGATCAGAGGCTAATGACAGATGACATGGAAACACTGATTGGCCAAAGTATGTGTCAATTACAGTTCTTTCAGGTATAAGCAAAGCATACTAGATATTCTGATAGCAGTAACTGGCAAGTATAGGAAAAAAAAAAAACCCTGCTAGGTCTCCTTTTGCATTTTCCATAGTCATCTATTTGATTTCCAGTTACATAGGAACCAATTTAAAAGCTTTTATAACTCACACCTCACTGGTGGACCTATTGTTCATATGTTTTCCCAGAGAAGCTCAATAGTCTTTACAAAATTCAATACACACACACAGACACACACTCACCTGCACGCACACATGTGTACGTGCAGGTGAGTGTGCATCTCCATGTGTGTGCATTCATGCACTGCATCTCAGCACTAAGTGTAAATAATGGTTTGGTTTTAAAAAATAAAGAAAAAGAAAACTTGGACATTATTTATTATGATCTTCTTAGTAGATTATTTTGAAAAGACATGTCTGATTTAATATCATAAAAATTTTAGTTAGATTTTAAACAACATGAGGCCTGGAGGTGATTTTGGATAGCTAATGTATATGCCGCCTTCTAAAAAGGAAAATGATAAGTTAAAGCAAGTTCAAGTACTATTGTAGCAAGATAATTCCTTTTTTTCCACATGTGATTCAGAGAGAAAGGTCAAGTCGGCTGTCACTTCTTTCTAACTGATGCTCACAGTCTGTGTGCACTGAGCATGATATATTTAAAAGAAGCCAAGCACTTGGCCATTTTCTGCGTCAACTGTATTAATCATAAACCCTCCATCTTGAGCTGAAATGAAAGAGAAGGTGCAGATGTGCTTGTAAATAGCAAACATACTAAGTTCTTCACTCAAAATCAAACTCCCACTGCTTCCTCCTGTTTGAAATAGAAATAACCCTTGAAACTGGTAGAAAGGGATTTTAATATTCGCTGTCATTTGTATGATGGACTGCTTATAATGTGGGAATTTAGCTATGACCATTCGAGCAACTGATTTTTCTTCAAGCACTGACAGTAAAGTAAGGGAGCCAACAAAGAGCAAATAAAAGACACTAAGTATTTTAGACAAATACAAGCTAAGACAAGCACAAGATGTTGTTGAAATATACAGTATAGGTTGTTCATGTAACTGTGGTATAAGCATGCATACACTGCAATTGTTTGTATTTTAAATAAATTGTCCTCAAATTTTTCAGCATTAGAGAAGATAGAACCTAGTAAAAGCATATAATAAAGAATAGCAAGGAAACTGACTATATGTGCCAATACATTTTACTAGGAAGATAAATATGTGCAGCTTCCTGGAGTATTGTTTCTTTATTAAAACTTCTGGAAAACTAGGTATAAACATTTTAGCTACTACTTGTCATATATGCTGTTAAAACATTTTTCTTCAAGAGAACATAAAGAAACTTCACTCACAGGAAATTCTTATAAAATAATTTACCATAGGTAGGAGTCTAAATATGTTACTCTGCTTAAAAAAAATCTCATTAAGATCATCATAACTGACATATTTTTGAAGTCGGAGAATGACAGCACCTTCCTTCAGCTACCCAGGTGATGCTACTTCTGTTGATACAATCTCTGTTGAGTGTCTTAAAAGCTATCCTTGTCATTTCTCTCTGACTCCCAAGGTACTGCTGCCAGTGAACTTCTCTTGACTCTACACATTGGTCTACAAGGGGATTAAATCACTGCTTTCTAAGTCATTAACTAATGTTCAGGTACTACCAGATCACTCATAGCAGAAAATCCATGCAATCCACAGGGTCTCCTTTTGCCTGGTAAGACAATTTGTTACAAATGGACACTAGTAAATGCTGCCTGGAGTCTATACTTTAGACAACAATGATCACCATTACAGTATTCCACATTAGGTCAGTATCTTAGAGTTCAGCAATCTGAGAATTCTGGCTGTTAAGAGTCAAGATGGTGGTCACTGTCCACAGGTGCTCTTAAAATTCTGGAGGTAACTCTCCACCAAATTAAAATTCCACACATTTAGCACTAGGAAATTCTCTTTTGAAGCAAACATGATGAAGAAAATAACAGAATCTTCTTTAATGAACCAATTACTTCAATTCTGTGTCCCCATTCATTTTCTCCTGCTTTCCCTCAACAGTTTAGAAGTTTCCATTTTCTGAAACAGAATTCTGGCCTAGGTTACATGAGAACAATGAAGATAGGAATTGTCACAGCTGACTACTTTGACAAGTTAAAGGGTGCTTTGGGGTAGGAGAGAAGAGCATATTTTATTTTTATTTATTTTTTTCTTTTCTGATTTTTCTTAATTGGGGAATTAATGTTTTACATTCAACAGTAAGTACAGTAGTTTGTACATGCATAACATTCCCCAGTTTCCCATATAAAAATACAACCCCTACTAGGTCCTCTGAATCCTTCTTGGACCTGTATTCTCCCCACCCACCCACCCCAGAGTCTTTCACTCTGGTGCGATACGCCAATTCCATTTCAGGTTCTACTTGTGTTTTCTTTTCTGATCTTGTTTTTCAACTTCAGCCTGAAAGTGAAATCAAGAGTATCTTAGTCTAGGGAGGTAGTAACCAGAAGTATACCAATGGATGCTTAAGAGGAAAAGCTGAAAAAAATTAAAGGCTTTCTAATGAAAAGAATCAAGACAAGGACACCTCCAAAATCCTACCCAAATCTATATACAAAGGTTATAGAAATGAACAACATGGGAAAAATAGAAGTATAAGCCTTGAAGCTCTTCATATTATATATATTTAATTTTATTGCCACCAAGGTTATTGCTGGGGCTCATTGCTGACACTAAGAATCCACCACTCCTAGTGGACATTTTTCCCCTTTCTATATTCACAGTTACTTACTAAACTTTTGACAATATTAAAAGACCACACTGAGTATTATTAAAGAGATTCTAAAGTTGGTGAAAAAAAAATTAACAGTAAATATTTTTTAAAAAATGCCTTCAAATAAGTAAGTGAATAGGAAGAAGGTGATTCAGTAAGGAAGAAATGGGCTATCTTTGAGTGAAGCACAGGTTAATTCCAAACAGTTTTTTTATACAACTTTTAGTAGACTGTTATACTGTCCTGGCCTATTGGGGAAAAGAAACAACATATTCTCTATAGAGTGTCTGATATTACTAAATATAATAAGTAATTTTGTTTTTAGAACCTAGGAACACAATTAAGTGATGAAGGTAAACTGGGAAGAAATGTTGAAAAGAAATCTCTAGTTCATATGGTTTCCTCCTTTTTATCTTGAATTTATTCTTTTTGCCTCCTTCAGAGATCCTGACTCTTTGCTTCCCATCTGCACCATTAGTTACTATTCCTCCCCAGTTAAAACTCACAGATTTCCAGGTCTTGACAAAACACTTCTGGGTAGAACAAATATTTCATTAACAATCTGTTCCCAGGTGCTACAAATGTTCCACCTGAAATGAAAGTAGAAATTCATATGGTCTTACCCTGCAGCAGTCTCATTCTCTGGTAAAATAGAGGTTTAATTAAGGTCAAACCTCCCAAGCCATAGCAGAGGATGAATTTAGGTCAGTTGAAACAGATATTCTAGTTAATTTGATCTAAATGGTCCTGTTTATTTGGGGAGGGCAGGAAAAGATTTCTAAGAGATAGAGGCTCCTGGCTAGTCTAAAATGGGGGAAGAATGGGCTACTGTGAAAGCCTGAATCCTGTGGGGTAGCACACTTCTTCATATCTATTACTGAGAATTTAGGGGAAAAATATGTCTGCTTAATTTCAACTCAAAGAATTTACAATACCAAATTATCAACATATTTTTGGTAAAGTCAAGACACAGAAAGGGCTTGAAGACTTAAGACCCCAGTTTTCCAAATAAAAAAAAATGAACAGAAATATTCCACCTAACAATTTGGGAATTACAAATAAAAAGATTAACATAAAAACTAGATACCCAGATAAAGCACAGGATAGGAGAAATGTAAATTCATGAGAGCCAACCATTGCTTCTACTAAAGGAGAAAGTGGATGTTGACAGGAAAGATGAATACGTCCCACTCTAGGGTCTTGTACTTTATTTTCCTTTTGCTTCTTTTTCAAAATTACCTTTATGTATACTCCATGCTCACTTGTGTTATAACTTCCCTCAACAGAATTCTACATTTTGAAATGCAACTTGTTCTGTGCCTCTGACAGGCAGCCTCTACTCACTCTACTCTGTTCATAATCTGGGATGCAAAGAAAGGGAACATCCTAATTTAGGGACAGATTCAGGTTTTGTGGGGTTTGAAATTTATAGAATTTGGAGACTTCCCTGGTAGAAAGGAATATGGGATTGGGTTCCACTGTTGATACTTGCTTGAAATGAGAAAATAATTCACAATGGGGAGTGAGGTGGGTGGAGGGAAAGTCTTGATTATTCAGATTCTTTGTAGCTGAGATTTTAGCCAACTTCTAGAGGACACCTAGCTTCCCAGCCTCCAGCAGCTCCCAGGATACTAAGAGCCACAGTGTAATAATGAAAGATGCAAAGCTTACATCTTAGCTGTATCATAGTAAATCTTCTCTGCATTAACTTCCCTAAAGTAGACTCCAGTAATGTAGCCTTCTATCCTTGTCTTGTTGTGGGTCACTGGCGGGCACATTTTATACTTAAAGATAACTTTTACTATTCATACTCTAGTACTTGATGATAATCTGTGTGGTTTTATCCCTGTCCAAAAAAATGTGAGACTACAGAACACATTGCATAATTATAAAATTTAGAAGGGCACATTATGTTTTCTAAAGTGCAACATATTTTTTCCATCTAATTCAAAACTGTGAATATTAAAACTAAAAGACTCTTCCGAGCTTCTGTTAGTGACAGACAGGGCTCCCCAAGGGGTGGCTGCCTTCAAAGACAGGTAAATGAGGGCCCATATAAAACAGCCAAGTATTGATGTTGTAGTAAAATTCCAGAAAAATACATTGGCAGACAAGTAAATTTGTCACTAATAATTTAATGTAATTTCCCTAAAATGGAGGTAATAGGTGCTCAGGGAATACACCTCCAGGGTTTACATCAAATGTGCATGTGAAAAATTGTAAAATAATATTTTTTAAATGTAGATGCTTTGTCTGACATGTTTTATGATGAAAATCATTCTTCCAAAATGAAAATGGGGAGGAGAAATATAACCCCCACCTCCACCCTGATGAATGTAGCCTTTAGCTTCCAAACCTTAGTGATGGCACTTGAGAAACAGTGATTGACTAGATGCTGCAAACATTTGTTTGCATTTTATTTCTCCCTTAAAATGATGCACTACAATTACCAAATATTAATGAACCAATCATGTTGCAAAGAGTATTTCCTGTGTCACTCTGAGTTATAGAATCTAATATTGGGCTCATTTGAAACATTCCAAAGTTGCATATTTTTCCCCTTTGCAAAGTGACAGCTTAAATTGTGTTTAGTTGCATCCGTCCAACCATGAGCAAATCAAGTATAAAAATTTCATTTTGTCTAAGTGTTAATGTAATTTTTAAGCTCATATCCTAGGATGGCTCACTCTGCACTATTCTAGATGATATTAGATGCTGCTTAAACACTATTACCAATTATATTACATGGTGCCAGAACATTTTTAAATAGCACTTGTTTGGGACTCAAGTTATGAAGTTCCAAGAAAGAAAAAATACAAAGCCAGAAAAAAAATCTTACATTTTTTTCAAATACACCAATGTTTATGTTTTCTATTACAAATAGGCTGATTTCTAGCTATCAATCTGAATTTCACTGCTGTTATTGTGGATTTAATATGAAAAAAGACGTGCAGTATGCTCAAGCAATAAGGACAGACAGAGCTACCACACGCTCAGCTGCTGGATGGAACAACTTGAGACTCAAGTCAGGGAGGGGCAGGAGGGGAGAATGAAAGGCTGTAAAGAGAGAAAGCAGCCCTAAGGTAGAGCCATCAAAATTATGAATTAATATAAAAGTCAAAATTATAGCATGTCCATCATTTTTCTGTAGAATATTGACAGAGTGAAATGAATTTAGCAGATAATAAACTATCCCCCAGAAAAAAAGGGGGTGGGGGACAGCAGTCAAATATACCAGCTTCATAAGCACATTTCATCAAATGTGTGAGCTTAATACAACTGCCAGGGAAAAGCCTGATCCAATTTTGTAGGAGGTCACCATCAGAAGTCCCCGGCTGTTAATGTGCCTCTGTGTTCCTCAATTTCTTCCTCTAGGTAGTAAGACCAATTCTACCTCATACTTAACTTTTTTTTTCTTTTCCAGATCCAGTCTCACACACACTTACATGCCCAGGACAGATGTGACTGTTGTAATGAATGCTAATGGAGAAAGTTGCCAAAAATGTCAATTATGGCCCATTTTCATGGGCCTAGAGCATGGAAAATTTTCACCTTTCTTATTATCACATTTCTAGTGGCTGTTCTATACACCCAGGGAGCGAGGGAAGTGATTTTTTTAAATTTTTATTTCTTTCAACTTTAGGTGACTGAGGAAAGTGTCTTTGGATTCTAAAGTCATTTAAATATTATATATATGGAGAGCTATGAAAAACACCTGCCATGCTTTTTATTTACTTAACTCAGCCACAGTTAGATCTGCAATCACTTTGGTTTGTAAATCAAGCATGCAAAGTCTGACAAATTTGTAGGATACTGCAGTTTGTACAAAACTGGCCATATTTTCTGATAATTCAGAATAAAAACAAACACTTTAGCAATGAGAAGGCACGTACTTCACAGTAAGATTACAGCTCACACCTGCTTACTCCAATGTGTTCACACTTAATGAAGTTTAAATGTAACAGAATCAACCTAAACTCTCCTTCAAGTTGAGGATTCTGAATATGTCTTCAGATTGGAAATTCATAAGAAAATTACTTAGGTGCTAATCTCCCAAGACCTCAGTTGTATGTAATGAAGAAACATCTAACTTCTACATCTAAAATGTACTGCTCTGGTCTACTGGACAGAATGAGAAAAAAAGACTCTCAAGTCATGGTCTGTATCTGTGACTTAGATGAGGAACCCTGGTTAAAAGACTGCAAATGTCAATATTCATAGCACAGTCTTCAGACCAGTAGTATTTTCAGTATGAGAACAGCTTGTTCAAATGTTGATTCAGATTCAGAAGGCTGAGACTGAGGCTCTAAAACTACATAATGCTTGTGGTCCTGGAACCACTGACTAGCAAGCCTCTCAAAACTCTCTGTTCTCAAAGAATACAACTCTTGCATGTCATTAGCATAATACTAAAACCCATAGTTAATATATGCTATGCAAGAAATTTGTTGGTTTTCATTTCATGTCGGGCAAAAGTACCTATATATCTCTCATATTCAGGATGAAAATAAATGCAAAGGACCAAAATGAAGTCAGAAAAACTATGCCTTGGGTTTCCTTGAGCACTACGTGCTCCAGATTTCCAGTTTCAGGCACAAATTTACATTAGAAGTTTGCAACCAAATTTTCCAATCTAAATTTAAGACATATTATGATCTATAAATCTGTTTGAATGAAAATGCTTTCAAAGATAAGAAAGTTGAATTGCATTTAGATATTGCATTTGATTAGTGGACTTTATTAAAAATATGTGTGACATGAAATGACAAGCACCTAGTTTTACTATTCCAGGCTAAATTTTCAAATAGAAAGGTAGAAAAACAAAGACAGAGATACCAGAGCACAGACGTTTCCTCCAGTGTTACAATGCCCCCATATGAACGACTGGGATGTGTGCATGGTAAAGCAGATGTCCTCTCAGGTGAACTAGCTACATCGACCAGCTTATTAGTCTAGATTTATTTCATTTCATTTATTTTTTATAAAGACAGAAAGAAATTGAGAGGGAGAGAGAGACACCTGCAGCACTGTTTTACCACTTGTGAAGCTTTCCCTCTCCAGGTGGGGACCCGGGGCTTGAACTCAGGACCTTGTTTATTGTAACACTCTATTGACTGTGCCACCGTCAGCCTCCATTCTCAGGGTTTTTTAATTTTTCTAATGCAATTCTAATGCATTTTTCTAATGCATTCTCAGTTTTTATAAAATGCCAGCAGTAAAACCTGGGACCTCACATATGCAAGGCATATGCTCAGTTTTACCAGTGAGTCACCTCTATGGCCCCTCAAAGATACCTTTTTAATTCTCTCAAACAGAAATTACAACAGCTATAAGATGATTTCTGAGGTGCAATTTTTTATTAGTGATTTGATATTGGTTTACAAAATGACAAGTTAACAGGGTTGCAATTCCATACCATTCTTACCACTAGAATTTTGTATCCCCATTCCCTCCACTGGAAGCTGAAATGGTGCTTCCAAGGTCACAGATATGGATTAACTACTATTTCTGTAACTGTCTGTCTGTCTATCTATCTATCTATCTATCTATCTATCTATCTATCTAATTTTTGCCCATTTTTTTCTGTGTTCCTACCTTCTCTTCCTTTCTAAGTCAAACCTATACCTATTACTAATTCTGAATTTCTTTTTTTCTCTCTTCTTTTTCTGGGTCCTAGTGGAATTGGGTTTCAGAGCCCTCTAGACATCTTCCCCTAAAAGTTCTCCCCCTCTGGGAATATGGACCAAAGTTCTTTCTGGGGTACAGAAGGTGGGGGTTTTGGCTTTTCTAATTGTTTCTCCGCTTTACGTGGTTTTGGCAGATTTATCCATACTGGGGAGTAATTTTATGGATCTAAATGTTTAGAGAAAAAGCAGCTTTCTAGAAACCACCTATGTCTTTCAATCTTGGAGAAACAATCCGCTGAAAAGGGCTCTCATTCAAATGAGTTTATACTTGATTCGAAGCAATATTCCCCACTGAATAACACGAGGATCCAAGCAGAAGGGAATTGCACTATGTGAATCCTAAAAGTGAAATTTTCACAATTCTAGACCCTCTTGTTCTCTTTACAGTACCATGAACTTGGCCTGCCTTGCTCATAGCAGATATTCAATAAGTTACCTTTCAATATGACTACATTAATAGCCTTAGAGAATATTTCACTCTGCTGTGATTGTTCTGAATCAGATGGATAAGCCTCTGCATTTTGAGTTGCATGATAAGTTCCCCTATTTCTTCTAACTGCATTTAAGTCTCTTAAAATATTTAAAATTTAAAACGAAAGACAGTAAGCATTTAAAGCAAAAGAGCTTTTTAAATGCATCCCGAACCCTAGTTGAGACATATAGGATCCTGTGTCTGACTCAAGGGGACATTAAGCAGCACCCAGCCCTGTAGATATATGAAAGTCCATGCACCAAGTGAGCTCTTGGAAAGAAGGGGTGTGTGACCATATAAATCCTGATCCAGGAGCACAATGAATCTACAATGCACATACAGCCCCACACCTGCTGTCACACACGGTAATAAAGCCCCGCTGGTGTTCCCGTGACAAAGTTGATCCCAAAGGATAGAGAGCAGTGATGGGAAATATAAATCTGCACCAATAGTCAGCCATTCCTCCCACCTCCCATGTGCCACATATGTGTGTGTGCACAAACAAGGCTGCCGATACGTAAATACCATGAGAGGTGTAATCCATCTCCTGCTACACATTCTGCTTCCATACATGCTCTGTATGTTGCCTGGGACTTCATACAGTATTCAGAAGAATTGAGATTGCTCAGCCTTTTGTTCAGAGTAAGTAAGCAGGGGAGTGGGGGTGGTCTGAGTCTAGCAGATTCAGAGATTTTATTTTCCTTTCTTCTTGGGGGAAAAAATATCGGTCCCTTAAAATTGCATCACTGGTGTTTATGATTCATATTACAAGCAGGGTAACCTCTATGCCCAAATCAAAATTTCATTTATATTGAGAACTTAATATAAATAAAGGCCTAGTATTTTTTCCAAGGCATCAAAGACAGATGCACCTGCCACAGGACTAATCACAAAAAGAAATGAGGAGATGGAGGCTGGGTGAGTGCAATAAAAGACAAAAGCAAGTCCAAACACCATAAATTGATATGAAGTAAGAAAGAAAGAAGAGAAAAATAAGCCATGCCATGTCCATCACTTGTGCTGAGGAGGTGGACATAAAGAGGTAAATTTAAGGCACACTTAAATTCCTGCCACTTTCTTTCCCAAGCTTGGAAATCCTAGTAGTTAGAAATACGATTGGAGTAACTAAAAAGGTGCTGGCAACAAGACAGGTTGCATACTAAATGCGAGATTCACGGGGTGGTTTGAGCAGATAGTTTCTTTCAACCGCAGAAGAAAGAGGTAATGGAGAGAATGGTACAGGTTTAAGCAGGCTCTTGAAGTAAATGAAAATCAAAACCACAAAAACTTTTATATCTTTAAAGCATTTGGCTAATGAGTCACTAAAACCATCCCCAGGACATCCATCATTTCTACTGCATAGACTCCACCACTCTTTCTCTCTCTAATTGTCTAGACAGGTGTCATGATATTTCAGCATAGTGAAAAAAAAATCCAGAGTTTTTCCTCAGTGAGAGTGAAAGGTAGACACTTTGGAAAATGTTAGTCTAATCTCAGCCTTCTTGGATACAGTTTACATTTAGCAAGAAAATCAAGACAAATGTAAGTCTCCAGATTTAATTTCACTTTCCCTCCTCCCCTCAAAAGGCCTTTTCATGGTCAAAAAGGAACCTAGACATTAATTTGATTATTTGGAGGGGGAGAGACCTGGTTCTCAGAAAAGATAATTTTTATTTGGGGATATTCCTTACTTCATCTATACTGTTGTTGTATCAAGCCAATTTAAACACCTAATGTTTCAAATGTCAACTTTATCTTGTCATAAAGTGCCTAAAATAATTTCACATTATTTTAGGTACTGCTCAGTATTTTATGCAGCACTAAGTTTCCCCAGACCTTCAGAAATAAGAGGAAGATAGAGAGCATATTAAAAAAGAACAGATCTAAGGAATGGGCCTACCACCACATTATGGCCAAGGAACACAACTCATTAATGATGCAAACTCTTGACAAAAGTGAACAGTCAAGAAATAGAAAGTTCAGCTGGTGTCTCTTTGTTCACTCAAATTCACAGAGGCATAATAAGGCAGAGCATTCTAAGTTAAGGACAGAGCATCAGGCTTAACTTTTAATTTCCTGGTTGTTATCAGGAGGAATCACAATCCTGTTGCTATTTAAATATATTTTTAAAAATCTAATCTCTTTGGGAGAAGGGGGTGGCAATGTAATAAGAAACTTTCCCCCAGAGGAAGAAGTGACACGAGTTTCTGCTTCTGTTTTCCTTTGCTTGTTTTAACCCTGTAATAAAAACCTTATCCCCAATGCACTAGACTTTATGAACTTAAAACTCATGCTGTACAACCCGGTTCAGCACTTTCCCTGATAATATTTTTCAACATGGAATAGTGGTAAGAAGCCACAAAGAAAGATATGTGAGGTAGATGCAATGATGTATCACCATTCAGTTGGTGAGGACATCAAAATGTAGAATTAAGTCTTGAGTCAGATATGAATTTCAGGTGTGAATTTTATTCAACTTCCTGAATAATTATAGGCAGAATTTTTCTAAGACTGATATGCTAACAGCAATAGCAGCAGCAGCAGCAACAACAAAACTTCATATTATCTGGGATTCTTAATTCCTCATTTGGATAAATTAAAACTTTGTATATTTTTTCCACAACCCAGGACGCAGCATTCAGTGTGAAAAAGTAATAAATGTTATAAAAGCCCTGGAAATTTTAACTTCAAAACAATTGGTTGAAAAGCTGGAAATACTTAATGTCTGTGTATGACAGCTTATTCATTTTATCAATGTGTTATCTAGGTAGATATCATTTTACTCTATTAATACATACACAGAACTGGGGCTGGGCAATTCAATATGATTTTGCCTTCGAACTGAAAGAGGAAGTTATTAATTTTTTGTCCTTACATTATGTATTTTTCTGTAGGAAAATGTTTTGCACGTCTAATTAGAAATGCGTTTTATTTTTAAATAAAGTGGGCAACCAATTTCACTTAAAGGTACTAATGTAATGAAACCTAAAAGGAAGTTGTGGGAGTAGGGGGGGAAGATATTCCAGAACAGATTTCAAAAGGGCCATAAAATGCTTTCACTAAGGTAGTTGCATGCAAAATCTGAATATGACGAGCATTTCCTTGTTTAACAAACATTTACTAAGTAGTTCTTGTGTCCATGGATGGTCAGTACTGGACATAGATTTACAAGGAATGAATTTAAAATTCTTCTTACTCTTAAAGTGTTTACATATGACTGGAAGAAGAGAATATGCTCAAGCAAATAAAAGTTTACTCTCATCCTATCAGCACCTAAAAATTAACCACACAGATAGGTGCCTGGCCTTAAAAAATATTACACAAGGGGGTCAGACAGTAGCACAGCGGGTTAAGTGCACATGGTGCGAAGCGCATGGACTGGAGTAAGGAGTCCCTGGCTCCCCACCTGCAGGGGGGCCACTTCGCAAGTGGTGAAGCATGTCTGCGGGTGTCTTTCTATCCCCCTCTCTGTCTTCCCCTCCTTTCTCCATTTCTCACTGTCCTATCCAATAACAACTACATCATCAACAACAACAATAATAACAACAACACTAATGGCCACAACAAGGGCAACAAAAGGGGAAAAATGGCCTCCAAGAGCAGTGGATTTGTGGTGCAGGCACTGAGCCCCAGCGATAACCCTGGAGGCAAAAAAAACCCCACAAAAGACGCTTATGGAAAATTATATGACTATGTGAAAAATGAACACAGAAAGATTTTAAAAGCATCAAAGTAAAGGATGAAGTTAACATGGAAGGATAGATGCCTTTGTTGAACTTTAATTTGTTTCAAAATGCCTTAAAATTAAAAGACAAATTAATTGATTTCCACAAGTATATCTAAAGGTTAATCTTCTTAAGATATAAAAGATATAGAAATTGACAAGGAAAAAGCTAAGGCAATTTTTAAAGGGGGTAGGAAATACACATAAGATGAAACATGAGTGGCCAAAAGCACAAAATGTAATTCAACTCATAAGTAACCACAGAAGCACTAATTAAATAAACAATGCACTCTTGTTTTGTCATCTGTCACATTAGTAAGCATTTAAGAAATGCTAGTGTAGTAAGAGTACACAAACGCACATGAGAATGATAAAAACCACTCTCAGGAAAGGGGTCATCTTTAGAGGAAAGTGAGGAGAACACGATGAAGATCTTCAGGACTCTTTGTAATGCTTGATATCTTTAGGGGGAAGGTAGGTCTGTATATCTGATGACATTATTCTGTATAACTTTTTTTTTTTACTGTAACTGGAGTTTATTTTTAAAAAGAAAAAGAGAAACATAATATGCATAATACTGGTGGCTGTGCTAGTGACATGGCTTTTCTTCAAGGTCCTGGCAATATGCATCATAGACCTTGAAAATGGCTTTTGACTATCTCTTATGCCTAGGGATCTATTTTTAAGAAAAAAGTCCAGATTAAAACAATGGCTTAAAAGCAGTGATACTGAGAGTAGGGTGGTAGTGCAGCAGGTTAAGCACACGTGGTGCAAAGCATAAGGACCTGCGTAAGGATCCCAGTTCAAAACCCAGCTCCCCACATGTAGGAGAGTCACTTCACAGGCGGTGAAGAAGGTCTGCAGGTGTCTGTCTTTCTCTCCCTTTCTCTGTCTTCCCCTCCTATCTGCATTTTTCTCTGTCCTATCCAACAACGACAACATCAATAACAACAGCAACAATAAAAAAAAACAAGGGCAACAAAAGGGAAAATAAATCAATATAATAAAAAATAAATTAAAAAGAGCAGTGATATTTATCATTATTCTCCATAGTAAAATATTTAAATGCCCTATAGACTTAGTCGAAGAGAAAATAATTATAAAGCATTTCTATGAGTATTATCAGACAACCAAAAAGGCATTGTTGATATTTTTGTGATATACAGAAAGGAACAAAGTAAAAAATTATACAATCTATGAAGCATACTATTCTCTATCTGTTCTCCATCCACATGCATATTGCATGATGTCAAGAGTGTAAAAAGAAAGTGTGTATGTTTCATAAAATAGGAAAATTATCATACTTCATAAGCTAATAAAACATTATTTTATTCTCTCCTAAAAGGGGATTAATTCTACTCTTTCCCCCTAGAAGAGTGAACATTTCTGTTCCCATACATCACATCTCCTTCTGTAATTTCAGTCTTCATGTATTATAATTAAACTTTTAATCAGATAACTTTCTTAATGTCTCCAAACAGGTATTTCCAGACTGCTCAAACTTATCGTTAAAAATAAACTTAACTTAGGGTTCAAAAAGACAATCGATAGTTAATGTTATCATCACATTATTTGGTAATTGGGTTAACTTTGAAAAGTCCTTTTGTTATGGTTTGCTCTACAGTACCCAGTATCTTGTATATAGCTGTGCTATTGGATGCTTCTGATCTACTTGGTCTAGTCTTTTGAGAGAGTCTGCATATCAAATACACAGCCTATATATTAAAAAGATTCAGTTTGTGTTTTGAAAAAATTTGAGACATATAATTGATTTTCCCCCTCTAATATTAATTAACTCGTGATTTATATGTCTACATTTTGCTAGGAGTGTACATAAACACCATTCCCACCACCAAATGACTGTGACCCATCCCTCCCACCCCCCACTGTCCCAGGAAGCTGCATGTCTACCCCTCACCACAGGGTTTTTACTTTGGTGCCTTACTTACAATTTGGTCAGGTCCTGCTTTTAGTTTCCCTTTCAGATCTTCTTAGTCAACTTCTGTTGATGAGTGGGATCATCCCATACTCATCTTTATCTTTCTGACTTAGCTCGCATCTCCACTATAGAGCCCCTACTTCCCCCAGTCCTGGAACCCTTGGATAGGGCCCACTTTCCCGTATGCATCTCCCAATCCATATCAAATAATATTGCATCTGCCGATCACAACCTAACCAACGCGACGATTGCCACCTCAACATGCTTCACTTCAGTCTGTGTTCAGAGACTTCATGTGTGGAATGACAACTCTTCAGCTTCATTACTCGGGTGAGACCTTTCCTTTCATAGTATACTCTAATTTCATCTCAGGTGGTTCACTTTCTAACAAAGTCCCAAAACCTAGATATACACCAGTTTCTGTGAGAGAGAGCTTATGTGCACACGTATCCATAAACTACTGCAAAATATATACCTGAAAGCAGAAGTACACTAGAGTTTGCAGTGAGTACCTCCCTAACACTTCCTCTCCACTATTCCAAGCTTTGGGTCCATGATTGCTCAACAATTTGTTTGGCTTCGTATGTTAACTCTCTTTTCAATCACCAGGTTCCAGATGCCATCAGGATGCTGGCCAGGCTTCCCTGGATTGAAGACCCCACCAATGTGTCCTGGAGCTCAGCTTCCCCAGAGACATACCCTACTAGGGAAAGAGAGAGGCAGACTGGGAGTATGGACCAACCAGTCAACGCCCATGTTCAGCAGGAAAGCAATTACAAAAGCCAGACCTTCTACCTTCTGCAACCCACAATGACCCTGGGTCCATGCTCCCAGAGGGATGGAGAATGGGAAAGCTATCAGGGGAGGGGGTGGGATATGGAGATTGAGTGGTGGGAATTGTGTGGAGTTGTACCCCTCCTACCCTATGGTTTTGTTAATTAATCCTTTCTTAAATAAAAAAAAAAAAGAAGGTGGAAGGAAATGTTCCTATTTCTTCAACCTTTTGAAAAGTCTTTAAAAGTGAAAAAATAAATAAATAAACTTAACTGCAATAACCTATACAATAACACATATTCAACATAGTAAAAAAACACCTTTTTAAATTTTATTTTATTTTTTAATTTATTTTTTATTTTATTTTATTTATTTATTCCCTTTTGTTGCCCTTGTTGTTTTATTGTTGTAGTTATTATTGTTTTTGTTGTCGTTGTTGGATAGGACAGAGAGAAATGGAGAGAGGAGGGGAAGACAGAGAGGGGGAGAGAAAGATAGACACCTGCAGACCTGCTTCACCGCCTGTGAAGCGACTCCCCTGCAGGTGGGGAGCCAGGGTTCGAACCGGAATCCTTATGCCGGTCCTTGTGCTTTGCGCCACCTGCGCTTAACCCGCTGCGCTACAGCCCGACTCCCTTTAAATTTTATTTATTTAATTTCCCTTTTGTTGCCCTTGTTGTTTTTATAGTTGTAGTTATTATTGTTGTCATTGTTAGGACAGAGAGAAAAGGATAGAGAGGAGGGGAAGACAGAGAGGGGGAGAGAAAGATAGACACCTGCAGACTTGCTTCACAGCCTGTGAAGCGACTCCCCTGCAGGTGGGGAACCAGGGGCTTGAACCGGGACCCTTACGCTGGTCCTTACACTTCGCACCACCACCCAACTCCCAGTAAAATAATATATTTTGTATACTAACAACCACTGTCAAAATGGCGAGACACTAGAGACAAGGTTGCTTAACCGTATCGCTATATTACTAATAATTTAGTTTTACTAAGCCAAGAGATAGCTCATTGGGTATGTAGGTTGTGTGCCTTGCTAGATGTGTGCACAGGTCTTGGTGTTACAGTGGTACCAGGGGAAGGATGATGCATTTGTATCTCTCTTCCCCTCTGCCTGTTTCTCTTTATTTGAATACAAATTTTGGTTTGAAAATTTTGAAATAGTACATGCACAAGGCCCTAGCCCCACAGAAACAAATAACAAAAAGCTGTTTTAGATTTACAAAGCAATTAGATAAGAAAAGCAACTATGAAGAATGTCTTAGAGAATAAGAAGTAATATCAACAGCAACATTGTTTGACAATGATAACTGTCTACATGATTAGTGTGAACATTAAATGGAAACTAAACTTTTTTAACAAGGTAACAAATTATAAACTTCAATTAACCAAAATTATATACATATATTACATTTTAGCAAAGGACAGGAAAAAATAGTTAACAGTCCATTAACAACAGAAGTAAGAAGGTACATTTACTAAAACACATTTTAGTAAAAAAATTTTGGTATCTACATGGTGAAAACTGCAGTAGTTTGCAGTGAAACATAAAGGAACATTTAAACATATAGACAAACCCATGTTTATAGCTTTATGGAATGATATACAACTGTAAAGCTATTGGTTTGATCTGCATCTTTAAATCTGACATAATTACAATAAAAATCTCTATGGATTATCAGAGTAGGGTAGAATTTAATAGAATGATTCTAACATCCATCAGAGTAAAATTAAAAAGGAGATTATCTAGAAGGTTTAGGGAGAAATGAAGTAATAGGAGGGGCTAGGCTACCAAATATTAAAATCCATAGAGCTACATAAAATAAGACAATTAAAATTTGTTTTGAAATATGCATATCAAAGAAAGAAATATACCTATAAATATAGATATTTACATATATAAAATAATTAGTATAATGAAATGCAACATTTCAAATCAGTAGAAAAAAGTTCATAGTATATGACACAATGGGAAGATACATTTTAAATAAATAAAATTATGTTTCATTCTTAAAAAGATAAAATTGAAAAAGTGTGTCTGTGTTTAAGCTGGATATAGATGTGTGGGTATCTATTACATTTTTCCTATTCCTTCTTCATCTTTTTTGTTTGTTTTGTTTTTTTGATAGAGCATAAGAGATACATAGAGAGGAAGAGAGAAGAGATACTTGCACTACTGCTTCACTGTTCATAAACCCCCCACCCCTCAGGGATGGGGACATGGGCTTTAACCCAGGTCATTGTACACTTGGACATGTGCATTCTACCAGAGGCACCACCACTCGGTTCCCACGTTATTTTGAATGTATAAAATATTCTGAATGTATAAAATGTGCTGAATGTATAAAATATATCATGATTTAAAACGAAAATCAAAGAGTTTCACCAAACACTATATTTATGTATTAATAAAAGATGTAAAACATACACTAGAAGAACTACAGGAGCAAACTGAAAAACAAATCAAGCATACTTCTTAAACCCGAAATCTGTCATGCTTAAACATAACACAAAATGGTTAATATTCCAAAAGAAAATGTGGCAAGAGGTGGCTTGATTAATTTGTTAAAGAACATTAATAAATGACTCAAAAGTACTAGATACAATTCACCCGGTAGAGTACCTGCCTTGTCAAGCAGGTATTCCACATGTGAACTATAGCAAAATGTGAGAGCCATGATGGGATTGAAGCAAACTCCAGTTCTATGGGCTATCTTCCTCTCCCTCTCTTTCTTTCACCCTCTCTTTCTCTCCTTTGTATATCCTTCTCTCTGAATGAAAAAATGGCTCTTGGAGCACTGAAATGGCAAATGAGGTAGGCCATGGTTCCAAAGTAACAACAAGACTCAGGACACATATGAAATTGCTTTCAACTTTTTGTGTAAGCAAAGGCTTGAAGATAAATGATATGCTATTGTTATTTGTCAAGTTGGCAAATGCTTTTAAATAACTAAGAACACCAGTTTCAGTCAAGGTGCAGGAAAACTGAACCTCTCATATACTGCTAATGTGAGTGTACACTTATCAACAGCTTCCTCAGGACAGTATAGAATATCCCTCAAGAGATATAAAATAAACATATCCTTATAAATTTTTAACCTATTGAACTAACCATGAATATGAAGTAAATATATTTTATATGGATATTTAATAACAGTTTGATTTTTAATTTTTCACAACAATGGAAATAAATAGGGGAATGATTTAATTAGAGTCAGGTTGAGTAATATGTATTTATTAAAAGGGCTGATTGATTTATACAGAATAGATCCTTAAGAAAAACAGAATCAAGCCCAGTTAGGTATTATAGATATCCTATTTAGCAGGTTTGTTTTTATCTGTGGTTTCAATATCTAGACATATGAAATAAAGTGTTTTTTTTAACTTGATTCTTCCCCCTATGTTCTGCTAGAGGCTAACTACTATACAGTTTTGCATGTCTGCATCTAGTATACTTTAACAAAATATACCTCTAATAAGTGTTTGTTAAATAAATCAATAAACCTCTGTCACAGCATCAGATATATTATATTTTACCCCCACATAAAGTGCAGTGATACCTATGTGGGGGATATTCAACAAATGTTTGTTGACCAAATGAATGAAGTAGGAGCCTGATTTATTCACTCTAATTTGAACTTTTATACTAATATTTTAAAATATTGGTCAAAAAATGAAGTCAACAGAAAGTAGATCTTAGAATATGGGTTTTAATGTTGATGAGTACTGTCAAGGCTTATCTGGATGCTATTGGAAAGAGCAAAAAAAAAAAGAAGAAGAAGAAGAAGAAAAGAAAGAAAGAATAGTTGTATGTTAGTAATTTAGTAGAGTTCTAGGCAGACAACTAATAAACTTGTGGTCCACTGACAGAACCAGACAGAAAAGCATGCTGTGCCTTAGTCCCATGCAAGAAAGATGAAAGGATAACATTAATTTACTTCTGTTATCCCTCCTACTTCTCATTATTCATACCAAAGAACCTATAATCAAATATCTTAGGACCTATCTCTCTAACAGCCTATTCATGTTTATAGCAGTTTATCCTGCAACAGTACCTGAGTCTACAAATATTACTGCCTTTGTTTGGACATATTATACTGGTGTATTTTTTTCTTGTTGATTTTTTCACTGTTGTTTATGCAATAAAATTACTAATATATATTGAAGAAGATAAGCCTATTAGTCTACAAATAGAGAATTCCAAGCAAAGACTCTCTAAACCATAGGTTTACAGTAGTCTCATGAGACCCAAGAGTCACTGAAGAGTTCTTTGTTTGCATGCTTTTGAGACTACAGTGGTTTTAATCATATCCTCTCACAGAAGTTAATATTAAAACAGAAACATGTACGCTGCAAGGTTGTGTTCAGAGTCAGTGGCAAGATCAGAATGAGAAATGAGGACTTTTCTCTTCTCTTAAAGCATCTCCGAGTATTCATTCCGGAGCAAATCCAATATCATTAAAGACAGGTCCAAACATAAAGCTTCACAGACATCCAGTTAAACATGGTAGACTGAGCATGTGTTTATATATGCTTTCTCCTACAATCCTACCAAAATAGTGAGAATCCAAAAAAAAAAAAAAGAATAAAAAATCATAAACTCACAAGGAAAAGGAAAATGGGAAAGAAGATGACAGTGGGTGAGAAATGTCAACAAATCATTGGAAGAAAGCATGCCACAGGAAGAGTAATAACTGCCTTAGGAGAACAGATGGAGCTGAAATAAGTTTCTGTGGAGGAAAGAGAATAAAGGTGATTCTCCTTACAGAATCCTAAATTGGCTGAAAACAGGAGGACTGGTTGAAAGTTTGTGAAAGGAGTATTTAAAGTTCTCTGTTTCCTCACTACCCGGAAGAGCTAAGAAGCAATTCCTCTGTCATTTCTATGAAAGAAGGAAGAATTGTTTCAGGGAATATTCAAGTGAAGTGTCTCTAGACCCAGAAGTCCCCTAGGCCTTGGAATGAAACAAACATTTAAGAAAAAGTTGAACTATGCTGCCACTAGTCTGAATCTTAGTGGGGTTTCCAGATTTCTTCCAGCTAGGCCTATATCCTTTCTTCAGGAAAGAAATGTGAGGAGGTTCCTCTAGAGAACCAGAATAATACCCAGAAAGACAACTATCACTTGAGAATCCACCATTAAAATTCTGCTTTCCTATGCTACCCTCAGTAGACAAACACAGCCAGTTAAATTTCCACTGCCTGCCTCCTTCTTAAGTCCAAAATTCAGAAAAATACAACACATTTGAGGAAAGTGAATAAACTGTAGAAATCTAACTTTGAAGAAACAAGCAATTTAGAGAACAAAAGAGAACCTTTAAAAATAATTATCTTCACAAAGATAAGAAAAGGTAATTATGAAACAAAATCAGAATGCTACATAAATATGAACAATGAAAAACCTAGAATACCATGTTATCAGACTTTGTTTAATCCAATGGATGGTAGTAAGATAAATTTCTAGTGAGAGAAATGAAAAAGCTTTGGAATAGAAAAGACAGGAAAATTGGGGAATACATTTAGGAGTGTTTAAACTCTAACAGAAGTCTCTAAAAGAGAGAGAGAAAAGAAAGGAAACGAATTTTAGAAAAATATTTCACAAAAGTTTCTCATATCTAAAAGACACAAACCTCTAGGTTAAAGGCTTTCAAGCTGCTGCCCTACTAAGTAAATGTGAACAAAGGCATATCTTTGCAAAATCACAAATTCCTGGAAACAAAGAAAAGATCCTAGATGCTTGCAAAGGGAGAAAAAACAGGTCAGAGAAAACAACAGCACAGAAAGCAACTCAGAAGCAACAAAATAGAAGATAAGACTGGAATCTCCAAACAATGTCTCAAACAACCTGAAAGGAAAATGATATTAAGACCAATTTTCTGTACCAAAGCATCAATCGAGCTTGAGAGTGGAATAAAGACATTTAAATGTTCAAAACATCTACCTTTCTATAACACATATTCTGAAGAAGGGACATGAACTGCCATAACAAAATCATGGTGTAAACTAAAAAGAAGACATAAAATTCAAGAAGATAAAAGGAAGAAATTATATACTCAAATTGACAACAGAAGAATGGTGGCAAAAAGAAAATGGCCTTGGAGCAATTCTAGAGAGTGGTTGCACAGCAAGGAAGGAAAGGAATCTGGGGGCCCAGCAATGTTGCACCAGGTTAAGTACCCATATTACCAAGGGCAAGGACCTGGGTTTGAAACTTGCTCCCTACCTGCAGGGTGTCCACTTTACAAGGTGGAGCAGGTCTACAAGTGTTCATCTTCCACTCTCCCTCTCTTTATCTCCCTGTCCTCTCTCAATTTCTCTCTGTCCAAACCTAATAAAAAAGACGAACAAAGAAAAAGAAAAAGATCTGTAAGCTGAAAACGGACAACTGATACAGTGATTGTACGGAAGGTTTTAGAGGTGTTAAATCATATATAAAAAGAATCTCTGAGAAAACAGATTAAGCATATAAAAAATGTTGTGTAAGAAAAGTTTTATATATACAAGTTTAGACGACATTTCACTTGTCCTAAAGATATAAACTTGCCAATAATCCAACCTGCAAACTGATTTCTTGAAAAATCTCCAGATGTATGTGAAGAACAACACTAGCTCTGGGTTGGAGTGGGACAGCTGGTTGTTACCGTTCATCAGCTCCTCTGATATCATGTATCCTCTGATACCTGATTACTGTAAAAAATGGCGACTAATCCCTAGCACTGCAAAAACATTATCATCTGTTTTCCATCTACACCATGCCTCGGCCTCGTGTGAGCTTAATGTGCAGCTTGGCGATACGAGAATCCGGCATGAAGCCCAGCCAGTCTATCTTGGCGTTACTCTCGATCGCACTCTGTCATTTCACGAACATCTCATAAAAACTGCAGCAAAGGTGGGTGCGAGGAATAACATCATTGCAAGACTGGCCAGCTCCTCATGGGGCGCGAGCGCTTCCACACTACGATCATCATCTCTGGCATTATGCTATTCCACTGCAGAATACTGTGCCCCAGTATGGTTCCGTAGCCCCCATGTCCACTTGGTTGATTCCAAATTATATTCCTCCATGAGGATCATTTCTGGAACCATCCGTTCCACCCTGGTTCCATGGCTGCCAGTTCTTAGCAACATCGCCCCGCCAGATATTTGTCGGGATGCGGCATCATCTAAGTTCATTTCCCACATCTACGCTCGACTGGATCTGCCAATATACGTGGATATCTTGCCCACCCTGTCCAACGCTTGACGTCTCGTCACCCAATCTGGTCCCCTACGCCTACACTGAACTTCTCTGTTCCAGACGCTTAGAAACACAGTTGGCAGTCAGCTGAGGTAAAGAACAAACACCTCATCACAGACCCCTGCAAGCGTCAACCTGGCTTTGACCTAGCACGTTATGATTGGGCCCTCCTCAATCGCTATCGAACAGGCCATGGCCGGTGCACCGCTATGTTCCATCGCTGGGGAGCCAGAGACGACCCGAACTGCCCCTGCGGCTACAGACAGACTATGACCCACATAGTCAACGACTGCCACCTCTCCAGATTCAAAGGAGGTCTCGAAACTTTACATCAGGCTCAACCTGACGCTATTGACTGGCTACGGAAGAAGGGCAAACGCTAGAAGAAGAAGCTCCTTTTTCAGAGAATATTTATTTGGGCATTTTTCTAGAAATGCTTTAACCTGAGAGTTTCTTGGTGATGCAGCTGTTTTAAGAAGAAAAGGTGACCCTTGGGTTTAGATGGTTATCAGTAACGCTGAGTTGTGAACTCGGGATAATTTCAAGTCACTCATGAGGGCTGGCAAAATAGTTCACCTCAGTAGAGTGCTACTTTGCCATGTGCGCAAATCAGGTTCTAGGCTAGGCCCCACTGCATTGAAGGAAGCTTTGATGCTGTGCTCTTTCATTCTCTCTCTATCTCTATCCAAAATAAAACAAAGACAATCAAGTCATTTATGAAATCAGCTCTATTCCCTGATGAAAATTCCATTTTTCTTTAATCCAGTGGTTCATCAGACTACTCCTGCACTATGCTTTGCTTCAGTTTTGCCTCTAATCTTTGAAAGCCTATAAATAGAATCTTCTTCCCACGCCAACCCTCTGTACCTGTTCTGGTTTCCCACTGCCCCTGTCTCAGCTTCACCCTCCTAACTCTATCATGTTGCTTTCTCTGGCATTTGGGATTTCCACATGGCCTCTTTCTACCTTTACTTTTTAATAGCATGGCAATACTCAGTGGTCTCAATGGAAAAATTTGGTCCACAGAAAGATGTGTGAGTATAACACAATGGATCCACTCACCTAGACACAAAGCAATTTTGTAGTGGCTGTGTTCAAAGATACCTACTTCTGTTTAATGCCTCATAAAATATTTATATATACAAGAACATCAAATGGCATATAAAACACAACATACACACTGTTTGTATGTTTCTACATGTGTCAACACATTATACAAACATCACATGCATCAGTCGCTCATAACCTATAGGAGCTATAGCACATACTGTACACTCCCACATAGGCACCTCAGAATAGAACAGTCTGCACAGACGCTGTTTTTCCTTCCTGACAAACGGGCATGAAATAACAGGCTGACATCTGCCTCTGCAGGTCATTCAAGTCAGGCTGCTACATGTCAGAATTCAAACTGCTCCATCCATCAACAGCAGACCCAAAATTAACGTAGCTTGGAAACTCTGCAGCAAGACAGTAACAGCCCAATTCAAAGTCTGACCTTCGAGGAATGGTGGGGTACGATGGAAAATTATTTCATGCCCTGCACCAAAGCCAACAATACAATTTGAAGAGATTTTCAGTTAAATTAATTTTAAAGAAAAATCCCCTAGTGTAGCAGTTTAACTCTTAGGGTCACACAAAAGGAGTGCTAAAGATAGAGATGCTGATATTGGGAAGCTCTGCCAGACCCTACTGTGAAAGAACCAAAAAATACCATCCTAGGTAAAACAGTTTCAAGTCATTTGCACTCTAAGACAGATTAAAAGTCCTTATCAGTAAGTGAAGAAATCATGAAGATATTTACTTTTACACAGAATTTTTTGAAAATGGTGATTACTTAAAATTGTAAATGAGATCAGTCTTTCAAGATTACAAATACAAATGAGTCTTTTAATGGAGATATTTTTAAGGATAATGATTTCCTTCTGCTCAATTGCATCAAAATTTATGCTGAGAGACTTTATATAAGTAGAACCCAAAGACCAACTTAACAAATGAATGAGACTGACACATAAAATTATCTTACCTACTGCTTTTGCTATGATGCAACGCATAATAACTTTTAAAAAAATGTCATTCATTTGTCATCAGTGACACAGACAACTATAATTCACCTTATATTTCATTAAGGTAAAGTTACCTTTCTTTCCCTGCTAAAGACTGTCTCAGTCCTCAGACTCAAAAGCTATCCTGTGGTGGAGGTGGGAGGGCAGGTGGTGGTGCACCAGGTTATGTGTACACATGACAGTGCACAAGGACCTAGGTTCAAGCCCCCAGTACCCAGTTGCAGGAAGAAAGTTTCACAAGTAGTGAAGCAGGATTGTAGGTTTTTCTCTGTCTCTTTATCTATTGCTCCTTCCCCTCTCAATTTCTCTCTGTCTCCAATCAATAATAAATAAGTACATAAAAATTTTAAAGGCAAATGTCTGACTAAAAAATAAAAGGCAATATTAGGAAATAGAAAGAAATATATATGCACATGTGTTGGTATGTTTCTAAATTCTGCTTATAAGACCTTCTGTTTTGATCATCACATTAGGTTCGCTTGTATTACTTACGATGTGGTCCATTTACATAATCACTGTTTTACCTGGGTCCCGCCCTGCCTGTAGGGTATTGGTTTAATCCCCACTGGTTAGATGGAAGCTTTCTATGTTCTGTTCCCGCTCTTTTTTGCTCCACCCCCTCTCCTAGTCATTTCGTTTCCCTTGTCACTTCCAGTAAAGAGATGTATAAAAGGCGACGTATCTGATTAATAAATGAGATACTGCTTCCCAGCTCAGCCATGAGTCCCTAGTCGTCTCTCTACTGCTCATGAAGCTAGCCCAGCCCAGCAAATGGCACCCAAACAGGGATTGACACACATGCAGGAGTCAAAATGAGGTAACATATTTTTAAGGTACTTAAAATCAGATATGTATGTAAGTACATACTGATAAATTTTAAAAACAAGGTGGGGTAGATGAGTTGTTGGAAAATATACAAATTTCCAAATAGGTTTAAAAATAAATCAAACCAAAAACTCTCAATAGACAATTAGCAGATGAAGAATAGAAAAGGTTATGAAAGAGATATGACCCTAACTTCTTCAAGGTTCCACAGGTTTTACTAGTGAGTTCAACATAGCAGTACCATGTAATTTATTATTTAAACCAGGACATACTTGAGAGTGAAAGACAGTGTTAAAGTGTTATTAGTAATTTACCTGGAATAATATGAGAAGCAGGAACTACTTCAGTTAAATCAGAATAAATGGCTATACTGTACTACCTTTTCAACTATCTTGTTGAGTAGGACTATTTTATTACTACTTCAAAGGTAAACAATTCTAGTGTTATAAAACGGCATCATACTTGAAAAAAAAAATTAAAGGTTTCAGTCATGAAATGAAGAGGAAAACAAGAAAAGAAGGGAAGAAAATCTGTTACAGGCCTACTTACACATGTTACAAGTAAACAAAATGGGCATATTTTATAAACCCCCATAGAGCACCTATAAGTCAATAAGAAACAATGGAAAAATGGTCAAAGGACACAAAATTAGTTTATATAAAACAATTATTGGGGGTCGAGCAGTAGCGCACTGGCTTAAGCACACAGTGCGAAGTGCAAGGACCCACTTCGAGCCCCTGGCTCCCCACTTGCAAGGGGGTCACTTTGCAAGTGCTGAAGCAGGTCTGTAGGTATCTGTCTTCCTCTCCCTCTTTCTGCCTCCCCTCCTCTCTGTCCTATCCGACAACAACAGCAATGACAACAATAATAATAATGACAACAACAAGGGTAACAACCATGGCAACAAAATGGGGAAAATGGCCTCCAGGAGCAGTGGATTCATAGTGCAGGCACTGAGCCCCAGCAATAACCCTGAAGGCAAAAAAAAAAAAAAAAAAAAAAAACACAGAGAATTCACTAATAGAAAATGAAAATGTTAGTTTGACTTGTCCACTGTTGGATGATTTACATTCTAGGTTTACAGAGTTGTTTACAGTTTCTTGATTAGTACCAAGCTCTCACCTTCCAAAATCACTCCTGTACTTGTCATGGGTAACTAACTGCCCTTCAATGTTTGACTTTCAAATGTTTAATGGAAATAAAGACTACTTTTCAAGGGCTTTTAAGTAATATGTTAAAAAGTCTCCTAGTTGCAAATATCTTTATATATGGACATTATGCTTATCATTTTTCAAGGTTATATGCATTGAAATAACTACTATACTCAGAAGAAAAATACCAGCAGGAACAAAATGTTACACAGTCTTAAACCACATGGGACAATACTTTCTGTGTTAACCATCATAACTATCTCTGCTGCAGAGAGAAAAAGTGTTCTTTCTTTACACTGTTTCATAGGTAAGTAATGATCAGTTGCTTAATATTAGAAAATATTTAGGAAAATAAGTCATATTATACTCTCCCCTGCAAAATGATGCTTGCAATATCAGAAAAGGCTTCTGACCTGATTTCCTACTGTTTTTTTTTGGTCTCAATCTAGAGTTCCCTGCTCAACATGTAATCATCATTAAGGCAAGTGACACCATGCAGTCAAAATCCAGCTACAAAACAGTATGCATGGCATAACTCCTTTCTAGAATACAAATGTAAATATAGAGTGTGAATATATGCATAGAAAGTTTTGAAGACTTTGCTAGTGATTGTCTTCAACTGCATATGAGAATCTCTTTTTCTTGTTTGTTTTACTTATCTATATATTCTCATTTTCTATAATGACTATGTACAAGTTTTATTTTAATAAAGAATGTTAGTTTTTATTCTACTTACAGGCTTTACTTATCACAGAAAGTTTCATTCAATAAATCAGTTTTAATGCTGAAGAAGTTAGACTCTTGATAGCACCTTTAGAACACAAATGGCTTTTCCTAATGAATACTGTTCCCTATTCTGGGGATAGGGAAAAAGATGCAAAAACCCCAGGAATACTAGTCTATGCCCATAGAGACCAAGCACAGAAATCATTCACAGGAGATCAAAGGTCGAAAGCTGAGTGGGAAGTCTCAAGGGAAGTTAGAGTAATTTTGAATCCAGCAAAAGTGTGTGTGTGTGTGTGTGTGTGTGTGTGTGTGTGTGTGTGTGTGTGTGTGTATACACATATACACATTGTGGTTTAGATCTGAGTTTGAATTTCAGTTCTAGTGCCTGAAGACAACACAAGGTGAAACACCAGTGAGCTATAGTTTATTGAGGCAATAGATATAGGGGCATAAGAGGAATAAGGGATGATCCCTAAGAGGAGGTTAAGGATCTCAGTCCTTATGGTGAAAAGGGACATTACTTCAGTTTGGAAGAGAGAGGGATGTACTGACACCTAGTTTTGGGAAATATGGATAACAAATCTGTAAATCAATATTTCCTCAACAAAGTAAGGGTGAAGTCGGGGTAAAAAAAAAAAGCATGGCATAATGATAGGCTACATTTTAGTATGTTCAGTCTTAAAATTAGGACAATTATGACATCCATACTTTGGGAGGACTTACCAAGCAGGTATCAGGAAGTTAAAAATGACAGGTTTTGGTGATTATACATAGTAGTCTGTCTTTGGCTCAGAAAGATTTCCCCAAAATTAAAAGAGAAGCTTTATTATTCATAAACTGACTTTGGAGTTAAAGTAAGTTTATTTTTTAAAAAATCTGGCTTTCTGAAAATATGACCAGATAGGATCAACTCTCTCAGTGAAAATAATAAAATGTTAGACTTAAAAAATAAATTCATAAGATTATCAAAGATCTGATAATTGTTAAAAATGTAGTTTAAATAGCAGAGGAAAGCAGAAGCCCAGTGAGGGAAGCAGAGAACTAACATTTCATTAGTCCTAAAGGCATTTATCAAACACGCAAACTTCTCCAAATTGAACTGGATTCCCAAAGGTTCAAACCCTCAAAATAAAAGTAAATCATAAGTATACCTGCTCAATACTCTTCTACTCTCAGGACACTAAACAAAAGCTGTGTGGGAACTAAATAGAAGTAAAAGAAAAAAACAGTTTGAGAAAAAGCCAAAAGTTATCCTTACTTGAATTATTTTATTTTATTTTTTTATTTTTAAATTGCCATCAGGGTTAACACAAGAGCTGGATGCCTGCATGATGAATCCACTGCTCCTGCTGGTCAATTTTTCCTTTTTCCTTTTTTTTTTCATTATCTTTCTTTTATTTAATAGGACAGAGAGAAATTGAGAAGGGGCGAGGAAACAGAGAGGGATAGAGAAACACAGAGACCTGTAGCACTGCTTTACCACTTGTGAAGCTTCCCCCCTGCGGGGACACGGCACTTTAAAATAGGTCCCTGAGCAGGGTAATGTGTATGCTCAACTGGGTACATCACTGCTCAGCCCCTCCCCTCATATGAATCTGCAGAATAATTTCACATCATCTGAGTAGTTCCAAACATAAAAATGCTAAGAATTTAATTTAGGGTAGTCCACCCTGTAGTTCTCCTAGTTGCCTGATTTAAATAATATCAAAATTATCCATGGAGGAAACCTGTTTAATCTTAGGTTTCAAATAATGCCAACAAAGGGTTATTTTCAAGGACAAAAGCATTTCAGAATTTTTAAAAAAGACTAAAATATATGAGATAAAAATGGCATTATCAGCAAGAAAAACATAAATAACCAAGTCAAAACAAAACTTACAAAATAGAATTGTAAGGCACTTATTATAAAACACACATAATTATTAAGCTTAGAGAAAAATTAGTGAAGCTCAAAACAAGAGTTAGGAAACAAAAAAAATGTATCAACAAGTTTGGCAAAATATAACCTAGAAACTTCAAAAAAAAAAAATAAAATAACTGAAAATTAAAAGTAGTAAATGAGCTGAAGAGACAATAAGTAAATGGGGAAATGCCCAGATAAGATTCTAGGTGTAGCACTGAGAGGAAAACAAAGAAGAGAATATAGAGGTATGGTATCAGTGAGTAAGCTTGAGATGTATGAAGGGAGTTCAAAAAGAGGCTAGAGAAAATGAGAAAGAAAATATATAGGGGTAGGGTGGTGGCACATCCTGTTGAGAACACATGTTACAGTGTGAATTGTCAGATATGTATGTACTCTACCAGGTGCACCACAACCCAACCACCAAGTCTTCTTTTTACAGTGAGGAAAAATATATGTTTTTCCAAATAAAAATTAAGGTTTTTAATCAGAATACCTTCACTAAAGGAAACAATTATTGAAGAGAAGACAGAGGGACTAGCAAGAAGATCTTAAATACAAAAATCTCACAAAGAAACTTATGACTTTATTTAAGCAAATGCTAACATGACATAGTAAAATTTGTAAAGAATAAAAAAACACATGAATACCAATATCTATGTTTCTGAAAGAGTAAATGTAAATAATGTGTTCGAATTTCTTTCTTTTGTCAAGAGAAAGAGCAAAGCTATTGTCCAAATTTAAACTTTGATAAGTAAACATACTGTCACTTCTAGGAAAATCAATAAAAGAATGAAAACAATGTATATATTCTATGTTAGTACAAGAAATAATTGTAATGATAAGAAGCAATCCAAAAGTTGTCAGGAAAGAGAAAAATAAACATGTAACTTGAATTGCAGAGAACATAAAACATACTGGCAAATTAAACCCAAATTTAAAGCTGATTATATTAAATGTAAATATAAAATGGACTAAAAGTTCCAGTTGAAGACAAAGGCTGTCAGACTAGATAAAAACAAAATCAATTTATGTGATTCTTATAAGAGATATATCTAAAAATTAATGACACAAAAGATAGATGCAAGGAATATAGAAAAAGACAAAATACAGCCATATCAACTGAAAGAAAAATGATGCAACTATATTTACAAAATTACTGATTTTAAAGCAAAAGGCATTGACAAAGATAAAGAATGCTACTTTATAATGATAAAGTTTCAAAACATACTTTCCTTGCTAATTATTTAGTGTCAGGAAAAAATCTATAAGAATATAGATGACTACAGCGGGCTAAGCGCAGGTGGTGCAAAGCAGAAGGACCGGCATAAGGATCCCGGTTCGAACCCCGGCTCCCCACCTGCAGGGGAGTCGCTTCACAGGCGGTGAAGCAGGTCTGCAGGTGTCTATCTTTCTCTCCTCCTCTCTGTCTTCCCCTCCCTCTCTCCATTTCTCTCTGTCCTATCCAACAACGACAACAACAATAATAACTACAACAATAAAACAACAAGGGCAACAATAGGGAATAAATAAATAAAATAAATATTTAAAAAAATTTAAAAAAAAAGAATATAGATGACTTGAATATGATTAAGAAATAAAACCCATTGACATATATGGAACTAAATAGCCATCAACTGTATAATATGTTTTTTTTCAAGCACACTTGAAACATTTACAAAGATTCACCACATGCCAACATCTAAAGAAGTCCTTAAGCATTTCTATAAGCTAAATTATAAAGATGTTTGAATTAGACTTTACTTAAACTAGATCTCATTAAACAGAAATAAAGCCAAGAAATCTTCTATAAGCTAATTTTTTAAAGTAGTTCAAAGTAATCTCAGGCACAAGTATAAAATTTAGTGAAAATAGATAATTTAACAATACATCTTAAGAAGAAAAGATACACCATAAGTTGTAATAAATGGGTTAGTATAAGTTCAGATGTGAAAACTCAGGAAAGCTATGAAATAAAATGAGTAGATATACATATATAGAGAGAGACAGCAAGAAAGCAAAAGTAGAAAAAAATCAAAGAAACAAAAATAGACAAAACTGTGAATATATACATTAGATTTAAGAAAACAAAGCAAGGTGCCAGTGGTTGCACTGCTGGTTGAGCACACATTACAATGTGCAAGGATCCCGGTACAAGCTCCCAGACTCCATCTGCAGAGGGAAAACTTTGCAAGTGGTGAAGCAGTGCTACAGGTATCTCTCCTCTCTCCCTTTCTATCTCCCCTTTCCTCCCATTATCTGGCTCTCTCTATCCACTAAGTAAATAAAGATTTTTTTTTAATGTGGCTCACAAAACCAAACTTTAGCTCTTTAAGAAGTTTAACTAAAATTGCAAAACACCTACTAATACATTAAATAAAAATGAAAAAGGCAGGGGACCAGAAGATTGCTCACCCGGTATAGTGCTTGCCTTGCCATGCATGCAGAGTTGGAGCCCTGGCACCATGTGGGAGTACAACTGCAGAGGAACCCCTGATAACTAACTGCAGTTTCCATCCCTCTTTCTCTATAACTCTATCTGTAATAAAAAGAATATTGAAAGAAAAAAAAAAAAGTCAGCCCAGCAGTGGTGAAACTGTACATGTGAAAAGCTCCAGGGCTACAAAAACAGTTTAGAAAATTGAGAAAGCTCTAAAATGTTTTTTAAAAAGTAATATTAATAATAACAGTGACCAAGGGGTGGCAGAGTGACTAGCATGCAGGGTTGGCAAGTCATAAGTTCAATCTCTTGCATTGTATGTGTCAGAGTGAAGCTCTGGTTCTCACTCCCTGTCCTCTTTGTCTCTTATAAATAAATAAATTCTTCTTGAAAAGAATAATAGTCATCACCAAGACTGGGGATATTCCTCCACTCGTGCTGATGGCTCTATCTTAGCCGACTGGGCTTCAGCAAATGACCTCTCCCTATTATACGATCCCAAACGGCCAGGCTCTTTTCACAGTGCTAGATGGAATAAAGACTCGTCACCCGACCTGTGCTGGATTAGCACAGTCAACAGCCAAGCCTTTCCCGCTACGAGACAAGTTCTCAAAATCTTCCCGCACAGTCATCACCGCCCAGCTATCATCCACATTGGTCTCTAGCTCCCACTGATTTTGTGCTCGGAGAAACTAAGATGGGACTTTCGGAAAGCAAACTGGCGTCTGTTCAGTGATGTTACCAACAAATCTCTTCCTGCAATTCCAATTAACTCTATCCCCTCTGAAGATTCCTACAGGCGCTTCCGCCAAGCCATCTTCAAAGCAGCTTCCCAAGCCATTCCTCATGGGAGACATGCTAACTATACGCCTGGTCTTGATGCTGAATGCGATCAACTACTAAAGCAGTATGTTGAGTCGGGCGACCCAGATGTGGCCGACCATCTCATTGCCTCCCTGGATGCAGCACGCCAAGCCCGCTGGCAACAACTCATGGAAAGTCTGAACTTCACCCACTCAAGTAGGAAGGTCTGGAAGCTTCTTCATAGTCTGGGTGCCGGTAGCCAACCCTCTCCCGTCTCCCATGCTCCCGTATCTCCAAACTCAGTGGCCAGTCACCTAACTCAAGTTGGACGTGCTAAGATAGACCCAGTCTGGAAAAGAGAAATTTCCCATGAGTGGTCATCCCACTTCCGTTTATCTTGTCCATCTCCAAAACTCTCTCCCTTTACACTGTCTGAACTGGAAGACCCTTTGA
Source organism: Erinaceus europaeus (assembly GCF_950295315.1). Taxonomy (NCBI): domain Eukaryota; kingdom Metazoa; phylum Chordata; class Mammalia; order Eulipotyphla; family Erinaceidae; genus Erinaceus; species Erinaceus europaeus. Next base: position 136,662,523 of record NC_080163.1, read on the forward strand.
AGAGGGTTAAACCGGGAACGGCTGCTGGCTATGATAACATCACCCCAGAACTCATCCTTAACTTGGGCCCCACGGCAAAGAAGTGGCTCACTACATTCCTGTCCCACATCTTGGAATCCGAATCTATGCCCAAAATTTGGCTCGTACGAAGATAATAGCAGTTTTGAAACCAAAGAAAGACCCAACACCGGCCGCCAGCTATCGACCAATTTCTCTCCTCTCCGTGTGTTACAAACTCCTTGAGAGGCTGCTTCTGTCACGTATTTCTCATCTTACAGAGAAATTCCTATCACCCGCCCAAGCTGCCTTCCGCCCAGGAAGATCTACCTGTGAGCAAGCCCAGGCCCTCTCAACTTACATTGAAAATGGATTCCAGAAGAATTTAAAGATGGGTGCTATCTTTGTTGATCTCACAGCAGCCTATGACACGGTCTGGCACCATGGTCTCCTAGTCAAGATCTCAAGATGCCTGCCTCCATGGGTGGCCAACACTATATCGTTTCTTCTCCAAAACAGAAGATTCCGGGTGCATCTGGGTGACAAGTCTAGCAGATGGAGACTTGTCTCAAGTGGTCTCCCCCAGGGGTCTGTTCTGGCTCCTACGCTATTTAATATTTACATCAATGACCTTCCAGAAACTTCTTCAAGGAAGTTCATCTACGCCGATGACATCTGCTGTGCAACTCAGGCATCCCAGTTTGACATCCTTGAGGAAACACTCACAAAAGATATGTCTCTGATATCTGATTACTGTGAAAAATGGCGACTAATCCCTAGCACTGCAAAAACGGTATCATCTGTTTTCCATCTACACCATGCCTCGGCCTTGCATGAGCTTAATGTGCAGCTTGGCGATACGAGAATCCGGCATGAAGCCCAGCCAGTCTATCTTGGCGTTACTCTCAATCGCACTCTGTCATTGCACGAACATCTCATAAAAACTGCAGCAAAGGTGGGCGCGAGGAATAACATCATTGCAAGACTGGCCAGCTCCTCATGGGGCGCGAGCGCTTCCACACTACGATCATCATCTCTGGCATTATGCTATTCCACTGCAGAATACTGTGCCCCAGTATGGTTCCGTAGCCCCCATGTCCACTTGGTTGATTCCAAATTATATTCCTCCATGAGGATCATTTCTGGAACCATCCGTTCTACCCCGGTTCCATGGCTGCCAGTTCTTAGCAACATCGCCCCGCCAGCTATTCGTCGGGATGCGGCATCATCTAAGTTCATTTCCCACGTCTACGCTCGACCGGACCTGCCAATATACACGGATATCTTCGCCCACCCTGTCCAACGCTTGACGTCTCGTCACCCAATCTGGTCCCCTACGCCTACACTGAACTTCTCTGTTCCAGACTCTTGGAAACACAGTTGGCAGTCAGCTGAGGTAAAGAACAAACACCTCATCGCAGACCCCTGCAAGCGTCAACCCGGCTTTGACCTAGCACGTTATGATTGGGCCCTCCTCAATCGCTATCAAACAGGCCATGGCCGGTGCTCCGCTATGTTCCATCGCTGGGGAGCCAGAGACGACCCGAACTGCCCCTGCGGCTACAGACAGACTATGACCCACATAGTCAACGACTGCCACCTCTCCAGATTCAAAGCAGGTCTCGAAACTTTACATCAGGCTCAACCTGACGCTGTTGACTGGCTACGGAAGAAGGGCAAACGCTAGAAGAAGAAGAAAAGAATAAAATAAAACTTCACTACTACAATGCTGTAATTAAAATAATAATGTTATTAAAAATTCTAATTATAAGTAGGCAAAACTTAAAAATATACAATGCAAAATTTTGTAAAGGTTATTCAGATAATTTATAGATACTGAGAAGATGAACATACTATCTAAAAAAACTTTCAGACAGAAAATTTCAGATCCAGGTAGCTTCACCTGTGAATCTTGTTTTATTGTGTCTTGTTTTTACCACCAAGGTTTTCCTTAAGGCTCAGTATCCGCATGAGGACTCCACTGTACCCTCTGGCTTTTCATTTTCTGTTTTGTTTTTGTTTTTCCTTTTTTTTTTCCTGTTCTTCTTTGGCAGATGACCAGAGGCAAACAGAGTTTGAGAGGGAAAGAAGGAAGGAAGGAGGGAGAGGGGGAGAAAATGAGACACCTGCAGCACTATTCTACCACTTATGAAGCCCCACTCACATGGGAACCAATACTTTGAAGCCAAAGCCTGTGCATAGTAACATGTACATCCTACCAGGTGTGCCACCACCCAACTTGCTTTGCCATGCATGCTTTGCCCCTTACCAGTAAGTTTTATCGCATATTTAAAACTGAGAAATCGAACAGTCTTATACAAATAAATCCATGAAAATCCTCCCTTAATTTTATGAGTCCAACTTTTCCTTGGAAGAACTCATACTAATTATTAATACAATAGAAGAAAATTATAGTTCAGTTTCACTCATAAGCATAGATTTTTAAAGTTCTAAAAATGTATCTAATCAACTCTAGCAACAGGCAAATAAATAAATAATTTGCTTTTACACAGAGTACAAGGTTAATTTAGTGTTAGTAAATAAATGTATTCAATAAAGTAGTACTAAATCTTCCTCCAAATCTGTTGTGTTGTCAGAAAATCCATGATGCATTTTGCATTAAAAAATATGTCATGCATTTTCTGACAACTCAGTACAAAGACATTCAGATATGCAGTATGTATATGATTTTCAGAAAATGGATGGACCAGACTTCCCTGGACACACAACCCCACCAATATGCCTTGGAGCTCAGCTTTCCCAGAGCCCTTCCCCACTAGGGAAAGAGACAGACAGGATCAACCTGTCAATGTCCATGTTCAGCTGGGAAGCAATTACAGAAGCCAGATCTTCAACTTTCTGCATCCCTCAATGATCTTGGGCCCATACTCCCAGATCTTTAAAGAGAAGGAAAGCTATTAGGGGAGAGGTTGGTATATGATGGTGGTAGGAATTGTGCAAAGCTGTACCCCTCTTATCCTATGGTTTTGTCAATGTTTCCTTTTTATAAACAAGAAAAAGAAAGGAAATGGGAAAAATCTCTGAGTCTCTGCTGTCTTCAAATAATTTTTTTAATTAGTAGCTACCTATTAAAAATTCAAAGTTGAAAAGACAATAGTAACTAGAAAATGAAAAAAAAATGAGAGAGGTTAAGAAAACTCAAGGAGATTAAGAGTTAAGAAAGGTATAGGAAAAGGAAAAAAGTAAAATAACAAAAGGAAGGCCTGATTATATTTCACTGGTAATAAGAAAGTCTGTCCAAATATGCATGATTTTCACAGTATATATTTTGGCTGCACCTGCAATTAATCACCAAAAAATTCAGAATGGTGATTTAAAAAAATAATAAAATAAAATAAAAACCTAGACATCACACAGCCAGTTGGTCTTCATGACAAGTATGAATTCACACACATTCCTCAGCAGCATTTCTATAACCAAATATGGATGTATGTACGAAACAGCCGAGCGCATCTACTGGTGAACTCAGGAAAGGGAGGGATTCCGCTGCAGCTTCAAAGAAAGTTAGCATCCTTGATTCTAATTAAAACCTACTTTTATTTCATTTGTCTAAGGGTGTCAGGTTCGATTAGAAGCCACATACAATTTGGCTTTGAGAAGAATGGTGCCTTTCTTTCATGAAGACAAACAGGGGAAGAGAAGTAATTCCTAAATGTTATCACCAGAGGTTCTGAGGGCAGCATGCCTACTCACAAGGCCATTAATGTCCCTGGGGAAGGAGCTAAAGGGCCTGTTGTCAGCTACAAGAAAGGATTTCAAACTTCACTGAAACAAAAATACAGTATCCTTGGTTAACTGGATACACAGATGCATTAGGCAAACAAAGAATGGCAAGCTTACCCATACTTTACTGTGCCTGGCCTGATGTGAGAAGAATGTAACTGTATTCGTCTTTGGCTCCTGTTTATCTGTACCCACTCATCTGGGTGTGTATCATATCATCTAACAGGCTTTCTGGTTGCAGGCAATTCCACAGAACTTAATGCCAGCTTTCTTATTAGAGGCAACTGGGTCTGTTGAAGCTTAAGAAAACCATTTAATAAAAATAAAGCCACCAAATGAACATGGATTGAAAAAAAAATTAGATTGATGGAGTTGGGCTGGTCACTATAATTATGGAAGGTGTATCATTTCCTAAGCTCCTTTTGCATTAAGTGTATGCCATACATTTATCAGACATAATTAGCACTTTAGGTGACAATGATTTGATTTCTTCCTTTGCAATAAAAGCTCTATCTGTTGGCGTATACATTCAAGATGGGAAACTGAACACTTTCTGTTTATTCCCTTGAGGCAAAATTTAGGACAAACTGGGGAAATTATGAAGAGGGCTTACAGAACAGCCCTTTGTGAATTTTGCAAACAGAAAAAGAAAATACTTCAATAAAAGTTTTTAAGGATCACAGTCAAACATGTGACTTTTGAAATAAAGGGATATCTATGGAATAGAACATTCCTCTACTTTCAAAGTCAGCATTTAACTTTCCTTTAGATGTGAACAAACCCACACTAAATTGATTCACAAGCACAAGTGCAAAACTGGACACATTTAAATTACTGTGTCCAAACCAGACAGGTATCCGCTGCTTCTCAGAACAGGCAGAAAAAGATAATGTTTTTTGAAATTATTTCAAACAGATACTGACCCTTCCATTTCCTTGACTGCCACAATTAAAAGTCATATTAATCCACTCTTCCATGGACTGAAACGTTTGTATAGATGCTAAGGATTTCTATAAAGGAGAAGGAGAAACCGAAATGCAAGTTGCTTATCTATTATATGTGATTAATAAAGGATGTTGTCCTCTTGAAATCTGTAGTCCCATGAGAAATTATGTGAAAACTTACCCCTTTGCAATTAAAATTTTCTTGAACAGTCTTTTTCATTCTTTCTTCAGAAAAAAACTAAATGTGCCGGTGAGTAAGTTGATTCCTTTGATTGTATAAATTAGTCAGAAGATCGGTCATAGATAATGTTATTGCTAATACAAATACTTCTAAAGTAAACCTAGTGATACTGATTCATAAACATTTCTTCTTATACTACACTTGCTGACTTTTGCTTAATCCTCAGACTAGTTCTATTGGTAGCTGATATGTGTATAGAAGCTTAGTAAATGCTATACATCCAACTTCCATTCAAAAGATTCTGACAAAAAAAAAAAAAAAGATTCTGACATGATATAAGAAAATAAATAAATGATATACATGATATAAATAAATAAATAAATAAATATAAATATGATATAAAATAAATAAATAAATACATAAGTAACAGACAGTAGACATCATGCCTTTCCCCAGCGATCTTCATTTTTATTGGCTTAAATGTATACAGATCTTTTCCTAATCTAAATAAGTGTAACTTTAAAGGAAGGGCCTTAGTTTTTACATAAGTTTATATTCAAGAATGTTCTAAGCAATAGACCAGAAACACAGAAGGAAACCTTTGAAAAGTTAGAACTGATAGAGAATATGTTGACATTAAGTAAATATTGCCTCTATTGTAGAAAAAAATGAAGTGACTCTTTAGAATTAACATAATATAAATTTCGATGTTAATATAATTCAGAAATATGTAAGCAGAACAAGTGCAATGGGTGTCTGAAACATACAATTTTAAAATATAGGTCTCAGTAAAGAATAGGACAGGCATTATTAGCTATTTTCAAAAAAATAATAATTTTCTTAGCATAATTTTCTTACCCTGAACCCAATGGAAGTTAAGGCCACACACACAAAAACACTGTGTCTGTACTCATCCTGATAGTGGTATATTACTTTGCTTTCTCAACATAAGAGAGATTCGGTTTAGAACCTCAAATCTGATTTCTGCAGGTTTGCACCTGTAGCCTTGCATTTTCCCCCTTTTTTAGTAAAGACATGAGAGACTAGAAATAAAAAGAATGAATCACATTACTGGGGAACTCTGGGTTATCAGGTAAAGCTGGGTTTGACAGAGGCTGTTGCAGGTGATGACCAAGATGCACTCTTTGATCCCATACTTTGTGAAATAATTATATTAAGCCCTCAATAATACAAGCTGATATAGCCACCTGCTACATAAATAAAATTTGTTAAAGTCAACTAATTATTAAACATTGACAGCCAATATATTAACACTTAGTTAAAATACAAGTCTTTCCTCATTCCCTGGCTTTTTTGGGGTTGGGGGAAATGAGAAGGTTGTTTTGTTTTGTCTTGCTTATTACTCATAGTTTTATGTCAGTGATATTGTTTGTCCTATTTATAACAATATTAAACAGCTATAACTTATAATCACAAAGTTCAATTTTATTACTATTGTTATTATAGAGTTCACAATTACTGCTATTCTCAGTAAATTAATATTGTTCACCTCCCCAATAATTATGCATACACACATATGTGTGTGTGTCTATAATGCACATGCAATGTCAGAAAGCACTTTCAATTTTTCTCTTATACTCCCATAGGATGATGTAGGAAACCTCATGTCAAAAACTCTCACTTTAGAACAATAAATAAATAAGCCAACCACAGTCTTGCTGAAGCTAGCCAGCTCTAGCATAAGTAATTCAAGAGGCTGAGAGATGCCAGATAAATTTGATTACTATAAAAGATGGGAATATGTTTCTTTCCTTTGAGAATTCACAAAAAGGGGTCAAAAACAAAGCAGTGCTGAAAGCGAACAATTTCATTTTGCTTGCAATTCAAGGCGAAAATTCAAAGGCAATTTTGCAGGAACATTTTATCACAATTTTATAGACCCTCATTTCCTGCACACATCACAATCTTTAATTTCTGAAAGAGGAAAGCAAGAAAAGGGGAAGTGGGGGTGGGAGAAAGGGTGAGGAGGCTGAGACCAACTGTGAGGGGCTTTTTCTTCTTCTTCTTTAAGATATAAATGCAGATATTTATAAAGCAGTGAGAGATTTGTAAATCTTTCTTCAAAGCTGAACCTACTGCTGGGATTGTGATTTACTAAAAGCTGCTATAGGCATACTCCAAAACTCAGCGGGGCCATCCCTCCCCTTCCAAAAATAAAAATAATAATAATAAAAGAAGGGGTGAAGAGAAAAAAAACACTCTGATTAGTAGTGTCTCCACAGACATAACACTTTGAGAAAACTGGTTTTTGCTCTATGCTTACTGCTTGAATCATGCAATTTCCCCTTTTCCCAAACAAACAAAAAGAAAAATTTAAACTTAATTCTTTGCTTCCCCATCTTGGCCTCTGACTGACTCTCATTCATGCTCTCCCCAAATGCCAGACCATTTCTCAAAGATGAACTGTTTGACAATCCTTTGAAGGTCATAATCAAAGGGCGAATGCAATAGATTCCAGGGTAAACTTGAATATGTCCAGGTCACACCCTGAAGGGCTTATCTGACATGAGGAACAGCCTGGTTTGCTGGGAACAGGAAGATCTGGCTTCCAGTTCCAATCCTGCCAATAGCTTCACATGTGATTTCAGAGAGCAAAACCACAAACTCTCATTTCTTAGTGGGAATAACAAATAAAAGTCCTACTGTTTTCCTGGGGTTGTAAGGATCAGAGATAGCAACAGAGGAAAGCACTTTGCTCATCTTGAATACTGATGTGTCCTGATGTCCCAGGAAGCCTCTGGGACAGAGGAGGTGCTGAATATGGATTTGTCAACAAAAGAATAAACACAGTTTGGAAAGACATAGGCCATGAAAATCAGGATAAAACTATGAGAGTGGTCCCATAACCTAGATATACACCAGTTTCTGTGAGAGAGAGCTTATGTGCACACGTATCCATAAACTACTGCAAAATATATACCTGAAAGCAGGACTACACTAGAGTTTGCAGTGAGTACCTCCCTAACACTTCCTCTCCACTATTCCAAGCTTGGGATACATGATTGCTCAACAAATTGTTTGGCTTCATATGTTAACTCTGTTTTCAATCACCAGGTTCCAGATGCCACCAGGATGCTGGCTAGGCTTCCCTGGATTGAAGACCCCACCAATGTGTCCTGGAGCTCAGCTTCCCCAGAGTCACACCCTACTAGGGAAAGAGAGAGGCAGACTGGGGTTATGGACCGACCAGTCAACGCCCATGTTCAGCGGGGAAGCAATTACAGAAGCCAGACCTTCTACCTTCTGCATCCCTCAACGACCCTGGGTCCATGCTCCCAGAGGGATAGAGAATGGGAAAGCTATCAGGGGAGGGGGTGGGTTATGGGGATTGGGTGTTGGGAATTGTGTGGAGTTGTACCCCTCCTACCTTATGCTTTTGTTCACTAATCCTTTCTTAAATAAAAAATTAAAAAAAAAAAAAAGAAAATACAAAAAAAAAAAAACTATGAGAGTGGATACTAAAGTGAAATAAATTATGTACAATGCTCCAAATTTGCCATCTGTTGGAGAGCACTGGATTGACTTTCTTATTGGAAAAATAAGAGGAAACCTCTCCTTGCTTGCTATACCACCTTCCACCCCAACTTCACATCCTTACATAATTAACATTTGTACTTTAAAAAGACCCCAAAAACTGTGGAATCTAGTGAGATGGTAAATAATAAGGCATAGTGATTTTCCTCTAAATAGATACATTATCTTACAGAAAACTGGATATAAAAAAAAAGGATACTATTACTGTGGAGAGGGAAAGTGGTTTTTTTTTTTTTGAAAAAGGAAAAGAAAATAACATAGGAGAAAAAAGAAAGTGATTTTGTTCATCATTACTTTCCAAACTGAACCAGAACCTTAAAAGGAACATAACTTTGACAATAGTGTCACTGACCATCTTTTGCAGCTCTGGCACCCTGGTTTTCTGCAGGAAATTCTTGGGATACCCTAGCATGGTTAAGTGCTAACCTACATTCCCAGTAAAAACAAATAACCACAGTCAGTGGAGGAACTGGGTTCTGACTATTGCATCAACACAGAAATCCATGGTGGTTTAATTTTAAAGTTGAAGGCATTGTGTCACATACAGAGTCCATAAAATGGTCATGTATTTATATTCTTTAAGAAGCCTGCTTTTAAAAACAATACTTTCTGATTCAGTAATCACAAGTGGTTAAAACTGATCAGTCCACAAATAATTAATGATCTACACTGAAGTTGGAAATTCCATAATCTTTACCTTTTTGGACATTCAGTTTTAATCAGCAGTCACATTCATTCACATATCAAGAGACTATCCACCAACCACATACTCTGTGATACTGATGCAATAACTAAGATTAGACAAAACAGAAGCTGTAAAAAAAAAAAAAAAAAAAAACATTTGCTGGAGCTACCACCTGGTTATTTCCCAGTTGAAAGAAATAGACAAATATATAAACCACATACCAAAGAGAAAATTTTAACAATGCATTCAGATATCCCCCCAAAAAAACTGTAATGGCAATATTATATTCCCTTACTAATAATTTTGTTTAGCAGGCAGATGATAGCTATTTCTACATGTATTTTACTTAATATGAATTATTGATATATAAGCATATAGGCAATAGAAAAATAGTTCATTTCAGACAGCTGGTGCCCTTCATCTATTCAACAAGTATTTCACTAATGCAACTTGTCTGCTGAGATATCACAGTGACTAAGAGAATAGTTCCACAAAGCTTACAGTCTAATACAGGAGATGAATAAGTAAGTCACTAACTAAAATATAGAGTGTGGCAAATGCAGTGAAAGGGGACAGGAAATTTGGGAACTACTGAAGAAATATAGTTCTTCACTTTTTTCCTAAACTATAAATTTACAAGATTACATCTGAGTATAGTTCTTCACTAATGTCACCACTAAAATTCTGTGCTCTCTCCTGCCACCTGCAGATTCCACCCTACCTCCACACACACACACACACACACACACACACACACACACACACAAGGATAACCACTATAATCTTCCCAAGGTTTTAGAGATGGGTGGCTACATTATATTTTTTTAGTGTTTTTCTGTTTGTTTGGGAAGTTCATGTGTTTTAATTCTCTGTTATCTACCTATGAATGAAACCATCTGACAGTTCTCTTTCACTTCTTTGTTTGTCTTCAATAATACCATATCGTCTTTTTTAGTTGCTGAGTAGTACTGCAGAATACTGAAAAATTTCATCAACCCACCCCCAAATTCCCTTGTATTTTCATTCAATCCATCTTTACTCTATAATTTTAGTCCTTGAAAGCCATGAATCTGCTCCTATAGTTCTGCCAATTTTGAGACTACAAAGTAATTGGAATCAACAACCTAGAGATTTTTTAGTCTGGATCTTCCGATTTAACAAAAAGCTCATGAGATTGATCAATATGTAGTGAGTGGAGACAGCATAATGATTATGCAAAAAACTTTCATGCCTGTAGCTCTGAGGTCGCAGGTTCAGTCCCTGGCACCATCATAAGTCAGCAGTTCTCTGGTAAAAATGAAGAAAGGGGGCCAGACCATAGTGCAATGGGTTAAGTACACATAGGGTGAAGCACAAGGATCCACACACGTATCCAGGTTTGAGCCCTCAGCTACCCACATGCAGGGGGGGGGTTGCTTTACAGGTGGTAAAGTAAGTCTGCAGATGTATATCTTTCTCTCCCCCTCTGTCTTCCCCTCCTCTCTCTATTTCTCTCTGTCCTATCCAAAAACAACAACAACAACAGCAATAACAATAACAAAAATGGCAATAAAATGAAAAAAATGGCCTCCAGGAAGAGTGGATTCGAAGTGCAGGCACCAAGTCCCAGCGATAACCCCGGAGACAAAAGGGTGGGAGAGGAAAAAGGAAGGGAGGGAGAAAGGAAGGAAGGAAGGAAGGAAGGAAGGAAGGAAGGAAGGAAGGAAGAAAGGGAAAGAGCGATTGATCCACATTGGTGTATGGATCAGTATTCATTTCTTCTTGTTGCTGAAAAACATTCCACTGCATGGATATACCAAGGTTTACTTATTCACCAGGTAAAGGGCATTGGACAGCTATTAAATTGGAGTATTTATGAATAAATTGACTATAAACTTTCACAGGCAGTGTTTGTGTGAACATACATTTTTATTTCTCTTGGGCAAACCTCTAGGAGTGACTGAATCACATGATAAATGAACATTTAACTTTGCAATAAGCTGATAAATTTCCATAGTAGCTAAACAAAGATGAGTTCAACATGTTTAAATAAATACTGGGGGGAGGAGGTGGTGGTGCACCTGGTTAAGCACACATATTACTAAGCACAGGAACCCAGGTTTGAGAACTGCAGGAGGGATGCTTCATGAGTGGTAAAGCAGGTCTGCAGGTATCTATCTTCCATCCCCCCATCTCTATATCTCCCGCTTCTCTCAATTTCTCTCTGTCCTATCTAATAAAAATTAGAAGGGGGGACTAGCCACCTGTACTGGTGGATTCGTAGTGCAGGTACTGAGCCCCAGCAATAACCCAGGTGATAAATAAATAAATAAATAAATAAATAAATGAAAATATTGGGTCCCATAATTTGAACCTATTCTTCTTCTAGCGTTTGCCAACCTATGAAAATATGCTAAAGAATTATGTCAAGATAGAGGATGAGAATCAGTAAAAGAAAGATCAGCACTAAATTTTGTTCCACATAATAAAGTCAACATATAATCTCACTAATAATTTTTAGGTAGGAATATATTTTAGGAATCTCAAAATCCATGCCCTGAAGCCTTGCCATTATTGAACAGTAGCTCTGCCCTTACTTGTACTGTTACTTCTCCACCTGATTTCTACTATAAAAGTTCAAATCTTAAATGTCCTGAACAACATGTTTCAATAATACCTTTTCTTAAAGCAATACAGTTAACAATAATCAACTCCTTCTCTGAAGTCTAATAACTCTTATAATATACAACTCCATTATATACCCCAATGATTGTATTATACTTCTACACTCTGAAAGTCATAATCTTCCTATGTGAGACTGCTAGAAGTTGAATCATCTGTACGAGCTTCTAAGACAGTACAAAACTATTTTGTGGCCCAGTTGTCCATCATGTTCAAGGTCAAATGTACCATCACTATAAATTTCCAAAAAGACAAAGAAATGTGTGATTCCAGAGTTAATGCATATTCACCTGGCCACTCAGCGCTTATAAATCAAGCCGCAAGTGTCTTGGTGTTTCACTATGGACTTAGCTTAATCGAATCCAGTTGGAGAATCCTCCATTTCATCTCCAAATAATCACCTAAGAGAAATTAGGAGACCCTCCCACATATTGTTGGTTGGACTCCAACCAACCAAGAGACCCAGGAAAGCTCATTTGTTTTAAGAAAATAGATATTCCTTAAAAACAGCCAAAAACTTAAAAGGGTTAGTGAAAACTAAGAAATAATTCTATGGATTAAAAGTTACTCAATCATCTTAACAAGAGGGTATGAATACTAAAAAAGCAAAAGGTACTGTCTGTAGATTTTATCTGTCAGTACTTTTATTCTTCACTTGATCTAAAGAAACATACATATTAAGTACTTGGACATTAATTTCAACTGAGTTTGCTTCCTGGTCTCTCAGATGACAAGTCAGTGCCATTGAGACAATGGCAGCATTACTTGGAAATGTCACAGCCGAACTCTAATAGCTTTGCTAGAGTCTTTCTTTAAATCTGAGAAAATCACCTCTCATACCTTTATTTAAAATGGTGATCTGGAGTTAAGCTGTTGTACTTGACTGTGTCCCTTTAACCTATGGAACCTGCTGCCAAAAAAAATATTATTGAGGCCAACAGTTTAATAAGTTTTATAGAAGATTAAATATTTATATGAATAAAAATAGCACCTGCAGCGACACCAGGAAGTATAAAATGATGAGAGGTATGAAATCTTCATGCTTCGGGGCATAAATGGCTTAACAGGTGGATGAGGTAAATTTTCTTCACGGAACAACACTGCAGAACTAAATATGTCTTTCCCAAGAAATATCTCAATGCTGACCACTTTCAGGACCAAACACTTAAGCAGAAAGATCATCAAGCTGTTGGTAGGCACCCAGCTCAAGGTCACACAGGGCTTAGGAAATAAATATAATACCATACCAATCTAAAATACAAAAACAATGATGCAAGAGGGAGGCCAGCAGCTCCATTTGAACTGAGTCAGAGTAAGATGGAATAAAGTACAGACCATGAAAGAGCTCAAGAGGTGATGCAGTTCCTAATTTGATGGGAATTATTGAATCTTTGTAGTAAAGAAATGAAGCCTTCAAGTCTTAAAGACAGTTAAAAATGAGAAAGGATATAACCAATCAACTGTTTGGGCTAACTCTTATCTTTATTATGTTTCCAAAATAGAATGGAACATGATGATTATCAATAACACTTTGTCCTTCTGGCTTTGACAAAGCAAAGGTCAGTGTTTGACTAGTCAAAGAAAAACAGAAATAATGATGAAATAAAGAGAAACTAACAATATATATACACAGTCATACACACTCCTTATATATCCTTATTGTAGATTTCAAATTTTAAATGATTTCCTCTCCTTATAGTCCTCAGGTATAATAGTAAATATCAATCAAATATTTTATAAATAAAGTATTTAATAAATAAAGAGTGGAATTTACGGTTAGTATACTAATTTTATTAAAAACTCATTCTACTTTGCAAGTTTTGATAACCCAATGTACACAAACACTCTGCAGTTATTCATACAATCTGATACTCAGCGACATAATTAGTTGCTTTCTACAGGATTATTTAAGAAACAGCCATGGGCTCCAGGAAGATGTTCTTGTGCAAAAAAGTATGTGGAAGTGCATGATGGGTGGCCCTCAGAATGGCTAAATGAACAAAGGACTCCTGTGGATTTTAATAACACTGATCCACTTACGAATCATAAATCAAATGGGAACCCTCTTGCAGTTCAAAGATTTCCAAGATGTCTGGGGAGAATGCTCCAGCAAAGCAGCATGCTATCAGCCAGAATTAACCATGTATGTTCCCATTCTTTTGAAAATAGTATTTTACACTCTTAGGTAGGTGCTGGCATGGACTTGTACAAGTCTAACAGAGAGAAAGGTGGAAAGAAGGGGGGGCAGGGTTTGTGCCAGGGTCTTTTAGAATTCAGACTTTTTACAGTGATGACCAGAGTTTGAGAGGAGCAGAGAAATACATGTTGATAAAGATGAGCCATCACAGCCTAAGTCAGAGAGACAAATAAATGGTTGGTATCAACAGGAGCTGTTTCTTATTATTTTTAGAAAGCCTTTAATTTAATGCATATTTTCTTTGCTGAAAAGGAAACAGCGATATTAACAAATTGGTTTTATTTCTAACCTGGCAGGCTGCCTGCAGTGAAATGTAAATACATGTACGTGGGAGCCAGGATTAGCATTTACTGAAGAAAAAGAGTAGTCAATATTTTAATGAGGAAGTCTAAGAAAGCAATTGCATGAAACACACTCCGGTGTCACAGGGGAGCTTTTTAAGTTAAGCCAACTAGTTCCAAATTACTACTTTTCTCAGCTTTCCTTTAAGGGGAGTTTAGACTTGCTAAAAAAACTATATACAACTGTGGCATTTAGTCTTAAATATAATAAAATACCTGTAAATAAAATGTAATGTTCATCTTTATATATACCTACATTAACATATATTTATATAAATGTGTATCATATCATTATATCAACAAGAGAAGGGATATCTGACATGCCATCCTTCGGTTAAATGGCTCATTTAACAATGCTATCCTTTTTTTTTTTTCAAAGTCAGAAATACTAGATGAAGAAAATCAACGTGAAGAATAGTGGATAGGCTAGGGAGAGTGAGGATAGGTCAAGTGGGTAACAAGAGTAAATAAAAATGAAGATCATGGGTTGGCACTTGGATAGTGCCCTTGCTTTGTCAATCCCCATTGAGGAAAGCTTCAGTGCTGAAGTGTCTTTCTCTGTCTTATTTTTTTAATCTATCTGAACAAGGCAGCTTGGAGGGTGAAGCCCCAATGATGACATATATATATGGTAAAGTCATAGATACATGACAGGTCTGGGTAGCAGATAAAATCAATTGGGAAAAATCTATATAATTTATAATATGACACACTGGGCATCCTATTTCTTTTTATCTAAGAATATGGCCTTTTAAAGAATTTTGGAGATGACAAAATAGCTTAACTGGATGATGCACACAGGCCAGGTCTGAGTCATCTCTCTCTCTCTCTCTCTTTCTCTCAAAAAGTTAGCCTGGAAAAGTGAAGCCATGTTGATGACAAAAAAAGTTTCAAAAATACAAAAAAAGAATAACATTCCCGGAACAAAACTAGTATCATAAACCTAGGTGATAAATAGAAATAAAATCACAAACGTCTCAGAAATAATTATTTATCCTTAAATGAAATCTAATGATCATAAGTGTTGAAGACTTACATTTAAACATTTCTCAATATGAGGTTATCCAACAGAACTAATTACATTAAAAACACACATTAAAATAGTATTCACAAGAGTATCATGGATACTGTCAAGAGCACTTTACATATGAGAAATATTTTAGCATTTTATACTCTTTGGGCCAAATTTTACCTACCCTTCAAAACCTGCCACCAATATCAAGCAATAAACTTCAGAGTAGTAAAAACAAAGTGGTCAACAAAATCAAAAGCTATTACTAAAAAGAAAAATATCAGTAAAACATGAGAAAGAATAATACAAAAGAAAGTTACATATGATCAATACTAATATTCTGCAGAACCCTTTAAACTTGTACACATCTAACAAGAAGTAGAAATGAATAAAACACATTTATATGCAATACCATAAATGAATCTTATAAAAGAGATTATAAGAGTAAAAAAATCTGTCATGACAGGGGCCAGGTGGTGGCACACCTGGTTAAGCGCACATGCTACAGTGCATAAAGACCCAAGTTTGAGCCCCCAGTCCCCACCTGCAGGGGGAACACTTCATGAGTGGTGAAGCAGGGCTGCAGGTGTCTCTCTGTCTCTCTCCCCTCTGTCACCCACTTCCCTCTCCATTCTGGCTGTGTCTATCTATAAAAAAAAAATCTGTCAGGACATGTGCTGGGCATTACGCCTGCTACCCTGCATTGCTTCATACTATGGCCTATTTACATAATCGTTGTTTTGCCTGAAACATCCCCACCCATGCCTGCAGGGTACATTAATCCAGCCAGCTTTCTACCTTCCCAGAGTGTCTTATTTTTTCCACTCCCTTTCTTAACCAATCCCGTTCCCACTTGCCACTTCTGTTTTTACCCTATAAAGCTGCCAGTCCCTGTTCAGGGTGTCGTTTGCCGGTCTAGCTTTGAGGGCAGGAGACAGACGACCAGGGACTCATGGCTGAGCTGGGAAACAGTATCTCTTTATTCATGTGGAACGCAGTGCAATCTTAGCTATCTCTAATCACAATCTTGTCCTTATATATCCTGGGGCTGCCAGTGCAGATCAGATTATAGGCTCTCTCCAGAGCCTATTAAAGACGGAAGTCCTGGTGAAGTGCTTCTGATGATTCTGGTGACAGAGCAGCTATATATATATATACTCGCCAAGTAGGGTGGAAACAGGATGTGATGTAGAGAGGGTGGAGCAAAAAGATATTGGTGGAAATCAGGGTGTGACAAGGAGAGGGGGTGGAGCAAAAAGAGAGTATGAACCATTGGGATTAAACCAATGCCCTGGAGGCAGGGCGGTGCTTAGTTAACAGTGGTTTATGTAAACAGAATACAGTGTTAAGCGGGGGGGGGGGGGGGGGGGGGGGCTAAACTAATGAAACAGAAGGGGTCTTAGAAGCAGAATTTAGAAGCATACCAATATAAAGCCCGTTGCTGTTCATGGTTTTGATCTCTTTCTCTTCCGCATCCCAACCTGGAGAAGACCTGGAGAAGGGCTGGTGTGTATAGCAGGAGGCAGCCATTTTGCTAGGTCCACATAGCCTAAACAGCTATGTCACACCTGACTCTGGGGCCCCAGCATCAATAAAGAATTGTATTACCACACAGCCATGAGTTCCTCGTCTCTCTCTCCCATGACACAAACCCAACAGACATGATATGCCTAGACCTCAAATAGATCCCTCTCTTCACTGTCACTAGTCATCTCCATCAGGAACAACATATTGGACCCCTTTATGGGTACCCATAGGACCTTGCCCTTAGTGTGGATCAACAATGGTAGAGAATGTTCCATCCTCCAAAGGAGGTTGGATAACATATTCTATCTACCATATGAGGAAGATGGGTCCTGAAATTGGTGCAACTTGGAACGTTCATACTCATGACCACAGATTGCAAGTTTGGGCCTTCAGGGACACAGAGGTTACATAAGCTCCTAAGCTGAATATGGGCCCCAGGTCACATCAAATCAATGGGGGTTACAGTCAACAATATTTATACACTTTTCCCATCTATGGGAGCTACTATCATCCCTGAACCAGCTTTCTAGCCCTTTTTCCAGCCATGACACCATCTCCCCAGACAATAACTAGGATCCACCTGCATATCAGATATTAGGCTCAGGCAAAAACTGGCAAAGTTATGGGCCCTTTGGAATATATCTAAAACAGACCTACTAGCTATTCCAAAACAGAGACCCCAAATCTTCATCTGCAATATTCCAGCCTTTAGGTTCACAATTAGTCAACAATTTGGTCGGCTTTATATCTTAACTCTTTTTCTCAGCCACCAGATTCCAGATGCTACCATGATGCCAACAGGACTTCCCTGGGCAGACGACCCCACCAATGTGTCCTAGAGCCCCACTTCCCCAGAGCTCTGCTCCACTATGGAATGAGAGAGACAGGCTGGGAGTATGGATCAACCTACCAATGCCTATGATCAGAGGGGAAGCAATTACAAAAGTCAGACCATTTGTCTTCTGCACCCCATAATGACCCTCAGTCCATACTCCCAGAGGGTTAAAGAATGTGAAAGCTCAGGGGAGGGGATGGAATATGGAGTTCTGGTGGTGGGAATTGTGTGGAACTGTACCCCTCTTATCCTATGGTCTTGTCAGTGTTTCCATTTTATAAATAAAAATTTTTTAAAAAAATGTCACTAGGATCAGTGTCCCTTCAGTGTGATATGAATTTGGTTACACTCATTTTTTAAAATTTAATCAATATGTCCAAATATATATATATATATGTGTATATATATATATATATATATATATATATGTAAAAAAATGGGTTGTTTTCAAAGTCAATCTTTAAAATAATGATCTTTAGTGGGTAGGATGTAGGAAAAGGAGTAAGGGATACAGGTGCAGATATGCAGGTCCCATGTTCTTTTTCATGCTCCTTTCATTTTTAAAAAAGATATTTTATTTTTAAAACTTTAATTTGATAGGACAGAGAGAAATTGAGGAGGGGGACAGAGAAGGAGAGAGAGAAAGAGAGAGACCTATAACATTTCTTTACCAAGTGTGAGACTCTCCCCATGCAGGTAGGGACAGGGGGCTAGAACCTAAGTCCTTGTACATGGCAACATGTATACTTAACCAGGTGCGCCATCACCTGGCTGCTAATGTCTCTTTCTTAAGATGGGTCTTAATGCTAATTATTTCATTATTATGCTTTATAACTTACCTTATATTACATTTTATATTGCATAAGTGTAAGATATTGATGACAAAATAGTTACATACATAAAGTCATGAACGCAAACAGAAGATAAAAATTTTATTTCTTCTTCTGTCAAATGACTCTTCTGCCACTGTCACCAAGAAGTAAGACATTCCTTGGGGCTTCGTAAGAGTGTATTTGCAAACCTAGAAAAGATTGTTAGTAGTTGTATCTATACTAGGTCTGAGCTATTTGAGGAGAGGGATGGAATATTTTCCACAAAAATCTCTCTACTGCTCTATTTGCTATCCATTCACAGACACTAAATACAGAAAGGGTAGAAAGGGAGTGGTGCAGTATGACATTTTCCTTGAAAACATTCTGAAATTAGAAGTGCAAACAAGGGATAACTCAAGTGCATAGTAGTGATTTGAGTTTTTAATGCACTCCATGTGAATTAGATTTTGGAGTTTAGACCTCAGTAAATTATGGTCCCTTAAACTGGGAATTGAACAGAGTAATATTTCCTAATATTTCCTCTATATAAAGACCCAAGAAGGCTATCTAATTATCACACAAGACAGTCCTAACAGCAAAATACCTTTGTCTGTTGGTAAACAATAAAACAAAGCATCTCTAATATAACACTGGAGGAAATGACCACAAATTCAGTGGAAGATCATTGTCTCTCAAAATGTTATAATTGAAGAAAACACAATTCTTAACTAATTGAATTTTTTGTTTACTAATATTTTTTTTTTAGCATTGAAATGGTGCTTGACACAAAGTAGATATAAAATGTCTTAAAATAAATTAAAGTAGAGGCTGGGTGATGGCCTACCTTGTAAAACTGCACACATTACCAAGTGCAATGCCCCTACTACCTACCTGCAGAGAGGCTGGGGGGAGGGGGGGAGGCGGCAGGAGCAGAAAGCTTCAGGAGTGGTGAGCCTTACAGGAATCTCTCCTCTCAATTTCTCTCTGTCTTATCAAGTAGAAAGAAGGAAGGAAGGAAGGAAGGAAGGAAGGAAGGAAGGAAGGAAGGAAGGAAGGAAAAGAAAGGGCGGCCACCAGTAGTGGTATATTCATTATGAAAGTACTGAATCCTAGTGAAAACTCTGGTGGAAATAATAATATGAAAAACTAATAGCATAAAGAAAAAGAAAATGAATGACTGCCCTCACTTGCTGTAGGAACTCACAGGCCTATCTTTCCAATTTCAGGCACATCAGGACCAATCCCCTTTGACTATAGTCATGACATACAAACTGCTCAGTTTATCCCAGTCTCAAAAACTGGCTACAGAATCAAGAGGTAATAAATTATTTCAGTCCAGTAAATTTGGGGGGAATTTGTTACACAGCAAAAGCTAACTGACGGATCAGTCCCCGGTAACCAGCTCTATTAAGCCATAGCCTCATAAGAAAGCAGAAGAGGTGGAAAGGAAAAGTAAACTCAATAATGAAGTAAACCTGATCAGATAAAATTAAATATAACCTTCAGTTTTATGGGTTTCTAGAAAGTCTCTTTCCTAAACTGTAGAGGAAAAAATGAATATGAGGTCCTAGAAGAGGTGTATCACTCATCTATCCACTAAAAAATTACTTAGTGAGAACTTAGAATGTGTCAGGCTTCAGACCTATATATTCAAGCATACAGTCATACACAGAACAAGCATGAATCCTGCCTTCACAGAAAGTGCAATTTCCAAATAAAATAAAATAAAAGTAAAATAAATGAGAATAAAAGCACAAAAGAAAGTACTATTTCAACATATTGATCAACGGGGTTCCTAAAAAGACCAGAATAAATAGGACAAAATTATAATAGATTAAAGAACTCACCAGCTGAGAAAATACCAGTGAATACAGATGAAAAGGATGATTATTTTCAAGGCAAACCCAGAACTAGATGCATCCATCAAAATTGTTGAGTTACAAGAGTAGTCTTTAAGACACTGAGACATGGAACACAACACAGAAAGAAACACAATAATGCTGTCTTACTACAGATTTTTCTTTTGATGCAGAAATCACTACATCAAAATTATACACTTTTGAGGGTACATGGCAAACTTGAGAACTGTATATCTAAGCAAAGTACAGAAAAGTATCTTTACAAAAATATGAATTCAGAAAATATAGCAATGATGCATTTCCCTTGAAAAATTATCTAAAGTAATACTTAAGAGTAAAAGAGAGACTGAAAAAAAAAAAATCAAGGGGCAAAAAAGAAAGACGGTATAATGGTTATGCAAAGAGACTCTTATGCCTGGGACTCCAAAATTCCAAGTTCAATCTGAATCACCATAAGTGTGAGCTGAGCAGTGCTCTGGTAAAAGAAAGAAAGAAATGGAGAGAGAAAGAAAGAAAGGGAGAGAGAAAGAAAGAAGGAAAGAGAAAGAAAGAAAGAAAGAAAGAAAGAAAGAAAGAAAGAGAGGGAGGAAGGAAGGGAGAAAGAAAGAAAGAAAGAAAGAAAGAAAGAAAGAAAGAAAGAAAAGAAGAAAGGAAAAAGAAGGAGAAGAAAAGGAGAAATGGAAAAGAATAGGGGAGAAGAAATTAGATAGAAACTGGGGGGTTGGGGAGATAGCACAATGACTACATAAAAGGCTTTCATTCCTGAAACTCTCAGGTCCCAGTTTAAATCTCCAGAATCACCAAAAACTAGAGCTGAGCTGTGCTCTGGTTTCTCTCTGTCTTTCTCTCTGTATATCTCTCATTAAAAGAAATAAACATGGGAGTCCTGCGGTAGCGCAGCAGGTTAAGCGCACGTGATGCCAAGTGCCAGGACCTGCATAAGGATCCCGGTTCAAGCCCCCGGCTCCCCACCTGCAGGGGAGTCGCTTCACAGGCGGTGAAGCAGGTTTGTAGGTATTTCTTTCTCTCCCCCTCTCTGTCTTCCCCTCCTCTCTCCATTTCTCTCTGTCCTATCCAACAACAACAACATCAGTAACAACAACAATAATGAATACAACAATAAAACAAGGGCAACAAAAGGGAATAAATAAATAAATATTTAAAAAAACAAATAAACATAAAAAATAGGAACTGAAAATAAGGTATAATGATCTATCAGGGAATAGTGAACTAAGTTAATAATATAATAACTCCAGTAAATCTAAATACTAAGCAAAAATCATAAACACTATTCATAAAAGGAAGGCAATTATAATAATAAGGATTTTAAAAAATAATACTGTTTGGGGGTCAATAGATGTATCACCTGGTAGAACTCATACACAAGGACCTGGCTTCAAACCTGACCACCACATAAGGGTACCTGTAGTGGGGAAGCTTCACAAGCAGTGGAGTGATACTGCAGTATCTCTCCTTTACTCTTTCTTTTTCCCTATCTTTCTCTCTCTCTCTGACTCTTACACTACACTAAAAGAAAAAAAAAATGACTTCCAGGAAAGGTTTAGTTGTGTCAGCACCATACCCCAGAGATTACCCTACTAGCAATAACAACAGCACCCCTGCTATTCCTACAGTCTTAGTTTATAAAAAGGCATGAAGGGAATTTCGTTTATTTATTTATTTAAAGGGTTGTGAACAAGAAATATAAAGAATACCATTTCATATTATTAAACAATGAATAAAATAAAACACATCAGAGTTACCTGATATAGTTAAAACAGAAATAATTAAAGAATTGTTCTTAGAGCTTCCTTCTACGCTAAGGTCCCTACTTTCATTTGCTTTATTCCTGCTTTATGGTTCCTATTTGTTAAATATTTTGTTCTGCTTTCCATCTTACTATCTTTCAGCCACCAAGTTGAGGATGCTACTATGATTCCATTCTGACTTCCAGAGGCAGATGACCTCGCCAATGTTTCCTGACCTCTCCAGTGCCCTACCCAACTAGGGATAGATAGAAACAGGCTGGGGGTGTGGACTGACTTTCCAATATCCATGTCTATGTCCAGCAGAGAAGCAATTACAGAGGTCGGAACTCCCACCTTCTGCAACCCAAAAAAGAATTTTGGTCCAGGGTCTGGGCGGTGGCAGTCCTGGTTGAAAGTATATGTTACAATGTGCAAGGACCAGGGTTCAAGCCCCAAGTCTCTACCTGCAGGTGAAAAGCTTCTTGAGTGATGAAGCAGGGCTGCAAGTGTTTCTCTGTCTCTCTCCCTCTCTATCTTCCAATTCCTCTCAATTCCTGGCTGTCTCTGTCCTATAAATAAATAAAGTTAATAAAAAAAACTAAAAAATAATAATTTTGGTCTATACTCCCAGAGGGGTAAACAAAAGGGAAGTTTCCAATGGGGGGATGGGAGACAGAACTCTGGTGGTGGGAACTGTATGAAATTAAACTCCTATTTTTTTACAATCTTATGAATCAATATTTAATCACTAATAAACATTTTAAAAATAATTCATAGTTTTAAATACTCTTGTAATGAACCAAACACGCAATTAAAGGAGCTGGTTTTAGGGTCAGGCAATGGTGCACCTGGATGACAGCACACATTACCAAGCACAAAGACCCAAGTTCAAGTACCAGGTCCCCACCTGCAAGTGGGAAGCTTCTTGAATGGTGAAGCAGTGTTGCAGGTGTCTCTCTTTCTTTATCCCTCTCTACTCGCCCCACTCAATTTCTCTATATCCTAGCAAATAAAAATTAAAAATAGGGGCTGGGCGGTGGCACACCAGGTTAAGCACACATAGTACAAAGCTCAAGTACCTGCACAAGGATCCTGGTTCAATCCTAGCTCCCTACTTGTAGAAGGGTCGCTTCACAAGTGGTGAAGCAGGTCTACAGGTATCTATCTTTCTATCTCCCTTTCTATCTTACCCTCCCCTCTCAAGTTCTTTCTGTTCTATCCAAAAAATAAAAAAAAATACAAATAATGGCCACAGGAACAGTGGATTTGTAGTGCAGGCACCAAATAATAATCAGCAATAACCCTGGAGGCAAAAAAAGAAAAAAGTTAAGAATAAAAATATAGGTATAATGAGAAAATAAAATGGCTTCAAACACCAAAAAAAAAAAAAAAAAAAACACACACACACACACACATGAAAGTAGTATATAAATCCAATATTGGGTTCTCCAAAATTACATCTCTTACAAAACTAATCAAGAAAAGGAAATATTCCATAAGAAAATGAATGTAAAGTAACAGGCCCCTTGGAACATACCTATAGTAGATCTACTAGCCTTTTCCAACACGGAGGCCCCATCTGTTATATTCTTGCCGTTAGGTTCCTGATTATTTAACAATTTGGTCTTTATATCTTAATGCTATTTTTAGACACTAAGTTGCAGATGCTGCCATGATGCCAATCTGACTTCCTGGGACAGACGACCTCACCAATGTACCCTAGAACCCCACCTCTTGGAAGCCCTGTCCTAGAAACATAGAAAGATAGGGAAAGACAGAAACAGATGGGTAGTATGGACCAACCGGACAATGCCCATGTTCAGCAGAGAAGGAATTAACAGCAACCAAACCTTCCCATCTGCTACACCCCATAATGATCTTGGGTCCATGCTCCCAGAGAGATAAAGAATAGGAAAGTTTTCAAGAGAGAGGATGGGATATGGAACTCTGGCGGTGGGAACTGTGTGAAAATGTACCCCTCTTAACCTATGGTCTTGTCAATATTTTTTATTCTCCAAATAAATTTTAAAAAAAAGAAAAGAAATTGAAAGTGATTTATCAGTTAATAGAATTATTTTCAAAAAACTTAACAAAATATTTTATGCATTCATATAACAAGTATAACTTACAGAATTGAGAGATATAAATTACAAAGCCCAATTCAGTAAAATCTAAACATGTTGATAACCTTTAAAGGAAATTAAAAGTTTCAATGAATTTACTCTCACACATGAGCCAGAAGCAGACCTGAATTTTATCACATCCAGAGAACTGGATGAAGAGCTATGAGGTCATTCCTGGCTATCTGAATCTCTCCAGAACAAGTTGGTGGAGTGCAGATAGAGAAAAGAGTTGGAAAGATGGTGTTAATTCATACCAAGAGACTGCAATTAGTCCAATTTGAAAATTCACAAAAGTAGTACAAAAAGAGAATCACAGATAAAAAGGTTGCACCTTATAATCCCAAACTTTAAATAAAATTCTATGAAACTAACGATACACTTCAAGATGTATTCACATTATAAAATATACCAGGAAAGCAAGACATACAATATTCTTTAATGAAATGAAGATAGAGTATGATAGATTAACCAATTCCTAAACACAATCCCATTATCAGAACTTAACATAGACAAATAAAGTAAGCAAAAAAGAAGAAAAAAAAAAAACAAAGAAAGAAAAGAGGCAAGTTTGGAATTACCTAATACATACCCAAATTACTAAAACACAGCAACAATGTATTATCAATATACTGAATTATCTGTATTAGAAACAATCTAAGTTAGAATAACTGAAATCACTATTGCCCAGTAGGAATGAATAAAAACTTCATTGTGGGGATCAGGCAGTAGTGCATCGGGTTTAGCACAAGTGGCACAAAGCGGAAGGACTGGCATAAGGATCCTGGTTCAAGCCCCTGGCTCCCCACCTGCACGGGAGTCACTTCACAGGTGGTGAAGCGGGTCTGCAGGTGTCTATCTTTCTCTCCTCCTCTCTGTCTTCCCCTCCTCTCTCCATTTCTCTCTGTCCTATCCAACAACAACATCATCAAAAACAACAATAATAATCACCACAAGAACGACAAAAACAAGGGCAGCAAAAGGGGAAAAAATAGCCTCCAGTATCAGTGGATTTGTGGTACAGGCACTGGGCCCCAGCAATAATCCTGGAGGCAAAAACCCAAAAAACAAACAAACAAAAGACCTTCTTTTGTACTATATTCATGCGGTTGAATAGGTACTGTGGTAAAAGTTACATTGTGAAAGGCACACAAGGGCAAGAGAGATAGCTCACTAGTTAGGACACATTTCTTACCATACATGTGATTCAGGTTCCAGTCTTAGTATACCACATGCAAGGTGCTATGGCACCACAGAAAGCTTCAGTACTGAGATCTATCTCTCTCCCTCTGCCTCTCCCTCCCCCTCTCCCTCGTTCTCTCCGTCTCCGTCTCCCTCTGCCTCTCCCTCATTCTCTCCCTCATTCTCTCCCTCATTCTCTCCCTCTCCCTCCCCCTCTCCCTCGTTCTCTCCTTCTCCGTCTCCCTCTCCCTCTCCCTCATTCTCTCCCTCATTCTCTCCTCTCCCTCACCCTCTGCCTCTCTCTCCCACTCTCACCCTCTCTCCCCCACAGGTCTTCTGTGCCCCTCTTTCTCTCTGTCTCCCTATATGAATGAAAAAAGCATCCTAGAGTAGCGAAATGATGCTTACACAATGGTTTTCGAGAGGAGAAGAGCATAAAGATGTTCAAGACTCAATAACAGCTCAGGATATAAATTTACAAGTAAGACAGTAATTTTAAAGATACCATCTAATCATATGAAATAAAAAGAAAGGCTCTTTTTTCCAAAATGAGATTAAGTGATTTCTATTTTTTTTTCTAGTTAGGTTCTTTGTGATTTCCCCAAAACTCAAAACATATATATTCTACTGCTTTTATAAAAATATTAATTTTTAAAGGTCAAGTCCTCTAAGATCCAGAATTCTATTAAAGTATACTCATATATAATTGAAATTCTATATATAAAGGAAATCGGTGCTCTCTGCCAATGACAAGCATCTGAATATGACTCACCCAAAAAAATTACTATTTGTCTGAAGGAAATATTAAAACAAATAGCCCAGCACTGTAGTGATTGCATAGAACTGTATATATTCACTCTGTGCACTGGACAGGAATTTTTCATTTCATACATCATTTACAAGTTGCTGCAATGATTCTGCAAAATCAGTCCATACCATCAGCACACACACAAAGAGGAACGTCCAGTGTTCTCAGTGTTGGAAACCTCAAGTGTTCTGGGATCCGATGTGCACAAATGTCAGCACTCCGCCTAAGCCAGTGTTGCTCTCATAACCAGGAGGAGGGCACCAAGTGGCCAGTTATTACTCACAAGGGCCAAACACTCAGACTGAAGCTCATCACCTTTTAAAATCGATAACTGAAGTTTGGTTTGTGCCCATAGATAAACTTGATTTCTAAAGACTCTTTGAAATAAACAAACACATTACAGTGAGCATTATAAGCGAATACCTCCAAAGAGGCTTATTTTTTTTCATGGAAATCAATTCTGAGTTCTAAAATAGTTTATCAATGCATTTGATACAAGCCTCTGGTCGACTTGGAACTTCCTTAAATGAACGCATGATTAATTTACTTAAATCTCCACTCTCTCTTAGTGGTATCACTAATTTCAAATAATAGTATAAATAAAGTATACTTCTAAATCAATATAAAATATTGTCTTGTATACTTTAGAAAAATCTTGCTAAACATATTCCAGCATCAGAATCATTCTGAGATAACAAAGAGGCTTAGGAATAGCAAATGTCAACTTGGTTCCACTGCTAATTTATTTTGAAGCTTTAATTCTTCTCTTCCTTTTATTTTTTTTCCCCTAGGAAAACTCAAAACCACAATCTTCTGGTGGTACATTTGTCAAATCCTCAGGCCTAGCTACTGACATGGAAAAAAGAATCCTAAGTAACATCCAAAGAACTTCAAACAACATCCTACTTAACTACTCTATAACTTTTCCTATCACTACACTTCAGTTCTGGAACAGTGAGGAGATATATTTATGCTCAGTCTCAACAGCAGTGTAGATGTAAGCCAGTCACATGGTATTCATGACAACAGTCACAACTAACCACAGAAATTACCAAATCTCATGGCTTAAAATGGGAATACCTTCCTTAGAAACTGCTGATTGTTCCTGTCTACATTCCAATAGAACATATTGCCATGGCATTTGCCTTTTCAAGATCAAAATTTAAGGAGTTAGTGAGTACATCAGAGGACATCAAAGTTCTACTGCTGAAAGTCAAATTCATACTGGAATATCAGAAAAAGAAAATAAATGTACATGTTTGGGAAGAAAAATCATTAAGATGTCCCTTGATTTTTTTAATGTCATGTATACTCCAAATCATTGTGTCTATGAAATTCAACAGCTGAATATCCTCCTTGCTAAAATTGACGTTTAAATACTTTGAACAAAAGAATACACAGGAGATTCCAAGAGGAACTTCAGCTCATCCTAATAGGAATGTTTCTACATACCAAGGCAAGAATTCTTCTTTGACTTCTTCTTTTGGTTTCAAACTTCAAAAGAGCCAGAAGCCTATAAATTGAAAAAAGAGGCTGTTATTTAAGAAAATATCAAGAAAATAGAGGAAGAGAAAGAGAGAACAAGGAGAATTAGGTGGTCATGTGTGCGCTCAGCTAAAAATAAGGCATTCAGAGTGGGAAGTAGATAAAAATCTGTATGCCATGGAGTTCTTAGCTAGCCAGGATGAAAACTGTTTCACAGTTTCTCAAAATGAAAATATTCTTTCCAGATGAAAAGAAAATCTGCAGTGTATTTTTCATTGTCCTTCACTCCTCTGAAAAAAGGTAGGTGATAGCAATAGAAATTTATTTCACATTAAATAACATATTACTAATGATGAATACATTTTAAGATATTACTAGCTAAGCATTATTTAGGAAATGATTAAAAGAATCTTGAAATTTTCTCACAGGTCTCCATCGGGAAAAAGTGAAGTATAAATAATAGCAAATTTCTGTTCCAAAAATAGAGTTTTAAGTTAAGGGAGAAACTGAATGGCACAACTTTGGATACTTTTGCTTAGCCATCACAGAAAACTTTAATATAAAAAAATGTTTGATCTAAAACTACATATTCTTTTACAAGAGAGAGAAAGAGAGAAAGAGTGAGAAGGAAAGGAAGGGTAGGCTGGGGAGACAGCATTATGCTTATGCAAAAGAATTCATGCCTGAGGCTCTAAGGTCCCATGTTCAATCCCCAGCACCATCATAAACCATTGCTGAACAGAACTCTGGTCTCTCTCCCCTTTTCTCTCTCTCTCTCTCTCTCTCTCTCATTTCTCTGTATCTCTCACTCAACAAAGTAAATTTTTAAAAAGAAGAAAGGAAGAAAGGGGTAAAGGAGACAGAAGGAGGGAGAGAGAGAAGGAGAAAAAAGAATCTGAATTTAAATGCCCCTCTACCTCATTTGTGTTTCTGTGTGGGGTTGAATGCCTTGGATAATGTGCAGATACTAGCATGGCTCATATACTGTCATCAGTATAATGATTTCATCCTGAATTTCCTAGGCAGACGACCTCACCAATGTGCCCTGGAAACTCACCTCACCTGAGCCCTACCACACTAGAGAAAGATAAAGGTCTAGGGGTAAAACAACAAGGGCAACTAAAGGGGAAATAAATATATATTTTTTAAAAAGTCTAGGGGTATGGATTG
This sequence comes from Erinaceus europaeus, assembly GCF_950295315.1. Lineage (NCBI taxonomy): Eukaryota > Metazoa > Chordata > Mammalia > Eulipotyphla > Erinaceidae > Erinaceus > Erinaceus europaeus. Next base: position 136,691,386 of record NC_080163.1, read on the forward strand.
ACCTGCCAACATCCATGTCCAACATAGAAGCAATTACAGAAGGCAGAACTCCCACATTCTGTGCCCCATAAAAATTTTGGTCCAAACTCCCAGACTAGGAGAAGTGTTAGGGGAAGGTAACCAGAGGGTTCTGAATTCCATCAGGACCTGGAGAGAGAAGAGGGGGAAAAAAGAAGGACATTTGGAAGTCGTAGTAAGTAGAGGTGTGAGTTAAAAAGGAAAAGAAAGCAGGACCGTAGAAAAATGGGCAAATATATATCTATATAGATAATGATAGAAATGGTAGTCAACCTATAACAGTGATCTTGGGAAAACTACTACAGTTTCCAATGAAAGGAACAAGGACACAGAACTCTGATGGTGAGAATGGTGTGGAGTTATACCCCTGCTATCTCATAAGTTTGTATATCAATATTAAATCACTAATAAAAATTGGAGTGTGTTAAGAGGGTGTTGTAAAGTATTGGTAAAAAAAAGATATGCAAAGAATGAGTGCCAAGGTAGAAATAAAATATCAAGATGAACTGTTAATAGACAAAACAGAGAGTTTTAGTTATTTAGCTATTAGACCAGAATTAGACTGTCTCACAGTGTTTTTCAGACAGAAGAAAGTAACCAAAAGTATGTTTATATTTAAGCAGAGAAATAAAGGTGTAAGTTGTCAAAGATGAGAGAAATGACTCCATATCATCACGTCTTACCATTATTTCCAGACCAATATGAAAATGTAAGTAAGAAGAGCATGAAGAAAGATAGCTCAGTTGAGGGTAAGTACTGTTTTAGAAAACAATTATTATTGATCTGGTTACTGCTTATCTACAAACAAGAGTTAAGAATTATTGTTTAAAACCAAGGTGGAAGTGTCTCCCCAGATAAATGTAACTGAATTAGAGTAGACTTTCAAAGTAAAACAAGAACTTAGAGGGGTTGTTTTATTTAAATTAGAACTACTAGAAACATGGGGGACACTAGTGGTGCATGTGTTTTGTGTGTGTGTTCAAGATATAATTGCAGATAAACAAAATCAGATTAAGTGTTTTATTTGCTTAATTGACTTATAATACATTTGCCCTGTCCTAAATTCTTTGAGTCTTTTTACAGCCCTGAAGTCCAAAGCCAAAAATGACAATTGAGATAAGTATGCAACATGTTTCAAGAATTTAAAATAACTCAAAATCTTCCTTGGCAGAGGGAAGAAGGAAGGAAGAAAGGAAGGAAGGAAGGAAGGAAGGAAGGAAGGAAGGAAGGAAGGAAGGAAGGAGGAACAAGGGAGGGAAGGAAAGATAGGAAAGAGGGAGGAAAGAAAGGGGGAGAGAGGGAGGAAGGGAAAGAAAAAAGGAGAGAGAGAAGAGCAGGGAGGAAGAGAAGAAGGGAGGGAGGAAGGGAGGAAGGAAGGAAGGGAGGGGGAGGGAGAGAGTGAAAAGGGTGGGGGAGGGAAGGAGGGCTACACTAGGAAGGAAAGTTCCTGGAAAAGATGACATTGCAAATGTTTTCTTCACTGTGATCACATGGTCTGTGCAACAGATTATTCAACACTGTCCTCTCAGGAAAACAGCAGTCCTGTGCTAATAAAACTTTTTACAAGGGAGGCGGTGTCACAGTGGGTTAAGTGCATGTGGCGCAAATCACAAGGACCTGCAAAAGGATCCCAGTTCAAGCCCCGGCTCCCCACCTGCAGGGGAATTGCTTCACAAGCGGTGAAGCAGGTCTGCAGGTGTCTGTCTTTCTCTCCCCCTCTCTGTCTTCCCCTCCTCTCTCCATTTCTCCCTGTCCTATCCAACAACAACGACATTAATAACCACAACAAGGGCAACAAAAAGGAAAATAAATTAATTAATTAAAAAAAAACTTTTTACAAAAATAAAAAGTGAGGGCTGAGGAGATAGTGTAATGGTTATGCAAAATACTTTCATGCTTGAGGCTCTGAGGTTCCTAGTTCAATTCCCAGCACCACTGTAAGCTAGAGTTGAGTAGTGCTCTAGTAACTCTCCCCTGCCCCGTGTGTGTGTGTGTGTGTGTGTGTGTGTGTGTGTGTGTGTGTGTGTTCTATCATCCTATGGATCTCTCTTTCATAAACTCATTAGTTAATTAAAATAAATAAATTAACACTTTAAAAAACAGAAAGGGTAATGCAATGTAGAAGTTGACTGAGTTTGGGTGTTGCACCAAAGTAAAAAAAAAAAAAAAAAAAACTCTGGGTGGAGAGTGAGCGCAGATTTTTAGCTTTACTCTAATGGAGTGGGGGTAGGGACACAGTACTTTGATGGCTGGAATGGTCTTAACATATACTCCTATTAACTACAGAATGATAATAATAGTAAACATAAAATGAACCTAGTACTCCGGGAGGTGGCGCAGTGGCTAAGACATAGACTCTCAAGCATGAGGTCCTGAGTTCAATCCCTGGCAGCACATGTACCAGAGTGATGGCTGGTTATTTCTCTCCTCCTATCTTTCTCATGAATAAATAAATAAATTCTTAAAAAAAAATGAACCTGATTCCACCCATAGCCTATAACTTGCTGATTACTATATTAACGGTTAATAGTAGTGATTACTTCTGTCACATTTTGATATAGTTCTTTTGTGTTCACATATAAAGACATGAATTTTGGAAGACAATGAGGATGCAGGAACCAAAAGAAATTAAAGACAGAGAAGCACAACAAAAGTCTCTATGTTATTAAATGCCTCTAGGTATCCTAAAAACCAAATAAAAATAATCTTGTGGATACTGAGTAATGGGATACAGGGCAAGAATTCTCCAAAGTCTGTGCTCCTTAGAATTTATGTGTGTGCTAGGTTTCATGGAAGGGAGTATAAGGCAGCAGATGACCCTTAAATTAAGAAATTATTTCATATTATCAGGGCCAGTCTCATGTAATAATGTTTCTTTAAATGTACAAAGGGAAAATGGGAGAATCAGAGAACTGAAATTTCAACACTGATGTTGACTTTGAAGAAGGAGGAGGGAACTATAAGCCAAAGAAAGAAGGCAGCCTCTAGAACTGAGAACAACAAGGAAATGAAATTTCACTCAGAGTTTCTAAAAGGAACACAGCTCTGCCAACATTCTCAGAATTATGACCTCCAGAACTATAAAACAGCAATTGCATATTGCTTTAATTCGCTAATTTATGGTAGTTTGTCATATCAGCCATATTAACATAATGTATGAATCCATGGTACAAAGTAGAATATATATATATGGAGAGAGAGAGAGAGAGAGAGAAGTCGGTGAGTGGAAGAGACCATAGCCCTGAAGCCTCCTGCAATGTGATGGGGGCCAGGCTCTAGTTTGGGTCACACACACAGCTGAGCAGAACACTATCCAGTATAAGATTTTTGTGGGTCTTTATAATGAGTGTATGATATAGTAATCTGGTTATGGAATAAATGAGATTCCCACAATGAATATCATGACAAGTCTCTTTTCCTCCTGTCTTGCTTTCCTAAAATAGCATTTAAATAGGCTGATGGCACAAAAGCAAATCATAGCATAGAAAATATCATCCTACAAGAAGCCAGCACCAAGAGATCCAGGAATGTTCTTCTCTAAGTCTGCCTTAACATGAGGATAAAACTTTGAATATTTAGAGCTAGAATATTTGAAGTATGAAATGTTATCACATGTCAGGACAAAAGGAAATCTGTGTTCACATATAGGAAAAGATAGCTTAAACAAGATTAAACGTGTCTTCATGTCAAACTTTCCTAAACCTTTAATATGCTTATGTGAAGCTCCAAGAAGATAATAATATATTCAAATCCTTATACTCTTCTATTTATGAATTCTTTTTTTCTACCTGGAGTGTTGTGAGCTTATTATCCTGCATAATCATTTTGGAAAAGTTTGACCCATAGCAATGGGTAAACCTCACATCCTTTAATTTTTTTTAATTATCTTTATTTATTGGCTAGAGATAGCCAGAAATCAAGAAGTTAGGGGGAGATAGAGAGTCAAATACAGGGACACCTTCAGCATTGCTTCACCACTCGCAAAGCCTGGGCTTTGCTTTATCTTCTGTTCAACACCTTTGCCAGGACAACGTTCTCTGTATAGTGCTCAGGAGTGGAGAGTCTAGCTGTTATCATATCCATTTAGAGAAATAAAAGGGGGGAGGGATATTAAAATAGACATGGTATTTCTTTTTAATTTTTTTCTTTGTTTATTGTTTTTAATTTTAATGGGTATCCAAATGTCTGAGCTTTTTATTACAATATAAACCTGTACTATCTTGTTAGATATTGAGAAATGAAAACTCAACTACATAATGGTCCCATGGTTTCCTATTAAATTGTTACAAAAAGGAATGTAGCATTATCAGCACCCGCTAGCAATTTAATAGCTATTAATATTCAACATTATCAGTGTGTTGATTATAAATGTCAAAATATGACTATTATTTTTTTTTGCCTCTAAGGTTATTGCTGGAGCTTGGTGCCTGCACCACGAATCCACTGCTCCTGGAGACCATTTTTTCCCCTTTTGTTGCCCTTACTGTTTTATCATTGTTGTGGTTATTATTATTGTTGTTGCTGATGTTGTTGGATAGGACAGAGAGAAATAGAGGAGGAGAAGACAGAGAGGGAGAACACCTGCAGATCTGCTTCACTGCCTGTGAATCGACTCCCCTGCAGGTGGGGGACGGGAGGGGGGGGTCAAACTGGGATCCTTATATCCGTCCTTGTGCTTCATGCCACGTGCGCTTAACCCTCTGTACTACTGCCCAGCTCCCAATGACTAGTTTTATACCTGAGACAGTGAGGTTTTCTTTTTTTTTTTGCTTTTTTAAAAATTTTATTTATTTATTCCCTTTTGTTGCCCTTGTTGTTTTTATTGTTGTAGTTATTATTGTTGTCGTAGTTGTTGGATAGGACAGAGAGAAATGGAGAGAGGTGGGGAAGACAGAGAGGGGGAGAGAAAGATAGACACCTGCAGACCTACTTCACTTGTGAAGCGACTCCCCTGCCGGTGGAGAGTCAGGGCTCGAACCGGGATCCTCATGCCGGTCTTTGTGCTTTGCGCCACCTGCGCTTAACCTGCTGTGCTACAGCCCGACTCCCGGTTTTCTTTTTTTTTTTTTATTTAAAGCCCAAAATTAATAAGAGAACATGTACTTTGCTGAGGACATAAACCTATAGCAAAGTTTAGTGAGTTCAGTGCACATCAACCTATTTAAAATTATCTGAAAAATATTTGCCAAATAATTGTTGCTGGTTGCTACAAAACATAAAAATTAAGCCTAAATGATTTTAGGAGATGCTTGGTGATGCTATATATTTTCCTCTTAAAAATATCAAAAGAATTAGTTACCTGAAAACTTTTAAGGTTCTATGCAACTACCGTGCATACTATTCAGATTTTGTAAAATATGCTTTGAGAACCAGATTTTAAGAGAGCACAAATTTCTAAATTTGCTCAAAACATTCCTGGATAGGAGTCTCATAGTCTCCTCAAGTTGATATCCTAAGGTTACTAATTCTGCAGCACAACTGAATTACCAGGTCAAGAAAATGGAGATGAGAGAGAGGATCAAGCATATTTTCTGATCTAGCAAGTAAGAAACCAAGTGAGGCATGATGTGAATGCTGTGTTGACTATGATAGAGATTAAGGAAATGTTACCATCTTCTCCCTCAAGACTCCTGCCACTTGCTCACTTCTAACAGCTGCCTCACCAGATGTGGAGCTAAGGGGATGGGAAATCTGACAGACACCAGTTAGGCCCAGCATGGCAGCTCCCTGAGAAAGCTGTGTTGGGAGTTCTATGTTATAAGTCAGATGGAATAAATGAAATTTCTGAGAGTTTCCTGGGGTTTTTAATTTTCTTAAGAAACCATGGAAAACAGGACTATGAAGTTTCATTAGGAAAGCTTACCCAGTTCTAGAGACATATGGTATTTAAGAAGCATAAACAAGGCTACTAGTAGCAACCTAGAAATGCATACTTTTTGAGCTGCTTACCTCTTAGCGTCCTACACAGGGCATGTGCATTAAGGTTTTAACGTTCACCAACTAACACACTAAGGACTCCTAGTAAACTGCTTGAAGCAGTTATGTAAGAGTCGCATTCACATCAATTCTGTGCCAGGTATAATTTAAGAGAGCTGAAAACCTTTCAAAATATTTTTAAGAACTTGCTTCACACCTTGCAAATATGAACTTCCAAATCTTCCACATGGTGAAAACTATTTGCAGTGAAATCACCAGGATTCTTCCCCTCCTTTTAGGGCACACATCCTTTTCCCAAGGTGACTCTGCAACTCCCCCATCAAGAAGGGGTACTTATTTCCCCATTCCTTGAATTCCTTGACATTGTGACTGCCTTAAAAGAGGGGACATTTGTAAATGTCATATAAACATAATCTTGAAAAGCACTTGAGACTGTTGTTCCTCTTTGACATTCAGTTTGTAAATAACTCCCTGTAATCCAGCCAACAGTCAGCATCTGCAACAAGCATGTGTGAGGCCATTTTAGACCAGCCAGTGCCAGGTGACACTAGCAGCACAACTCAGCAGACCCAGCCCAAACTGCTGACTTAACAATTTGTGAACAAATTGAATGCTGTTGTTTTAAAACTCTAAAGTGATTTATTTTTCAACACATTAAACCCACCCACCCTATAAGATTTAACACTGTAAAAAGAAAAGCAATGAAAAAAAAGTTGTTTATAAACATTTAAAGGTTTCTTACTTATTAATTAACACAGATCACATGGGGGTCTCTGTGTTATCTAATATAAATTGGAGAGTGCTTGCTGCTGCTACTGTTCTGATTGTGTAGCTTAGTCAATCAAAACAAATGTTTACTAAAAACCATCAGTGGGTTTACTAAAAAACCATTTACTAGGAACTAATCTAGAGTCAGTCTCTCTCTTATTTTCTTTCTTTTTTTTAAAAAAAGAAATTATTTATTTTTTTCCCTTTTTTGTTCTTGTTGTTTTATTGTTGTAGTCATTATTGTTGTTCTTGATGTCATCCTTGTTGGATAGGACAGAGAGAAATGGAGAGAGGAGGGGAATACAGAGAGGGGGAGAGAAAGATAGACACCTGCAGACCTGCTTCACCACATGTGAAGCGACTCCCTTCCAGGTGGGGAGCCGGGGGTTTGAGCCAGGATCCTTCTGCCTGTCCCTGCACTTTGCACCACGTGTGCTTAACCTGCTGCGCTACCACCGGACTCCCTCTTATTTTCTTTCTCTCTCTCTCTCTTTTTTTTTGTGTGTGTGTGTGGAACTGAGACTTGCACACATTTGATTTCACTCTCTTCTAGATAGAGAGACAGAGTGAGAGAAGAAGACACACTGCAACACCAGAGATTCCTCCAGTACCATGTGGTGCTGGGGCTCAGATCTACATTTTCTAAATCTATAAGTTTTAAGAGGCCTTGAGGTGTGCTTTCACATTAACTATAAAGGTCCAAGAACTGCTTTTAAGAAGTATTATTGTACTTTTAACAAAAATTAGTATTATCTACAATCTTGGACAGTGGGATTCTGAATAAGACAGGTGTGGGTTCAAATGCTGACTCTACCATTTAATAGTTGCAAAACTAAAGATCAAAATATTTACAATGTAGAATATATTTCATATGTCAGAATAGATAACACTTATTAAGACAAATAGTATATATAATAGTCAATGTTATGTTATTCATACAGTAATTCATGGGATAAGTCTCTTAATATTCATTTTTTTAATATTTATTTATTCCCTTTTGTTGCTCTTGTTGTTTTATTGTTGTAGTTATTATCAATGTCGTTGTTGGATAGAACAGAGAGAAATGGAGAGAGAAGGGGAAGACAGAGAGGGGGAGAGAGAGATAGATACCTGCAGACCAACTTCACCTCCTGTGAAGCGACAACCCTGCAGGTGGGGAGATGGGGGCTTGAACTGGTATCCTTATGCTGGCCCTTGCACTTTGCGCCACCTGGGCTTAATCTGCTGCACTACTGCCCAACTCCCTCGTAATATTCATTTTTATACTGAAACAGAGGAACTAAGTTCCCAAGACGCTCCTTTTGAACTCAGGCAGTTGTCCAGATACTACAGAATGTTTCTTCATTATCATTTTAACATACTGACCTTGTAAATTATATGACTGAGTCATGAGCAATGTGGCTCCTGTCCTAAAAGAGTGTAGTGGGTTAAGGAGATTATGACCAAATAACTTGATCTCACCTTGCACACACTTGAACTTATCTTTGTATTTTAAAAAACTGCTTACTTACTTATGGGGGAGAGGAAGTAAAAGAACCAGAGCACCACTCAGACACATGCCATACAAGTGATCAAATTTGTGACTTCACACTTGACAATTCAGTACTTCATCCACTGTGTGATTTTCCTACACTCTGCACCGTTTTTGGACTGTGATTTTCTATTGATCCATGACACTACTTCGCCAGAAACTTTTCTCTAGGATTCTGATGGCTTTACAGTATTTTTACAAAGTATTGCTCTACTCTTCCTTCAGAAAAATTAAACATGGAAACACCACCACCACCTAAGAGATAGCACAATAGTTTAAGCAGCAGGCTTTCATGCTGGAGTCTTAGTGGTTCTAGATTCAATCCTCAACACATAAATCCAAGTTGAGTAAGGAGTGCCTTGGTAAAAAAAAAATAAAGTCAGTGGTGGCAAATAGCTCACATGTCTAGTGTACTACTTTGCCATGCACGTGACTCAATTTTGAGAACCTAGGCCTCACTGAATTAAAGAAAACTTTGGTGCTGTGGTGGGTCTCTCTCTCTCTCTCTTCTCTCTTCCTCTCCCTCTCCATTCTTCATTCTCCCTCTCCCTCTACCTTAAATGATATAATAAACAAACAAATAAATAAAATGAGACTTAACTATCTCTTTTTGTATATGACTTGGACTTACTGACTTATTTCTGATGAAAAGAATGAGCAGGGAATGAAAGTGTATAAGGAAGAAGATGTGAGGAAGACTAGACAGAAAATTTCTCTAAAACTTAAAAGTTTCATTTTCAAAAGAAATTACAAGAGATTAGTATAAATGCAAAGCTACAGAGGAAACTCTATGGATTAGCCTAGGAGTTGCATTGTATCCTTTTACATGATGAATACAGCCAGATGTATACATTTATTCCAACTAAATTGGGCTTCTATTCCATGATAATTCTAAAATGTAGAGAGGAGAAGCAAAAAAAAAAAAACAGAGGTAATATGTAAAAGAAGCAACTAGTTTCAAAGGATAAGAAGACAGCAACATATTAAGAAAGTTCATATATATATATATATATATATATCATATATACACACAATAGAGAGAGGTAGAACATCACAGTTTTATTTAATTTTAAAATTAATGTATCACATATTAAAATGGGTAATAGCTGAGTCATAAGAAAATCTGAAACACAGAAATGCCTTAGCCAACCTCTCTATATTTTTAACTGTAAGAATTACTCTTCCCTGGGAATAAGAAATTGCCACCATTTTTCAATTAAGTTACAGTACCATGTCGTTGTCTATGTGTAAATACTCTGGAATCTTTATGTTAGAGTTCTCAGTGAAACACTTTATCCATCTGATTTTCAGGGGAGTGCGAATTAGACTAGGTATTTTTGTAGGTGAGAATTTCAATAAAAAAAATACCATTTCATTTCCAGAGCATCAGCACTTAATTGTCTAATTATTCCTGGCATGAAAGAAATGAAGTGAACATATGATCTAGGCAGAAAGGCAAACCAACTGAGCTCCAAGTGAAAAAAAAAATGCTTTGAATTGTATAAATAGTTTTGAACCATGCCATTTTATTTTGGCTGGCAAACAATAAGATTCTTAACATGTGAAATTATACCCATTGAAGAAACTAAAGAGGATTGCAGATGAATGCCAAGTTGTTCAGGAAGAATCATAAAAAAAAAAAAAAAAAAAAAATTGGCAAGAGCTACAGTTCTCTTGAGGACTCCACAGGTTTCAGAAAGTAAAGTTAGCAGTAACCACTCAGCAATCAAGAAAAATAAGAAGGAATTCTGTGAGGACAGAGAGCCCTTGAGCTCTATCAGCTTATAATAAATAGCATTTCAAAAGTAGCACTTTTGAGATAATATATAAATATTTTAAGTAGTAAATCATAGGTGTGGGCTATTTTTTCCTGTACCATGTCCAGAAAATCTGCGCATACACATCAAATTCAGCATCTAGGGAATCTGTTTTATTGTGATGGTTGCATTTTTAAACAATATGCTTGACCTATTTGGGGGTTAATATAACTAAATGGATCCTATTTGCTGTTTATTATTTATGGACAACTCACTTTGAATTAGAGCTTTCCAAGACTGTTGCATTTGAGCTGTATCACGAAGTGTTCCTGGACAACTCCCAACTCCACACTAGGCAAAAAAAATGACAAGTGAGAATACAGACCAACCTACATGTGGCATTATGAAGGGTGAGATAAAAGTCAAACTCTTCTTCATAAAGACCTCACTGTTCTCTATCTATTAAGCACAAACTCAGGTGCTTTGAGTCACATAAAGGAAAGATCCACAAGTCAGTGCAAAATGTTCTCACAAATATTTATCAGATTTTCTTAGAAAATCTTTCTTGAATATACAGCTACTATAGGAAACAAATTGTCTACTTAAACAAACAGAAAGGTTACAGTTCTAGATTGGCAGATTCAAATAACTATGAATATTGGTTTAAGGCATATGCTTGCAAGTTCTCTTGCTTGAAGGATTGAGTGGGGATGGCCCCTTCCCAAAATTTTGTGTTGGAAACACGAATTTTGTTCAAACAGAATTACCTCAATTACAATTTTATCTATCCATTTTCAGTATGCTAATGAATACTGGAAGTTTCCCAAAACACAAAGTTGACAGTGACAAATATGTAGTGACAGGTCATATGATTGTTGAACCATTTACTGACCAATGGGGGAAACACACACACAGACAGACATGGCTACAAAATCCAAGTACTTGTCTCAGCTGAGGTAGTTGAGATCCTGGTATGACCACTAAAGAGGGCCACATATTTGTGTATCCACTAAAAGAGGATACACAATTTTTTAAAAGATTTTTTAAGATATTTATTTTCCATTTTGTTGCCCTTGTTGTTTAACATTGTTGTGGTTCTTGATGCCGTTGTTGTTGGATAGGACAGAGAGAAATGGAGAGAGGAGGGGAAGACAGAGAAGGGGAGAGAAAGATAGACACCTGTAGGCCTGCTTCACTGCTTGTGAAGCGACTCCCCTGTAGGTGCGGAGCTGGGGGTGAGGATACACAATTTTAACCTCATTACTACAGAGATGTTTACATCAATGATTACAGAAGAGCCATACATTTCAGATTCAACTACATTTCTCTACCCAGCCTCCCTCTCCCACCCATACATTAATCCTAGCTAATAAACAGTTTCTTTGAAATCTTTCAGTCAAATGTATCAATAGTAGTTTTTCCCCAGTTTGAAAATGAGTTCAATGTACATAACAAGCTACATAAAAATGAAATAAATTATAACAACTATCCACTATGAATCATTCCCCATTTGATTAGAAAACAAGTCTAGAGAAAGAAAACTACATGTCTGAGCCCACACAACTATAGAGAGCAGATTTGGTTGGAGACTAGGCAGTGGTGCACCTGGTTAAGCACACATATCACCATGCACAAGGATGCAGGTTCAAGCCCCTGTTCCCCAACTACAGTGAGGATGTTTCACAAGCAATGTAGCAAGTCTGTAGGTATCTATCTTTCTCATCCTTTCTATTTCCCCTCCCTTCTCAGTTTTTTCTCTGTCCTGTCAAAGAACAGAATGGAAAAAGTGGCACCAGCAATCAAGCTCCAGTAATAACTATTATGGTGAGAGAAAGAGAGAGAGAATAGATTTGGAATATAAATCAAGACTTCCTACATGCTGGTCCTGGTGTTTGTCTAGAAGATCAACACAGAAGGTACAAAATGATCTAAGCTTCACTCTACTTGTCAGTAGTTTTTGAATCTCTGAAACTTACATACCACATTGCTTCATCTCTAAACCAGGCAGTCTACTTAACATTCTTTCCCCTAGCATCAAGAGAAATATTTTTAAAGTCTCATGAGGGACATTGCTGAGGCTCAGTGCCTGCACAAGATATCCACTGCTCCAAAAAAAAAGTATTTTTTTCTTTCTTTCTTTTTTGGCTGGAGGGGGGGGAGATAGAGACAGAGAGAAAATGAGAGGGAGAAATAGTGATTCCTGCAGCACTGTTTCACCACTAGTGAAGCTTTCCTTCTGGTGGTAACTGGGGGCCTGAACCTGGGTATTTGCACATGGTAATGTGCTCTCTACTCGATGAGCCACCATATGGTCTTGAGATAACTCTTGAAAGCAAATGGGCTTGAAAGCACATGCAATAGTTGGGTATCTATTTCACAAAATATACTCAACAATTCCTGTCTCCTGCCCTAACTCTATGTTATCTATTTGTTTCAGGACAACCCCTTTCTTCTATCCCGCTCATGTCCTTATTATTAAGAGTCTTTGGGAAAAGAATCTGTTAGACAAATGGTTAGAGAAACAAAATTTTTAAAGATTGGAACAACTAAGGAGAAGAGGTAAAGAACAGGAAAGCTATCTTATGCCAAAAGACAACTTAGACTCCATCTTGGTCTAAGTTCTCCCCCAAACAGACCTTTGAGATGAGGATTAAAATGCAAGTGGTAGACATCTAATCTTTGCTAGGGGGGCCCAAAGTATTAAATGGAAGAAGGAGGCTCTCTTCAATAAATGGTGCTGGGAAAACTTGGTTATAACATGCAGAAGAATAAAGTTGAACCACCTTATCTCACCAGAAACAAAAATCCACTCCAAATGGATCAAAGACCTGGATGTCAGACTGGAAACTATCAAATACTTAGAGGAAAACATTGGTGAAACACTTTCTCACCTAAACCTCAAGGACATCTTTGATGATACAAACCCAGTTTCAAGGAAGACTAAAGCAGAAACAAACCAATGGAACTACATCAAATTGAAAAGCTTCTGCACATCCAAAGAAAGTATCACACAAACAAAGAGACCCCTCACAGAATGGGAGAAGATCTTCACATGCCAAACATCAGACAAGAGACTAATCACCAAAATATACAGAGAACTCAGCAAACTTAGCAACAAAAAAGCAAATGACCCCATCCAAAAATGGACAGAGGATACAAACAAGACATTCACTTCGGAGAAGATCCAAAAGGCTAACAAACATATGAAAAACTGTTCCAGGTCGCTGATTGTCAGAGAGATGCAAATAAAGACAACACTCACTGCGATACCACCTCACTCCTGTGAGAATGGCATACATCAAAAAGGACAGCAGCAACAAATGTTGGAGAGGCTATGGGGACAGAGGAACCCTTCTGCACTGCTGGTGGGAATGTAAATTGGTCCAGCCTCTCTGGACAGCAGTCTGGAGAACTCTTACAAGGCTAGACATAGACCTTCCATATGACCCAGTAATTCCTCTCCTGGGGATATACCCCAAGGATTCCATAATGCCCAACCAAAAAGATGTGTGTACATCTATGTTCATAGCAGCACAATTCATAATAGCTAAAACCTGGAAGCAACCCAGGTGCCCAACAGCAGATGAGTGGCTGAGAAAGCTGTGGTACATATACACAATGGAATACTATGCAGCTATTAAGAACAATGAGCCCACCTTATCTGATCCATCTTGGACAGAGCTAGAAGGAATTATGTTAAGTCAGCTAAATCAGAAAGATAAAGATGAGTATGGGATGTCCGCACTCATCAACAGAAGTTGAGAAAGAAGAACAGAAAGAGAAATTAAAAGCAGGATCTGATTAAATCGAGAGCAGGGCACCAATATAAAAACACTGTGGTGAAGAGGAGGGTGGCCATTGGGCTTCCCGGCACGGTGGAGGGTGTGGGGACGGGGGTGGGTGGTGGGGATGGGACACAGTCTTTTGGTAGTGGGAATGGTGTTTATGTACAATCCTATTAAAGTGTAAACATTATATAAACCACTATTTAATTAATATGAAAGGCGAAAAACTGATCATATGTCTAGAACTTCTTAAAACACAGACTGAGTCTTTTTAATACATAGGCTGTCTTTGATATGTTCTCTCCCAAAATCCTAGACCAGGGAGAACAGAAGCAACCGACAGCACAGCTGTATACAAGATGCTGGGTACATACCCCAAACCCTATCAAAGGGACTTTCCAAAGTTAACCCAATCACCAAATAATGTGATGATAACAATAACTATCTATTGTCTTCTTGAACCCTAAGACAACAGGAACCTCAGATTTCCACTATAGAGCCTATATTTCCCCCAGTCCTAGAACCTTAGGGTGGGGCCCACTTTTCTGCATGCTGCTCTCAATTCAAATCAAATAATATTGCATCCGCGGATCGCAACCTAATCAACACAACAAGTGCCACCCCAGCATGCTTCACTTCAGACTGTGACCAGAGACTTCAGGTGTGGAATGACAACCCTTCAGCTTCATCACTCAGGTGAGACCTTTCCTTTCATAGTATTCTCTAATTCCATTCCAGGTGTTCCACTCCCCAATAAAGTCCCCAAACCTAGATATAGTCCAGGTCCCCTGAGATAGAGCATAAGTTCACCCGTGCCCATAAACTAGGGGAAAAATATATACCTGAAAGCAGAAGTACACAAGAGCATGCAGGGAATACCCCCAACACTTCATCTGCACTATCACAGTCTTTAGGTCCATGATTGTTCAACAATTTGTTTGGCCTTGTATGTTAACTCTCTTTTCAGCCACCAGGTTCCGGATGCTGACCAGACTTCCCTGGACAGACAACCCCATCAATGTGTACTGGAGCGCCACTTCCCCAGAGCCCCACCCTACTAGGGAAAGAGAGAGGCAGACTGGGAGTATGGATCGACCAGTCAATGCCCATGTTCAGCGGGGAAGCAATTACAGAAGCCAGACCTTCCACCTTCTGCAACCCACAATGACCCTGGATCCATATACTCCCAGAGAGATATAGAATGGGAAGGCTATCAGGGGAGGGGGTGGGATGTGGTGATCGGGTTATGGGAATTGTGCGGAATTGTATCGCTCTTATTCTATGGTTTTGTTAATGTCTCCTTTCTTAAATAAATTTAAAAAAAGAACTAAAAAAATAAAAAATAAAAATAAATAAATAAATAAATAAAATAAAATGCAAGTGGTTTACTTGGCCAGGAAAAGCCTATTGATCCTACAGTATTAGACATAGAAAGCGAGGTGGTTAAAAAATATGCATTGTCATATAAATAGACAACCATAGCTTAAACCCACTAGTGATCCCTAGCATCTTTTATGCACTCCAGACTTAATTTTTAAAAATATTGTATTTATTTTATTTTTGAGAGACACAGACAGAAACACTAGAGCACTGCTCAGCTCTGGTTTATGGTGGTGCGGGGGATTGAACCTGGTAATTTGGAACCTCAGGCATGAGAGTCTTTTTGCATAAGCATTATGCTATTTATCCTGCCCAAGCCCCAGACTTATTCAGATCAAGGGAAGAAACCAGGTATAGCTACCAACTCCTCAATTATCATTGAGTGCTAAGTGTTTCTGGTAGAATCAATGTGGCAATTCTGTTTTGTTCTACATGCTGACCAAGCAAAACAAGCATCAGAAAAAGCAGCCAACGGTTTTCCAAAAGCAGCCTTCAGTACTCAGAGGAAAATACCCATAGGATATGGATAAAGTATATCTTTAGTACTAATCTGACTTTCAACTTAGAAAGTGGATGATATAAAAAATAACACATTCTGGTCAGGGAGGTGACTTAACAGGAAAAACACAAGACCTGCTAAGTCTTATGAGAGACCTGTGTTCAATCTTGGGCACTACACATGCCAGAGTGGAGCTAGTTAATCTTAAAAAAAAAAAAAAAGAGGAAGAAAAGACTAGGGAAACAGAAAAGTAGTCCACTTGGATAGCATGTTTTCTTTTCATGCATGTGACACAAGTTTGAGTCTGGCTCCCAGCACACTGAAGGAAGTTTCAGTGCTGTGTTCTCTCAAGGGCTTGTATGCACTAGTGCACACACACTGCCACTACCACTGCTTCTGTATTACTCTATCTGAAAAAGAAAAAAAAAAACTAAATCAAAGATTCATTGACACATTTACACATCCAACATCCAACAAGAGATTGATAGCAATCATATATTTAAAAAAAAAAAACTCATATAGCCCCAAAAAAGGAAAAAAATGGCCCAATAAAAAAATGGGCCAAAGAACTGAATAGGCAGTTTTCTTAAGAAGAACTGCACATGACCCACAGACATGTGAAGAAATGATACAGTTGACTTATGATTAGAGAAATGCAACTTAAAACTATGTGGAGATTCCACCTCAGACCTGTGAGAATGACATAAAACAATAAAACAGTAAATTAGAAGTTTTCACAGGGTTGTGGAGGGGCAAGTACTCTACTATACTGCTGATGGGAATGCAAACTGGTGCAGCTCCTTTGGAAGACTGTATAAATAGTTCTTAAACAAATAAAATTGAATTACCTTATGATCCAGCAATACCACTCTAAGGCACTTCTCCAAAAGAATTGAAAACAATAGTTTGAAGGGATATATATACACCACTTTGTTTATAGAAGCATTATCCACAATATCCAAAGAGTGGAAGCAGCCTAAATTCCCAATTAAAAATGACTAGCTGAAGAAATTATGGGATATATACTCCATGAAATATTATGCTGCATTAAAAAAGATGATTATTATGACTGTTGGGACAAAATAAATGGAACTGAAGGTGATTGTGCTTTAAAAAGTAAGTAAAGGAATAAAACACAAATACCAGATGTACTGAATACTAGAGAACTGAAATACATGAGCTTGCAAGAAAAAAAAGTAAACAAACTGTTCCTAAGACATTGTGAGAACTATGGTGCTATGGTGGTTATCCTTAGAAGGGTAGGGAAAAAAATAAAAGAAGGGTAGGGACATAGATCTTTGGTTTGGTGATATGTGTGGTGTGGAACTATAACTCTGTAACCTCACAATCTTGCAAACCATTTTTAATAACAAATAAATAAAATGAAATGATTTAAAACAGTCACTGAAAAAAGATGCCTTGAACACCCTCTAATTTTAATCATCTATTCACTATGAAAAACTCCTACTATATTTTTATTTTTCTGTCACTGGGGATTCACTGCTTCAAACAAACAGTGTCATATAAGGGTAAAGAAACAGAGACAGAACAATATAGGGGTAGATGGAAAGATACCATAAGTACAACCTTCTTCCAATAAATGGGAGTCAGGATTAAACTTGGGTCATGTGCATAACAAAGCAGGCACACTATCCAGGTGAGCTATCTTAGCAGCCCCCTTCTAATTTAGTTTTTAATATACACCTACAGAAACTGAAGGTAGCTCATCAGTTTGTTCGAAATTCATTGTATCCTTTTGTGTGTATTGCAGCTCCACCAAAGCCATCATTTGTGAATATAAGTGGAACTTCAATTTATTCTGTAATCACTTCCCTACTCCCAGTCAACCCTTCATAAAAGTCCTTTTTCCTTGATTTACACTTATCCACTGACTTACTACTTTCATATTTTCAATCTTTCCAGAGACTTATAGAAATAATGAAAAGCCTAAGAATTTGTTATAAGTTGGGGTTTAGGTACTGGCAAATTACAACCTTGAACTATACATTAATGAGTAATTATCTTTATATCTACCTACAGACCATCAAAAAAGGACAAAATAGTGTGAAAAAGAGAAAAGAAAACAAGAAAGAGAAAAATGGAGGACATGGGGCTGGGTGTTTGTGCACCCAGTAGAGAATAAATATTATCATGCATAAAGAACAAGGTTCAAGCCCCTATCCCTGCATTTAAGGAACAGTGGAGCAGTGCTACAAGTGTTTCTCTTTCTCCTTTCCTTTCTCCCTATTCCTATTTATTTACTTATGTATTGGAGAGAGACAGAAAAATTTAGAGGGGAGAGTGAGATAGAGAAACCTGCATCACTAATTTATTACTTGTGATGTTCCCTCTACAGGTGGGAGGGGGGGAGCTTGAACCTGTGTCCTTCCACACTGTAATGTGTGAACTCTACAAGGTATGCCACCACCCAGCTGCTTTGTCCTTATTCATATCTCTATCCAGAAAAAAAAAAGAAAGAAAGAAAGAAAGAAAGAAAGAAAGAAAGAAAGAAAAGGAGGGAAGTCACCAGAGAAGTGGTACTGACATAGAGGTATCAAGACCTAGAAATAACCCACGTGGAAAAAAAAAAAAAGGAGGGAAGGAGGGATGGAAGTTGAAAAAGAGAGATGGTCATAGAGTAACAGAATAGAACCAATCTCACCCTAAACAAAAATTATCTACAACTATTGAATTAAAAAAAAAAACTCACCAACTATAACTAAGACATCCACAGAAGCAACTCAGTCTCAACTCAGTGGTTGGAGTGAGAAGGGGTGTGGAGAAAGAAACCAAAAACAAAGTATCAAAAGCTCATGAAAAAGACTGTGGCATTCACCCCTACACAGAGTAATAGCCAAAATAACAAGCAGTGCTGGCTGGTGAGAAAAAAGAACCTTTCTACTTTTAATACATGACCTCAGGAGCATTATCTTGCTGAATTACAGACATGAACACACCAATAAAGCAGGGAGCATTTGTAGCCAAAAGAATACCTGTCTGTTGCCAAAACATAAAGATAATTTGCAGATGGTGGCTAAATCATAAAATGAGCTCTGATTTTCTGAACACAGTTGCCACCTAGCAGCAAATCATACAGAGAATTCATATACACACACCACAGGAGTATAAAATTCTGAAGGGAACCTCAAGAAATCTAACCTCATTTGCTCACCCCTCCACCATCCAACATATAAACAAAGCAAAGGCCAGAGATGACTATAGCACCAACTTCTAGCCAGCTATAACCAGCACAGTAAAAGTGTAAACAAAATTCTGCAGAAACAAACTTTCAAACATGCCAAATCTGACAGATAGAAATGGAACAGAAGAAATCCAAGAAATTAAAAATGTAGAGAAACTATCAGAGAAAGACTACAGAGAGCTTGTTATAAGTACTCTCCAAGAATCTAAGCATAGTACGGAGAAACATATTCAAGAATTCAAAGAATATTTCACTAAGGAGTTGAGGAACACAAAAGAAGAGCTCAAAGTTGTCTAAGGAACTAGGAAACATGAAAAAGAACTTCAATTTGACTTCTTAAAGAAACCAGAAAACTTGAAAGAAGAACTCCAATCAGAGTTCACTAAGCAGTTAGGAAACGTGAAAGAAAAAACTTCAAAGAGAACTGCAGTGAGTGAAAAATACTTTGAGTGCAGTACAAGCTCCGGCAAAGGCTTAGGAAGTAGACTTATTCATGCAGAAGAAAGAATGACTAATCTAGAAGATACAATTTGCCCACTCTTTCAATTTGAAGAAGATGGAAAGATTTATAAAGAATTATGTACTCTCTGTGAAACTGAAGACTGCATCAAAGGGTCATATGCAAGAGTGATGGAAATTCCCGAGGAAGAGGAAAGGGTGAAAGGACCAGAGACCATATTCAGGAAAATTTTAGCTGAGAATTTTCCACACATATGGCATATCATTCAAAAGGCAGAGTATACATCCTGGTACATGAATGTAAAAATGACCAACACCAAGGTACATCATTATATAACTATCAAAACAAAGTGAAAAGGAAAAAAATTCTGCAGGCTACTAGAGAAAGTAAAGAAATAACATACAAATGTAGAATTATCAGGATTTCATCAGACTTTTCTGGACAAACCCTAGAGGCAAGGAATGACATATTCAAAGTACTCGAAGAGAAGGAATTCCAGCCACAGATGTTGCATCCTGCAAAATGTTCTCAAAAATAAGAAGAAAAATAAAGTATTTCTCAAATGTTCAAAGCTAATGAAATTTTCCATCATCAACCCCACCTTAGTGAAAGGAGTCCCACAAAAAAAGAGGAAGCAGTGGTCCCAGAGGTGGCACAGTGATAAGGCTTTGGACTCTTAAGCAAGAGGTCCTGAGTTAGATCCCCAGTAGCACATGTGCCAGAGTAATATCTGGTTCTTTCTCTCACCTCCTATCTTTCTCATTAATAAATAAATAAAATCTATTTTTTAAATAATAATATTTCTAAAAAAAGAGGAAGAAAAGGAATACATATTCTAAATGAGGTGAACATCAGTAGACTAAAAATGAGAACATAATAATTAAAAGAGGGAAGAACAATAAAATAGAAAAAAGGAAGGAATCATTGGGAAAAATGTTCTAATCAATGTTAGTAAAGACCAACTCAAAAAAAAAAGACATTTTTAGAAATACTATGTTAATTACTATACTTACAGAAACACAGTACAAAACTAGGTACAGAGATTTACAGAAAATACAAGAAAAGTAAGGAAATCATCATAGAAGCTCATCCACACAAAATGACAAATAGAAATAAATGGGCAAAGAATCAACAATTTAAAACAACTTCAAAGCAAAAATAAGAATGAACATAATGTAATGTAAGAGGCTGTAGCAAGATGTTCCAAGCTAATAATTCAGGGAAAAAAGGGCAAGGACAGCTATTCTGTACTCAGTTAAAATAGATTTTCAGGTACATAAAGTAAGCAGGGGTGGGGGGACTACATAACGGTCAAAGGATTAATGCAACAAGAAGACACCCCATTATAAATATACACATATATATAATAAAACCTCTCATGTGCACCCAAATATATAAGACAAATATTTTTTTAACGTAAGGGAGATTTTGACATCAACACAATAATAGTAGGAGATCTTAACACACCACTCTCAGTGGGGAAAAGTTGAAAGTTTTCACCCTTAAAAAGGAACTAGAAAAGAATGTTCACTCTCACCACTTCTGTTCAACACAGTTCTAGAAGTCCTTGCCATTGCAATCAGACAAGTAAGAGATATCAAAGGAATCCAAATAGGAAAGAATGAAGTTAAATTATCATTTCTTGCAGATGATATGCTGATATACCTAGAGGGCCCCAAAAATTCTGCCAGAAAACTGCTAGAAATCACCAATAAATTCAGCAGGGTAGCAGGCGACAAAATCAATATCCACAAATCTGTGACATTTCACTACATGAAAGATGGGCCAGAATAAAGGGAACTGAAGGAAGGAATCCTATTTACAATTGAACTATAATTAATTAATTAATTAATTACCTGGGAATAAATCTAACAAAGGAAGTAAATAATCTTTTCAAGGAAAACTATAAGACACTGTTAAAAGAAATAAGGGATGACACAAAGAAATGGAAGTGCATCCCTTGTTCATGTATTAGAAGAATATATAACATTAAAAAGGCAATTCTGCCAAAAGCAATCTATAGATGCAGTGCAATCTCTATTAAAATTCCAATGACATCTTTCAAGGAAATTGAACAACTAATTCAAAACTTTGAGTGGAAATATAAAAACATGAATAGCAAAAGCACTCCTGAAGAAAAAGAAGAAAAATGGAGGCATCACAATGTCCGAATTCAGGTTATATACAAAGCAATTGCAGTTAAAACAGTGTGGTATTGGAACAAAAATGGTCATACTGATCAGTGGAATAGAGAGAGCCCAGAATTCAACTCACACACATATAAATACCTTATATATGTGAAAAATGGACCAAAACTTCCCAATGGAGAAAAGAAGTTCACTTTAACAAATAGTTCTGGGAGAAATGGACAACCACATGTAGAAAAATGAAACTAGACCACCATGTGATCACCCTGTAAATGTTTCCTCTCTCCCTCTCCCTCCCTCTTTCTCTCTCTCTCTCTCCCTCCCTCTCTCTCGTTCCAACAAGTGAATGTTCTCAATTTTTCCTGAACAAAAGTTTAAAGTGCCTGAATATTCATGCCCTCTCCTCAATTCTTTGTTGAGAAAATGTGTGATGAATGTTTATTATTTGGGGTTGGGCAAATATTGCCTTTCCTTTCCCCTGTAACAGTTGGAGGGTAGAAGAGGGGACAGAGACCTTTAGTGCTGGGAAAGGTGGGAAATTATAACCCTATTAATTTATAATCTCATAAATTACTATGAATTTAACATGTGGGGGGTGGGGGAGAAATAGATTCAATACTTCAAGTATTCTAACTGCCTAGACCATAGCTCAGAGAATAAATATTTTCTTTAGCCTAAGTATCTAATGTTTCAAATTTGTAAAATGATAAATTCTGACAATGGGCTTAAATTGTTCAAAGAGCTCTAAATGTGTGTGTGTGTGTGTGTGTGTGTGTGTGTGTGTGTGTGTGTGTATTTCTTTTAAATACCTATGTTAATTACAGCCTTAGGGCAGATAGATCAAAACCATTTGATCCTGTCAGTACCTAAAATACAGTGACTAGTGGATATCCCCAAAGGGCACAAAGCTTAGTGAGATCAAGTATATTGCAGTAGATCCTAATCATTAGATTTTCATAGGAAAACACCCCCTCCCCAATTAACTTGTTTCTAATAATGATTAACTATTGCTATCTTAAACTCTAAGACTACAAGAGGCCCTTCCCATTCTCTTTAAGATCCTTATTTCTTTGAGTCTAGGGACCTTTAGGACTATTCCTATATCTCTTGATGTTTCTTCTCTCTGACCCCTGTCATACTGCTTCTGTTGACCTCAACTAAAGCAGCACTACCAGTGCTGCCATGCCATGTTATGCTGTTACTGACTTGTTACTGCAGATTGCACCAAGATACAACAAGCCAGATACACCAAGCCCGGGATGTCAACCTTCCAACTCCTCTAATCTGGTGAGATCTTTCCTAACACATGGGACTACTGAGTTTCATTTCAGATGGCACCTTAGCTAAAAAAAAATTACAGATACTAGATACAGGTTAGGCCTTAGGATACTAAGTACAAGTGTACATGTATCCATAAGCAAGAGGCAATTACACAAATCAAATAAAGTTCCTAATAGCCCTCTGTGATTATACTTAGACCTAATAAACTGGAGATCCAAGTAAAAGGGCCTAATGAAGGCATCATAAATTCTCTAACCAATTAGACTTTCACCAACTAAGCTTGGCATTCTAGTAGAAAGGCCCAAAGAAATCAGACCACATAAACCTAATATCAATTTGGATACAACAAATGACATTCAATGTTTTAACAACTTGGAGAAAGTCTAAGATAATCAGATAAAAGATTACAAAACCTGGATAAAGGCAAAGACTGGATTACTTAATGATGGCCTTTTTGGTCATTATCAGAATATCCTATCATCTGGGGCCTCAGTTAGGGAATCCTTGGATTTCCACACAAATAATGATAGGCATAGACCTCTAATAGATCCCTCTCTCTACTATCACTGGTATCTTCCATCAGGAATGTGAGCATAAGCCCTCTTGTGGGCTTCTCCAGGAACTTGCTCTCCCTATAAAGAAGCACTGGTAGAGGCTGTCCCACTCTCCAAAGGAAGACTGGATCATCCTACCCTACCACTTAAGGAAAAACTGGTCCTGAAATGAGTGCAGCCTAGAATGTTCCCAACTGTGACCATAAACTGAGAGCTCAGACCAAAAGGGACTCAGGTTACAGAGGCTCCTGTGCTAAATGTGAATATATATAGGCCCTGTGTTAGGTTGATGGGTTAATTTTATTCATAGATTTTCTTCAAATTTGTGATCCACTCTCTTCCCTAGTCCAGCTATATAGTTCTGTTCTCAACTCTGACACCATCTTTCCAGACAATATTTTTGTCTACCTCCATGTTAGCTATCAAACTCAAGCAAGAACTACAAAAGTCATGGGCCCCAAGAAACATAGGTAAAATAGACTTCCCAGCTTCTTTCCACACTAAAATCCCAATTTTTATCTGCTGTATTCCTACGTTTTAGTTCCTGTTAACTAATCATTTTGTCCTGTTTATATCTTGCTGCCTTTCAGCCAACATGTGGTGATGCTATCATGATTCCATCCTGACTTCCTTGGGCAGATGACATTCCCAATGTATCCTAGAATCTCACCTCTCTAAAGCTCTACCTGACCTGGGAAAGAAAGAAACAGACTAGGGGTATGGAATTATCTACCTATGCCTATGTCCATTGGAGAAACAATTATAGAAGCCAGAACTCCCATTTTCTGCACCCCAAAATGAGTTTTGGTTCATGCTTCCAAAAGGGTAGAAATGACAGAGGAAGATGACCAGAAGGCTCTGAACTCCAATGCCATCAGAACCCAGAGAGAGAAGAGGAAAAAGGTAAAACATTTAAAATTAGTAATAAGTGTAGGTGTGACTTAGAAAGGAAGAAAAGGTGGGAGTCGGGCAGTAGCACAGTAGGGTAAGCGCACATAGTGCAAAGCAAAAGGGCTGGTTCCAGCCCTCGGCTCCCCACCTGCAGGGGAGTCGCTTCACAGGCGGTGAAGCAGGTCTGCAGGTGTCTTTCTCTCTCCCCTCTCTGTCTTCCCCTCCTTTCTCCATTTCTCTCTGTCCTATCCAACAATGATGACAACAAGAATAACTACAACAATAAAACGAGGGCAACAAAAGGGAATAAATAAATAAATATTTAAAAAAGAAAAAGAAAGGAAGAAAAGGTAGGACCATAGAAAATAATAAATATAGACAGATAATTATATAAATAATAGTCAACCCATATCTACAATCTTGAGAGAACTACTGTAGCTTCCTATGAAGGGAATGGAGATACAGAACTCTGGTAGTGTGAACAATGTGGAATTATACCCCTTATAATTTTCTAAAGTATATACAGGCAAAAGAGAAAGAAAGAAAGGAAGAAAGGAAAGAAGAAAGAAAGAAAGAAAGAAAGAAAGAAAGAAAGAAAGGAAGAAAGAAAGAAAGAAAGAAAGAAAGAAAGAAAGAAAGAGTAGGGTGGTAGCACAGCAGGTTAAGCACAGGTGGCGCAAAGCGCAAGGACTGGCTCAAGGATCCCAGTTCAAGCCTCCCGTTCCTCACCTGCAGGGGCGTTGCTTCACAAATAGTGAAGCAGGTCTGCAGGTGTCTATATTTCCCTCCCCCTCTCTGTCTTCCCCTCCTCTCTCCATTTCTCTCTGTTCCATCCAACAATGACGACATCAATAACAACAACAATAAAACAACATGGGCAACAAAAGGGAATAAATAAATAAATATAAAAATTAAAAAAAAGAGAGAGAAAGAAAAAAGAAAGAGAGGGTGGGGAAGAAAAAAGAAAGAAAGAAGAAAAAGGAAGGAAGATGGAGAACCTAATTACCATCTTTTGTTGGGGAAATAAGGTCTGAAAAAAAGTATTTTAATCTTTAAAAAGTCAATTCTGTGTCATAAATTAGAAAGTACAATAACAACAAATACTGGCAAGTATGTAGAGAAAAAAGGATCCTTTTATACAGCTAGTGGGAATGCACATTGATACAAGCTCTGTGGAAAACAGTTTGGAGACTTCTCAAAACACTATAAATGGACATACCCTTTGACCCTGTAATTCTTCTCCTGGGGGCATAAAACAAAACAAAAACACCCTTCCAAAGAGACCTATGTACACCTATGTTCATAGCAGAACAATGTGTAATAGTCCAATGGAAGCAACTCAGATGCCTAATGGCAGATGAGTGGCTAAAAAATTGTGGTATATATACATAATGGAATACTACTCAGCTGTTAAAAGTGATTAAGTTATCTCATCAACTTGGATGGAACTTAAAGGCATTATGTTAAGTTAGCTATGTCAACAAGAGAAGGGCAAATACCAGGTGATCTCACTTATAAGTAGAACTTCAGAAACAAGACCAAAAAAGGAAAACACAAAGTGAAACTTGGACCAGGTGAGGTGTACTGCATTAAAGGAGAAAGGCTGGGGAGGGAAGGGTGGAGAGTGTGTGAAAAGTTCCTTGATGTATTGATGTACCCATACTGTTGGCCACTAAACTCCTCAATAAAATGAAAAAAAAAAAAAAACTGAACAAAATGTACAATTCTGAGATCACTTATTTCTTGCATTTCAAGACAGAAAATAGTATGCATTTAGGGAAGTGTCTATTTCTGATTATTTTTACTTTATTGTGTTTTTTTCTTTTTTGCCTCTAGGGTTATCTCTAGGGTTAGGTGCATGAGCTACAAATCCACTGCTCCTGGAGGCCATTTTTTCCCATTTTGTTGCCTCTGTTGTTGCTCTTATTGTTATTATTAGTATCACTGCCATTGCTGTTGTTGGATAGGACAGAGAGAAATAGAGAGAGGAGAAGGTGGAAAAGGGGAGAGAAAGATACCTGTAAACCTGCTTCACTGCTTGTGAAGTGACCCCCTGCAGGTGAGGAGCTGGGGGCTCAAACCAGGATCCTTAATGCCAATCAGTGTGCTTCACACCATGTGCACTTAACTCTCTGCATTACTGCCGGGCTAGCTTTGCAGGCTGAGTGGTATGCAGTTTAGTCTTCATTCATGTGGAACACAGCACAATCCAAACTATCTCTAATCACAATCCTGTCTTTATATATACTCAACAAGTAGGATGGAAACAGGATGTGACATAGAGAGGGTGGAGCGAAAAGAGACTGGTGGAAATTAGGATGACTACGAGAGGGGGCGGAGCAAAAAGACATCATTAACCAGTGGGGATTAGACCAATGCCCTGGAGGCTGGGCGGTGCTTAGTTAAGCAGGATTAGAGACAGAGGCTTTAAGCTGGGGGGAGCTGGCATACTACTCAACACATTACAGCTCGGCCCAGCCCCCTATTTTTACTTTATTTAAACACGTAGGCACAATCAGGAAAGTAGATCCATGAGTCACACTGGTGTTAAAAATATAAGTGAACTTCAAAAATGTGGATATTTTCACAAAATCGTGCATATTTGAATAGAAATGTAGTTTCAAAACTACATAGGCAAAATATTTTGATTAGCACAAAAAAACAGTAAACATTACCCAATTATTAAAGGTCTTATTAAATATTAGTCATATTTTATCACTTATTATACTCACATTGAATAAATGATTTAATTTTTATTTTAATTTTTTCAATAGTGGGGTACAAGATTATAGCGTATAATTTATACCACACCCATCACCAAAGTTCTGTATGCCCACCCTCCCACCTTCCAAAGGTAACTATCATAGTTTTCACAAGTCTCAGAAATAGTTTGCTTGCTTTGTTTGTTTGCAGTTTACGTGTATCATTTCTCTAGATCTTACATATGAGTGAAACTATCTGGTAATTGTCTTTCATCACTTTACTTATTTTACTAAGCATAATCACATCCAGTTCCATCCATTTTTCCCCTTAAGTTACCAAACACATGACAACAGAATTCAAGAATTCTGTTGCTTAAAAACTCACAAATAAATACAGATATGCCTATGTCCATATCTTGTATATATAAATGTATTACCAAGCTCTGTTAGCTGAGACTGCTTAGAAACAAAGATAAGGAGCAGGTGGTAGCACACGTAGTGGTGCACCTGGTTGAGCTACACATTATACTGCACAGGAGCCCGGGTTCAAGTCTTCACTTCTGACCTACAGGGGTGAAGTTTCACGAGCTATGAATTAGTGCTGCAGGTATCTCTCTCTCTCTCTCTTTCTCTCCTTTCTTATCTCCCTCTTTCTTCTCAATTCTCTCTGTCCTATCAAATTTTTAAAAAATGTAAAAAAAAAAAAAAAGTAGGGCACCAAAGTAAAAACCCTGTGGTGAGGGGGAGGGTGAACATTCGGCCTCCCAGTGCGGCAGGTGGGTGGGTGGGATGAAACAGTCTTTGGTGGTGGGAATAGTGTTTCTGTACACTCCTATTAAATTGTAGCCATATAAATCACTATTTAATATGAGATGGGAAAAACTGACTGTATGTCTCAAACTTTTTAAAGCACAGACTGAGTCTTTTTAATACATAGGCTGAGTCTTTGATATGTTGACTTTCTCAAAAGCTTAGACCAGGGAGAACAGAAGCAACCAGTGACACAGCTATATACAAGATGTTGGGTATCATACAACAAATCCTAACAAAGGGACTTTTCAAAGTTGACCCAATTACCAAATAATGTGATTATAACAATAACTATCTATTGTCTTCTTGAACCCTAATACAGGAGGAATCTCACATTTCCACTATAGAACCTATATTTCCCCCAGTCCTGGAACCTTAGGGTGGGGCACACTTTCCTGCATGATTCTCTCAATTCATATCAAATAAGATTGCATCCCCCGATGACAACCTAATCAACGCAATGAGTGCCACCTCAGCATACTTCACTTTAGACTGTGTCCAGAGACTTCAGATGTGGAATGACAACCCTTCAGCTTCATTACTCGGGTGAGACCTTTCCTTTCACAGTATTCCCTAATTCCATTCCAGTTGGTTCACTTCCTGACAAAGTCCCAAAACCTAGATATAGACCAGGTTCCCTGAGATAGAGCATATATTCACACGTATACACAAACTAGGGAAAAATATATACCTGAAAGCAAAAGTACACAATAGTCTGCAGTGAATACCCCCCAACACTTCATCTCCACTATTCCAGCCATTAGGGATTGTTCAATAATTTGTTTGGCTTTGTATGTTAACTCTTTTCAGCCACCAGGTTCCAGATGCCAGCATGATGCTGACCAGACTTCCTTGGACAGAGACCCCACCAATGTATCCTGGAGCTCTGCTTCCCCAGAGACCCACCCTACTAGGGAAAGGGAGAGGCAGACTGGGAGTGTGGATCAACCAGTCAATGCCCATGTTCATCTGTTCATCAGGGAAGCAATTACAGAAGCCAGACCCTATACCTTCTGCAACTCACAATGACCTTGGGTCCACACTCCCACAGGGATAAAGAATGGGAAAGCTATCAGGGGAGGGGATGGGATATGGAGATCTGGTGGTGTGGTGGGAATTATGTGGAGTTCTACCCCTCTTATCCTACGGTTTTGTTAATGTCTCCTTTTTAAAATAAATTTTAAAAATCTAAAAATGTCAAAAAAAAAAAACACCAAAAAACTACATGTTAAAAAAAAGAAATAGTTACTATAGTAGTAATAACCTTAGAGTCCAGACCATGCTAAATACCATTATCCAATAAAACAAAAAACTCCTTAACCCAAGATAACCCTGAATGTATCATGCCAGAGAGTCCTAAAATTGAATATAGGATATTAAAAACATAGACACACACCCACCTAAAAGATCTCCCAATGACTAAGACTGAAACAAGTTGATGAAGAAAGAAAAAGAAAAACAAAACAAAAGTGGGAGTCTGGTGGGCAATGCAGCGGGTTAAGCACATGTGACTGGCGTGAGGATCCTGGTTTGAGCCCCTAGCTCCCACCTGCAGGGGAGTCAATTCACAGGTGGTGAAGCAGATCTGCAGGTGTCTATCTTTCTCTCCCCCTTTCTCTCTCTCCCTCCTCTACCCATTTCTCTCTGTCCTATCTAACAAGGATGGCATCAATAACGACAACAATTAATAACTAGAACAACAATAAAAATAACAAGGGCAACAAAAAGGAAATAAATAAATATTTTAAAAAACTAAACTAAAGGCAGTATAAACTAATTATATTCCATACTGTGTATATTTTTTTCCAGGTTCAAACCCCACCAAATAAAAAAACTAAATGGTGCTTTGGCTTTTCTCTCTCAAAAAATAAAAAATTAGAAAGGTCAGGCAATATTTGTTTGTCTCACTTGCAATCCAGCTTCTAACCTGTCCCCTAAAGCACTGGAGGAAACCTAAGTGCTGTGTTAAATCTCTCTGTATCTCTCTGTCTCCTTCTCTCTAACTAAAAATTCAGCCTAGAGCAGTGAAATTCCAGCAACAGAAAAAGAGAAAGAAGAAAGAAAGAAAGGAAGAGAGAGAGAAAGAAAGAAAGGGAGGAAGGAAGGAAGGAAGAAGGAGAAAGAGAGAGAGAGAGAGAAAGAGAGAGAAGGAGAGAGGGGAAAAGGAAGGGAAGGAGGAAGGAAGGAATAAATGAAGGAAGGGGATAGGAAGGCAGGAAAGGAGAGAGAGAGAGACAGAAAAAAAGAGTAAAGGAACTTCTCAGGGAAATGTTTGATGAATGTCAGCTTGAAGCACAGGAAAGGATCGGGAAAATAACAAACACATTAAAAAGACAAAAGGAAAAAATTAAAGCAAAGAATGAAAGACATGGGAATTGAGTCTAAAATGGCAGAGTAATGTTTTTCACATGAATAAAAGTGTTCTGTTTTGTGGATTGCCTTCTGAGTCTGCTACTTCTTTCCTTATTGGCTAATGGTTCTTTACTGGCTTTACTTTCAAAAACTTTTCATATGTAGGTCAAAATGCAGATTGTCAAGTTGTCATTACAGCCCTTTAATAGATTATTTATGTCAACATCTGTCTAGCAAAGATGGTCAGACTCTATAATTATAAGTAAACAGACATACTAGCTAGTATTTATTAAATACTTACCACATGCCAAACACAGTTGGTACTTTTCATGTTAATATTCACTTAATGTGCTTAACAACCCTTTCAGACATAATCTATGATTATTTCTATTTTTTAAAAGTATTCTTTTACTCTGTTATAAGAGAAATGAGAGAGAAAGGGATAGACAGGACCAGAGCACCACTCAGCTCTAGCAGAATGTAGTGCTGGAGATAATACCTGAGGCTTCCTGGTTTTAGGCATGCAAGCTGGTGCTCTAACTGGCTGAGCTATTTCTCCAGCTGGATTATTCCGATTTTTACAAAGGGGAAACAAATGATTCACTTTCCTAAGGCAACATGGCTAATAATTACTAGTGGGCTTTATCTATAGAGCAGTAAGAGTCACCAAAACAGCTCAAACTTGCTTTGACTTTGGAGGACAAAGATCAAAGCACAAGAGACCAAGTGAATAGCAGTGTTCAGAATAGTGTCACTACTTGTGTTGAAAATTTAAAAAGTAGGGCCTGGTAGTGACGCACCTGATTGAGCACAAAGATTACAGCGTGCAAGGACCCTGGTTTAAGCCCCGGTCCCTACTTACAGGGAGGAAACTTCATAAATAAGGAAGCAGTGTTACAGGTCTCTCCCTTTCTCTCTATCTCTCTCTCCTCCCTCCCTCCTTCCTTTTTGATTTCTCTCTGTTCAAAAATAAAGAAAAACATTTTGTATGAAATTAAAAAAATATTCATTCCCTCTGAAAAATTATGTCAAGATTTCTGCTCTTCCTCAAATTTTCATCCCAAAGTCCATCAGGTGTTATTTTGTTTGTTTGTCATCACTGATTCTCCTGGCCAGCTTTTTCAGATAGATAGGGAGAGGCAGAGAAGGGAAGACACTACAGCAACTAAGCTTCCCCCTGTACAGAGGAAGCCAGGTTTGAACCTGAGTTGTGTGTGTGACAAAGCAGGAACCCTCCCAGGTGAATTATCTTGTTGACTCAAGGTAGGTTTTAAGGGAAAAATAAGATGAAAGTTACTATATGGTCATAGGTTGGTAAATTGTAATCGATCCTTGCAAGAAATTGTGATCTTTAAGATAATTCAAGTGCATATTCTTTCTCAATGAATATTTGTGATTTGAAGAAAATACTTAAAGAACTTAGAAAATATATGCTGTTTTCTCAGTGCACCTCAAGTTTTTTATGTAAATGCACAGTGTAAGTCTTGAAGCACAGATTATTTAACTAATAGATAAGGTGTTCAGTGAAGAAGATATTACAGACTACTGAATAAACAGATATTTAGACCAGTTAATCAATTATTTAAAACACTTCATTTAACATTTGTTAGTTTGATTTTTTTTTCAAACTAACAATCATCAACATCACTAATAAAATCAAGGTTCCTGAAGACAATTAATATAACAATTAGTAAACAATTTGAATTTTAATAAACACAAGTGTCATACCACAAGTGCAAAATGCATTTGAAAGCATTAACTCAACTGTGTAATGTCTTGATTCAAAACACCAAGTGAATTTTTTTATGATAATGAGTCAAATCTTTTGTCACAATTAGTTCTGTAAAATTGCTGACTTCATATTGAAAGTTGTGAAAGGTCTGTTATTCTTTCTTTCCTTCTTTCTCTCCCTTCTTCCCTCCCTCCTGCCCTTCCTCCCTTCTTTCCTTCCTTCCTTCATTCCTTCCTTGCATCCTTTTTAAGCAAAGAACACTGCTCTCTTAAACTCACGCTCAAGAAATGGATGGTAACTGGTGACTTAGCCAATACAGAGCAGGTTGAAGTCCCTGGTTGAGTCAAGAGATATTGCAGGTGTCTCTCTCTCCTCTCTCTCTCTCTCTCTCCATCTCTCTCTCTCCCCATCTCTCTCTCCATCTCCATTTCTCTGTCTCTTTCCATTTGTAATAAAAAAAAATAACTTCTAGGAACAGTGGAATTGAACAGGGTTGGAATCCTAGTGATATTCCTGGTGTGTGTGTGTGTGTGTGTGTGTGTGTGTGTGTATACTTTCCCCACTTTCTTATTTTACAACAGAAGAATGATTTAAATTCTAAAGCCCTCCTTATGGTATGTGCATGTCCATAGGATAGCTCAGACCTCAGTTCTAATCCACAAGAGATAAAGAATTGTGGACAGAAAGGAAAATAATAAATAAACATTAGATACCCACCTTTGTGGAGCTGATCCTCCATAAAAAACAAACAAAGGGAAACCATCTACTATGCGAAAACAAATAAATCAGATGTTTTATTTGTTGTTAGGTTAGAGCACCAGAAATTTTTTAAAAAATTATTTCAATAGTTTGAACATATTGTCAAATGTTTCCAAATGCATTTGGAAAAAACACAAACGACTTTCATTATATTTTGAAAGTCTCTGAAAATGTCCTAGATAAAAAAATCCAAAATTTCCATGCCATCTTTTATCCTGAAAAAAAAAAAAGATAGTTAAATTAG
Organism: Erinaceus europaeus; assembly: GCF_950295315.1. Taxonomy (NCBI): domain Eukaryota; kingdom Metazoa; phylum Chordata; class Mammalia; order Eulipotyphla; family Erinaceidae; genus Erinaceus; species Erinaceus europaeus. The sequence goes on from NC_080163.1 coordinate 136,724,195, forward strand.
AAATCCTTGAAAAATAGGATTGATAATGAAAATACCCACAGAAGGCAGGCTGCAATTGTTCTGCCACTGTAATACAATCTATTCCAGAATAATTTTTCTTTTTATTATTTCATTAAGTTGTATCTCACTAAAGTTCCTCTTAGGATCTCTCAGCAGCACCAAATTTTTCATTGGGAAAACGATAAATCACTGGCCTAAATTACAATTTAATTATAAACGCCTTTGCCTTCTAATGCTGCCTGGGACCTTTTACCCTGCTCCATAATTCTAAAAAATGACCCCTGTCATAATTTCCTTCACTAGCATAATATGGGGAGATCTAATCCTGAATCCTGCTGTCTTATAATTTAATATAAGAGGTAATTATTATTCAAAAGATAATGTTGTAGATATTGAAAATATTCTAAAGTTTGAATCTACATAAAAAGAGTGAGAGAGAGAGAGAGAGAGGAGTCATGGGTATGTGGGAGCTTTCTATCTCTGCACCTATCAAGAGATACAAGAGAAAAGAAGCAAAAAGACTTTTAATAAAAAAACATTCAAGTCTACATACAGCCAGTATTTTGTATTGTATGGAATGCATTTATATAGTCTTCAAATCACGGTTAGAAATGAATGCCTTATTTCCAAAATCAAGGAGGCAGAGAAAGCAATGTTGCAGTGAGAGCTGATCTCTTACGTTTCTAGTCTGCTTTAGTGCCAGAGGAGTAAAAGCCATACCCTCTGCACATAGCTGCACTAGGAGGATTTGGGTACAAACAGGCCGCTAAAACCAGAAAAGAATGAACCAAAGCGGCCAAGCAGAAGAGTCCTGAAGTGAAACGTTAGGATGTAGCAAAGACAAAGGGTTTCTTGGGAACATGTCATTGGCAGTATCTGCAAAGCCTGATGGCATGTGTATCAAAAAAATTTGCCCTTCCCAGCAGGTTTCAAAACTGGTGTGGTTTTCTTTTTTCTCTTCAGACCTCACAAATAGGTAAAAGAAGTGCAATGGATAACAGTGTGCTTGATAAAAATTTTCTCAAAAACAACCTACCCTCTCAGCACTAATGACAGAAAGATAAAGAATGTATTCAGCTGGAGCCCAGAAATGTCAACTCTCCCACCTGTGTAGGTACAAGCTTCTTCGCAATGAGCTTCAACAGCACAGGTGAAAAAGTCAGTTGTGTTGGTGGAGATTCCTTGTCATTACATGGCCGAAGAAGACGGGCTGGAGTAGATCCCACAGACGAAATTAAGTGACATTTTAATGGAAAACTGGATTTTCTACTATGGTTCCAATAAAGGAAAAGACACAAGGTTAAATTACACATGTTCATACCTGGTAGAATGAACATGTTATAATGTGCAAGGACCCAGGTTCAGGCCTCTGGTCCCCACCTATGGAAGGAGGAGCTTCATGAGAAGTGATGCAGTGCTACAGGTATCTCTCTCTCTCTCTCTCTCTCTCTGTTCCTCTCCTTTGCTATCCCCCTTCCCTCTGGATTTCTCTGTCTGTGTCTAATCAATAAATAAAATATGTAAAAATAAATGATTAAAAAGTTCTTGAGATTATATGTCTAATAGCTCAATGCCTTCTTTAATTTTTTTATATTTATTTATTTTCCCTTTTGCTGCCCTTGTTGGTTTTCATTGTCGTTGTCGTTATTGTTACTGATGTCATTGTTGTTAGATAGGACAGAGAAATGGAAAGAGGAGGGCAAGACAGAGAGAGGGAGAGAAAGACACCTGCAGATCTGCTTTACCACTTGTGAAACAATCCCCTGCAGGTAGGGAGTCAGGGCTTGAACCAAGATTCTTACTCTGGTCCTTGCGCTTTGCACCACCTGCACTTAACCCTCTGTGCTACCACCCGACTCCCAGCTCAATGCCTCTGTCAAGCTGTATGAAGTAAAGTGGTTTCCCCATCCCTCAAATTCAGGTAATGGTAAAATTAGCCATCATAACTTTCTACCAATATACATGTAATTATCTGAGATAACAAGTAGATTAATCAGTAGAGAAGTTAGGATTGGTGATAGTGGTGACAGTGGAAAAGGAGAAAGAATTAAAGATAACAAAAACAAAAAATCTGATTTCAATGAAATGGTAACTTTACTACCAATCTTAAACTAGTTAACAAACCTCTATATAGTTCAATAAACATCAAACTAAACACTAAGCAGACAGGGCTTAACTACCCTTTTGTTTGTTTTGTTTTGCCTTCTTTTTCGCTTTGAGAGTAGTTCATTTAAGATAAAATAAATAGAAAAGATACTCCCCCCCATACACACACACATACACAAACACACACACACACACACACACACACACACACACACACACACACACACACACACAATGCCCCCATAAATCTCAGGACAGTGCAAATGAGTTATATCTCATTATGGACAGAAAGTAAGAGCCTCCCTAAGTGGGGACATCCTTGACTACCATTAATGCAATCATTGGAAATAACAATCTATTTAGGGGAGAAAAAGAGTCATTCTTTAAAGGATACATATTAATTAGTCAATAATATAAAACCAATTCTATGAGTTCAGATAAGAATTAAAATCCAGAATGCAAGAGAAAGCATAAGAATTGATGTGAGAGGGGAAGAAGGAAGTTTATAGTAGGAAAGTCTATAATTTCCAATAGCAATAGCAGAGAGAGCCATGAAATAGTATCCATAACGAACTAGTAATAAAGAGGTGTGCAGAGATTGGTAGACTGTGCCTACTTGAGTCATTTCACAAATAAGAGAGATTTAAGAGTCCTGAGAGGTTCAAGGCAGACACTGGCCTGGATGTTCCAATAACTAAACAAAAGTACATTAAGGTGGACACGCAGGTAGATGGATAGGAAAGCATAGACAGGCAATCTTTAGGTTTAAGATGCACTAAAAATTTTCTGCTTCACTGCAATAAGTTTTCAAGGGACTCCAGTCATAAAAAGGCAGAGAGAGTGAGTTAAAAGAGAGAAAATAAAAAGCATGGTGAAATTGAGCATTGGGGTGGTCATGCCAAACAAGTCAATTCTACATTCATTACTAACTCTCATCACTCCCACCTCTATTTGAAAGTACTCAGTGGAATTAACACCATTCTACAAAGTAGGAAATATCTGTGATCTGAGCACAAATCTGTCTCCAAACAGCAGCTGCAAAAAATGCTAATTATATAATTTCAAATGTTGTAAATCCAGACTGAAAAAAAGTGACTACTTTTATTCTCAGGTCACTTAGACCACATGAATCCCAATGTTAAAAGAAAAAAAGGCAGGGTGGGATATACAATTACTCAGTGTCTTTCTCCCCATAGCAGTGTATATCAGAAGGATTAGCATTTATACTTCCTGAAGAAAGAACAATTATCTGTTCATCATACTATTATTTGTCAAGGAATTATCAGGAAATTACATTTGCCAAACACAAAACAAAGGAAATGTAAGTTTAAAAAATAAAGAGGTTAGAATTCATTCAGTTAAAAGTTACTATGACTACATAGACAGAAGAAACCTTTTGGTCCAGAGAGCTAGTAGTCCACATGCCAGAGTGTATGCTGTCCTATTTTGTTCTTACTAGAAAGAAGAACCATTCTTGTTCTTTGATTTAGTCTTAGTTGTCCTAGAAACAAAGATTTTATTTAAAGCAGTATATTTTAGAAGTGGTTTAGGAATTAAGAGGAAGGGAGTGGGACAGTGAGACAACTAATAAGAAAATGACTTTTTATCAAGTCAGTAAGTTATCACTTTAGGGAACGGGGCCTTAGCCTTGTTGGTGACCTTAGCCAATGTGGGTATGTATCCCAGGGCCAACCAATGTACCCCAAGGTGTAAACATTTGATCATTTTCCAGTGTAACAATGGGAAGGTAAGTTTTCAACAACCATTTCTCCAGCTGAGTTGAGAAGGGGATTGAGGGACCTTTGAGTTGTAGCCAGTTTCCATGGTACAGACAATTTTCTACCACTGCAGATTTCAAGATGATTTTATTGAACACAGTTAGGAATAGAAGTATAACAGCCATCTCTACCTAGCATTGCTCACTTCTAGATAAAACAAGAGCACAGGGAATCATAAAATGTGATGATATGTTTCTTTACTTTAAAAAATGTTTTTTTATTAGTGATTTAATAATAGTTTGTGAGATTATAAGATTATAGGGGTATGGATTCACATGACACCCACCAGCAAAGTTCTGGGATACCCTCACCCTACCTCACTATAATTCTCACAAAGTATGAGAGAAAGTTTGGTCACTCTTTTTTTTTTTTTTTTTTTTTTTTGCTAGGTTACGAGCTTCAATTCTCTATATGCCACATATGAACAAAACCATCCATTAATTATCTTTCACTTCCTTACTTCACTAAGCATAATAAATCACCTTCAGCACATGCTTATGCCCCAGTGGCCTATTCCCAAGTGGAATCACAGGTGCATTCATATTGTCCCAAAAGACATAATAAAATTGTTTTAATTGCAGAGTAGTATTTCATTGAATATATGCCCCATAATTTCTTATCCAGTCATCTGTCAATGGGCATTTATGCTGCTTTTATTCCTTGGCAATTGTAAACAAAGCAGCTATGAACATAGAGGAATGTATGCTCCTTTGAGTTAGTGTTTTTATGTCCTTTGGATATATGCCTAGAAATGGTATTACAGGATCATAAAGTATTCCAGTTATAGTTGCTTAAGGACTCTCCATACTATTTTCCCTTGAGGTTGTCCTAGTTTGTATCCCTACTAACAGTGTAATAGATTCCTATTTCTTTGTGTCCTTACTGACACTAGTCATTAACTTTGTTGGTGTGGACCATTCTCACAGACATGAGGTGGTTTCTCATTGTAGTTTCTGCTTGTACTTCTCTAATGATAAATAAAGTGAAACATTTTTCATATCTCTGTGAACCATCTGCATATCTTTGTTAGATAACTGTTCATTTAAATCTTTTGCCCACTTTTAGTTAGTTTTGTTGTTGTTGAAGTTTATGAGGCAAAAATATTACCAGTATGGGAATTTGAATGTATTGATGCCTGAGATATAGGGAGCACACAGCCAGACATCTGTGGAATAGCCATGTAGAAGCTAACTTTTTTTTCCCCCCTAAATACTTGAAGAAGCACAGTTCCCTTTCACCTTCATTGTCTAGGCACAATTTTCTACCAATCTACTTGCACAAGGACAGACTATAGGACTTTACTGTTAGTACTCAATGGACTTAATAATTATTTGCCACATTGGTGGGTCTCCTTGTTTTTGAATAGAGACAAAGAGAAATTTAGAAAGAAGAAGAAAATAGAAAACAAAAAAGAGAGATAACTTGTGAAGCTCCTCCCTACCCCCATGCAAGTGAGGAACAGGAACTTAAACCAGGGCCCTTGTCCACAGTAGCATGTGTGCTCTATCAGATAAACCACCGCCTCAACATTGCTAAATCTTTTTGAGTAACCCGGTACCTGAATCCCCTGAGGTCAAGGGCTAAGAGTCCAGAAATTCTTAACACTACTGTGGCTCTGTGCTCCTATGCATAGTCATTATGATATTGTCACCAGACAGCAGTTTTCTTTCTTCAGAACTGGAATTCCTTCCTGCTCCCCTTTTCCACTCACTGGCCACAAGCACATGTACCCACCTCATCAAAATATACCTGAGATTTCTCAGCCAAAGCTGAGCAGTACAAGGGTAAGTATAATAATAAAGAAAATAAAAAACAGTAATAATACTTTTTTCTGCCCATCTTGCTCAGCACTTACTCTTCCTTTTTTGTTTAAGATAGTCACTTCCCCTAGAGTGATCCCTTTATTTAGAACCAATGGAAACATCCAATCTATAAAATGGAGAGAATGATGGTAAACTTCGACGACAGGCCTAGGGAAGCCCCATAGTGTAGATAAGGCCCTAAATATACCAATGTGGAAATGCTTTTTAATGTAATGAAGCCTGAAAATAAGTAAATAAATACAAGAACAAGCTGTAATATGCTAACATTTGTATAATGTTTAGAAACAAGCCAAAAAAAAAAAAAAAACCAAAACTACCTGCCATTTATGGTAGAATATATGTGAATAAGAAGGCCAAACCTTGCAAGAAATAATAAATACCAAATTCAGAAGGATGCTTAACTTGTGGGAAAGAAATAATGGAGACCAAGAAGAGAAACAAGTAGAAGACTTCAAATGGACTCTGAATTTTTTTAATTTAATTAATTTATTTATTTTAATATTTATTTTATTTATTTATTCCCTTTGTTGCCCTTGTTGTTTTATTGTTGTAGTTATTATTGTTGTTGTCATTGTTGGATAGGACAGAGAGAAATGGAGAGAGGAGGGGAAGACAGAGAGGAGGAGAGAAAGATAGACACCTGCAGACCTGCTTCACCGCCTGTGAAGTGACTCCCCTGCAGGTGGGGAGCCAGGGGCTCGAACCAGGATCCTTATGCCGTCCTTGCGCTTTGTGCCACGTGCGCTTAACCCGCTGCGCCACCGCCCGACCCCCAAGGTGTCTGTCTTTCTCTCCCCCTCCCTCCATTTCTCTCTGTCCTGTCCAACGGCGACATCAATAACAACGACAACAATAATTTACTCTTGAATGTAAAACATTAATTCCATTTCTCTCCTTCTCTGTCTCTCCCTTTCCTCTCAATTTCTCTCTTCTCTATCAAATAAATACATAAAATAAGATAATAAATACATATGCAATTTTAAAAGATCACTTTAAGTGAGGCTGCTATCTCAACTCACAAGCTGATTTCCATACCAAATCTACCTTTTTAGTTTTATCTTTCACTCACATAACTCCCATAATTGCCAAAAATCAAGGCCCAATCATCCATGTGCACCTAGCACAGAAGTAGGAGAGGGTTGTCTAAGTTTTGGTTTTACTATACCCTCTAAAATAAAAGAACACTGGGTGAATGTCAGGTCTCTAGACCCAGAAAAGTGTCAAAAGAGTCCATGTCTGGCTTCTTCCAGAGAAACAAAGGTGGATTTGCAGAGAGATGCAGGCAGGCTGGGCTGTCTCCAGTGCTCTGCCACCACCAACCCAGCCAGCTCCAGTGCTGTTTAGTAACCGGGCATCAAACAAGTGTAATTGACAGCTTCTCTCCCACAGCCTTCCCCTCTCTGAGCAGGCAGTTTCCCCAGGAGCTGCCTCTTACAACCTCAAACACTTTATTACTGGTCAATTTGGGTTTCCTGCCCACTTTAAGTGGCAGTGCTGAGGGTCTGCAACTCTCTCTAGCCCTCATTGATCAATATTAACAGTCACTTTCACGGCATTTCCCTGCTACTCAGCAAGGCCAGGGACTGGCTGTAAATTACCACAGAGCCTGGTCATTATTCCAAAAGAAATGCTGTAATTCAAAATGTTAAGGCTAATTGTGAAAATAATTTTGTGTATGCTTTTTCTTGCCTGAACGAAAGGTAATGAGAGAATGGGAGTTGGCCTATTTTGAATTTGCTGGCCTGATTAGATATTTAAATACTGTCACTCTCGAGATATATTCTCTATCTGGTATTTATGTATATAGATCCGGTTATTTCAAATACCTACACATAACTGGAATGTCACCCTTCAGAGAAGTGTGTGTGTGTGTGTGTGTGTGTGTGTGTGTGTGTGTGTAATAACATCCTATTAAAGTTTAAATCTTGGGTGTAAAGTTGGGGAGATAGTATAATGGTTATGCAAATGTCTCACATGCCTGAGGCTCTGAACTCTCAGGTTCAGTCCCCAGTACCACTATAAAGGAGAGCTGAGCAGTAATCTGGTAAAAAAAAAAAAAAAAAAAAAAACAGAAAAACAAATCTGCATAAATCTTGGGTTTATAGTTGATGCATCTTATGTATGAAAAAAAAACTGGGATTAAGTAATTTTTGGTTGAAATTTACATAGTAATATTAGTTTAAGAGGTAAAAGTTAACAAGAACAAAACAAAACAGTCAGCATCCTTTACAAGCTAATGTGAATCATTTAGAAGCTTTGTAAATGCAAATCTCTGAATTTGGAAAAGAGCTGAATGGAAATTCCCTGCTGCAGGCACTGACTCCCTCCTTTTGAAGATGACAGGACAAAAAGGTCATCAGGAATTCTCAAGTGGAGTTTGTAAAAAGATACATAGTTGAGGCACATAAGGGGACTGAGGAAAGACATAGCCCAGAAAACCACATGGATTTGGAAGCATGGCTAAAGTGTGAGTAGCAGCAGAGAGGAAAGAGGAAATAAGCAGCTGATGGAAAGAAACAATAATTATTTTCAGACCCAAGAGGGCCCTTCTCCTCCGAAGATGGATTAGGTGTGTCACCTAGAACCACCTCAGCCAGGCTGTTTTCCATTGCCTTTGAAGTATGGCCACAGAAGGCTCAAGAGAGAGCTCTTTGCTACAAGGAAGAAGTAACAAATCTATGGAAAGCCTCTCCAGCAGTGACAGGTCCCCTGGGCATCCCTTGTGGCCCTGTCCTGAGCCACACCCTCTAGGAAACTCCTCAAAATGAGTGGGAAGGGGGTGAAGAAAGAAAAGGAGAAGCTATTAAGCATTTAAAACAACCAAAATCATTGAAAACAACAACAATCATTCTGTGCACCCTTTATACACAGGGCTCACTGAAGATTGATGAGTGGTTAGTCCTGGAGCCTCAATTTACATGAAAGTTGTTACCACCCTGTTTATGAGACTATGCCTGAGTTCAAGTGGCCAGTTATTCTTTTAAAAACAAAGTCCTTGCAGCTGAGGGAGGCTGCTCTTAGCCGCTGAGCTGCGCCTTGAGGTGGGAAGTCTGAGCTGCACACACCCTCAGCAGTTAATGCCCCTTCTTTTACTTTTCTCCTTAGTAGATTGTCAGAAAGAGTTTCAACTCAAACCAAGAGCCCTAGAGGGGTCTTCTCTATCCTCCATGCTCAAGTTATAATCTGAAGCTATCTTTCATTGGATTCACTTTCTACCTTTAAGCACAGCCCTGTTTAACTCCTAACTTTTGGGGTCACACCTCCCCACTCACCAGCTTCTCAAAGTCCAATACTCAACCAGGGTTACTGCTGGCCAGTGAGGCACTACTGGCAGACAGCTGGCTCCCCTGCGAGACCTGCCATCCCAATCACATTCCCTCATGGTAAAAAAGTGAAGGGTAGGCTTCCCCAAAATGTTCATATCTTCCCACCAAGAAATATCTGTCTTCACAGTATTCCAAATTAAGTTCTATCAATGCCTATATGACTTCAGGAGACATTGTTACAACTTAACTAAAATAATAATAACAACAACAACAATAGGGATATTATCCATATTTAGGGTTATCTCCAGAAATAACCTTTGTGCCAGAGAAACCTTCCACATTTCAGGACAAACATTTAGTTACAGAAAATATGATTTTTTTGTCATGAGTCACTCTCATTATAGGAGTTTATCTTCTTTTCTTCGTGGGGTCCTAGGCCTACACTCTCTTCTTTAATTTCGGGGGAAAAAAAGACAACCTTGGTTTGTCCTATTTAATCTAGGATTTAGACTCAAGTAGATTCTCCATATGTATGTGATTAAATTTGTTCTTTTCTCCTACTATGTGATGTGAACTGGATTTCTCAGACAACCCAAGGAGATCCCAGGGGTAGGGGGCAGGGGAGTACCTCCTCTCCTCTCCAGGAAAAGCAACTCAGGACTGGATATAGACTGCTGTGAAATCAAATTCCTCAAAAAGGTTAGCTAAGAGTTTCTCAATATTTCCATAGTAGGATTTCTCCAATAAGTGTCACCTTCGTATGGGGCAATTAATGACAAATGAGACTCTATGGGCCTCAGAATTCTGCTACTGTTACTTAGGAACACAGATTATTTTAAGAGCAGTAAAACCTTAGATGCTGAGAAAAGCTCTTGACTTTATCTTGCAGGGCTAGCTTAATGGGCGGGAGACAGACGACCAGGGACTCATGGCTGAGCTGTATGCAGTATCTCTTTATTCATGTGGAACGCAGCACAATCTAAGCCAAGCTATATTCACAATCCTGTCCATATATATATATATATATATATATATATATATATATATATATATACTTGGAGAGTATATATATATATATATATATATATATATATATATACTCTCCAAGTAGGGTGGAAACAGGATGTGACTTAGAGAGGGTGGAGTGAAAAGACAGTGGTGGAAATCAGGGTGACTATGAGAGGGGGAGGAGCAAAAAGACATCATGAACCAGTGGGGATTAAACCAATGCCCTAGAGGCAGGGAGGTGCTTAGTTAATAGTGGTTTATGTAAATAGAATACAGTGTTAAGCAGGGGGGATTAAACCAATGAAACAGAAGGGGTCTTAGAAGCATACCAACATTATCTTAGTCCTTTGCCATTTTCCTAATGGAAGAAGCAAAATCTGCTCCCCTTCTTAGGAACTATTAAGAGTTGAGTTTGGAGCAATATCATTCAGATGTATGTTTATCAATGAATATGCTTTTCCCTAACCAAAAAACTCTTTTCATTTTCAGAGTGAAAAAAATATGAAGTCACCCCTCCTTGTCATATGAAGTCTTCTCTTTCCTTGATGCCATAAGCCTATATATATATTTATTTTAACCAGAGCACTGCTCAGCTCTGGCTTACGGTTGTTCAGGGGATTGAACCTGAGACTTTGAAGCCTCAGGCATGAGAGTCTCTTTGCAATGTATATTTTTGTGTGCATGTGCACGTACGTGTACACACACCCACACACACACCTACCTACCTGTTCTGTTCCATTTAACTTTAGAATTTACAGTTATGTAAATTCTCCATAACTATTAAATGTTGGTCTTTTCACTAGTAACCTGTATGATGTTGTTCTGTTTATATATTTACCCTCAGAAAAACCCAAGTGGGGGTGGGAGAATTATCCTCTGTACCCCAAGGGGGCTCTCCAAACTTTGTTTCATCTTCTCCAAGTGATTTCTTCCCCTTTGTTTTTCACCTAAGAGGGAAGGAAGTAATCTTGACTCAAAAAAAACATGACATAAGAACACCCCAATGGCAGCCCAGCACTAGGCTACAGTTTTCCCACATGGTAGAGATGATCAGGGCAACCAGTGCCCTTTTACTGAGCTTTTGCTCTGTGGAAGTGAATAGTTGGGTTGCAGCCTAGGCTTCAGACCCCTAGACTCTGCTTCTATGCAGCAGTCGGCCACCAGCCTGGTGACAGCCTGGCTGATCTCCCAGCTCCAGGACCCTGAGGGGAATTAGACACCAGCCGCCCCATGCTTTCTTTTGTTTAGGAGAAAGGAGAGAAAGAGAGAGAGTGAAAAATAAAATCCTCAATCGTTTAGTACAAGTCATTTCACATGCTGGGATAATGAAGTATAAAAATGCCTTCAAAGAACTGATTTCCTACTTTTAACTCACTGCCAGCCAAGCTCTTTGTGAGGCCTCTCTGGAACATGCATTCCCGTCCCACTCAAACAAAAGAGCTGCGAATTCATTAAACTATTTAATTATGCCTTTTTATTTTTCTCCATTAGCAAGTCCTACCAGCACAAAGTAAATAAAGCCACCATGGTCTTACCCCAGCAGACATACTGACTGTTTTTATTCTTTATTCAGTTTACAATATAAAGGGCTATTTTTCCCCCTCCTCCTATTCTTGGCGAATTTCCTAGTACAAATCCTGCAAATAGAAGCACCCAACTGTACATGCAATGCATGAAGCTAGTGCAAGAGTATTCAGCATTGCAAGCACATACCCTAGACAGCTTTCAAAGTACCCGCAGCCAAAGGCAGCCAAACAGCACTTTACAGCCAGGCGCGGAAAAGATATTAGCTTTTTTTTTTATACTCTAGTAAATTTGCTTTTTACATCTATTTCTTTTCAGAAGGGCTTGTTATTGAGCTCACTGTCCACAAATTCCATTGATCTCAGGCTGTGACTCAATCCATATGCTCACGCTTTGACACCAGCACAGCAAGCAAGCGATACAAATCCTGTTCAGGCTACAAACTTATTGATTTTATAGATTTCCCCCAAAGTTGTGATAATGATATATCATTGTTAAATTTGGTAGAACAAACTGCTTTCCCAATCTGTCAATGCAAGCATGAAAGCCAATTCACAGCCTTGTTTAGAAGGCTTTCCCATCAGAAGAATAAGTACAGCCAAAGGAAGCAGGCCACAGATACCTGGCGGCTGGCACCAGTTTGATGTAGGAGACCTTCTTTACTGCCCTTTCCCCACCCTCATGCTCTGGGCTGCCAGACTTGTACTTACTGGCTACAATTACCCACAGTGATTCCTCCCCAGGATGTTTGGTATTAATTATTAACCACTGGGAGCATGCTGCTTGGGTAACCCACATCAGTAGGGCTTAAAAGATAATTTTGGTCATTTTAATACACTATTCAGATACTGTTGGATCCATTAGGATCCTGTGATTATTGACTTTAGTAGGTCATTTTCCTCTTTAAATTGTTCCCTCTCCCGCACCTTTAGAAGGCAAGGCAACTGCTGCCAGCAGGGGGCAGACATCAGACAACAATTTCTTTAAAAGGGTGTAACTTCCCTTTGGGCTTGTTATGAATCAGCTGTCTCTATGTGCCTCCACTCTGGGTTCATTTCTGTCAGATAAGGACTAGGTTTTGGAATTCTTTCATTCTAGTAGGATTCTATTAACTTTGCACCATTCTAGAGTACTTATGACTCCATTTCTCAAATTACGTCCCCAACTACCCATCGATTCAAATGCCATCAAAGTCATTCCATATTCAGTTTTACCTTCTTCTGGTATGTTCAAAATTCTTTAGTGTATGTAAATGTCTACGCAATTCACTTCAATATGTGTGTTACCTTCTATTCCTAACTTCCCTATGAACTGGAGTGTGTCTCCAACTGTTACTGTTATTTCTTTAGGCTGTGGTGACTTTTTTGTTTTGTTTTTAATTTTTATATTATGATTATTTTTTATTACCACCAGTGTTATTTTCACTGGGACTTGGAGCCAGCACTACAAATCCACTGCTCCCTGCAGACATTTTTTTCTTTTCTTTTCTTTTCTTTTTTTCTATTTCACTGGGCAGAGAGAAATTGAAAGAGTAGAGAAAGGTAAAAAAACAGAGAGAGAGAGAGAGAGAGAGAGAGACCTTCACCTGCTTCACCAATTGTGAAGCGCCCCTCCCTGCAGGTGGGAAGTGGGGGGAGCTCCAACCTGGGTCCTTGCACTTGGTAATGTATGCACTTAACCAGGTGTACCACCCAACTCCCTTGATTTTATTTATTATAGTTTTGCTTTTGGTTCCTGGGAAAGAACCACCCAGAGCCTTGTGCATATACAATGCCACTACTGAGTGGTCTTGCAGAGTTGATTAAAAGAAAAAAAAAAAAAGCACTTCTTTAACTGGAGAGCAAAAGCAAACAGAGAGAAAAGGGAGAAAGATACCACAACACCGTTTCACTGTTTAAAAAGCACTTCTAGTACTGTCCATGGTGCTATTATCTGGTGCCAGGATTTGAACTGGGAACTTTGCACATGGCAAGAAATGATCTATACTGTTGGTCATTACACCAGGTCTCCTGCATTGCTTGATGCTGTGGTCTATTTACATAATCATTGCTTTGCCTGAGACCCGCCCTGCCTGCAGGGTAATGGTTTAATCCCCACTGGTTAGATGGAAGCTTGCTATCTTCACGCTCTTTCTCTCTCTACCCCCTCTCCTAGCCATTTCCTTTTCCGACCTGCCACTTCTATTTCAAAAGATATAAATGCATTTTCTCTGATCAATAAATAAAATTGCACTGTGTTCCCGCTCAGCCTCGAGTTCTTGGTTCCTCTCCCATGTCGCTGAGTAAGCAGCAAGCAGCCCAGGTTGGCTCCGGTCAAGTTCTCTCCCCTGTGACGCAACCTGACATTATACTGGGTGTACTTTCTCCTGGCTATGCTTATTCTTATTTCTAAACCTTTATTTTGTGTGTAATCTTTTTTTTTCTTCCCTTCTAATGCCTCTTGTGAGTCTTCTGCCTCCCTTTCTTTCCAAACCCCTAAAATTGCAGCCTCTTCTTTGAGGGTATATAGAGTCAACCTCTAGTCTACCTGACTGACTCAAACTAGATACCATGGAAAATGTGGTTTTGTCATTGACATAGTCAGTTAAAATGCTAACTACTTAAACCTAGTTTCATTAATTTCTCACATACCTACTTGATTGGGTTGAAGCTTAGGTTCCTTATAAGTCTCATGTTCCATAGAAAACTGGCTTTAATAAATGAATCTAGTCCAACTGAAATCAGGTATATAGACAAACAGATCTACCTGGCCTTACCATTCAAGTACAACATGCATTAATCTAATTCTTTAAAGGTAATAACAATTTATATCTTTAAAGGTAATAACAAATTTTGCCCTAACATTAACAATGAATTTTCAAACAAATTTTAAGAACTGAAGGGGGATCGATAACTTTGATTTTAGAGATGATTGCATCAAGACCAAGTAAATAGCATAGCTGCTCCTTAAACTTAGGCATTCTATGTTCTAAGTCAAGTAGTCTTTCTACTAGGATAAATTTCATCTTGATCTTGGTTATTTAAACAACACTCTCCATAAAATATTTTCCTTAATTCATTATATTTGCTGCAAAATTATTCTATTAACCTCTTCTGCATATTTCCATCAAGTTGTGTTTTATGAAAGTAACTAATTTTTAGGTACCCCCTACTAAGATAAAAAATAAAGCCTTGACCCACAGAATCTTTACTAAGATTCTACAACTTGGGAGTTGGGCAGTAGTGCAGCGGGCTTAGAGCACGTGGTGCGAAGCGCAAAGACCGGCATAAGGATCCAGGTTTGAGCCTCTGGCTCCCCACCTGCAGGGGAGTTGCTTCACAGACAGTGAAGCAGGTCTGCAGGTATCTATCTTTCTCTCCTCGTCTCTGTCTTCCCTCCTCTCTCCATTTCTCTCTGTCCTATCAAACAACAGTGACATCAATAACAATAACTACAACAATAAAAAACAATAAGGGCACCAAAAAGGGAATAAATAGATAAATATTTTTAAAAATTCTACAACTTATTAATATAAGGTTCTAAAACTCCCAATCATTATCAAAAGGATTCCCAATTTGGAATCAAGGTACAGTGAAATGGCATAGAGTCATAATCTTGGGGGGGGGGTGCAGAGAGAGAAACATAGTTCCTAATGGAACTTGTGATAAATAATCTTTTTTCAAAGATCAACAAGATATGAGATTTGGAACATAAAGAAAAATTTGAAATAGATCCAACATCAAAGATTGCATATAGTCTCAGATCCAGTATGGAATTCCAAAGCCCATTGCAAGAGAGCTTCCAGAAAAGCACCTGCATAGTAAGTCCCTAGGTAGAAAATCAACAATTAAATGGGCTAGCTATTCTCCTTAATCCACTCACTGCAACTTCCAAAAGGCTTTACTGAAGTAACTCCACTCCAGGCTCCCCCACCATGGAGGACAGATGAAAGGATGCACCTTTTGGAGAGAAGTGAACAATTAAAATTTTATGATGAATTAGTTTCCCCTCCCCCAGAATTCATACGCTGAACACACACAGGCAGACCAAACCACCCTTCTGTTCATAATTGCACTGGTCCAAGTGTGTGGAGCCTTCACACAGAATGATGGCTTTCCCTGTCTCTTGCATTTGTTCAGCTCCTTTGGGAGGAGCAATTTACAGAAAGCATTATCGATTTTTGCCATAATAGGTACAGAGATGCCTCACCATCCCTACTCAGCTGGCTCTCTCTCCACATCACAACTGTCAAGACAGTTTGTGAAGCCCCGTCATTATTATTTTTTTTTCAAGTAAATCCATCACAAGGTTGGGGGGAAGGTGAGGGAAGTGATGAAAATAAAATTATTTTTTCACCTTGCTATATGAAAGAATGCTCATGTTCTTCTCTGGAAATGAATGTAAGTAAGCACCCTAGATGAGCAGAAAAATAAAAAAGGAAAGAAAGGAGGGTTTTAATATCCAAGAAAGAAAACCAGATGAAAGACAGGGAGATCTGATGGGCATCTACTTGAAACTATTTTAATGCAATTATAACTAGGTTGCAGCTCTCTGTCATTCCTCCTCAGGGAGCAAAGGCATCTGCAGACACTGTCTATAGTGTGGAATAAAGTGAAAGTGGACTTATGTTTGTTGTGTTTATTTTCTGTGTGCATCACTGGATGGAAGCTACCTTGAAACACCTTCCTCAATAGATCTTTAATAGAGACCTTCAGTTCCCATTCTAGATCATTCTTTTGTGTCAGAGATTTCTGGAGTAGCTCCTTTCCTCCCCTTCCCCCTACCACTGTTCACCAGAACTCACCACTTCTAGGTAGGTCACTGACCAACATGTAAACACTTCTTACCTCAAATATTTCTTGTAGAAAGAAAGAGCTTCTTAGAAATCACAAGAAAAATAAGCAGGCATTGGGATGGGGCAAAATGAAGGAGTGGGGGGGAGTGGATATACCCTTTGACATTCTAGCCATGGTCTTGATTGGTTATTGGTGCTGGTTTCCTGCTCAGTGAGGAAGGTGAGATACTGCTTTTCCTCTGAAGGTTCTAGTCTTACCCACCCCCAGTTCCTAAATATAGCCTGATTGGAGACTCAAGAAATTTAATCCAAGAATTGTTTCTGGATCTCATTCCCTGTCCTTCAGTTCATTAGGTATGAAAAGTGATAGCTGCTTAAGATTTTTATGAGACATCATTCCAAAGATGGACCACAGAAAAGTGCACAATTACACAGAACTCTGCATACAGCCCTCAGCCTCTAGCAATGAACTAAGAAGCTCAGCAGCTAGTAAGCTACAGAATGAAAAGAGGCTGGTTTGCTTATGTAAAAAGGCATGAATATAGTGAATCTTATTCCAAGTGATGCTATCTGAAAGGATACACTCTTTCTGATATAAATTTGAGATATAAACATGTTATGTTTTCTCCATTTCTCCCAGTATCCAACTTCTCCATTCTCTTCCAAAAGAGCTGACGCTTTAAAGCATACAGACCCCTGCTTGTCTCCCTCACTATTTCTGTTTGGAAAGAGCATGTGCAAACAGACAAGTTTAGAGAAACTGAAGTCCATGTGAAATAGTCAGACCTGGAATGCACTTGGATACCAGTTCTTTGGATAGAACAGAAATTGACTTTTGCCTAAAAACAAAAACCAGTATCTTCCAATATGAGACCATATGGAAAACACATGGGAAGCAGAGTAAAGACTACGACTATTCCTATAAGTTCTTAATGGTAATTGGGCCTGCCTGATTCTTTGTTCCCTCTGATGCCACATGCTCAACTACATGCAATTATGCAGTAGATTCAAAATCCCCGATGTAGGTAAAATCTCAGTGATTCTGAACCTAATTCCCCTTCTTCCTCTTCCTCCTGCCTCTTCCATCATAAGGGTTTGACTGCTCTGAGCTAAGTTTTTCGAAAGAAAGAGACAGACAAAGATACCACAAAGCACAAAGTTTCCTCCAGTATAGTAGGGCTAGACTCAAACTTGTATTGTGCACATTATAAGGCAAATACAGTGTGCAAGTGAGCGATTTTGCCAGCCTGTCAACTCTTCCTTTTTAATTGTATTTTTTCATTTATTTACTTATTATTTATCTATTTATTTATGCATTTTACCAGAGCACTGCTCAGCTACAGTTGATGGTGGTGTAGGGGATTAACCTGGGACTTTGAAGCCTCAGACATGAGAGCCTCTTTGCATAACCATTATGCTATCTACCCTCCACCCTTAATTGTATTTTAATACCAACTGAATATAATGTCTGAGAAATGCTTTGAAACTCCCAGCACCTATCCCACAGAGAGAATGATTAATTAGAACCCTTAGAAGAGGCTATGTTTCGTTTGTTTTTAAGAGAACTATGTTTTTGTGAAATTTGCAAAAGGTAGATATGCTAGGCAATATAGTTAAGAACAATAACTCTTTTTATCTTTGTCACTGTCCCTCACATCAGATTATATATAATCATCAGTATTTTGGGAATCTGGCTGCATTTAATAACTTGACTTTAGAGAAATATATTTATATGAGGTTAACAGCCATGTCTATGAAGGAGAACAGAATATGCCCACCCCAAAAATGTACCTCTCTGGCATGAAGATTATTTTGAGTGGAAGGCATTCAAGAACTAATACACTCAAGAAAACTTTTATTTCTCCCTTAACTGCTTAAGATAATTTTAATGAGGAACTTGTACCAGAAAGAGAGTTATTACTAGAGATAATATTTTTAACCTGTAACGAATACATGCATAGAAGGGTGTATGATTTATTGTCAAACATTTGGTTTATTTTCCTTTTTAAATTTATCTCCCTATGAATTTTCTCAAATCCTTTGAAGCCCCAAGACTCTATCTTATTCCCATACAAGCTTCATTGGCATATAATCTTTGGGTCTTTCATCTTAGAGGCTCTCATACACACAAAATTAAATTTGTTATTCTCCTATTAATATGTTAATAATTAAAATTTAATTATTAGACTAGTCAGTGAACCTAGAAAGAAAGAAGGAGAAAAAGAAAGAGAGAAAGAAAGAAAGAAAGAAAGAAAGAAAGAAAGAAAGAAAGAAAAAGTTTTTCCTCCCCTACATTCATGAACAACTAAGTCATTGTTAGCCAACTCAATATAGGAAAAATTCCAAGAACATCATGCTTTCAAAATTGTAGTTAATGCTCCTAGCACAGGGCCTCTTAAAACTGTACCAAAAATGAGTGGATAATAACTTGATGCAGTCTTGTATGAACCAGACATTACCATATTAAGATGATTAACATTTAATTCTTACAACAACAGATGTTTACTATTTCCTTCAGTGTACTGTTCCCCCAATGCCTAGAATACTGTCTGGTACATAGTAACAGTGTGATAAATCTTGTGAAACAGATGAATAACCCATAGAATAATAGGCTATGATATTAAAACAAGATCCACAAAGACAAAATGTAATAGGACAATAGATACTATTAATCAGTGGGATGGAACATATGGGCAAACTTTTGTTTCTTTCTTTAATGACAACTTCTACTGTGGGAATAAGCAGCAGAAATGGTCACAAAAATGACACATACTTTATGAATGATAATCTTCCATATTTCCTAATATTCTTTTAAAAAGTAATATTGTTTGACCACAAATTTCACTGTTTAAAAATTGATCATAAAAATTGGAATATATATACATATGAATATATATATATACTTTCCCTCATGCTTTCCCATTTTTCAACTTTAAAAAAGTTATTAAGTTTTTTGATGTAATTTATTAATAATTTTATTGCTTAAAATGTGATTCATTTTAATAGGATTCACTGTAATTTTTATTCTGGTTGTTCAGACAATAGGTAAAATGGCTGGTTGCTTTCCAGCTTAGTAACTTCAATTTTCTCATAAGAAAAATAAACCACTGGATCGAGTTCTTGATAATACTGTGACAGCTAAGTATTACAAGTAACCCACAGACATGTTGTGCTTGTCTACATGAGATTTTAAAGCTGTGAGTATAAATGCTTACCATAGTCTACTTTTCCCAGTTTGTCACAGTATTCATTTTCCCATATTATTTATGTCTTCCTTTATCAGCTCTTGAATTCTCTCTTTTTAATAAAAATAGATACAAAGAAGTGGAAATGTTTTATGTTCACGAATTGGAAGAATTAACATCATCAAAATGAATATTCTTTTCTTTATTATTTATTTTCCCTTTCGTTGCACTTGTTTTTTTTATTGTTGTAGTAGTTGTTGTTGATGTCGTCATTACTGGATAGAACAGAGAAAATAGAGAGTGGAGAGGAAGACAGAGAGGGGAGAGAAAGAGAGACACCTGCAGACCTGCTTCACCTACTGTGAAGGACTCCCCTGCAGATGGGGAGCCAGGGGCTCGAACAGGGTCTCTATGCTGGTTCTTGTGTTTTGCACCACTGCGCTTAACCAGCTGCACTACCGCCCGGCCCCCCAAGATGAATATTCTACCCAGGGCCACATGTGAATTTAAAAATTCCCATCAAGGTCCCACCAATGGGACTACATCAAATTAAAGAAGAGTCCCCTAAACAAATGGTGTTAGGAAAATTAAATTTTAGAACAGAAACTAGCAAATACTTGGAGGAAAATATTGGAAGCACTCTGTTCCAGCTACATCTTATAGATATCTTCAATAATACAAACCCAATTGCAAAGAAGACAAAATCAAGTATAAGCCCACAGGACTGTATCAAATTGAAAAGTTTCTGCATAGCAAAAGAGACCTCCACCCAAAGAGATTCCTTACAGAATGGGAGATGATCTTTACATGCCATACATCAGACAAAAGGAGTGGGAGTAGACCTTTATATGCCGTACATCAGAGAAAAGGTTAATAAACAGAGCTCACCACACTTAACAACAAAAAAACAAATGACCCCATCCAAAAATGGAGAGAAGATATGAACAGAATATTCACCAAAGAAGAGATACAATAGGCCAACAGACACGAAAAAATGCTCCAAGTCACTGACAAATGCAAATAAAGACAACAACACTTCACTCCTGTAAGAATGTCATACAACAGAAACAATAGTCACACCAAATGCTGGAGAGGTAGTGGGGGCAAAACTTCAATTTGGTGGGGGCAGGGCTTGAATTTGGGTTGTGCACATGGCAAAGCAACAAACTATTCTTTCTTTTAATATATATATATATATATATATATATATATATATATATATATATATATATATATGCCTCCAGAGTTATTGCTAGGGATCTGGGCCTGCACCACAAACCCACTGCTCCTGGAGACTATTTTTTCCCCTTTTTGTCACCCTTGTGGTTTTATCATTGTTGTAGTTATTATTATTGTTGTTGTTATTGATGTCATTGTTGTTGGATATGACAGAGAGAAATAGAGGAGGGGAAGACAGAGAGTAGGAGAGAAAGACACCTGCAGACCTGCTTCACCACTTGTGAAGCAGCCCCCCTGCAGGTGTGGAGCCAGGGAGCTCGAATCTTTGTGCCTGTCCTTGTGCTTCACATCATGTGCACTTAACCCACTGCACTACTGCCCGACCCTCAAGCAACAAACTATACAAGTGAGATTTTTTTCATTTTATAATTATTTTATTATCTTTTTAAATTTTTATTTATAAAAGGAAACACTGACAAAAACCATAGGATAAGAGGGGTACAACTCCACACAATTCCTACCACCAGAACACCGTATTCCATACCTTCCCCTGATAGCTTTCCTATTCTTTATCCCTCTGGGTCATTATCCCCAGTGTCATTATGGGATGCAGAAGGTGGAAGGTCTGGCTTCTGTAATTGCTTCCCTGCTGAACATGGGCATTGACAGTTCGATCCATACTCCCAGCTTGCCTCTCTCTTTCCCTAGTGGGGCAGGGGTCTAGGGAAGAGGGGTTCCAGGACAAATTGATGGGATTGTCTGCCCAGGGAAGTCCAGTTGGCATCATGGTATCATTTGGAACCTGGTGGTTGCAAAAGAGTTAACATATAGAGCCAAACAAGTTGTTGACTAATCATGAACCTAAAGGCTGGAATGGTTCAGATGAAGAGTTGGGGGTGTCTTCATTTTGTAGATAGTGAGTAGGCCTATTTTATTTATATTCCAAAGAGCCCATTACTATACTAGTTTTTTTTTTCTTTTCTTATGCACGACATCTGATATGCTGGTGGATCCAAGCTATTGTTTATGGAGATGATGTGAAGGCTGGAAAAAGGATGATCAGAAAGCTGGATCAGGGAGGACAGTGGCTCCCAAATATGTTTTTTTTTTTTTAAATTTTTATAAAAAGGAAACACTGGTAGTAGGGTACCAAAGTAAAAACCCTAGGTTGAAGGTGAGGGTAGATGTTCAGCTTCATGGGGTAGGGAGGAAGGGAGGGGGAGGTAAAGTGAGGATGGGATGGGACACAGTCTTTTGGTGGTGAGAATGGTGTTTATGTATACTCCTATTAATCTGTAATCATATAAATCACTATTTAAGTAATATGAGAGGGGAAAAACTGATTTAAGATGTCAAACTTTTTAAAGCACAGACTAAGTTTTTTAATACATAGACTGAGTCTTTGATATGTTGACTCTCTTAAAAGCTTAGTCCAAGGAGAACAGGAGCAACCGGTGGTATAGCTATATACAAATAATGTCAAAGGACACAAATTATAGTGATGTTGTGTATGATAGAGCAAATCCTAACAAAGGGATTTTTCAAAGTTAACCCAATTGCCAAACAATGTGATTGCAGCAATAACTATCTATTGTCTTCTTAAACCCTAAGACAGCAGGAACCTCCCACTTCCACTATAGAGCCTATATTTCCCCCAGTCCTGGAACCTCTGGGGTGGGGCTCACTTTCCTGCATGCTTCTCTCAATTCAAACCAAATGATATTGCATCTGCTGATCCCAACCCAATCAATTCAATGAGTACCACCTCACCATGTTTCACTTCAGACTATGTCCAGAGACATCAGGCATGGAATGCCAACTCTTCATCCTCATTACTGGGGTGAGACCTTTCCTTTCATAGTATTCTCTAATTCCATTCCAGGAGGTTCAATTCCTAACAAAGTTCCAAAACCTAGATGTAGACCAGGTCCCATAAGATAGAGCATATGCTTACATGTAATCCATAAACTAAGGCAAAATAGATACCTGAAAGCAAAAATACACAATAGTCTGTAGTGAGTCAGTATCAAGTTCATAATGAAATAGTGTCTACTTAGACTTAGATACCCTCCTCATCTACTTCCTATTACAGTTCTCTCACTCACTCCAAAGCTGAATAAAGGCAAGAGACTGGAATACTTTAATGATGACTTTTTAGTCACTATCAGGCCATTCCATCAGTTGGGGCCCTAATTGGGGAGTCCTGAGATTCCCAAACAGACATTATGGGCCTAGTCCTCGAATAAATCCCTCTCTCCATTGTTACTGGTCATTTCTATCAGGAACAAAAAAAATAGACCCCTTTGTGGGCTCCCATAGAACCTTGCCCTCAACTTAGATCAACAACAGTAAGGAATGTTCCATCCTCTAAAGGGAGGATGGACAACATACTCTATGCTACACCTGAGGAAGATGGGTCCTGATACTGGGGCAGCTTGCAATGTTCCTACTCATGACCACAGAATGTGAGCTCAGATCTAGAGGGATGCAGAGGTCACATAGGCTCCTAAGCTAATTATGGACCCCAGATCACATCAAATTGATGGGTTTTACAATCAACAATCTTTATACCCCTTTCCCATATTAGGGAGCTACTCTCTTCCCTGATCCAGGTTTCTGGTCCTTTTCCTAGCCATGACATCATCTCCCCAGACAATAACTTGGATCCACTGGTTATCAGATTTCAGGCTCAGGGACAAAAAGAAAAAGGAGAAAAAAAAAAAAAACCTATAGCCACAGGACCTTCAGAATTTAACTAAAACATACCTACTAGCTATCTATAAAATGGAGGACCCTCCAACTCTTCATCTGCACTATTCCAGACCTTAGGTCCATGATTGGTCAACAATTTGTTTGGCTTTGTATTCTTACTCTCTTGTCAACCACCAGGTTCCAGATGCTAGCATGATGCTGACCAGATTTCCCTGGATAGAAGACCCCACTATATGTCTTAGAGCCCCACCTACCCAGATCCCTGCCCCACTAGGGAAAAAGAGAGACAGGCTGGGAGTATAGATCAACCTGTCAATGCCCCTGTTCAGCGGGGAAGCAATTACAGAAACCAGACCTTCAACTTGCACCCCACAATGACCTGGGTCCATACTCCCAGAGGGTTAAACAATAGGAAAGCTATCAAGGGAGGTAATGGGATACAGAGTTCTGGTGGTGGGAATTATGGGAAGCTGTACCCCTCTTATCCTATGGTTTTTTTCAATGTTTCCTTTATATAAATAAAAATTTTTAAAAAGGAAACATTGACAAAAAAAACATAGGATAAGAGGGGTATAACTCCACAGAACTCCCAGCACCAGAGCTTCTTATCCCATCCCCTCCCCTGATAGTTTTCCTATTCCTATTCCTCTGGGAGCATGGACTCAGGGTCATTATGGGGTGCAGAGGTGGAAGGTCTGGCTTCTGTAATTGCTTCTTCACAGAACATGTGTGTTGATTGATCAACCCATACTCTCAACCTGTCTCTCTTTCCCTAGTGGGGCAGGGTTCTGGGTAGGTGGGACTCTAAGACATATAGTGGGGTCTTCTGCCCAAGGAAGTCTCATTGGCATCATGCTAGCATCTGGAACCTGGTGGCTGAAAAAGAATTAAGGTATAAAGCAGAACAAATTGTTGAGTAATCATGAACCTAAAGGCTGGAATATTGTAAATGAAGATTTATGGCCACCAGAGTTATAGCTGAAGCTCAGTGACTGCATGATGGCATTTTTTTGTTTGGTACTAGGGACAGAATAACTAAGAGGGATGGTGAGACAGGAGATTAAGAGAAATACATGCAGTGTTGCTTCACCACTTGTGAAGTTTTCCATCTGCAGATGGAAAGATGAGAACCAGGGATTTGAATCATTGCACCTGCGTGTTCTACTGAGTGCACCATTACCCAGCCCAAAGATCCAGGTGAGAATCCTTAATTCTCAAGTTTTGTTGACCTTAAACACATCTTTTTTCATGAACTAGGATTGCCAGCTGTGATAAATGGAAATCCTAACTGATACAAGAACCTCTCACTAACTGAGGCATTTCCTAGCACCTATAATAATCCTTATCATTAGTTTCTTTGAAATCATGGCCTTACAGAAAAATTAGAAAGGCTCTATTATGCTTTATTTATTAAGACTACTGGTAAAGGTAGTGTCTTAGTCATTTTGTACTATAATAGTGAAGTATGATAGACTGGGTAAACTATACAGAACAGAAATTTATTTCTCATAGCTCTGAAGGCTGAAAGTTCAAGATCAAGGTTGCAGCATGTTTTAATTTAGGGAAGGGCCTCTTCCTGGTGGTATTATACCCTTTTATAGCAGAGGATAGAGGAGGGGGAAAAGCTCTCTTATGATTAGGGCACTAATCCCATTTATGAGTGTTTTGCTCTCATGACATCAACTAACTTTAATTACTTTTTGAAAGCCCCACCTCCTAAAGCCATCACTTTTGTGGGAAGGGTGGCTGGGCTTCAGTAGTTCAGAATACACAGCTTATGGTTGTTGTTATCTACTCAATGCCTAGAATGTGCCAGGAAATAATCTAAGTATTTATAAACAGTTATAATATTAGAAAGTTATGATTGTTCCCATTGAATGAATAACCAAACAAGCACAAAAGAATCAAACAATTGCAATTAACAATTATACCCTAAGCAGTAATATTTGCCAGGCCTAGGTCACAATGTAAACTGTCCATCAAGGTTGCTTTTCTTTCCTCTGTACCACATTGCTTTCTGCCACAAATGGTTCTCTGTTTTATGTCACTTTTCTCTCCAACAAGAATATCCCTCTTCGAGAGATAGCTTAATATACTTTTAATTTATTTTAATTAGTTAATATTCTTTTTTAAAAAATTATTTATTTACCTTTTGTTGCTCTTGTTGTTGTAGTTATTGTTATTGTTGTTGTTGTTGATGTCATTGTTGGATAGGACAGAGAGAAATGGAGAGAGGAGGGGAAGACAGAGGGGGAGAGAAAGACAGACACCTGCAGACCCGCTTCACCACCTGTGAAGCAACTCCCCTGCAGGTGGGGAGTC
Source organism: Erinaceus europaeus (assembly GCF_950295315.1). Lineage (NCBI taxonomy): Eukaryota > Metazoa > Chordata > Mammalia > Eulipotyphla > Erinaceidae > Erinaceus > Erinaceus europaeus. The sequence goes on from NC_080163.1 coordinate 136,749,872, forward strand.
GGGGGCTCAAACCAGGATCCTTAGGCCAGTCCTTCCGCTTTGTGCCACCTGCGCTTAACCAACTGAGCAAGCCGCCCAACTCCCAATTAATTAATATTCTGAAGTTCAACCTAGTACTAAGAAGACAGAGAAATTGGGTTAGGGATGTAAGTAGAATGTACTGTCCTGTCTGTACAACAGGGTCAAAACAAAGATATGACTCTAGGGGTCGGTCAGGCGGTTGTGCAGCAGGTTAAGCGCACGTGGCATGAAGCACAAGAACAAGTGTACTGATCCCAGTATGAGTCCCCAGCTCCCCACCTGCAGGGGAGTCACTTCACAGGCAAGGAAGCAGGTCTGCAGGTATCTATCGTTCTCTTCTCCTCTCTGTCTTCCCCTCGTCTCTCCATTTCTCTTTGTCCTATCCAACAATGACGACATCAATAATAACAGCAATAAAAACAAAGGGGGAAAAACACAAAGCTATGACTCTATATATTGTCCTGTTTGCCTTTGCAGCTACTGACTATATGAGGAAAGTGAAAAAGAAAACTCAATTATTAAAGAGGAATATTTACCACTAACATAACACAGAAATATTTAATGATAAAAGACACCCTAGAAATTATAAAGACAATAAGATTAATCCAGTATTAAGGCTGCCTGAATAAGTGTTTCTGGGTACTCTGTCAGAGAACAAGCATCCCCAAGACAGACAAATAGAACAAGTGTTTTCTTTCTTTTTTAAAATTATATTTATTTATTTATTTGATAGAGACAGTCAGATATTGAGAGGGAAGGAAAGAGAGCAAGAGGGAGAACTGCAGACCTACTTCACCACTCCTGAAGCTTCCCATCTGCAAGTGGGAACCAGGGGCTTGAACCTGGGACCTTGCACACTGTAAAGTGTGTGCTTAACCAGGTAAGCCATACTTCCTGGCCCCCTAGAACAAGTGTTTTCTTCTGGGGATGTTGTTCCCTTTTAATTCACACTTGGACATGATGTCCCTACTGTTCTTTCAAGGGTTTTCTTTCTTGAGTAGTTCTGAAGATACAGGGAGATATCTTGTGTGCTTTACCTACCATATGCCCAGTAACTATGAGAATTATATCTTGATTTTGGAAACTGTGCAAGACCAAGAAAAATTATTAGTGTTTATTATATAAATTGTGATGAGTATATTATTGAGTTTTAATGGTTCATTTACTCATAAAATAACCATGAAGCACTTCATACATACTTAGATACTTTAGTTCTTAAAAAATGAAAAGGACAGTCAACAATATTTATACACCTTTCCCATATTTGGGAGCTACTCTCTTCCCTGATCCAGATTTCTGGTCCTTTTTTCAGCCATGACATCATCTCCTCAGACAATAACTAGGATCCACCTGCATATCAGATTTCAGGCTCAGGGAAAAGAAAAAAATCACTAGTATAGCCACAGGCCCTTTGGAATGTAACTAAAATATGCCTACTAGCTATTTACAAAACCAAGACATTCCCCACCACCACACACACACACACACACACACACACACACACACACACACACACACACAGTCTTCATCTGCACTACTCCAGCCTTTAGGTTCATGATTAGTCACCAACTTGTTTGGCTTTATATGTTAACTCTCTTTTCAGCCACCAGGTTCCAGATGCTAGCAGGATGCCAACCAGACTAACCTGGACAGACAACCCCACCAATGTGTCCTGGAGCTCCGCTTCCCCAGAGCCCCACCCTACTAGGGAAAGAGAGAGGCGGACTGGGAGTATGGATTGACCTGTCAAAGCCCATGTTCAGCGGGGAAGCAATTACAGAAGCCAGACCTTCCACCTTCTGCATCCCACAATGACCTTGGGTCCATACTCCCAGAGGGTTAAAGAATAGGAAAGCTATCAGGGGAGGGGATGGTATACAGAGTTCTGGTGGTGGGAATTATGTGGAGTTGTACCCTTCTTATGCTATGGCTTTGTCAGTGTTTCCTTTTTTATAAATAAATTTTTTTTAAGTGAAATTGAAAAAAAAAATGAACAGGGTTCTGTTCCTGAGGAAATTTACACGCTAATTTAGCAACAAGAAATAAACTATATTTACTTTCAGTTTAGAGATAATGATTCAAAGAAACCAAGAAAGATGATGTCTTGTGCAGGTGGTTCATAATACTTTGGAACACTGATTGCTTTGAACTTATGAAAAATGTAGAATGATTTAAACACACTCCAACAACAACAGAACTACCTTTTAAACTATCTGGAACTTCAACACTCTTCCTAAAGCTAACCTGAGTTTTATAGACTAAGCAATCTTCTTACATTGCCTTGATTTTCAGGCAGCAAAATTAAACCCATTTCAAATGTATAAGTTCTTTTCTCTACTCTACTATAGAGAAAATAGTTCAAAATACAGTACAATGAGAACTCCATGAAATACAAAGTGGGGAAAATAAGGTGGGCCCACATCTCCAGAAAGCTTTTTTATTTTTTAATTTTTTCAAATAAAGACCTAAACTGTAAAAGTGAGTCATGAGGCTAAAGATTCTGAAAGGAAATATAATACACACTCAGTGACATTGCCTTCAATAACCTGAATAAAAAGGACTCAAAAAAAAAAAAAGATTTACAATGTTTCTATGCAAATGGAACCCTGGAAAGGAACATTTCATAATTTTTGGAATCTATACAATAATATGGGAAGACTGAGACAAATGACCTGCATATTTCCCATCTCTTCCCAAGCAGAATGGTAGGCTCTTATGACCCTTGCATTTCAGTTGTCTCAGTATTGAACTGGTCAATATTCACACGACTTCCTAACATGTGTGGTTTTAAAGCTAAATGCTCAGGTCAGGTGATATGGTGCAAATATTCTCCCTTCTACTGATGGGACCAGCACTTGATACCCATCTTATCAAACTAACTCAATATTGGTTTGTATTAATTATCTAATAACTCACTAGAAGAAACAGTTCCAACTGGTAGCAGAATTATCGTTTACTGTTGATTCCTTAGACAGTTTGCAAATGGCTTAGACTAGATATACACATAAACAAAACTCACATCTATTTATAAGGAGTGTTAAAAAAAAAAAAAGGAAATGTAAGAAAAAGAGAAAAAAGATGGCACCAGGGTTATTGCTGGGGCTTGGTGCTGGCACTACAAGTCCAGTGCTCCTCGTGTTCATTTTTTCCATTTTATTAGATAGGACAGAGAGAGATTAAGAGAGGGAAAAACAGAGAGAAAGCCTGATACCTGCAGATCAGCTTTGTAGCTTGTGAAGTGTCCCTCTTGCTGGCACTTGAATCTGAATCCTTGCACAGCTCCTGTGCTTAGGACTATATGCGTTTAACTGAGTGCATCACCACCCAGACGCCCAGAATAAGAAAATTAAGGTAACCTAGAAAGCAGGCTCTAAAACAACAGTGACAGCCATGCAAGTGCCATTTAGAAAATTCATTTCCAGCCATGACATCATCTCCCCAGACAGTAACTAGGATCCGCCTGCATATCAGATTTCAGGCTCAGGGATAAAAAAAAAAAAAAAAAAAAACAAAAAACTAGTATAGCCACAGGCCCTTTTGAATATAACTAAAATATGCCTACTAGCTATTTACAAAATAGAGGGGCCCCCCAACTCTTCATCTGCACTATTCCAGCCTTTAGGCTCATGATTGTTCAACAATTTTTTTGGCTTTGTGTGTTAACTCTCTTTTCAGCCACCAGGTTCCAGATGCTAGCAGGATGCCGACCAGACTAAACTGGACAGACAACCCCACCAATGTGTCCTGGAGCTCAGCTTCTCCAGAGCCCTGCCCTACTAGGGAAAGAGAGAGGCAGACTGGGAGTATGGATCAACCAGTCAATGCCCATGTTCAGCGGGGAAGCAATTACAGAAGCCAGACCTTCTGCAACCTTCTGCAACCCACAATGACCCTGGGTCCATACTCCCAGAGGGTTAAAGAATAGGAAAGCGGGAGTCGGGCTGTCGTGCAGCGGGTTAAGCGCAGGTGGCGCAAAGCACAAGGACGGGCATAAGGATCCCGGTTCGAACCCCGGCTCCCCACCTGCAGGGGAGTCGCTTCACAAGTGGTGAAGCAGGTCTGCAGGTGTCTATCTTTCTCTCCTCCTCTCTGTCTTCCCCTCCTCTCTCCATTTCTCTCTGTCCTATCCAACAACGACAACAACAATAATAACTACAACAATAAAACAACAAGGGCAACAAAAGGGAATAAATAAACTAAATAAATTTTAAAAAAATTAAAAAAAAATAGGAAAGCTATCAAGGGAGGGGATAGGATACAGAGATCTTGTGGTGGGAATTGTGTGGAGTTGTACCCCTCTTATCCTATGGTTTTGTCAATGCTTCCTCTTTATAAATAAAAAAATAAAAATAAAAAGAGAAATATCTGTAACCATAACATCAAATCGTAACATAAAATGAAAAGCTACTTAGTCATCAAAGAGTATTCTTTAAGTGCTGACTAAAGAAAAATGTTCCACAACTAGGGATTAATTCAGTGGGTTGAATACATTTATTGCTTGCCTGAGGCCCTGGGTTTGATTCCCAACACTATGTGACAGGAAGCAATGTTCTGTCCTTCCTTGCTCCCTCTCTTTCAGAAATAAATAAACATTAACAAAGGGTCCTACAGCATTCGTTGAATAGAAAGCATTGAAACAACAGAAAGTAGCATCCCAGACAAACATATAATTAGAAAATGTATGAAAAGAATATGCACTAAAATGTTTTTAATTTTTATGTATTTATTCCCTTTTGTTGCCCTTATTGTTTTATTGTTGTTGTCATTGTTGAATAGGACAGAGAGAAATGGAGAAAGGAGTGGAAGACAGAGAAGGGGAGAGAAAGATAACTGTAGACCTGCTTCACTGCTTGTGAAGCGACTCCCCTGCAGGTGGGGAGCCAGGGGCTCGAATCAGGATCCTTATGCCGGTCCTTGTGCTTCACACCACCTGAGCTTCAAGCCACCTGTGCATAACCCACTGCACTACCACCTGACTCCCAAGAATATTCACTAAAATGTTTACAGTAACATGACACAACGTCAAAAATCTTTATTTCCTTCTTTCTGTTTCCATTATTTCCACTATTAAAAAGAAAATATACTTCTCTCATATATTATCTAATTATCTAATTGTATTATCCAGTAACTGAGCTAATGAATGAGCTGTATAACTCAAGAAATACTTTTTTTTTCAAAATTAGGATAAAAAGTTGGGTTACATAATATTAGGTATTCTTTCAAGTTTAATGAACTATGACTTTTAGCCATAGACTACAAAAAAAAAAAAGATGGTGAAACAAGAAAAATCCTCATAGTTTAAGTAATCGGAAAAAAAGAAATATATTGTAGTATTAATAGTAAGTAGGTTAGGTTTGGCAGCAGCCTGTAGTTCACCAATATCCTGTGATAAAATGCTCACCAGAAATTAGAAAAATGGGGTTAGGGAGATAGCATAATATTTATGCTAATGACTTCATGTCTGAGGCTCTGAGTTCCCAGGTTCAATGTCTTTTAAAAAATTATTTATTTATTTATTTATTTATTATTGGATAGAGACGGAGAGAAATTGAAGGAAGAGGAAAATAGAGAGGGAGAGAGACACCTGCAGCCCTGGGCCCAGGGGCTTGGACCTGGTTCCTTGTGTACTTAACCAGGTATGCCACAGCCTGGACCCCCCCAGGTTCAGTCTTCAGCAGTACCATAAACTAGAGCTGAGCAGTGCTCTGATAAAATTAAATAAATAAATAAATAAATAAGGAAAATGGATGCTTTGATGATTTTTCTATAAAATTAATGTTGTTCATCTTAAAGTCTCTTCTTAAATCTGAGATGATTTTCTTCCTACTCTTCTGTATACTGAAGGTAAAGACTATTTAAATATCTTTTAAATATCTTGCTATCGTGAAACACAATGAATTGGTGATAGGAAATAGTCATTGTGCCTCTTAACAGTCTTCCAATAATAAAACAAAAGGTTGACACCTCCAGTGTTAACTTCCAAAGCTTAAAATCTTTACATTAGTCTCTAATTCATATGCAGGGCCTATTTATCTATAAATGATGTGTTTGTATTTATATAATTAAACATGATGTATAAACCTATGCTAATCAGGCAAAATAAATCCTGTAGATGGATTTTGTTTGCTACCAACTGGGTTCTCATAAATATCTGTTTACTTGGCTCAATTCCCCCAGGAGTAATATATACAATAGATAAGATCCTACTATTCCTTTGGTAGGGTTAGGAGTTCCTCAGTTTGCCATGGTGGGCTATTGGTCCTTTCTGTTATCTGCTTGATACTTGTAAACATTTAAGTCTATCATGTTTTGAGGAGGGAAGTAGATAGCATAATGGTTATGCAAAGTGACATTCATACTTGAAGCTCCAAAGTCCCAGGTTCAATCCCCCCACACCACTATCAGCCAGAGCTGAACAATGCTCTGGTAAATAACAATAATAATAATAATAACAACAACAACAACAAAGAAAAGAAAAAATACAAAAATTTCATTTCTACAATGTTTTTAGAAAATATAGTCAAGCCTGTTTTCAGAAATAGAATGTAGGGGATTTTGAAAGCTATGTTTTGTCTAGTGGAATTTCAAGCTATCCCTGATTCCTATGCATAGAAACTTCACAGAAAGATTTTTGGTTTAAGAGCTTGGCACCCCTGATTAGAGCTCTGGCAGTGGTCTTTCAGCTGTAGCCAGAGCTGAAAAGTAAACCAAATACAAAGAACAGCCTTCAGCCATTTTTGAATCCCCTCACTCCTCCCCCAACCCCCACAGTTCCCTGGGGATACCTCACTGAAGCAAGTTCCTGCCTTGGCTTTCTCCTTCAGAATCACTCATAACATATAAATACAGCAAGAAAACATCAAGAATTTTAAACACCCCAGTATGTAATGGGATTAGAGCATCTGTAAGGTGTAAAAACTGATTTTATTGTTTCCTATAAACTGGCTCCTTCCTAATCAAGAAGGGCCTCAGTCAAAATACAGAAAGCAACTTTTTCAACAGTGTGTATTAAATCTGACAAACATCTGGTCAATCAAATTTACAGCAATACAGAGGGTCTAATAACGATTTATTTCTTCTTGAAGAACAAATTTAAGGATTTTTTTTAAAGCTCATATATATATAAAAAGAAAAGTAGACCTGCATTTCTTGACCAGGCCTGATAGTACTCAAGGTTTTGCCACACCTTGAATGTAAAGGGTTCTGTTTTCTACATGCAGCAGGAATAGAGATGTCTGCTTAGGCATGCAAGTCCACCGCCGTTCTGTGTCACACAGCCAAAAAGAAAAGTACTCAGGATGCCTCACAAGGCATTACGTTTGGAGATGACTGTGAAACTAAATGGGACAGAGGCCTAAGAGACAACAAATAATAGACAGGTGCAAAGACCTAGGGAGCTTTATCATTACTGTTATTCTCCGATGCTGTGTCAGGGGTGTGTGTTGTGGTGGAAAGGAAGAGACCAGGAATAGGATTTAATACAGATCACTTAGAGTCAGGGATGAAAAGGTGATTTACCCAGAGAAAATAAAAACACCTAAGCACACCAGTGTTCATGGCAGCAGTTTGTAACAGCCCAAATTTGGAAGCAATTCAGATGCTCAGCAACAGATGGATGAATAAGAAAGTTGTGGGGGGTCAGGCAGTGGCGCACGTGGTTAAGTGTTCACAGTACGAAGTGCAAGGTCTCACGCAAGGATCAAGGTTCGAGCCCCTGGCTCCCCACCTGCAGGGGCCTCGCTTCACAAGAGGTGAAACAGGTCTGCAGGTGTTTCTCTCCCTCTATATCTCCCACCCCTCTCTCAATTTCTCTCTGCCCTATCCAATAGAAATGAAAAATGGCCACCAGGAGCCATGGATTTATAGTGTAGGCACTGAGCCCTAGTGATAACCCTGGAGGCAAAAAAGAAAAAAAAAAGGAAGGAAGGAAGGAAGGAAGGAAGGAAGGAAGGAAGGAAGGAAGGAAGGAAGGAAAAAGAAAAGCTGTAGTACACAATGGAGTACTATGCCACTGTTAAAAATGATAAGGTCATCTTGCAATGTCATGGTTAGAACTTGATGCTATCTTGGTGAGTGAGACAAGCCTGAATAAGAAAGACCAATACTGTATTATCTCACTTCTAGGTGGAACTTAAGAATAAAGAATAGTAAGGGAAAACATAAGGTGAAACTTGGACTGGGTGTGGTATATTACACCAAAGCAAAGGACTCTGGGTAAGGAGGGAAAGGGCCAGAATGAAGGAATATTGAGGTCCTTGAGTGTCTTCTAGACACTAATCAATGGGAGAATATGCCTAGGTGTTAAAAAAAATGAGGCATGGTGATGGAGAAACACTGAGGAGATAATAAGCCTCCTCTTTTACTCCTCTTAAACTAATTCTCTCAAATCAGCAGTTATGAAGTAAGGCTATGAGCATAGTTTAGACCACCTGGCAGTAGAGATGGAGCTTCCCCCTTCAAACAAGTGACTCAAATAACAGAATAGGGCACCCACTCAGACTCCATTTTTTTTGTCAGATATCCACACCCTTATATCTAATGCTTATCACCAACTCTCTAGTAACCCCCTTATTCATAGTGTAATGGGGGTAATAGTTTGAAAATATCAAACCATTTTTTCCCTTAAGTAGATTCCTCTCCCCATCCATTAAATAAATGAGTTTCACTGTTTCGAGGGAAGAATAGGTAGGTAAAAGCTTCTCTTGATGGAGCTAAGCTATTTATCCTAAACAATTAGTCATGGAATGGAATGTAGGTAAATCTAGGTAGGTTATGATGAATAGAAAGTGAGAAACATATCAGATATAAGTTTCTTGAATTCCCGTTTGGAGTCAAAACTCCAGAGAAAGAGAGGAACAAAGGGGACAAAATCCCCCCTACGGTACAATGCTCCCAATAATACTGCAGGACTCATTATTTAATGCTCACACTGTCATATTGAAAATCTCTTAATTCAAAATCTACTTCAAGATTTGTACTGAAAGGATATATTACTGTTGAAGCATTGTTTGTGAATAACTGAACGAGGTATTTAAAAGGATGAACTAAAGGGAGGTTTTCAATTCCAGCTATGTGACAGTTGGGTCACATTTTTGTTGTGGATACATCCTATGTAGTATGGGATATTTAATAGCATTGTTGGCCTCTACCCACTATATGATAACAGACATCAGCTCCTCCCCTCCCTACAAAATCTGAAGTCACCAAAAATGTCTATAAATATCACAAATACCCCATAAGGAGGGAGGGAAATCATTCTGCATTGAAAACCTAGTGACTAGGGAGGGACAGCATTTTCAGTCTCAGAATTTAAGCAATCACTGGAGGACCACATAAATTGGAGGCATAGGAATGGAATTTGTGAGGTAACTGGTAGACCAGATGACACCAAACATTAAGGGACCCAGATAAACAGGTCAACACATAGTCCAGAAGGATCATCTAGATTCAACCACACATTAGAAAGAACCAGTATTGAGGGCCAGGGACCTCCCAAGGGTCCCACATCACAAAACAGACATGAAGATAGCCCACATACTAAGACAATTTTTAATCAGTCACCACTGAGAAAGATACATTCCTTCTTGTACCAAGGAGCTACTAAAATAAAAAATGATAGGATCTGACAATTGAAATAATAAAAAAAAAACTCTGAAATCATACTTTACTCATATATTAGTCCAATACTAATCCTAAACAATATGGAACTAAGATAGAGACTGTTATATAGTCAGATGACGCCTTGAGAATGAGGCCAGATATAATTAGAGTAAAAGCAAATGTTTGGGACCCTCACCAAATTCTTCAGATAGAGAGAAACAGAGAGATAGAGGGAAAGACTTCAATGAACTTGAATGAACTCCTGGGTTATCTGCAGGGCAAATCAAGCACCCTCCCAGGTGAAATATTTGTTGGCTGTATTTGGTATTTTCTCCTCCCAATCATCTAAACTTCTGCTCCTGACCTAAGCCAGTGACTTTACTGTAGACCTTCAACCTCTGGATATGCTTTTCAGTCTTGGATTTCAAGGTTTCCCAAAGAGTTATGACTCTTCAATGTAGAAATCCCCTGGGGGTCAGGTGATAGCAAGGACCAGTGTAAGGATCCTGGTTCAAACTCCAGCTCCCCTCCTGCAAGGGGGTCACTTCACAAGTGGCGAAGTAGGTATGCAAGTAGGTATGCAAGTAGGTATGCCTTTCCCCTTCTCTCCTCTCCTCTCTCCATTTCTCTCTGTCCTTTCCAACAATAACAATATCAATGGCAACAATAATGACAACAACAAGGGCAACAAAATGGAGAAAAGGGACCTCCAGGAGCAGTGGATTCATAGTGTAGGCACAGAGCCCTAGCAATAACCCTGGAGGCAAGAAAAAGAAAAGAAAAGAAAAAGAAAACCCCCGGGACCTAGCTCTTTGCCTAGTGTTGAACCATATTGCCTTTGTAGTCAAGGAGGAATTCCATTACCATAAGGCTTTTCTGGATGCAAAACTAATGAGTAAATCTAGAGTTGCACTGTCCAATATAGTTGTCACCAACCACTATGACCAACTGATAATTTAAATTAATTAAAACTAGACAAAGTGGAAATTAAAAATTCCATTTATTAGTTAATGTTATGAACTCAATTATGTCCCTGCAAAATTCTTTTGTCAGAATGTGCCTGCATTTGAAAACAAAGTCTTCACAGAAGTAACTGAATTAAGGCAATATCTTTAGGATAGAATTTAAATCAGTATACCAGATGTATAGGTATATTGTGTTATAAGGTACCCACATAGTCAACGACTGCCACCTCTCCAGATTCAAAGGAGGTCTCGAAACTTTACATCAGGCTCAACCTGACGCTGTTGACTGGCTACGGAAGAAGGGCAAACGCTAGAAGAAGGGTGTTTCCTTATGAAAGGAATGTTGGACACAGAGAGACACCAGCAACATGCACACACAGGAAAGTGTGTGTGAAACACATGGGAAAAGGGTAACTATTTGCAAGCAAAGAGAGAAGCTTTGAAACAAAATCAACCCCACCAACACCTTTATCTCAAATTTCTAAACTCGTAACTGAAAGAGTAAATTTCGGTTCACCACCACTCCCATCCTGTAATATTTTTTATGGCAACACCACTAATAATACACACATGATGGACATATATTAATACCTACACATAACTAGTGACAAGTTCTAAAGGAACAGCACTGTTCTAAAGCTAAGGGTAGCTTAAATAAAGAGAAAACATAACTTTTGCAGCCATAACTTGATCTTATACATGATAACTCTTGTGATTTATTAGCAGGCATATTGGCCAATGAATTAGTTGCTTCTTTTTAATTTTTGCAACTTGTTAGAGCTCAAATAACCAAGCAGAGGACTTGAGGATCTCTAGTTCCTTTTAATCCATAGCAGTGTTTTTAAATGATCTTTATGATGATTTTCCCCTCCATATCTAATAAGAGCCCCATACATCTGTTTGAAAATCAGAGGGTTTTCTCACATATACAGAGGGACACTCAGACAGCCACTCACTTTTAATTGTACCTAGTTCTCTAACTACATGTCAATTATGTGTACTAGAAACTATTGGTACCTCCCCCCAATTTCCTCAGGCCATCCTATGTAGGTAGTGAGAAGAATGTTCCCGTACACATAGCCTTTTCCTAGTCATGACTCTCTCTAGTCATGGCAGAAGAAAGGCCTAAACTGTTAAGAAACTGATGTTCAAGAAGGGCCTTCACCAACAAGGACAGCTGTTGTGGATAGTTTTCTTTTTCCTTAATAGCCTCATTGTGAATGCTAATCTCCATAGTTTCTGGTAGGATTCACATCAGGAGAAAACTGCATTTTCTACCAATGCTAACATATGGCTCACAGACTGTCTTCTGCTCCTGCTCCTTTACAGTATATCTAGGACTATCTCCCAGAGAAGCTAATTATATCACATTTTCTCCAGAGGGCAGTAAGATAGCTCCCAGGTAGAACAAGTGCCTTGTCATGTGGACAGTACCATGTGAGAGTGCTAGGGTATCCAGGGAAGCCCCAATGCTTTAGTCCCCCCCCTCAAAAAAAAAAAAAAAAAAGAAGAAAATCAGCTCAGGGAGTGGTGAAATCACACATGTAGAAGGCCCCGCTGCAAAAACAAGACAAAACAAATAAATAAAACAAAATACTTGTTCTGATGTCTGGTTTTGATGAAACTCAGGTTAAGACACCATTACTCAAACAAAGGCTATTAGCTAGAATCTATACACCATATTTTCTGACACATTAAGACCTAACGACTCTAGGGTGGTCTGTCTCCTTTACCACAGGCACTTTGGGTTCCACAGACTGGTTTCAGGTCCCTGTTCCCAAGAGAGACGAGGTTGCTTTGATGGTGAATCTACTTCATGTCTTGACCAAGTGACTACGCCAACCCCTTTCACAGTAACCAGAGAAATAAAAAAGGGTAATTTCTAGAGATAAAACAGACAAGCAAGTGTTAAGCACAGAAAACTGACTCTTCTGTATAGTTAATATGAACGGCTTCTGCAGGACAAATTGTTACTTTACTACCTCTCTGCAATAAACATATTGAAAAATTTGATAGCTATTTATAGGACGCTTATTAGGTGATAAATACAGAGAAGACAAATACCAGTATAGAAATAAGAATGAAAGGTAACTTCTGGTAGCAAATAGTTCCATTCATGATTTTACTGTATCTTAAATTCCTTCCCAACAACAATGATGACAAAATAATACATAATTAATCTTTGTATAGTACCCTCCCCTTACAAAAAAGAAATTGTATCAATAGACATTCTCTTATGTCAAATAAACAGCTCACATATTACACATAAGAAACAAAAGAGCTCTTTTTAATAGAGCTGACTCCTAGAAGCTGGAAACATTGGTCAAGTACCTAAAGACATCCATTTTCCATCTGGTTTCTGCCTATCGTTGAACACTGACATCAGGTTCCCATTGTACTCTTCCCAAGAAGCCCACTCCATGGACAACTTAAAGGAAGTTAAGCCTCATTCATGCTAATGAGGTTCTTTATTGGTCAAACAAGACAGAAAGAACTCAACAGCTTGATATTTCCAGCCATTTTTTTTTTTCAAACAGAGACCAAGCATCAGTTAATATGCAGCTCAGAGACAACTGCCATGGCCACCATTTTTATCCCAGGATTGCAGAATAGGGAGAGAAATGACAAGGAATGATTCAGAGCTTAAGCTCTACAAAGACTCAAATGAGACCCAGGGCTCTTTCCATAGATGTCGCTGTGGTCCTGTCCAGGGTTTAGTGGAACATTCTATATCTTTCAGAGTAAAGGCAGCCAGGAAAGAAGAGTGAATACTTGAAAATTAATGATGTCAGTCTGTCTTCATATATCAAGCTAATTTGAAAGGGCTTTAATTTTCTTAAAGGATAAAAAAAGGTTTCTTTGCTAGATTAAACTTGCGATTGTCATTCATATATTGTTTATAAGGTAGTCATCTCTTCGCTCTGTATTTTTTTTTTTGTTTTTGATTTTGTATACTAGTTAGCAGTGAAGACTTGTCTGCGTGTATCAGAAAGAATAAAGAGAGAAACGTCCTTAACTGTCAGTTTTAATAAGAGGAGTCAACATGCCTCTATTCAGGTTAAATATTGTCCTGTCACATTTCAATAGAGTCAACAGATTTTTTTAAAAGAAAAGTCAAAAGCACTGTGTATGCAAAAAACCCTCCCTGTCATAGAATGTCAAAGCCCTTCTTTATCTGGGGGAGGGGCGTGGAGGTAGGACAGAAAAATCTTTTGTAAAATGTGAAAAATTACCACTCATAATTGGCGCTGACATAAAAAGGTTTTTTTTGTTAGAAAAACAAAGAAAATCTCTAATTTAATAATCACCTGCAAAGTGTTATTGTGATGGGAACAAAAAACACACAATCAAAGTCATCTTTTTAAAGTAACTATAGTGTTTTTAAGCAATCACTGTATTTTACAGCAGCTTATACACATAAACCAATGATGTTCAGAGTATAAAAAAGGCACTCCAAAATCCTCAAGGAAAGTTTCTGAAATAAGGAGTGACAGGCTACAATAAGAAAATGCAAATGAAGCATTATGTTCAAAATAAAGCCAAACAGGATTAAAAAAAAAACAACACCCAAAACATATGCCAGAAAGCAAGACTTATTTAGGCTCAAGTTGCAAGAGGAAAGCTATTCTTCACAGGAGAACTAAGGGTTAAGTGTGTGTGTGTGTGTCTGTGTGTGTGTGTGTGTGTGTGCGCACACACACATGTTCTTTGGAATGATGGACTAGAGAGGACTGAAAATATTCTGTTTGAATAATAACTCAAAATAGATTATCAGAATAAAGTATTTTCTATTTCAAGTATCCACAATTTATTTATAATGTGAACTCTATTTGGAGTCTTTAAGATCTGATATGTTTTTATTTGTAGCAAATGCTGTAATTTTAGAAATCATTCTATCTGTGAATGGAACTCTTTCTGTTTAATAATAATTTCTGCCAATTAGGTCAGTTTAACAGCTTGCTAAATTAAGCAATAATTAGAATAATCTGAAGTTTGACAATATCAAACCAAACAGGATCAACTGTTCTAAGAATGACAAGGAAGACAGACTGGAATTTTAACACTTACTCATAGTAACACCCAGGTTTTACTATTGAGAAAAGATTATGACTTGCTACCTCCTGATGGTTTTTAGCAAGGCCCTATGATTTCTTGCATTGATCTGTTTGCCAACAAAGGAACTGAGAAAGGAAAATGTAGAGTTGATAAAATAGACTTTAAGGTCTTTAAATCAGTATCAAAATAAATGTACAAGAAAAGAAATAATTAACAAAGTCTAGCTTTGTGTAGTAGGAGTTTCCCAGGAGAACCCCAAGCACTTCTAATTGTTTTGATGTTGCATTTGTGTGCAATTGTTTTGGATTTTTCTTTTTTTAATAAAGCATTATTAGTCATAATTACATAACAAATAATCCAGGATAGATATAGTTGACCTGCACTCTGAACTTGTAGATTCTGCTATAGTGCTATCTACTTACAGATTAGATGCATGTATAATAAGAGAATTCTCATATTAGCACATGGTTAAATTTTCAGATACCTCTCTTAGCCCATACCTCTCCCTGAAAGTTTTTCCTAGGGCAATTTATTTCTCCTACTGCAAGAGTATCTTGCAGGATGGGTATTGGTTCAATAAGCCCTTATTGTAGCCTATCACTCCTTGTTTCAGAAACTTTCCTTGAGGAGTGTGGAGTGGCTTTTTTATATTCTGAATATAACTGGTGTATGTGTATAAGCTGCTATAATGTGCAGTGATTGCTTAAAAACATTATAGTTACTTTAAAAAGATGACTTTCTGGTTTTTGTTCTCATCACAATAACACTTTGCAGGTGATTATTAAGTTTAATAGGTGTCCAACAACAGATAAGGCTGAATAAGTTGTGGTATATATACACAATGAAATACTACTCAGCTATTAAGAATGATAAATTCACTTTTTTTTTAACTTCATCTTGGATGGAGCTTGAAAGAATCACGTGAAGTGAGATAAGCCAGAAAGAGAAGGAGGAGTATGAGATGACCCCACTCACAGAGAGAAATTGAGAAATAAGAAGGGGAAACACAAAGCAGAACTTGGATTGGGTTTGGTGTATTGCACAAAATAAAGGCCTTAGGGTGGGTGGGAGGGTGGGGGATCTCAGGTCCTGCTGCATGATGGTGGAAGAGCATCTAGGCTGAGGGTGAGAATGTTTTCCAGAAAACGAGAAACTGTACACATGTGCCAACAACTGTATTTACTGAAAATCACTGTCCTCAGTAAAAATTTAAGAAAAGAAAAATAAATCTCATAAAACATTTGACCACTATTTGTCAGTCACACTGTGACTTAACAGTAGTGTCAAAAAATAATGCACATGATTTTATTTTGAAATTCTATCAATATTTTAAGATTATTTATAATTCGAGAATTGCACAAAGACTATTTTGACAGCACTCTTCTTTAAAAATTACTTAAATCCATATTTTTACTGGGATAGAGTGATACTAATATTACCCATGTTTGGAAGAATTTTAATTGGACAAAAATATTCAAAATAGTTAAAAGAGACAGGTAATTTGAATTTGTGTCTAATAATTTTTATTGCACAAAGTTTCTCTGAATTAAAGTGATAATAAAATGTCCATTGATGATGCTTAGTGAAATAAATAAAGAGAAGAAAGACAGCTATTGGGTGGTTTCACTCAGATGTAGAGAACTGATATGCATGAGCTTTAAAAAAAAAAGAAAACAGAAGCAAGCAAACTGTTTCTAAGGCTTGCAAGAACTATGTGGTTATCTTTGGGAACTAGGAGAGTGGGAATACAGAACTCTGGTAATGGGTGTATTGTAGAAATTTACACAGTGATTTTACAAAATTGTAACCAACTATTAGTTACATATACAAAATTAAAAACAATAAAGTACCAATAAAAATGTTTTGGCTAAGACATTTACACACTTCAATACAGGAAAAGTGAGGATTTTCTCCATTTTGTAGAATTTTATTCTAAATTTACAAAATACATTTGTGGAAACTATACTTTTTTACTAAGAAATATGATAGCTTGCAAAAATTAATAAGTTGTATGTTAACATATTTTACCAAAAAAATTTTTAAATTGCAAGTTATTCTTCTCCCAGGTATCTATTTAGAGAGCACAATATCACATAGAATTAAAAGCTGGAAACAACCCAAATATCAAGAGACAGATACATGACTAAGAATGATGAAATCATCTTCTTTACCTCATTTTGATATAGTTTGAAGTAATGTTGTTAAGTGAGATAAGCAAAAGAAAAGGATGAATATGATATTTCTTTCATAGGCGGAACTTAAGAACAGAAAGAGAAAACACAGAACAAAATGGGCTGGTTTGGCATACTGCACCAAGGCAAATGATTCTAGGATAGGAGGGCAGGGAGAGAGCTAGCAGAAGGAGATGAAGGGTTGGAGAAGGGATTAGGGTCCTAATGGATGATGATGAAAAAGGACCTAAATTGCATTTGAGAGTATACAGACATCTATCATGGTAAGATGAGAAATTTTACTCATGTATCAATAACTCTACTATAATCACCAACCCCCCCAGTATAGTAATAAAAAAGAAAGATGTAGTATATACATACAATGAAATACTATTCAGTTATAAGAATGAATAAAGTGGTCCGGGAGGTGGCACAGTGGGTAAAGCACTGGACTTCTCAAGCATGAGGTCCTGAGTTAGGTCCCTGGCAGCACAGGTACCAGAGTGATGCCTGGTTCTTTCTCTCTCCTATCTTTCTCGTGAATAAATAATAAAATTCTAAAAAAAAAAGCTAATAAAATCTTTTCTCTCTTTTTTAATTAATTAATTAATTTATTATTGGATAGAGATAGAAATTGAGAGGGGAAGAGGAGGTAGAGAGGGAAAGAGACAGACACCTGCAGTCCTGCTTCACTTCTCAGTAAGCCTTCCCCCTGCAGGCACATCCTTGTGCACTGTAATGTGTACACTTAACCAGGTGCACCACTGCCTGCCCCCCATAATGAAATCTTTTCTTTTGATACAACTTGGATAGTTGAACTGGAAGGAGTCATGTTGACTGAAAGATGCCAGAAGAAAAAGGATTGATACCTCATAAGTTTACTCATAATTGTGATTTAAGAAGCAAAGAAAAGGAAAACACAGGGTGAACTTTAACTATGGTCTTTTACAGCAGATCCAAGAACTCTAAAAGTGGATGACAAGAGGGATCCAGATAGTAATTGAAGACCCAGTGTTCTTTCTTTAATAATTTTTATTTATCAAAAGGAAACACTGACAAAAAATCTACACAATTCCCACCACCAGAACTCTGTATCCCATCCCCTCCTCTGATAGCTTTCCTATTCTTTATCCCTCTGGGAGCATGGACCAACGGGAAAACCCAGTGTTCTATGTTAGAGGAAGACAAAAAGTTGGTGGAGGGTGTGGTGTGCTGATGCCTATCACAGGGAAGCAAGAAATGATACATACATAACAACATCCTTGTAAATCATCATTTTTCCCCCAAAAGTGATTTTAACTTAAAAAAAATCAAGTGAATTTATAAATAATTTAAAATTATAACAATACAAAAAGTTCAATCTCAAGCTTTAAAAACATAGCTAAGAAACAAATTTGTATGTGAATATGTGCTAGCAACATTCACTTACAATTTTATAAGGTTCATACACTAATACAAGTGTAGTTTGCTATTGTGTAAAATGATTAGCATTAATTTTTAAAATAATTATATTTGAAGCTATTTTGAATAGAATCACTTATAGGTCCACTAAAACAGTAAAATATATTTTAATACGTATTCATAAATTATGTTTTTAGATTATAAAAAAATACACACAATATAAAGTTTACCATTAGTGTACTGTTCAGTATCACTAGTCATACTTGTTTTATTGTGTAGATACACTATCCATCCACAGAACTCTGCAAAATTGAAATTCTTTACCTATTAAACACTATCTACATCTTCCACTGCCAAATTCCTGGTACCCACCTATTTACTTTCTGTAGAAAATGACTCTACAGATTCTCCATGAATATGAATCCTCTATATACCTCATCTAAGTGTTTTATTTTTTAATATTTTATTTATTGGATAGAGACAGCAAAATTCAGAGGAAGGGGGGAGAGGGAGAGAGAAAGTATGACACCTACAGTACTGCTTCATGACTTGGGAGCCAAGAGCTTGAACCCAGATACTTGAATATTGTAACATGTGCACTCGATCAGGCATGCCACCACCTGGCCCCAGTGCCTCATATAATTGGAATGTTCCAATACAAAAAAATAATAATAATAACTTTTAGTCAGTGGTCTGGGAGATGGTGCAGTGGGTAAAGTGTTGAACTCTCAAGCTCTGAGGTCCCAAGTTTAATCCCCAGTAGCACATGTACCAGAGTGATGTCTGGTTCTTTCTCTCTCTCTTCCTATACCTCTCATTAATAAATAAATAAAATATTTTTTAAAAACTTTAGTCAATCAATAAACATCAAATATAGCTCTTTTTTTACTCCAAAAAATCCAATTTTAAACTATATATATCCAATGTGCTATCACCAGTGTGACCTTACTATTCTTAAATGGCTCCTTTCTCTAAAATATGTAGTCTCGATTATATATCTGTATGTTCTATTTATTTTATTTATTTATTCCCTTTTGTTGTCCTTGTTGTTTTATTGTTGTAGTTATTGTTGTTGTTGTTGGATAGGACATAGAGAAATGGAGAGAGATGGGGAAGACAGGGAAGGTGAGAGAAAGATAGACACCTGCAGACCTGCTTCACCGCCTGCAGTTGGGGAGCCTGGGGCTGAACCAGGATTGTTAACGGTCCTTGTGCTTTGCGCCAAGTGCGCTTAACCCGCTGCACTACCGCCTGACTTCCTGTCAGTCTCTTCTTAGCAACCCCTTCCCCATAACCCTACGGGGGTATGGTTTCAAGTTAGCATTGTCCATAAGTAATATTTGAGGAAGCTTTGGAAGGCAGAAATGCAACAGGATCCTTTTTTTTTTTTTTTTAATACTATGAGCTCCTGTTTGAGGATGAGTCACTGTGACAGTTCACCTACATTGCTGGTTAACCCAGGAGATATGTATTAGAACTTGGACAGACAGCTCCTCCAGTTCCTCAGATTTCTTAGTCCTTGACCAGGTGCATATGCCATTCCTTGGTAAAAGACACCACCTTCCCTTTCAAGTCACCCAAGGCCTTGTGACTGGAAGTGTTCAGAGTTAGATGGGGATCCCAGTTTGTGTCCATGGATTCAATCATCTTTATGAGTTTCTAGTTATCTTCACTTTTCTCCATGCCCAGCTTTTCTTAGTCTGACTGATCAATGGCAAGTTTAATTCCCAAATTGGATGCAGAAGCAATAGTCTTCATGAACCAATGTACCAGCTCTCATACTTGCATGAGCTCAAAACTCTACAACAAATTCCTTATTCTAATCACTCATGACAGTTATTTTCAGATTGAGCCTTGACATATCACCCCAATTCTTTAAATCCAGGTGGTTTCTGAGTTTGATTTTTTAAGCCACCTGCCAGTTAGTTACAAGCACTAAATTTTGTAGCCACTTTGATGTTTATGAAGTTGCTTTCAAATGCTATCTGGGAAACCGAAATAAAAAATGAATGAAAGAAATGCAGAGAGGAAAACCAGAAACTGTCCTGCTTTTCTCTTTCAGAAAGAGGAAACTTCATTCCTCCACAGAGAGTAAGACCAAAGGGAGGAAGCTCTGGCTCCTTCAGAGGAATGAGATCAGATTCCAATTCATATTCCATTTCATGACACCCTTTTACCTCATTTCACCTTTACATACTTCAGCAGCCACACCATTCACTTAGAGGTGCATTATAGCACAGTGAGAAGACTGTCCCAATCAGGCACTATATTCAAACAAGGATATTTCTATACATCTTTAACAGCAATAAAAGTTGGAATGTCTAAGATACCTCATATTTGTATGAAAATGTCTTTTATTCACTGTCAATTCAGCCAGTTCCCTCGAACAATGAGGATACAGGGAATAGTGAGCAGACACATTAAGATTTCTGCAGGATGTACTTTTCTGGTTACTGACTTTCTTTTTTTTAACATTTTATTTTTTGTTATTTTAAATATTTATTTATTCCCTTTTGTTGCCCTTGTTTTTTATTGTAGTTATTATCATTGTTTTTGATGTCGTCGTTGTTGTTGGTAGGGCAGAGAGAAATGGAGAGAGGAGGGGAAAACAGAGAGGGGGAGAAAAATATAGACACCTGCAGATCTACTTCACCACCTGTGAAGTGACCCCCCCCACCCCGCAGGTAGAGAGCCGGGGGCTCGAACCGTGATCCCTATCTATGCCGGCCCTTGTTCTTCGCGCCATGTGCACTTAACCCACTGTACTACCACCCAACTCCCTTCTGGTTACTATCTATGGTATCTGTGTCTCTACTTTGGATTAGTATGTTTATGTGAGTGCAAAACAAAGCATCTAATTTAATCTGGCTACTAAGTTATTCCTTTTAGTCATCTATAGACATTAATTTTTTCAGTTTCCCTAAAATTGTTTAAAAAAATTATCAGCATGAGGAGTAACATCCATTCCATATTTAACAATAATTAAAAAGTCTTTCCCCAGAAAAGGAATATCACAGAAAACCCTTCAAAGCTTTAAAACAAGGGATCTGTGAAGACCTCATATATATATGATCCATTTTAGTTATTTTGATTTACTTTAGGAGAAAAATAAGTCCAACAAAGCTGGCACTATATTGTAAAGTTTCCAGGATACAGAAGCTATTTAATAATTTTTTTGTGTTACCCTAGCTTTTCTGCAGTCTCTTTTTTCTGTGGTTTTGTTCTTGTGCTGCTCATTAGCACCTTCCCCAGAGAGTGGGCAAGAGAAGGGAAAAAGAGATAAAACTCAAATCAGACAATTTTAACAGTCAGGCTGTCAACAAGTTGAATATATTAAGAGCCAGGGGGTGCAGAGGCACTTTTTAGTAGCACTGATAAAAGGTTGGTGGGGGAGGAAGTCAAAACTAATGGCAACAGTGATATATATATATAATTATCAAGGGATTTTATTGATTTGTGCCCTCTATATCTCCATTAATGAAGATAATCAAAAGTGGAGCAAAACTAAGCATGAATAGAAGTTTCTTAAAGAAGACACTTAAAATTCTACCTGTTTTCTCACTGTGAGTTTTAGGGCCTATTGGGCTGTTTAAATAGAAAACAGATTAATTAATTTCCATTATTTTGTCTATATTCTTAAAATTGCACAGTAAAGAAAATTGGAACCGATCACAGCAGGTTCTCCCCAACAACAACCTCCTTTCAGCTTGATTTCAGCTAAGAGAAGGGCAAGATCCATGGAGAGCATTTAAGGATACATCTGAGTGAAGCAAGAAGGAAGATCACTGCCAGAAAAATAAGCTGAAGCCCAACAATGAAAGACCAAGTTGGCCACAGACAGTGAACATAGTATGTGCTCTGCACACTAGCATGGCTTCGAAAGTCACTGCTGTGGGTGCAGATACATGAAACTCTCCATCATGCCGTGAGGCCTTGCAACATGTAAAGTCTGCTACATCTAAGACTAAATGAAAGAGAAACAGTCCCTCCTTTCCTTCTTATAGGGATTTATTATCATTTTAAAACCTAGAGTTCCTAGGCCTAGATCTCCAATAAATCCCTCTCTCTAAATTGTTACTAATCTAAATTAGTACTACTAATTAGTTACTAATCTAAATTGTTACTGATCATCTTTATCAGGAACAACAAAACAGACCCCTTTGTAGGCCCCATAGGATGTTCCCCTCAACTTGGATCAATGACCAGTAGAGAATGTACCATCCTCCGAAGGGAGGATGGACAACATACTCTATGCTACACCTGAAGAAGATGGGTTAATATTGGGGCAGCTTGGAGCATTACTACTCATGACCACAGAATGTGAGCTCAGATCTAGAGGGATGCAGAGGTCACATAGGCTCCCAAGCTGAATATGGGCCCCAGATCATATCAAATCGATGGGATTTACAGTAAACAATATTTATACATCTTTCCAATATTAGGGAGCTACTCTCTTCCCTTATTCAGCTTTCTGGTCGTTTTTCCAGGCATGACATCATCTCCCCAGACAATAACTTAGGTCCACCTGCATATCAGATTTCTGGTTCAGAGACAAACAAAAAACTAGTATAGCCACAGACCCTTTGGAAATAACTAAAATATGCCTACTAGCTATCTACAAAATGTTGACTCACACCCCCCCCCCAACTCTTCATCTGCACTACTCCAGCCTTTAGGTTCATGATTAGTCAACAACTTGTTTGGCTTTATATGTTAACTCTCTTTTCAGTCACCAGGTTCCAGATGCTAGCATGATGCCAACCAGACTTCCCTGGACAGACAATCCCACCAATGTGTCCTGGAGCTCTGATTCCCCAGAACCCCACCCACTAGGGAAAGAGAGAAGCAGGCTGGGAGTATGGATCGATCAGTTCACTGGGAAAGCAATTATAGAAGCCAGACCTTCCACCTTCTGCACCCCATAATGGCCCTGGGTCCATACTCCAGAGGGATAAAGAATAAGAAAGCTATCAGGCTTGGGGATGGGATATGGAGTTCTGGTGGTGGGAATTGTACCCCTCTTATCCTATGGTTTTGTCAGTGTTTCATTTTTATAAATAAAATAAATAAATAAATAAATAAATAAAACTTAGAGTCCCAAGGTATAAGGAAAGCTAATATATCACAGTGGAACAACACCTATCAGCTGGCAGGCAAAACACCTGAAATAATTGTTTGAGGACACCACTATTCTGTGGGTTCTGGTGCTCAGAAAAGCTCATGGGTCTCTGTAAGGTTGCACATACCAGTTTAGGCTAGTTCACTCATCATGTCTCATCTTTAAGAACACTGAAAGAACATATATCCTAGAGCACCCAGGTGTAAAGACAAATAAATAAATAAATAAATAGCAATGCTTTTTCTTCATGGTCCAGGAGCCCTCACTTCCTACTCTGCATTTTCAAGAATGAACCAGCCCCCTGTGTACTCCTGGCCCCAGTGCTTTTGGTGATCACCTTCTCTGGTTCTTTGCCAGTCAGGAAGGGCACAAAGGTACTGTAGACACCATCCACAAGGCATGCCAGCCCAGTTTCTTGCTGCCTGGAGGTAGTATTGTAATTTAATTAAATGTCAACCCCCTAGGTATTGTATTTCAAATGCAAATACCTTGGTAATGTAATATTGTGGCTGAGACTTTAAACTCAAGGAAATCAAGAAAATCTAGTTATGGTCTCTCCTAGAATTAACATTCCTCTACACATTCCTAGGGTACTGGACTGGCTTTGTGTTGCTAACTACCATCAAATATACACCAAAGTGATCTGGGCAGGCTGGGCAGGTCTAGTTTCTAAAGGTTGACCATCTCTCTGTTAAAATAAATATTCCTTAAACTGAACTTCTGATATAGAGGTTATTTCTCACAATGGGTGAGTATTATTGAATATTCTAATTCAGTTCCATTGCTGGCTAATTATTTTTATATCTTCTGTTGGCCCTTCCCAAACCATTAAACAAATTGTCAATCATATCCTTACACAAGATGCTATTCATAATAGTATGACAATCATTTTAACTATATTTTAAGTGCTTTCCAAAAAATGTTAACTATACATGTAAAATACCTTACAGGTTACTTACTATATTTTCTTACAGGTTACTATATCTTAGAGACTAAATAATATATTTCTGTTGGGTCTTCTCTTGGGGTTCATGCCCAGTGAAATAGTAGTCAATGGATAAAGAATGTGGATCCACAGGTCAGGTGGTGGCATACCTGGTCGAGTGCACATGTTACAATGAGCAAGGACCCAGGTTCAAATCCCCAGTTCCCAACTACAGGGGGAAAGTTCTGCAAGTGGTCAAGCAGTGTTGCCAGTGTCTCTCTATCTCTCTACCACCTCCTTCCCTCTAAATTTCTGGATGTTTCTATACAATAAATAAAGATAATTTAAAAATAGAAACTTTAAAAAACAAAAATAAAGAGAAGCTGAAAAATAAGAAAATGCAAAGCAGAACTTGGACTGGCTTTGGTGTATTGCACCAAAGTAAAAGACCCTGGGGTGACTGGGTAGGGGGAGTTCAGGTCCTGGAACATGATGACAAAGGAGGACCTAGAGAGGGTTGAAATGTTATGTGGAAAACTGGGAAATGTTACACATGTACAAACTACTATATTTTAGTGATGACTGTAAACTATTAATCCCCCCAATAAAATATGTAAAGAAATCATTAAAAGGAGACGGAGACAGAGACAGAGAAAAATGTGGACCGCAGGGGGTTGGTTTGTTGGTCTCTCACAACACCAACTGAAAGGACCCAGGTTCAGGCCCAGTCCTCGCCTGTAGGGTGTCCTTGACAAGCCCTGAAGCATCTGTGCCAATGTCTATCTTTCTCTCTTCCTCTCTACCTCCCCTTCCCTCTCAATTTCTCTGTCCTGTCAAATAAAAAACAAGAAAGAAAGGGGAAAAGAACAGAAAATATGACCGCCAGGAGCGGTGGATTCATAGTACTGGCAGCAAGTCATAGCAATAACCCTGGTGACAAAAAGTAAGTTAGGCAGGCAGGCAGGCTGGCTGGCTGGTTGGCTGGGAGGAAGGAAGAAAGGAAGGGAGGGAGGAAGAGAAGGAGGAAGGAATGAATGTGGGTTTTCAGATTCACAGTCCACAGGGAATTACTAATGACAGCAACTCCCTGGCATTAGTCATGTTCCTCAAGCCGCTTTCCATCACAGGATGGCCAAGATTACCTCCTCATGTACATGGCTGAATTTGAGATAGCCATAGTCTCCATGTGACTTGGGTTTTACATCAACTTTTTAAAATAAGAATTAAAAGGGATGCCTGCTTTACAAGTCTATGAGATTTTTCTTGAAGTCAAGTTGTGAAAGGGTAAAAATGAGTCACAATATAATCAGGCTCTTTATGGGATGAGAGTATTTTTCAGGCACCTATCAGGGAGATGAGAAAGTATACCCATGTGTCAACAACTATCCTGCGATCCACTGGCCCCTCCCCACAGTAAGGAAAGAACACAAAATTTGAAGAAAAAAAAAAATTGAAGGTGACTACAAGTAGATATTCCACTTTTACAGAAGCATCCACTTCACAAGTAGAAAAACACTAGGAATTGAGCTCTTCTGAGTTCTGAATCCTGGAAAGCTTTCTACTTTCATGTTCCCAAAGCAGGTCTATAACTCTCCTCACAGTTAGATAGATACAGTCTCCTTAGCTTCCTCCTTTTCATGCTGGGTACATGTTTACAATTAGATGATACCAAGTGTTTCACAGCCAACTTCAAGCAGCTTTGGGCAGCAGGCAGCTATGTCTGTTATAACAACCGTGGACTCTCCAGTGAGCACTGGAAAAGCTAAACCTCTGAGCACCATCACTCTATTTCTCACTCACTCACTCACTCATTAGCAAATAAACAAGCATTTTTTTCCTTAAGAAATAGAAGTTGAAATACCACTGTTTCTAAGATGATTACATTAGGTTTCTTATTTCCATAATGTATATAACTTTAATTGTTTTTTTAAATTTTATTTCCTTATTAATGAAAGAGTAAAAGAACCAGAGCATTATTTGATATATGTAGTACCCAGGGAGTTTAGTGCCTCCCTCCTCACTTGCCAGTCCTGCACTGGGGAAGGCTGCCTTCCTTTGAATGAGAGAGATTAACATGTACTTCACAATTATACAAAATAAAATCTAGTGACCCAACTGAGACAGTGGGAGGGAGAAGGAAGGAAAATACAAGGAGTGTAAAATAGACCCAGAAATGGATAAAAGAAAACTAACAGAGTCATATGTGTTTATTCTAAGTTGGCCACTGGTTTGTTTCTAAGGCTTTCTTAAAAAGTCCAAAAACAGAAGGGGTGGGGGTAGACAGCATAATGGTTATGCAAAGAGACTCTCATGCCTGAGGCTCCAAAGTCCCAGGCTCAGTCCCCTGCATTCCATAAACCAGGATTGAACAGTGCTTTGGTTAAATAAAAAAATAAATAAATAAAATAAAAAGACAGAAAGCCCAGATCAGGGATAACCCTAATCAAGTACAAAGCTCCCAGTACTGGGGCCAGGTGGTGGTGCAACTGGTTAAGCATGCATATTACAATGTGCAGGAACCTGGGTTCAAGCCCTTAGTCCCCACCTATAGGGGCAAACTTTATGAGTGGTGAAGCAAGGCTACAGGTGTCTCATGGTCTCCTTTCCTCTCGATCTCTCCCACCCCTCTCAATTTCTATCTCTACTCAATAATAAATTAAAAAAAAAATAAGAGCAAAGGCCCCAGTATTCACAAAATGAAAGAAAATCAGGAGTTACTCAATTCCTGATACTGAGATTCAGAGGGCTCACATTTACCAATATGTATAACCAATACTCATCACCAACCCATAAGCATCTGAGGTTTGAGGAATAGTACACCAGGTAGGATAGTGGTCTTGCCATGTACAAAGCCCAAGTTTGAGTCCTGATGTCATGTGGGAGTACCACACCACCAGGGGTAACTCTTACACTGTGATGTCTCTCTCCCCTCTTTTGTCTACTCCTGTCTTGCCAGCTGAATACTAATAGTGTAATAAGGGAGCCTGGCAGTGGTAAATTGCACATGTGGAGGCCCTGCCTCTTAAAAAAAAAAAAAAAAAACCTACTTGAAATGTCCAAAGCACCAACCTAGAATGATGATGTCTTATTCAAATCTTTGAAGAAGAAAAACTATCTTCCCTAGACTTATTAAGCTTAATTTATAGCAATTTTAAGTGTGCACTTTGAATACAAACACCTATCACTTGCCAATATACCTTTTATCCAGCTTACTAATTTTAAACACTGATAAAGAGTATGTTTAGTAGGATGTTTCTACGAGATAAATTGTGAATTACCTACAAAATCTACAAAATCATATCTGAAGAGGGCATGTGTGTAGACTGGTTGTTTCCAAAACTTCCATAACATTCTTATAAGCATCAACAAGTTCAAATAATTAAGAACCTTCCTATCAAAAACACTGATCAATTAGATGAACTAGGGTTATATATTAGGCCAAGGAAATACATCCCATATTATGCTATCTTGACCCTTCAGTGTTACACAAAAACTTCTTTGACATGGATGTGACCAATATGGTATATGACTAGTTATTTGATATGTCAGTATTAGAATATATATCATACTTTGTCCATATTTGGGTTCAAACATACAGAACAAGTAGCAACTCTAAGAGATTGTTGTCATTATTACAGAGACGAATCAGGTTTTATTCTTACTATAGAGGCAGAAATTAGCTCTGAACTGGTCTTAGCACTCAGACTCTTCTTGCCTAGGATATGAAATTGTCATGAGAATCTATGATGGTAAACACAACCAATTTAACACCTCATATTCTCTCTCAATCAGAAAGTTGGCAGGCTTGTGTTTCTTCTACTTGAGATATTTTAAAGTATTCTTTGGTCATTGTCAAACATCTATTCTTAGAAAATTTATTTACTTATTAACATGAGAGAACCAGAGCATCACTCTGACACATAAATATCCAGGGTAGCTTGGTACCACATAAACTTTCAAATGTTGTATGACCACAGCCAGTCAATCTACTTCACTTTTTACCCTTTAAAAGTAGTCCACAGCAAAGTCAATCAAATTCCTGCTTGAGGATGTTATCATTTTATCCTCATCAATATATCAATATACATTAAAATAGACTCTGTGTGTACGTGTGTTGCACTTTCATGAATATATTTTTTCTTTTTCTTTTTTTTTAATTTCCACAAGGGATATTGCTGGGGTTCTGCACTATGATGACACCACTCTTGGCTGCCAAATTTTCCTTTCTATTTGCTTGCACGGAGAGGAATTGAGAGGGGATTGGAAGATAGAGAAGTAGAGAGGAAAAATAGACACCTACAGATCTACTTCACTGCTTGTGAAATTTCCTCCCTGCAAGTGAAAAGTGGGTCCTTGTGTCTTTGTGCTTGGTAATGTGTGTACTCAACTAGGCGAATCACTGCTCAGTCCCTGATGAAAGTATTTTCTATTAAGGAAAAGAGCTCTGTAAGTCATAGGATATAACCAATCTCACAAAATAGCTATTTCCAATTTTCCTTAAAATTAAAATACTCTATTCATTATGATGCCAAATAAGAGTGAAAAAGAATGACTTCTTCCCTTCTGCCTATCCAGTATTGGTAATTACCTATATTTTTAAATATTTAATTTTAATAGCTTAAAATTATATTAATTTTTATTAGAAATATATATGTATATAACAAAACTACCACATGACTTTAAAATTTATACCGTTTCTAGTCAGAATGACTACACATACTTAGTAATCAAATTCTTATTAATCCAATAGAGTATTAAATTAACTCTTATTATCCAGAAAGAAATAAAGGGAAGTCACAAAAAGCCACCAGGATGATTGCATACAGTGGCATTACCAGTGCACACACAACTTCAGGGTGCATCATTCATGTTCATGTAGACTATGCCACCTATGAATGAGGGCACAGACTGCATAACCATTCCTGGTGTCATTCTGGGAATCTGCTTCACTAAAAATTCAGAATGACAACTCTTTTAAGTAGCAGTCTTAAAGCCTGTAGTTAAACTCCCCCCTTTTTTTTTTTCTTAATTCCAAATAGCCATCCCAACCACAAATCCAACAAATGAAGCCATGGTGCATGTTATGTCAACTCTTGAAAAGTTGGGCAAATTAATCCTTACAAGACACTGTTCATTACTATCTAAAAGATCTTTGTCCCATGTGTTCACCCAAAGGGCATAACATTAAAATGGCATGATCTCCTGTGACATATAAAAGTAGTTATTAATTTGCACTCATTATCTAAAGATATTTGCCAGTAGCCTTTGGATACATCTCTGTATGAGCATATGGTGCTTGACAGAGAAGATCCAGGGAGCTGTAAATGACTACAGGTGACACCATCTAATCTGAAACAACTCATCTGTAGATAGAGTTTACTCAGGGCTTCAGACACAATTATTCAGCTGAAAAATTGACAGACTAGAAGTGGAGCTTTCAATTATCTATTTCAGTAAACATTCTCTCCTATCTCACACCCTGGTATTTCTAAAATGCTGGCATTCAGGCTAGATCTTGTATATGGTCTGAATAGATATAATCATATGGTGTTGTATATCATAGTGACTAGCTAAAAAACAAACACACACTCACTTTTATGTTTTTATTATATATATATATATATATTTGGCCCTAATACAATTCCTGTTTTATGGTACTCTTGATGGTTTTCTGTGTCAATAGGGATGGTTTCCTTGTCTCATCATCACCTTGATTTACAAAGCAAAAATCATTTGCTGAAAATTATTCTATATTTCTAGCATTTTTACACTCCAAAAATCACTATTTCTCTGAAAAAAAATCATTCTGTAATTTATTATTTGTGACAGAATGTTTGGTATTGGCCTATACAAATGTGTCAAAAACTCAATTTTTCAAGGGCTGCCCTAAACATCAGATTAAATCGTGCAATTAGCCCAAAATTTGCATCTCACAACAGGAAATTCATTGTTGCAACTGCAACTTTAGTGGATTTGGCAGAATAGGCTATGGTTGAAGTAATTCCTGTAAAAGGTCATATAGTTAACCCTCTCAATTTTTTTGACAACCTCTCAGAAATGAGTGATACAGTTGCTCCAGTGTCCAAAAGAGCAATAATGTCCATACCACTTCTCTTTATAGGCAGGATAGAATAGTATTAGTCCATTCATCACAGACTATTCTTGTTATAAAGTATGTTTCTTGATATTTGAGAGACCTTTTTCTTTCACTGTCATGAGAAAGCAGGTCTCCTGGGCTGGATATCAGTCTTGGTGGTTTTCTCATAGTATCTTAACTTCTTCAATGTC
This sequence comes from Erinaceus europaeus, assembly GCF_950295315.1. NCBI lineage: Eukaryota > Metazoa > Chordata > Mammalia > Eulipotyphla > Erinaceidae > Erinaceus > Erinaceus europaeus. The sequence goes on from NC_080163.1 coordinate 136,780,418, forward strand.
TCCTGAATAATCATGACATTTATCATGACTTTCCATTGTATTCCAACTTCTTGAGAGTAGAGAACAAAATGGCTGAATTTAAGACATCTACCTCTTTTCGATTAGCAGTTACTTCATAGTCCTACTGGAAGTAGAGAGTGGATTTATGGGTCAAACACAAAAGTTCCCAATGGCAAAGAATGAAGATACACGTCTAGAGAATAAGCAGAAGAGATTAGAAAGAGGTGAAGTTCCCTGACTAGACTATGAACATTTCTCTAGAAGGTCTTTAAATTCAACTTTATGAATAGCACTGCCCAAATTATAAACATATAGCCAGTTTCAGCCTCTGGTTGACATTTTCAAACACTGGATTGATAATTTAAAAGTTTTGTTTTTGGGAGTCGGGCGGTGGCACAGCGGTTAAGCGCAGGTGGCACAAAGCACAATGACTGGTGAGAGGATCCCGGTTCAAGCCCCCGGCTCCCCACCTGTAGGGGAGTCGTTTCACAAGCGGTGAAGCAGGTCTGCAGGTGTCTATCTTTCTCTTCCCTCTCTATCTCCCCCTCCTCTCTCCATTTCTCTCTGTCCTATCCTACAATGAAGACATCAATAACAACAACAATAATAACTACAACAATAAAACAACAAGGGTAAAAACAAAGGGAAAATGAATAAATAAATATTTAAAAAATGCTGGAAAAAAAGATTTATTAAAAATAAAAATAAAAATAAAAAGTTTTGTTTTTGCAATGAATATATATACCTATGGAGTACACAGTTTTCAAAACATAGAAGAGTTTGTTTCCAGTATCTGAATTTCTGTTTTTTTGCCAATTCTGACCCATCAATATTGGTTTACCTCAAGCTATGAATGTTCTTTGATGATGTGTCTGGTGTCCCAACAATTCAGGGTTGGCTGAAGAGTGGGGCAATCAGAACAGGCTTCTCTTCCTGCCTCTTAGATTACTGTGATTCAAACCAAAAAAATGTAGTCAGAACGTGTTTATGACCATGTTCCTTATTTCCATTTAACCTTTTGGCACAGATTTCTCATACTTTCTAAGTGAGTGATGCTTGTGGAAATTGGGGGTTTGCCCCTGCCAACCTATTCAATTTCAAATTCCCTCTATTTAGTTTTCTTAGGTATAGGCATAAGGAAGGGAACTAGGGAGGGGCAATGGGGGTTTGGGTGGGAACAGAGAGACAAGGAGAACCCAAATCAAGCATGCCATTTGATTATTGCATCAATCTTGCTGCTGTTGCTCCACAGTCTAATAAACTTTAGTGGTCCAGAGTTGCTCAGCTGAACACTATGTTACTCTTACCATTATCTAGGGGAGGATTTGTCAGATTCATAAATTGTTCAGTCACTGAACAGAGAAAGGCAGGCAAAAGAAAAAGAAACTTCAAAGTTCCTTTTTCTCCTGTTTCTGATTTTTGTTATAAATCTTGGTTTGCATATAAAGAAGAAAGCAGGTGTACTGGTACTTGGTTTTAAACCATTCTTTTATATGATATATAAATACACTACCTCTTGACAGAATACTAAATACTCAGGGTTCTTTTTTAAGGGCAGTAGGCTTGGCAAGTTTAAAAAGAAAAAAGAATAAAGGAGAATGTGATTTATTTCCTGTCCCTTGACATGTATATCTCATACTGAAACCCATGCTGAAAGGAGTTTCAATGCTAAGACTATTTCCTGTTCTGAGAGTCAAATTTCCAACAATATCAAGGAAATGGAATCGCAAATATCTAAATAATGACATTACTCTGTTTTGATGCCCCCAACATCAAGTTTTAATAGTCATTCCTTATGAAAAACAACAAATGATCAAAACTGATCATTTATTTAAATACTAAACAAAATATCTCATATACCTAATTAACTAGAATCTATAAACTTAGCTAGTATTCAGTAGGGTTTTTTTTTTTTTAATTGCCAAAATGATCTTTTTTTACTTGCACTTTAGGTAATTAACTTTCAAAGAATTTTTTAAAAGAAAGTTTAAGTTTTCTGCTAGCAGGGTCATAGATACCTGAGATCTTGATAAAAGGAAATCCACCTGTCCCTGACACTTGCATATGACTCGGACTAGGCAAAAATAAGCCTAACTGTGTTGACTCAGTCGAGTTTCTATTTGTTCTGCAGCAGAGCCCAACATAGCCTGACTAACAAACTTGGTGATCTAGTCAGTTCAATAAGTTGGGTAACAACAAAGAAATTTCTGTGTCCACTACTCTCAAATATATCATCCATGCCCTAATCTGTTGTTAAAATTCGGAGGCTCTGGCCGGGCTGGCTTGCTTCACGGGCGGGTAACAGAGACGCGGAGACAATGGCTGGGCAGGGAAACTGTATTTCTTTATTCAGGAACAACGATTCATAAACTAAGACAAACTAATCACCAAACAGAACTCTGCTGTCTCTTTGCGGCGGCACAAGCACTCTCTCTCTTACTCTGGAACTCAGGAACCCAGGAACTCTGCCCTCTGGAACTCTCGTACTCGGGAACCCTCTGAAACTCTTCCACTGTGGAACTCTCTCTTACTCTGTAACCCTCAAACTCTCGAACTCAGGAACTCAGGAACTCTCCGACTCAGGAACCCTCTCTCGGGGTTCCTTGGGGCGGGGCCAAGCAGGCCCACAAAATTAACAGGACTGATCCAATTCTCTTGGCGGGGGAGGGCTAGAACAAACCAATGTAAAGCATACGACACTAATCCCTAGTACATAGATGCAAATATAGTTAAGATAAATGTATGCACATACACACACACACACACACACACACACACACACACACACACACACACATACATTTTGCACTTACATCATTTCACCACTGTTGGAAAACTCTCTTAATTTTTTCCTTTCTAAATTTTAGATAGAAAGGGAGAAACAGAAAAGATGAGAGAGATAAGAGTGCAAGAGGTGAGAAAGAAAAGAAAGAGAGGAGGAGAGACACCACAGAAATATTCCACCATGCAAGAAGCTTTCTCTGTTGCAGGTCCTCTTATTTAGTTCTGAGGGCTTGAACCTAAGTACTTGCAGATAGTAGAGGATGCACTCTACTAGGTGAGCTGTCTCTTAACCCCTACAGTACACATTTCAAATTTGAGTTTTTCCTTTAAGATTTTATATTTCCGAAGAGACTCAATTCTATTTTTTTCAATTCTATTTTTTAAAGAAAGTCTTCTCCATTAAAAATATTTTATTTATTTTTGGATATAGACAGAGAAATTGAAAGGGGAAGAAATTCATGGGAGAAAATATAAATACCTGAAGCATTATTCCTCCTTTCATGAAGCTTATTCCCCACAAGTGGGGACCTGGGGCTTGAACACTGCAACATGGCACAGTTCTAATTTATACACCAAGCACACATGCATACACACACACACACACACACACACACACACACACACACACACACACACACACATTTTTCTATTAGTTTTTCTTTCTAATTAAATGAAAATATCACTCTACTAATAGTTAAGAGAAATTAAGATCTATATCTTATGAACTCATCAATTTTGTTAATGTACACTTAAATAAATATTAGTAAATCTTGGGGTCAGGTGGTCATGCACCTGATTGAGTGCACATGTTACAGTGCATAAGGACCCAGGTTCGAGACCCCAGGCCCCATCCATAGGGGGAACACTTTGCAAGTGGTCAAGTAGGGCCACAGGTGTCTCTCTGTTTCTCCTCCTATCTATCCTATCCTTCCTCTAGGTTTCTGTCTGTCTCTATCCAATAACTAAATAAAGATAATTTAAAAAAATAAAAGGAAAATTAGTAAATCTCTTCTGAAAAGACTTCTGTTCTTTGTATACAAATACATGCATACGAGTAAAAGAGAAGGGGTATAAAATTCTATCAACTTGGTTGTATGAACCATTTTCATTCATTTTGGGATCTCTTAAAAATTCACAATAACATTTAGAAATTTCACAGGTAATTTCTATTGTATGAAATAGAGATAAAGATTGGTCTAACAACAGGAAAAACTAATAACATTTATAAAATGGAGATACTGATAATTTTGTTATATATATGTTCCAAATACAGAAACAAACAACATACCACACCAGCACAAATCCAGCTTTGCTTCTGTTCTCTGACTGTTTCAATTAACCATAAATTTAAGCTTTCCTAAGTTATATTTTATGTATACCTTCTTTCAAAAACATTAAATTCATCTTCAGTACCATAAAATAATTTAGAATTCCTGGCTTGGCATAAAAGATTGTTACTACTCTCTTTCATCCATTGTATTCAACAATACTTTTGGGTATTTTGAACTCGTATTAGTGTAGATAACTATGTTAACTATCTTAATGATGAAAATCAAAGTCTAAGGCTTTATACTAAGGATATATACTACAAAGTCATAAAAATGACACAAAGGAACAATTTCTTAAAAAATTCTTCTAGGGCAGGCAAAATAGTTCTCTTGGATCATATGCTTTTTTGCCATGGGATCAAAATAGAGTCAACTTTGGCACCCATCCCATCACATTGAAGTAAGCTTCAGTTAATTTCAGCGCTGTGGGCTTCCTCTCTCTCTCTCTCTCTCTCTGGCTTTATGTAAAAATTTTTAAAATATGTAGTGAAAAATATAGAAGTTTTATTGTAAAGATGCTATGAATTTATAGGTTATGTTCATAGGCTTCAGTTTTGATCATTCATATGAACTTTGTGGGAAAATGCTTATACTCTACTTATTTCCTATGAACTCATACTATTTTCTTCCTTTAAACTAATATTCATGTTGCTGCCTCTAATATACTATCCCCAACATCTCCATCTACATTCAAGTTGATGTGTAGTTCTTCTAAAATGCAAAGCTGATTACACCATCTCCTGTTGAAAAAACCCTTGGAATTACATGATATAATGCAAATATAGTATTTTAATAATCAAAATGTCCATATCTTTTGAGTAAAATGTCTTACTTCTTTTATTTCTTTTAATTTTATTTATTTTGAATAAAAACAGAAAGAAATTGAGAAGTAAAGGGGAAAGAGAGAGAGAAACCTGCAGCACTGCTTCACCACTCATGAAGCTTTCCCCCTAAAGGCAGGGACCAGGATTTTGAATCAGGGTCCTTATTCATTGGGATATGTGCATTTTAATAGATGCACCAACAGCTGGCCTCCCTGCTGCTTTTTTGCCTAGAGAATTCTACTTATCCCTAAAGGCTCATTCTAAGGATAATTTTTGAGCTTTCTTCTGTTTATATCACTTCCTTCCCATAACCCCTAATAAAAGCACCACAACTTTTAGCTAGGTTAAAGTTGTTCAAGCATGACTGGAGGCATGGTCCTGTAGATAAATCTCATTTTTAGTGCTCAGAATGTGTTATAATTTCCTGTATAGGCCTTCTTTGATAAATGATGTTTCTGAAAAGTAAATAAAATGTTTAAGTTATTGGAAAAGTATTTAAAATACTCCAAATGACATATAAAACAATGCAAAAAAAGTCCAAATGGTATGAAATGAAGTACTATCAAATGTAATTGAAGTGTGTAAGGCAATTCTTCCTAACACTGCTATGTATGAGTATCCCTGGAAAGAGAAGATCATAAGACAGGGTACCAGTGCCATGTGTGTACCAGAATGCATAACAAAATACACTGTTTGAGCTCACCAAATTTGGTATCAAAAAAGCAAATGACCCAATCCAAAAGTGGGGAAAGGATATGAACAGAATATTAACTACAGAAGAGTTACAAAAGGCCAACAGACATATGAAGAATTACCCCAGGTCACTGATTGTCAGAGAAATGAAAATAAAGACAACAATGAGATACCACCTCACCCCTATGAGAATGTCATACAGCAAAAATGACAGTAGCAATAAATGTTGGGGAGGTTGTGGGAACAAAGGATCCCTCCTGTACTGCTGGTGGGAATGTAAATTGGTCCAGTCCCTGTGGTGAGCACTCTGGAGAACCCTCACAAGGTTAGAAATTGACCTTCCTCAAGCCCCCAGCTCCCCAGTGGGGGTTGCTTCACAAGTGGTGAAGCAGGTCTGTAGCTGTCTATCTTTCTCTCCTCCTCTATGTCTTCCCTTCCTCTCTCGATTTCTTTCAGTCCTATCCAACAACAACAAAAGCTATAACCAAAATAACAATAACGGCCACAACAAGGGCAACAAAATGGGAAAAACAGGCTCCAGGAGTATTGGATTCGTAGTGATGTCACCAAGCCCCAGCAATAACCCCGGAGGCAAAAAAAAAGAGAGAAGAAAAAAAAAAGGACCTTCCTTATGACCCCAAATTCTTCTCTTACGGATATATCCCAAGGACTCATCCAAAAAAATATATGAACACCAATGTTCATAGTAGCACAATTTATAATAGCCCAAACCTGGAAGCAACCATGGTGCCTAACAACAGATGAATGGCTGAGAAAGTTGTGATAGATAGATAGATAGATAGATAGATAGATAGATAGATAGATAGGAATACTACTCAGGCACTAAGAATAATGAACCCAAGGGCAGAGCCAAGATGGCGACTTGGAAACCACACCAGGCTTGAGCTCCAAAAAGAAGCAGTTTACAACCTGGGATTCTCTGGAGAGGGTAGTGCATCCATGAAAGGGTGAATAATGGATGGAAAGGGTGACACCAAAAAAGAGTCCTATAAGCCACTCTTGGGCTGCCAGAGGCCAAACAAAGAAAGGAAAATCTTTGGCTTCACTATTTTTGCACTCACTCTTCCCCTCCACCCCAAACCAGCACCACAGGCTGCCAGTTGCTCCTAGCAGACTTCCTGCAGAGCTATTTTCTTTATTAAGATTCCTGGCTCAGCAGGGACTTCATTCTAAGCCTTTTTCTTTTTCTTTTTCTTCTCTCTCTCTTTTTCTTTTAGGTGGCTGGAGTTCTATTTGAGTGACAGAATACCTGACCAATCAGAGCCTCAGTCCTGCCAGGGAAACACTACCTAGAGGTCTTTTTTGTTTGCTTGTTTTTCTTTTTTGATATTCCTTATAATTGGTTGTCTTTGCTCAGGCTGTGTGCAGCCAATCTGGAGTGGTCCAAGCTGCAGACTAACTGTTAGGGTTTTTTACTCTATTTTATTTTATTATTGCTATTATTATATATGTGTATCCCTTTTCCCTCCTCTTCAGGTTGACCAAAATTAACTGCCATTGCTTTTTACATATATAGGTGAGTGGGTGTCCTACTGGCTTTGCTCTCCCTCTTGCCTCCACCCTCTTTTTTCCCTCCTCCAAGCTAATTAAAAAAAAAACTCTTTCCTTTCACTGTTTTCTTTCTTTCTTTCTTTCTTCTTTTTTTTTTCCTTCTTTTGCTTTCTGAATACACTGACACTTGTTTGTGAATTATTTTGTGGAAGATCTGACTCACAGTAAACGCTCTGTGTGTTAGTCTATCTCTTTTCTACTTTCCTTTCTCCTCTTGCTATCCCTAGAATTTATAGTGGATAGTAGATCTGCATAATTGTCTACTCATGCTTTCCCTTTTTTCCTTTCTCTTTTCGTTTTGTTTGTTATTTTTTCTTGAATTGGACATGTTGTATGGCTAACTGGTTGAACTGCATCAATCCTTGCTTCAGTTGCTATTGTTGTAATTTGAGGTTTGTGACTGCATTTGTGAAAATTCTTTAGTATAGCATAGCTAGTACTCAAAACACAACTAAAGAACGACAGAACAAAAGAATACAAAACACATCAATTAAAAAAAAAAAGGTTAAATCAAGAGCAAAGAAAACTGCTACCATAATGAATCAGGACAGAAGCCCAGAAGAAACTCCAAATCAGTCAGAAGTAACCATAGATAAGAAAATTATGCAGACAATAGTAAACCTAATAATCACAGAAATGAAGACAACTTTGCAGGAAAGGGCTATCAGAATTAAGGAAACAACAGATGAGACCTGCAAGGAAAATACTAGCTATCTCAAGGTAATTAGAGAACTGAAAGCTGAAATAGCTGAGCTAAAAGGCCAATTAGCATAAAAAGCTAATACTATCACAGAACTGAAGAAAGAATGTGAGGGAAAGGAAAGCAGATTAAAAGAAGCAGAAAAAAAGAATTAGCCAGACAGAGGATGATCTAGAGAAAATTAAGAAAGAGGAAAAAGAGCTAAAAGAGACTGTGAGACACTGAAAACAACAAAAGAAGTAGCATTCCTATAATTGGCCTAACAGAGGAAGAAAGAAAGGAAGGGGAAGTAAACATTCTAGAGAAAATAACCTTAGCAACTAAAAGTCACAAAATTTGGAAACTCAACAACATGCTGCTTAATAACCACTGGGTCAGAGAGGCATTCAAGCAAGAAATTCAAATATTCTTTCAAACAAATGAGAATGAAGACAAAAGCTATCAAAATATTTGAGACACAGTTAAAGCAGTACTGAGAGGGAAACTCATAGCCATACAATCACATATTAGAGAACAAGAAAAAGCTCAAATGCATGACTTTACTGCACACTTTAAGGACGTAGAGGAAGAGGAACAAAGGAGTCCTAAAGCAACCAGAAGGACAGAAATCACTAAAATTAGAGCAGAAATAAACATCAAAAATAACAAAACCATACAAAAGATCAATGAAGCCAAATGTTGGTTCCTTGAAAAATTAAACAAGATCGACAAACCATTAGCCGGACTCACTAAAAAAAAAGAGGGGGAGAAGATTCAAATAAATAGAATTATAAATGATAGAGGAGATATCACAACTGACACTACAGAATTCCAGAAAATCATGTGAAACGTCTATGAAGAAGTATACGCCATCAAGCTAGAGAATCTGGAAGAAATGGAAGAATTCCTAGAAACATATGCCCTTCCCAAACTGAACCAAGAAGAACTACAAAACCTAAATGGACCAATCACAGAAAAAGAAATCAAAACAGTTATTAAGAATCTTCCCAAAACAAAAGTCCTGGACCAGATGGCTACACAAATGAATTTTATAAAACCTTCAGGAAACAATACCTATACTTCTAAAGCTCTTCCACAAGAATGAAGAAACCGGAACACTCCCTTCTACTTTCTATGAAGCCATCATCACCCTGATACCAAAAGCAGATAGGGACACAACAAAAAAGGAAAACTAAAGACCAATATCTCTGATGAACATAGATACCTAAATATCGAAAAAGATCCTGGCCAATTGGATACAGCCATATATCAAAAAGATTGTTCATCATGACCAAGTGGGATGTTTCCCAGGAATGCAAGGCTGGTTCAACATATGTAAGTCAATCAATGTCATTCACCACATCAACAAAAGCAAAACGAAAAACCACATGATTATCTCAATAGATGCAGAAAAAGCCTTTGACAAAATCCAACACCCATTCATGCTCAAAACACTGCAAAAAATGGGAATAAATGGGAAATTCCTCAAGATAGTGGAGTCCATATATAGCAAACCTACAGCCAACATCATACTCAACAGACAGAAGCTGAAAGCATTACCCTTCAGAATGTCCACTATCACCATTACTCTTCTTCTTCTTCTTCTTCTTCTAGCGTTTGCCCTTCTTCCGCAGCCAGTCAACAGCATCAGGTTGAGCCTGATGTAAAGTTTCGAGACCTCCTTTGAATCTGGAGAGGTGGCAGTCGTTGACTATGTGGGTCATAGTCTGTCTGGAGGCGCAGGGGCAGTTCGGGTCGTCTCTGGCTCCCCAGCGATGGAACATAGCGGCGCACCGGCCATGGCCTGTTCGATAGCGATTGAGGAGGGCCCATTCATAACGTGCTAGGTCAAAGCCGGGTTGACGCTTGCAGGGGTCTGTGATGAGGTGTTTGTTTTTTACCTCAGCTGACTGCCAACTCTGTTTCCAAGAGACTGGAACAGAGAAGTTCAGTGTAGGCGTAGGGGACCATATTGGGTGAAGAGACGTCAAGCGTTGAACAGGGTGGGTGAAGATATCCGCGTATATTGGCAGGTCCGGTCGAGCGTAGACGTGGGAAATGAACTTAGATGATGCCGCATCCCGACGAATATCTGGCTTCAACATAGTATTGGAAGTTCTTGCCATAACAGTCAGGCAAGAAAAAGAAATCAAAGGAATACAGATTGGAAGGGAAGAAGTCAAGCTCTCACTATTTGCAGATGATATGATAGTATACATAAAAAAAACCTAAAGAATCCAGCAGAAAACTACTGAAAGTTATTAGGCAATATAATATAGCAAAGTGTCAGGCTACAAAATCAATGTACAAAAATCAGTGGCATTTCTTTATGCAAACACTAAATCTGAAGAAGAGGATATCCAGAAATCACTCCCATTCACTGTTGCAGAAAAATCAATAAAATACCTAGAAATAAAGCTGATCAAAGAAATGAAAGACTTGTATACTGAAAACTATGAGTCACTGTTCAAGGAAATAGAAACTGATACCAAGAAATGGAAAGACATCCCATGCTCATGGATTGGAATAATTAATATCATCAAAATGAATATTCTCCCCAGAGACATATACAAATTTAATGTGATACCCATCAAAGTTCCACCAAGCTTCTTTAAGAGAATAGAACAAAACTACAATCATTTATCTGGAACCAGAGAACACCTAGAATTGCCAAAACCATCTTGAGGAAAAGAAATAGAAACGGAGGCATCACACTCCCAAATCTCAAACTATATATTATAAGGCCATCATCATCAAAACAGCCTGATACTGGGACAAAAATATGCACACAGACCAGTGGAACAGAACTGAAAGCCCAGAACTAAACCCACACACCTATGAACATCTAATCTTTGATAATGGGTCCAAAGTATTAAATGGAGGAAGGATGCTCTTTTCAATAAATGGTGCTGGGAAAACTGGGTTGAAACATGCAGAAGAATGAAACTGAATCAATTTATCTCACCAAAAACAAAAATCAACTCCAAATGGATCAAGGACATGGATGGTAGATCAGAAACTATCAAATACTTAGAGGAAAACATTGGTGAAACACTTTCCCACCTAAACCTCAAGTCCATCTTTGATGATACAAACCCAATTGCAAGGAAGACTAAAGCAGAAACAAACCAATGGGACTACATCAATTTGAAAAGCTTCTGCACAGCTAAAGAAACTATCACACAAGCCAAGAAACTCCTCACAGAATGGGAGATCTTCACATGCCATACATCAGACAAGAGATTAATCACCAAAATATACAAAGAGCTCTGCAAACATAACAACAAAGTAGCAAATGACCCCATACAAAAATGGGCCGAAGATATGAACAGAAAATTCAGTACAGAAGAGATCCAAAAGGCTAACAAACACATGAAAAATTGCTTCAGGTCACTGATTGTCAGAGAAATGCAAATAAAGAACATTGAGATACCACCTCACCCCTGTGAAAATGGCATACATCAAAAAGGACAGCAGCAACAAATGCTGGAGAGGTTGTGGGGACAAAGGAACCCTTCTGCACTGCTGGTGGAAATCTAAATTGGTCCAACCTCTGTGGAGAGCAGTCTGGAGAACTCTCACAAGGCTAGACATGGACATTCCATATGATCCAGTAATTGCTTTCCTAGGGATATACCACAAGGACTCCATAACACCCAACCAAAAAGTATGTATACACCTATGTTCATAGCAGCACTGTTCATAATATCTAAAGCATGGAGGAATACTAGGTGCCCAATAACAGAGGAATGGCTGAGAAAGTTGTGTATATATATATATGAATACTATGCAGCTATGAAGAACAATAAACCCACCTTCTCTGACCCATCTTGGATTGAGCTTGAAGGAATTTTGTTAAGTGAGCTAAAGCAGAAAGACAAAGACGAGTGTGGGATGATCCCACTCATAAACAGATGTTGAGAAAGAAGAACACAGAAAGGTAAACTCAAAGTAGAATTTGACTAAATTTGGAGTAGGGCACCAAAGTAAAAATCTACAGGTTGAGGGCAAGGGCCAAAATTCGGCTTCACACGGAGGTGGGGGGGAGGGGGGAGGCTGGGATGGGACACAGTCTTTTGGTGGTGGGAATGGTGTTTATGTACAATCCTATTAATTCCTATTAACTTGTAGTAATATGAATCATTATTTAATTAATATTAGAGAGGAAAAATTGATTGTATGTCTCAAACTTTTTAATGCACAGACCATAGGCTGTATCTCTGATATGTTGACTCTCTTAAAACTTAGACTAAAGAGAACAGAAGCAACAGGTGGCACAGCTATATACAAATAATGTCAAAGGACATAAATTATGGTGATGTTGTGTATGATACAACAAATCCTAACTAAGGGATTTTTTCAAAGTTAACGCAATTTCCAAATAATATGATTATAGCAATAACTATCTATTGCCTTCATAAACCCCAAGACAGCAGGAACCTCCTGCTTCCTCTATAGAGCCTGTATTTATCCCAGTCCTGGAACCTCTATGGTGGGGCTCACTTTCTTGCATATTTCTCTCAATTCATACCATATGATATTGTATCTGATGATCCCAACATAATGAAGACAATAAGTACCACCTCAGCATGCTTCACTTCAGACTGCATCCAGAGACATCAGGTGGAGAATGTCAACCCTTCAGCCTCATTACTCAGGTGGGACCTTTCCTTTCATAGGATTCTCTAATTCCATTTCAGGTGATTCAATTCCTAAAAAAGTCCCAAAACCTAGATATATATCAAGTCCCATGAGATAGAGCATATGATCATATGTATCCATAAATTAGGGCAAAATATATACCTGAAAGCAAAAGTGCACAATAGTCTGCAGTGAGTCAGTATGAAGTTCCTAGTTAGACTTGGATACCAAATTAGCATCTAATTAGACTTAGATACCCTCCTCACGTACTTCCTATTACACTTCCCTCACTCACTCCAAAGCTAACCTTAGCAAAGTAAGGACTGCAAAAGCTGAATAAGGGCAAGAGACTGGCATACTTTAATTTTGACTCATTAGTCACTATCAGGCCACCCCATCAGCTGGGGCTCTAGTCGGGGAGTCCTGAGATTCCAAAACAGACATTATGGGCTTAGACCTTGAATAAATCCTTCTCCCCAATGTTACCAGTCATCTATCAGGAACAACACAATAGATCCCTTTGTGGGCCCCATAGGACCTTGCCCTCAACTTGGATCAATAACAGTAAAGAATGTTACATTCTCCAAAAGCGAGGCTGGACAACATATTCTATGCTACACCTGAAGAAGATGGGTCCTGAAATTGGGGCAGTTTGGAACGTTCCTACTCATGACCACAGAATATGAGCTCAGATTTACAGGGATGCAGAGGTCACACAGGCTCCTAAGCTGAATATGGGCCCCAGATCACATCAAATCGATGGGGTTTCATAGTCAACAATATTTATACATCTTTCCCATATTTGGGAGCTACTCTCTTCCCTGGTCCAGCTTCCTGGTCCTTTTTGAAGCCATGGCATCATCTCCACAGACAGTAACTAGGATCCACCTGCATATCAGATTTCAGGCTCAGAGGGAAAAAAATTAAAAAAAACTAGTATAGTCAGTGCCCCTTTGGAATATAACTATAATAGTCCTACTAGCTATCTACAAAATGGAGGACCTCCCCCCCAACTCTTCATCTGCACTATTCCAGCCTTTAGGCTCATGCTCATGATTAGTTAACAATTTGTTTGGCTTTATGTGTTAACTCTCTTTTCAGCCATCAGGTTTCAGATGCTATCATCATGCCAACCAGACTTCCCTGGACAGACAACCCCACCAATTTATCCTGGAATCCCACTTCCCCAGAGCCCTGCCCCACTAGCAAAAGATAGAGAGACAGGCTGGGAGTATGGATTGACCTGTCAATACCCATGTTCAGCAGGAAAGCAATTACAGAAGCCAGACGTTCCACCTTCTGCACCCCATAATGGGCCTGAGTCCATACTCCCAGAAGAATAAAGAATGTGAAAGCTATCAGGGAAGGAGATGGGATACGGAGTTCTGGGGTTTGTAGTTGTACTCCTCTTATCCTATGGTTTTGTCAATGTTTCAGTTTTATAAATAAAAAATAAAGAATAAAAAAAAGAATAATGAACCCACCCTTTCTGCCCCATCTTGGATGGAGTTAGAAGGAATCATATTAAGTAAGTTAAGTCAGAAAGAGAAAGATGAGTATGGGATGATCCCATTCATAAACAGAAATTGAGAAAGAACAGATAAGGAAAAACAAAGTAGAATTTGACTTAGTTTGGAGTAGTTCACTAAAGTAAAACTCTGGGTGGGCTGAGAGGGTAGATTTTTAGCTTCACTATAGGGGTTAAGGGTGGGGACATAGACCTTTGGTGATGGGCATGGTGTTAATATACACTCCTATAACCTATAATCACATACATCATTATTTAATCAATATGTGGGAAAAAAGATAGAAATTCTCAATCTTTTTATGCACAGATCCATGTTCTGAGTATATATTCCTTCAATGTAAACACTTAAGGTTTCAAATTGATAAGCAGACTGAATTTTAACAGTGGGCTCAAATTTTTAATACATCCCTAATAATGACTGTTTAATTGAAATGTTAAATCACCTATAGTCTTGGACCAGGGAGACCAGAAGCAACTGCTTGTGTCACTACATAAGATATAGCTGTATGTAAATAGCATATGATACAGCAAATCCTAACCATTGGGATTTTCAAAGTAAACCAAATTCCCTAACAACTTGATTACAATAATAAATATATATTGCCTTCTTAAACTCTAAGACAGCAGGAACCCCCTCCTCATTCTCTATAAAACCTATATTTCCCCCAGTGCTAGAAACTCTAAGGATGGCTTGTCTTCCTGCATGCTTCACTCGAGTCATACCATTTGATACTGCATCTTCTGAGCTCAACAAAATCAATGCAACCAGTACCACTTTGGCACACTTCACTTTGGATTATGTCCAGAGACACCAGGCATGGAATGTCAACCCTTCAGCTCAAGTACTCTGGTGAACATTCCTAGCTCATAGGAATCCTCAATTCCATATCAGGTGGGGCGCCTCCTAACAAAGCCACAGAACCTAGATATAGACTAGGGCCTATGAGACAGAACACATGTGCACATGTACCCATAAGTTAGGGGAAAATATACACCTTAAAGCAAAAGTGCACAATGGTTTGCAGTGACCCAAAACAGCAAGCAAATAGAATGACAACCCCCCCCTACACACACACACAAAAGATACCATAAAATGTAACTTATATACCTTTCCCATATTTGGGAGCTACTCTCTGCCCTGATACAGCTTTCTAGTCCTATTTCCAATTCTGACACCATATTCCCAGACAATACCTCTGGTCCACCTGCATGCTAGCTGTCATGGGCAGGCAAAAATTAGTAAAGTCACGGACCCTCTGGAATATACTGAAAATAGACCTACTAGCTTTTTCCAAAATTGAGATCCCTAAACTCATCTGCTATATTCTTGCCTTTAGGTTCCTGACAATTTAACAATTTGTTCTGCTTTATATCTCGATTTTTTTCAGCTACCAAGATGCAGATGGTACTATGATGCCATCCTAATTTCCCCAGACAGAGGACCTTATCAATTTACCCTGGACCCCCACCTCTCCAGAGCCCTGCCCACTACGGAAAGATAGGGATTGGCTGGTAGTATGGATCAATCTGCCAATACCCATGTTCAGCAGGGAAGCAATTACAGAAGCCAGAACTTCCACCCTCTGCACCACATAATGACCCTGGGTCCATGCTCCCAGAGGGATAAAGAATAGGAAAGCTTCCAATGGAGGGGATGAGATGTGGAACTCTGGTGGTGGAAAATTATACTTCATCCTGTGGTCTTGTCAATATTCATTTTATAAATTAATTAATAAAAAATACACTGTTCAACTTTTCATGCAGCTGGTAAAAGAAAGGGCTGAGTTAAAAGTAGAAATTCAAGATCTAGTCTTAAAGATGCCAGAAATAGACTATCCCCTGCCAGTTCTATGGTTTTCATCAAGCCAAAGGAAAGCTATCAACTCTTTGACTTCAAGCCACATTTTTTAAGCTAAGGAAAGTAAACAGCCTAGTGTCTAAGAGTCTATTTACTCATTCAATAATTGATAATCTCCTTTTGGGAGAGTGTTGGAGGTATATCTTACCTTTAAGAAGGAACTAGAGAGAAATGAACTTGACAGGAAAAAACCAAGACTGAGCAGGTCTCTAAGGTTTGACAAGTTACATTTGAAGAGCCCTTTTAGAGAGAAATACGGTAGATCCTTTAGGACTGTCACAAAAAGTAAATGCAAGGCAGCACTGGTTGGAAACTGACAGAGCTGTGAGGAGTCTGCAGTATATTATCTAAAGATATAGAGCTTTACTCTACCAACTTTATTAAGAATCAAGAAAGAGGGAGAAAGATCTTATTACTATTATCATGATAATCACATTTGCAGATGACACTAAATTGGGAGGTGCTCCTAATAGCGAGGAAGACTGGCATACAATGCCAAGTTTTACATGGATCTTAGTAATAGATGTCAAACGTAACACAATGAAGCACTGGTTGAAAAAATGCAGATGATCTATCTGGGGATGAATAAACTTAAAGATGGAATTTAACTTGAAGGGGATTCCTGGATAGCAGTAACAGAGAAAACAACAAAATAGTGAGCAGCTGGTGGTAAAGAGCCATCAGGAGGTTAGATAAGCACTGCAGTTCAGCAATTCTCTGAGCTAGTAAAATTCTCAGCCATGCACACAGGGGCATCCCAAACCAGGGCTGAGAGCCTGTCTCTGTGTGTCAGCAATGAGACTAGACTTGGAACATTGCAGGCAATTAGGGGTAATGTGATGCCTCAATGGGAATTTAGAAAAGAAGAGAAAAACAAATCAAAGGGAGTGAAATATGAGGAAAGGCATAGGTGATAAAATGAACATAATTTGACTAAATAACAACCTAGGGGACTATGATAAACATCTACAGAGAATAAGAATCCAAAATGGGGCCTAGAGGTCTACTGGTCTGGGCACTTTTCTGAGAAATAGCTGCATTACCATCAGTTAGAAAACTCAATAGAAAACATCGGTTTTGCATCCATCTAACTGAAACATGGGGACTCTCCTGTAGATAATAAACAGAACTGGGAGGTTGGGGCAGAAGTTACATATACCCCATGATCATTTTTCAAAGGTTATGGACAGAGGACCTTTGGGAGAAACTCAAGAGCTATTACAAGAAGGTCGCTGAATCCATAGGTATAAAATCACTCAGTTGTGCCTTTAACACTTGTTTATTGAAAAGTGCCATGTATATACACCATATTTGGCACTGAGTGTGGTGTTTTGAAAAATAATGCATAAATATATAATTATACACTACATTAGAGATCTATAAATAAAAAAAAGTCCTGGGTATAGTGGAAAACTACTGAAGTAACAGTGTCATAATCCATTTTTAATGTTCACATAAATTTTCTCTTTTTGGAAATGAGGTGCTTTAGTTTTCTTTTTTTTTTAATATTTATTTATTTTCCCTTTTGTTACCCTTGTTGGTTTTTACTGTTGTTGTAGTTACTGTTATTGACGTCTTCATTGTTAGATAGGACAGAGAGAAATGGAGAGAGAAGAGGAAGACAGAGAGGGGGAGAGAAGGATAGACACCTGCTTCACCACCTGTGAAGCAACTCCCTGGCAAGTGGGGAACTGGGGGCTCGAACCAGGATCCTTATGCCAGTCCTTGTGCTTTGTGCCACCTGCGCTTAACCCACTGCGCTGTTAAAAGTCGATACCACCATGTGAAGCCATGTGCAAATTCTATAAGCAGATAAAGAGGAAAAGGACAATGGAGTTGGAATCCAGAAATAAACAGAGATAAACAAACCCATTATGGCTCTAATAGACAGGAAAATAATCCAATCCCTTAGTTGTTAATTTCTCTTCTTTTTTTTTTAAGATTTTATTTATTTATTCATGAAGACAGAAGGATAGAGAAAGAACCAGACACCACTCTGGCACATGTACTGCCAGAGATTAAACTCAGGACGTCATGTTTGAAAATCCAAGGTCTTATCCACTGCATCACCTCCCAGACCACAGTTCTCAATTTCTAATTTTAGAGTTTTTGTTGTTGCTGCTATTGTTTTGGCTGTTTTTTTTTAATTAAAATCACTTTTACATTTTTTTAATTTAATTTTATTTATTTATTCCCTTTTGTTGCCCTTGTTGTTTTATTGTTGTAGTTATTATTGTTGTTGTCATTGTTGGATAGGACAGAGAGAAATGGAGAGAGGAGGGGAAGACAGAGAGGAGGAGAGAAAGATAGACACCTGCAGACCTGCTTCACCGCCTGTGAAGCGACTCCCCTGCAGGTGGGGAGCTGGGGTTCGAACCGGGATCCTTTTGCCGGTCCTGGTGCTTTGTGCCACCTGCGCTTAACCCGCTGCGCTACAGCCCCGACTCCTGACTTTTACTTTTATTTCTTTTATATTACATGCATGTATGTATCAATGTACATCTTTAATATTTAAGGCTCTGTGTTACTAATGACTTGTTGGATACAATAAGTCAGTGTAGAACTAAACCAGAAAAAAAAATCCCATTATTTGGTAAACAATTTGGATTGAGTCTTTCAAAATTGATTTATTGAAGCCCTTATATTCAGTATATTGGAATATGACTTTACTTGGAGATAGGACCCTTAAACAGGTAATTTAGGTAAAACTAAACTTTTAGGATTGGTCTTAATCCAGTTTAACTACTGTCTTGCTATGAAGAGGGGCCTAGAACAAATAGAAGTGGTGATCAAAAAAAAAAAAAAAAAAAGTGGTGACCAGGTATGTATGTGTCTAGAGCAAAAATAATCTGAAGATACAATAAGAAACAAGTCAAGAAAGGAAACCCTAGAAGAAATCAACCCTGTTTACATCATATTCTTAGATTTTTTTAGCCGCCAGAATTATGAGAGAAAAAAATTCTATTGTTTGGGAGTCGGGCTGTAGCACAGCGGGTTAAGCACAGGTGGCACAAAGCACAAGGGCCAGAGGAAGGATCCCGGTTCGAGCCCCGGCTCTCTACCTGCAGGAAGAGTAGCTTTACAGGTGGTGAAGCAGGTCTGTAGGTGTCTTTCTCTCCCCCTCTCTGTCTTCCCCTCCTCTCTCTATTTCTCTCTGTCCTATCCAGCAACAACGGCATCAATAACAACTACAACAATAAACAACAAGGACAACAAAAAGGAATAAATAAATTATAAAATAATTCTGTTGTTTAAGTGACTCAGTTTGTGATATTTTTATAATGGCAGATGTAGCAAACAGATGCAACTGTGAACACTGAATTAAACCCAACTCAATTTTATAAAAACTAAATTAAATGGGAGTATGAATCAACCTGTCAATGCCCATGTTCAGCGGGAAAGCAATTACAGAAGCCAAAGCCAGACCTTCCACCTTCTGCACCCCATAATGACCCTGGGCCCATACTCCCAGAGGGATAAAGAATAGGAAAGCTATCAGGGGAGGTGATGGGATACTAAGTTCTGGGGGTGGAAATTGTGTGGAGTTGTACCCCTCTTATCTTATGGTCTTGTCAGTGTTTCCATTTTATAAATAAATAAATTAATAAAAAACTAAATGAAATGAATAACTAAAGAGAAATTTTGCTTGAAAAATCTTGGGGAAAATATTGTTTACCAATCTTAATCAAAAGGAATTATGGGCTATATATGTAATTAGAATACAACTGACATCATGACCTATAACAAAGGATGTAAATTTACAAAGGATTGTGGCTATAAGAGATTACTTAGCAAGGCACTATTAGAACTTCTCCAATTTCCCTTGCATCTTCTTTAACTGTAGCTCTTCTTGTCTGATCTTCTCCATTGACCCATACAATGCTGTTTATCCCAGAACTCAAGCATGTTGTAGCTGAACACTAGTGAACTAAGTTTAATGACTAATGGCTCCTGCCATATGTCTATGTATTCCCTTTCTCCTATTTTCCATTGTGGTTTTTATGCACCTAGTAAAACTGCTGTGTTTTGATAAACCCTAAACAAAAACCCACAAAAGTTTTTATTTTTACTTAAACTATTTAAATTACCTGTTAATGTATGACTTTTTCTCAAGGGGTATTGACTTTAGACTCAAAACTGGTAAGGCAGTTCAAAAGCAAGTTTCAAAGATGTTTTGAATACTTATGATCAATGTCATTCCAGTGAGCATCTTGGTATTTGACTTCCTACAACCTGAAGTTGTCCTCCCTGCTGACAGGAACTCCTGAATACGCTATCCTATTTCTTTTCATAACATTGTAGGTACATCTCCCTGTTGGATTAGATCTCGGAATGGACAGATTACGAATATGAAAGCTATCAGGGGAGGGGATGGGACGTGGAGATCTGGTGGTGGGAATTGTGTGGAGTTGTACCCCTCCTATCCTACGGTTCTGTTAATGTCTCCCTTTTTAAATAAATAAATAAATAAATAGAAGTAATAAAGATCATTGCAATCAGAAAAAAAGAGAATATTTTGTTTTTGTTTTTCTTATGCCTTACAATACTTCCTTTGACTGGCTGTGTTTGTGACTCAATTTTAATGATCAAAATGAATTCTCATGTGCAGATTAATGGCATGATTTTTAGCTTCAAACTTCAATTTGTTTGCTCTGAAACTATGGTCTTAAAAAGATATGTCTTTTTGGAATTGCCAGAAGATTCAGTGCTACCTGATATCTACAAATTGGTTTAGAATAAAGATAACATCTTTTTTTTTTTAATCAGATAGATTTCTTGAGCTTGGATTCCCTGTATGTTCCTGGGACTGATGTTTCCCTTTTGACTGAAGCTAGTTTCAGAAGGTGTCTAATACTCAAACTTTTCATAGGATACCTATCATACCTGTCTTTTGCCTATAACTTAAACTCAAACTCTGAGAAAAATTAAAATGGATTGGATCATGCAATCTATAGATCAAATTTCCTTCAGGCATAGCTGGACCTAGAACTTAAAAAAAAAGTCCAGTTTCATTCTATTCTCTCTCACCTTTTCTTTTCCTCTGCTTTTACTGTGGTAGCTTTATTTTCAGAGAGATTTTCTCCCTCGGTGTCCTAAATAACTGTAAGATCTTCTTTCTGCAATTATTAATACCAGGAGGAAAATAATTCCAGCTATAGTCTCATCAGCTGATTCTGAGCCTCATGTCAAGCCCTGAACCACTATGTTCAAGGGGAAAAACACCCTAATTAGTCTACTGTAGGTCACATGCATCCTTAAAAATGGCTAGAGGTTACCACTCCCATCCATACCATATACATTGAATATAAGAGACTGTTTCTAAAATAGATCTAGGCGATGCTGATAATCACTGTGTTAGTCCAAGCTCAATCAAGTGAAGACAGGATTCCAAGCTGGGTTGCACACATGGCAAAGCAGCATACTAAGTGAGCTATTTCACCTGCCCAGTTTTGGTAATTTTGCTATTTAAAATGAACCCAGTGGTAGGGCCATAGTGGAATTGTCGTCAGCAAACCATGCTCCCATAAGACAAACATACAATACAACAAACTTAACACAGAAGACTTGACTAAAGCACAACTGGGATTACCTGGAATAAACACCATTCTCTGAGTAAATGGGTAGACAGAAGAGGAGTGTGAGATGGACATCTCAGGGCGGAAGATGTGGGGTAGCTGCCATTGTTGCAAGCCATGCAACATGGGTCAAGAATAAGACTGCGTGCTATGACTCTCTGGCTCCTGGTATTTCCTGAGGGAGCCAAGGCTTTGAATTTCCAACAGAGATTCATCTATAAGTCAGAAAAGAAAGGCAACAGGCAACCTGCAGCTGAGCTGTCTGGCCAGTTCTCCCTCTCCCAAGGGAGAGTCACTTGAGCAAAAACAAAATTAGACTATAAACCATTAACCTCCCAATAAAATGATAGAAAAGACAGAAACAAACAACAACAAAAAAGTAACAGTAAATGGACTTGGAAATTGAGACTTTGCCTCAGTGAGTGTGTACAGGAGGACTGTGATTCACTGACTGTACCAGGGGGTCTGGGAAACTCTGAGTTCAGGGTGAAGTGTTTCTACTAGAACAGGTATCTCCCAAACATATTATAGTAATTGCATGTGCCATATGGTTTACTGTACCTCTCCTTTCCCATGCACACAACTTATAAACAAAGGATAGAATTTGAAGGTTATCATGTTGAGTGAAATAACCCAGAAAGAAAATGACATGTATTAAATTATCTCACTTATAGGTTGAACCTAAGAAGCAAGGGAAGTAACAGAAAGCACAATGTGAAAATTGGACTGGGTATGGTGTAGTATACCAAAACAAAGGATTTGGGGGAAGGTGGGGAGATTATGGGATGGAGGGGTTCTGGGCTCCTGGTATACAATAGTGAAAAAACGAAAAGTGTACTCTCTTAGATCTTGAACTTGACATGGATATCCACTCTCACCACTACTGTTAAACGTAGAACAAGAAGTCCTTTTCAGAGCAATTAGGCAAGAAAAAGACTTTAAAGGAATCCAAACTGGGAGGGAAGAAGTTAAGCTATCAATTTTCCAAAAGACATGATAATATATATACATATACATACACATACACATACACATATACATATATATGTTTAAAGACTCCACATAAAGTTCTAGGAATCGTTGCTAAACTATATAAGGTAGCAGGATACAAAATATTTTATACATCTAAGTCTGTAGCATTTTTAAGCACAATGAGTCAGAATAAAAGAAAATGAAGGAAGTAATCCCATTTACAACTGCGCCAGAAATATAAGCTACCTTGTAAAATGATGTTTCCCTTTTGACTGAAGCTAGTTTCAGAAGGTGTCTAATACTCAAACTTTTCATAGGATACCTATCATACCTGTCTTTTGCCTATAACTTAAACTCAAACTCTGAGAAAAATTAAAATGGATTGGATCATGCAATCTATAGATCAAATTTCCTTCAGGCATAGCTGGACCTAGAACTTAAAAAAAAAGTCCAGTTTCATTCTATTCTCTCTCACCTTTTCTTTTCCTCTGCTTTTACTGTGGTAGCTTTATTATTTCATAATGACAACTTTATTTATTTATAAATAAACAGCTTTATTTATTTCATAATGACAACTCTAAGACATTCTTTAAAAAAAAATTTTTAGAAGGCACTAAAAAACCAAAGGAGTAGCATGAATAGTAGCAGAATTAATATTGTTAAAATGGACATCTCAGCTAAGGCAATTTATAGATTTAATGCAATCTCTAACAAAACTACAAAAGCATACTTCAAATAAATTGAATAAACAAGCATAACAATTGTGTCAAATTACAAAATAGCTACAAATATCTGATTCAATTCTGAGAGAACAGGATGAAAAAAGTGCTATCAGATTCTCTGACTTTAAACCACAGTACAAAGCAATAGTAGTTAAAACAATATGGTACTTAGTCAGTCACTTAGAACAATGGAATAAAGTGTCCAAAAATAATTTTGCACATATATGGAGATCTAATATATTAAAGAGAATGCAAAATCATTCAGTGAAAAAAATAAAACCTCTTCAAGATAATGATGTGGGGAAAACTTGACATATATATATGAAACTAGGCCATGACTTAGCACCATACACCAAAACTAATTCAGAATGGATTAAATATTTGATATTAGACTTGAAACTATAAAATACATATAAGAAAATACATGTTCAACATTTCAGGACCTAAATATCAGAGATAGTTGGAGATTCAACCCTATTGATAATAAAAAATTAAACAATAAAAAATGAGTGGGGCTACATCAAATAAAAAAATAAATATACATCAAAAGAAACTTCCACAAAGATTTAAAAAGCCTAGAAACTGGTACAAGAGGTTTGCAATTCATATCAGTGATAAGAAATTGATAATGAATAAGTATAAATTGATTCATAGTTCAACAACAACAAATAGAAATTGGGCAAAAGATCTGAATAGATAGTTTTCTATAGAAGATATACAAATAGATGACAGACATATGAAAAAATGCTCTGCATCACTAAATATTAGAGAACTTAAAATTAAAGCCACAATGAAATAATACTTCACACTAGTGAGAATGGCCTACATCAAAATGATTGCAAACAAATGTTGGTGAAGTGTGGAGAAACAGCAAGTTAGGTATAGCATTGGTAAGAATGCAAACTGCTACAGTCTCTATGAAAACCGGTATGGAGGGTCTTCAAATAAGCAAAAGTGACTATATTGGGTTATCAGAGAAATGATAATATATTTTTCTATGTTTTTCAAAGATTGCTTATTTGCATAAAGAACAAAGATCAGGGGCTGGGAAATGATGCACTTGGTTAAGCACAGATAGTACCACTTGGGGCAAACTGTCTCATCCAAACCCAGACCATTTCCATACCACAGTGTTGTAAACAATCCACTTCTCATCTCTAGTTACCACTTGCACACGTTGGCTAATGTGAGTAGTGCATTTATGAATGTAGGGGTACATATGACTCTTTGAATCAGTGTTTTGATGTCCTTAGATGAATGTCTAAAAATCGTGCTGTTGTACTATAAAATAATTCCATTTTTTATTTGTCTAAGGACTCTCCACACAGCTTTTCAAAGGGGCTGGATGAGTTTGCATTCCCACTAGCAGTATAACAGAGTCCCTTTTTCTTTACAACCTCACCAAAACCTGTTTTGTTTATGTAGACATTTATCCCAAGTATGAGGTGGAACCTCAATCTTGTAGTTTTAATTTACATTTAGTAGTTTTAATTCACATTTCTGTAATGAGTCTTTAAAAAACTAATAATGTAATGTTCACCTGGGATCCTTTCTACCTATAGCCCTGAGTTCCTGGGAAAAATTCATAGACTTCTGGGAGTCTCAGTTTCCCTCCTTGACCAAACAAAAAGGAAAACACAGAAGTTTAAACATGATGATAATGATGATACTGATAACGATGATGACAGTGGGGGTAGCAATGGAGATGATAGAAGTGATGAAATTGGTAACATTAAGTATCTATTGTATGCCTTACATATATAATTTTATTTATACTTCAAATTTAGCCTTGCAAAACAAATGTTGTTATTAACCCAAGGTTACATGCAAGGAAACTGCATTCAGCAGGGGTGCTGAATGATGAGCTTATCTACATCAACAGAGCTACAAAGTCATGGTTTGAATAAAAGTAAAGTAACTACTTCACTCACTTAACCATGCATCTCTGCCTGATCTCTATAATCTCTATAATATATTCTGTTATTTCTCAAATTGTCTCCCTTTTTCCAACAAGGGTTCCAAGAAAACACTCTGGCCTATTTAAATTGGATATAATGATTATATATATAGTTGAACAGGATAAAAAAGAAGCTGAAGGAAAGATTAAAGCATAGGAGAATTCTGGAACTTAAATTTCTCAGTGAGCTTAGAAACTCTGCTACCCATGCTACTAAACACATTTAATTGTATCAATAAGAAGATAGAACTTCCCACCACCAAAAGACTGTGTCCCAACCCACCCACCCAGCCCCACCCCCCACCGTCCCAGGAAGCTACATGTCTACCCCTCACCACAGGGTTTTTACTTTGGTGCCCTACTTTCAATTTAGTCAGATCCTGCTTTTAGTTTCCCTTTCAGATCTTCTTTCTCACCAAGCAGATCAGAAGCAACCAATGGCACAGCTACATACAAGATACTGGGTACTATACAGCAAACTCTAATAAAAGGACTTTTCAAAGTTAACCCAATTACCAAAAATGTGATGATAACATTAACTGTCGATTGTCTTTTTGAACCCTAAGACAGAAAAACCTCACATCTCCACTATAGAGCCCCTACTTCCCCCAGTCCTGCAGGATAGGGCCCACTTTCCCACATGCCCCTCCCAATCCATATCAAATAATACTGCATCAACCGATCGCCACCTAATCAACGCAACGATTGCCACCTCAACATGCTTCAGCTCAGACTGTGTCCAGAGACTTCACGTGTGGAATGACAATCCTTCAGCTTCATTACTCGGGTGAGATCTTTCCTTTCATAGTATTCTCTAATTCCATCCCAGGTGGTTCACTTTCTAACAAAGTCCCAAAACCTAGATATAGACCAGGTTCTGTGAGAGAAAGCATATGTTCACACGTATCCATAAACTAGTGCAAAATATATACCTGAAAGCAGAAGTACACTAGATTTTGCAGTGTTACCCCCCTAACACTTCCTCTCCACTATTCCAAGCTTTGGGTCCATGATTGCTCAACAATTTGTTTGGCTTTATATGTTAACTCTCTTTTCAGCCACCAGGTTCCAGATGCCATCAGGATGCCAGCCAGGCTTCCCTGGACTGAAAACCCCACCAATGTGTCCTGGAGCTCTGCTTCCCCAGAGACCGACCCTACTAGGGAAAGAGAGAGGCAGACTGGGAGTATGGACCGACCAGTCAACATCCATGTTCAGCGGGGAAGCAATTACAGAAACCAGACCTTCCACCTTCTGCAACCCACAATGACCCTGGGTCCATGTTCCCAGAGGGATAGAGAATGGGAAAGCTATCAGGGAAGGGGATGGGATATGGATATTGGGTGGTGGGAATTGTGTGGAGTTGTACCCCTCCTACCCTATGGTTTTGTTAATTTATCCTTTCTTAAATAAAAAATAAATTTAAAAAAAAAAGGGGGGAAAATAAGATAGAACTTGAACTAATTTTCAAGACATAATGTGCATAATGTGTAAGTAATTCTTTATATTACTTCCTTTAAAATTGTATAAGAACTTTTGGAACTTATTAGTATGAATAAGTCAAACAATTTAATTTTTTAATAGTGAAGTCTTCTTAGAAGCAGATTTGGAGAGGTGGTCTGTGAAGACTGAGGATTTTGCAGCCATGTCCCAGGATTCTTCTGGTAGCATAGTTGGTCCAAACCCTTGATTTAATCTGAAGGCAAAGAATTGAATCTTCCATGAAGCAAAGCAGGAGATGACACCTAGGTGATGAGTAAGAGCCAAAGCACCCCGACCCATAGTAACAGCAAGAGATTAACCCATGAAGTGGAAGCAGCGACTTCTAATTTTTTTAAAGTAAAGAACAACAGAGTTACTTGTAGCTGACAAATTGCTTCATCAGCAAACTATGAAGGCAGCTATCAGTGGAGCCACCTCCAGGGGGCTAGGTGATAGTGACTTCATGCTGTTGGGTCCTGATGGCATACAACAAGATAAACTTCTGATGACTGTCCAATGCTTAAAGAGGCTTGCCAGCAACTAAAATTAGATTGGCTTCTATTCCAAGCCCAGGGTTCCTTTATGGCTGACTTTCTTTTGTAAGAGTCTGTGATGGTGGCTTGTTTGATTTAAAGAAAATCAATGAAGAGTTACATGAGAAGGAAGAAAACAGAAGACCAGGTATTCCCAGACCCAGATAAAAGTGCAAATAAAGGGCACTGTACATACACACTCTCACCCTCTCTTTCTCTCTTTTCCTCAAAGCAAAGAGAATGAGAGGCCTTTGAGGTAAAGTGAAAATCTTTTTGTTGGAGGGGTAGCATTTTCTTCATCTTTAAAGTATAATCTGATAGCCCTAATCTGGTAAAAATGGCAGCCACTGTTAACAGTTTGAAAGACATGGTAAAAAAAAATAGACGGAGAGATATGTGATTACAAAA
Source organism: Erinaceus europaeus (assembly GCF_950295315.1). Classification (NCBI taxonomy): domain Eukaryota; kingdom Metazoa; phylum Chordata; class Mammalia; order Eulipotyphla; family Erinaceidae; genus Erinaceus; species Erinaceus europaeus. Next base: position 136,807,975 of record NC_080163.1, read on the forward strand.
TAAATCTTTTAGTACTTGCAGTGACTGTGATCATTCATACAACATGGACCTTCTACTTTCTTCCATTTTCCTGGCATTAATGGGGAAAAAATGCACATGACAGAAAAAAAAATGAATAAACAGATCCTCATCCCCTCCTTCCCTGGGAAGGAAACCATTGTCTAGCCAGGCTGCACCCCTTGGCTATCTAATTAGACTGACTGAATTGGAATGGTTTTCACAGAGAGGATGAAGTCACAGCTCTCCAAATTTGAGCCTCAAATCTCAAACTTTCCTAAAAACCACCCATTCTCCTACCCTCATCAGGAAGCACAGCACTTCCAGAGTCTCCTCAAGCCCCTATTGTGTGTATTATTTATGATCTTGGGGCCTTTTCTTTGCAGGATATGGGTCCATAATAGTGGTATCTGTATTATTTATGACGCAAGGAATAACTTAAACCACATTAGGAACTTCCACATTACGGGGACTTTAGAGAGCTACATTTTTCTAGTTATGGTTAAACTACTGCTGTGATAAATCCAATCATAAGAGTGCAAGAGGGAATCCATAAGACAGGTGTTGCCCATTAGTCACTATAAGGAAATGCAGGAACAAATGCTGGTTAACAGATGCTTCAGTATCTCTTCCCAAAAATGTCTGTGGGAATTTAAAATGGGGAGGGACAAGGGCCTTGTGAAAAACCAATAATAAGAAAAGATGGATATGGTGGAAGGGGAGATAAGGGAAGGTAACATGTGCTGGTAGGTCTTGTGCTAGAGACAGAAAAACAAGGGGTGGGGCCAGGAGATTGAGCACATATGCTACCATGCTCGAGGACCAGGGTTCAAATTTAAGTAGCTTTTGAGCACAGAGGGTTTTTTTTTTTCCCCAATAAAAAATGGTTAAATGTCCTGGAGAATAAGTTTTGAATACCTCAGATATACAAACTACACAGGTTCTTAAAGAACATGCTCTCTCAGGGGTTAGTAGGCAATCAAAAGACATGGTCCTTTGCTCAGAGTGTACCATACTCCCCCAAATCCTGAAAAATAATGTCAAGCACCCCCAAAAACAGGAGCTCAATATCTCCCAAAAGCGTTCATTTCACTTTAGAATGTTCATCAAGTTTATATTTCTAGCCATAAGAACTGAAATGTTTCTAAAAATCCATTCAGTCATTCAACAAATATTTATTAAATACTCTCTTCATAATCAAACACTATGCTAAATGCTAAGAATTTCATAGCAAATAGTTATTACATAAAGCCAATTCAACATAGAGTTTTAGAGAATGACTAAATGTCTTTTTAGAAGATGTGTAACACAGATTTTGACCATTAGTTAGGCTTCTCGCAGCTAATAATGCAGGGCCACATCATATATTCGGAACAAGCAAGGTGAATATGGACACTGTCCTATCGGGGAATATAGTGTAGTTGGCATGGACAGTCTAACCCAAAATGCAAATATTTTAATGATCACTATGTTAAGAGCCAGGGAGTAAGGTAAGTAAATGATCTACTAGGTTGGCTAGATGGGCAGGCTCTATAGAGTTGTTAAGATACATCCCACATGGCTGTCTACTTCTCGACAAACTGTCTAAAGTATCCCCCACACATTACCCTCCTTTTCTCCTCCACAATACTGCTTACAGTTTGACATCACTTATGTGTTTACTTACTTAAATATCACCTCTGCACTTCAAGTGCTCTGAGAACACAGGTTATACTACATTTGCAGATCACTGCATGTTCATCACTCAGTTTTACACAACATGAAAAACAAGGTACTTACTCTTAGTCCTATTTTACGAAAGATGAGTGAAATTCAATGTCTACATGTGGAATAAATCTGAGATCTTTGACTACCAAGAGCATAAATGATCTTTGAACTGTTTTCACAAGGTGGGCTCTATTCCTCTAAATAACCCCTCCCAAGTGTATCAAAAAGTGAAATATGACACTTACAATAGTTTTATGCCACATACTCATACATTAAGTCTAAAAATTCATATTTTTAAATTAAAAACAAATTTTTAGCAAATCTTCAATATACAGGGCAATATGTACAGTTCTTAATACATTTTATTTTAATGAGAGAGAGAGAAAGATACTGCCACAACGATACTGAGCACAGCTCGGCTCTGGCTTACGGTAGCACAAGGAGATTGAATCTGGGACTTTGGAGGTTTAGGCATGAAAAATCTTTTTACATAACCATTATGTGGTCTCTCAAGCCCAGGGTAAAGCATCTTAATAAGTAATTTCTTACAGCATAGGAAGTGGTAAAGCAGAAGTGCACAGGACTTGCAAGCTTGAGGTCCTAAATTCAATCCCAAACATGTGACAGAGTCATGCTCTGACTTTGCTCTCACCGATAACTAAGCCTTTTCCTAAAAATAGTAATTTCTTTTTTTAATTTTTTTTATTTATAAAAAGGAAACATTGACAAAACCATAGGATAAAGGGGGTATAACTCCATACAATTCCCACCATCAGAACTCCTTATCTCATCCCATCCCCTTCCCTGATAGCTTTCATATTCTTTATCCCTCTGGGAATATGGACCCAGGGTCATTATGGGGTGCAGAAGGTGGAAGGTCTGGCTTCTGTAATTGCTTTCCCACTGAACATGGGCGTTGACAGGTCGAGCCATACCCCCAGTCTGCCTCTCTCTTTCCCTAGTGGGGCAGGGCTCTGGGGAAGCAGAGCTCCAGGGCACATTGGTGGGCTTATCTATCCAGTGAAGTCTTTACCCTGGGCTTGAGAGACCACCTGCATATCAGATTTCAGGCTCAGGGGAAAAAAAAAAAACTAGTATAGTCACTGGCCCTTTGGAATATAACTAAAATAGGCCTACCAGTTATCTACAAAACGGAGACCCCCCCCCCCCCGCAACTCTTCATCTGCACTATTCCAGTCTATAGGTTCATGATTAGTCAAGAACTGTTTGGATTTATGTGTTAACTCTCTTTTCAGCCACCAGGTTCCAGATGCAAATTACTATTGACCATGATGTCAATAGTAATTTCTTAATTGCAAAAATATTTACTCATCTTTGAAATAGATGTATCATGTGAAATTAACATATCAGAGAAACCTGATATGAAGCCATATCAAATCCCTAAAATACCAAGGCTTTCACAATATAAAAATAATTTTAAAGGGTGAGGAGTGTAAATAATGGGCCTGGGAGCAAATCGTAGTATGAATGTTAAAAGTGCACAAGTTACTGTGCACTAGGACCTAAGTTCAAGCTACCAGTCCCCAGCTAGAAGGGGGAAGTTTCATGAGTGGTAGAACAGAGTGCAAATCTCTATCTCTCATCTTATTTCTCTCTGTCTCTACCATAATTTTTTACTGAAAAAAAGTTTATCAGGAGCAGTGAATTCACAGATTCATCTTGCAGGTACAGAGCCTCAGTGATAACCCTGGCTCAAATAAGTAAGTAAGTAAATAAATAAATGAATAAATTGAAGAAAGTGTGCAATTATAAGTAAACTCTGATTAATCACTTCCCCTTTCCTTGTTATTCACATGAACTCATAAATGATTTTGCTTAACAAAAAGGAAACACAGTCAGTACCGTGACTCTTCTTCCTGCTCCTCTGACCACAGCTGATTACATGAAATGATAAAACAGTATTTAAAAATGAGATATTTGGGGATCATGGGCATCTAGGAAGACTGATTAGCTAAGGAGGACATATCTTTAGATGACACCCAATGAGCCACATGCTTATATGAAACCATTTCTTTGACTGGCTCTGAAATTTAAGGCTTATTTCTAAGTAATATGACAACAGTGAAAGGATTTTACAGATGTAATTAAAATCTCTCCACAGCTGATTAAGTTAATTAAAAGGAAGGTTGTACTAGGTGGGCCTGAACTAATTAGAAGATTCCTTTAAAAGAGGGTCTAGAGGTTAAAGACTTCAGCAGAGAATCTCTCTTTCTGGATTGGGGGGGGGGGGAAGCTGTCATGAATTCCACAGCTCCAAGGAAATAAGGAAATAAATTCTACAAGCAGCCTGGGAGAACTTGAAAGCATAAACATCCTTAGTTGAGTCTCAGATGAGCACACAACTCTTCCAAACAATTTGATCTCAGTCTTGTGAAACCTTGAATAGGAAACCTGGGTAAGCAGAGCTCAGACTATTGGCTCACAGACACCGAGATAACAAATAGATGTTGTTTTAAGCTATTACATGTAAAATACTTTGTCACACAGCAACAGAAAATTAACGCACAAATGTAGAGTGTGTATTTAGCAGGTACCAGCCTGCTGGAAGTGCTGAAAAAGATAGAGAGCTCCTTGGAAGTAAATTTTAAATCCCTATTTGCTTTCTACAACCCCCAAAACCTTTTGCTTTTTTGACATTGCTTGCTACCATCCTGCCTTCAACCTCAAATAAGGTTTATGCTTATGATTCAATTTTTGGCTCCCTATGAGAAATCTTTTCTATATAAAATTAATATATAAATAAATTTCCTCTTGGAGAAAAGCATTGTGGAACAAAACCTGGCAGGCTTTCTTTCTATAGTCCATCACAAAGAAAGATTGGGGGCTGGGGGGAAAGGGGTGGATAGGCAGAGCTCTAGCCTCCACAGGGAAGCAGAGAATTCATAGTGATCTTATTGCAGATGTAAAATTAGGTCAGGGGCTCTATAAACTGATTAAAGCTAATGCTTCGCGCTTCCAAGGAAAATAGCTGATACAAAAGGGAATGATGTGCAGCTCAGGAAAAGAAAGAAAGAGAGCCCTCTACATTCATGAGTAGTCTGGTCATGTAGAATGCTTGGCCAATATGAAGGCATAGGAACAGAGCATCCAAAATATAGTTGGGGGAAAAAAAGCAGCAAGAAAACCTGAATGCAAATGGTAGAAAACTTTCATATGCACAGACCTAAAATCAGAATCAAAGTGTGTACACCAAGGCTGGGCAGTGACACACCTGATAAACTGAACATATTATAATGCACAAGAACCTGGATTAAAGGTCCCCTCTCCACCTTCAGGGAGAAAGCTTCATGAGAGGTGAAGCAGTGCTACAGGTCTCTCTCTCTCTCTCTCTCTCTCTCTCTCTCTCTCTCCCTCCCTCCTTCCCTCCCTCCCTTTTCCTGTTGATTTCTGTCATAAATAAATAAATAAGTAATGTTTACCATGGCTTGAATGTCCTGATGTTCAGGAACTCTGAATCACCTTGCTTCTTCCCAAATTAATTTCTATCTTCAGCTTTGAATCCTCTAGTACCTACATCTCTGGATTTCCTAGGTAGTTAGTTTTGAAATGTTGTTCTGTGTCCCCTAGAAAATCAGTATCTTGCTTCTTCAGAAAATTTAAATGCTTGGGTAAGGAAGCACATAGCACACACACACACACACACACACACACACACACACACACACACACACACACACAGAGAGAGAGAGAGAGAGAGAGAGAGAGACAGAGACAGATTCTAAGAACTTTTCAGTTCCTATCATCCTCCATGGTGGTACCCCTAACTTCCATTATTTCCTTGTTCTCTAGGAAACACTTTAAAAATATCTTCCATGAGCAAGCAAAATATCTCACTTGGATAGTTTGCTGCTTTGCCATGTGTGTGGCCCAGGTTGGAGTCCAATGTCCATATTGAAGTAAACTTTGGTATTCTTACTCTCTTTCTCTCTCTCTGCCTTTCCCACTTTCCCCCCTCTTCTCCTTCCTTTCTGTCCACTTTCTCTATCTAATAAACAAACAAAAATATCTGTTCCACTTTCTTTGCTCTGTCTTAGGGGTCCCTAAAGCAATCCAAGTCATTACTGAAGGTTAAAAAAGACAGATCCTCTATACTTTTTGAGTAGAGGAAATTCAATTGCAATTCAAACATGTCTGATTTGAATGAGAAACTTTTATTGAGTCACTAATCTGTTCATAACATGTTTGCATTCATGTGTCTCTGTGTGTAGTTTATTTACATGGAGAAATAACAACTTAGCAATTATAACAGTGATATAACACTGCTATAACAGTAACAGCCCAAGGAGAAATTTATCTGTTTTACATACTTAATTTACACAAAAGAAATCAAAGGAAGAGTCATGGGACTGATTAAGGCTGAAAGATACTGATGGTTAGTGGGCCAAATGCCTCAATCTAGTCTTATACTCAAATATCAGAAAGGCTATCATTTCAACTGTGACCATGGTCACTTAATTCATTTTTAGTTAAAGTCCAATGACAAGTCTAAAGTTACTATTCAATCTATTTGATTAATATAAACAGCAAGCATGGTTTGATCTTCATGTGAAATAATAAGTTTACCTATGCTATAACTTTTTTTTTTGGCCACCAGGGTTGTCACTGCACAGTGAATCTACCAATCACAGGAAATTTTTTCTTTCTTTTTCTGGGTGGAGCCACAGGAAAATTGAGAAATGGGAGACAGAGAGGGAGGGAGAGACACCTAGAGCACTGCTTCACTGTTCCTGAAACTTCTCCACCTATAGGTGGGTACCTGGGGTTTGAACCCCAGTCTCTGTACGTGGTTATATGTGCACTCTATCAGGCATACTGTCATCTAACCACTCTATTATAACTTCTTGTAAAAGAAGTTTGATGCCAACAAAAGGTACCAGGTTTTCCCAAGTGAGGACAAATAATCAGAATGCTTCATGTGTCTATCTCTTCATCCTATCATTATGCTGGCCAAAAGGCTCACTCAGAACTGGAAAATACGGTTGAGACCTGGGGATAATGCCTATAATAAAGCCCTAGGGTTATTCTCCATTTCAACATGATTTGAATTTACAAAAAATGGAGAGAACCATAAAAATGAGGACCCTTAACCCATCTAATCCCTAGAGCACTGTTTCTCCATGCAGATGCATCATTTAATGTTGGGCAAATGTTCCTCCTATTCTGTATCCCCTAAGAAATCCTGCCTCACAAGGGAAAGAGAGAGGCATGCTGGGAGTATGGATCAACCTGCCAATGCCCATGTTCAGCAGGGAAACAATTACAGAAGCCAGACTTTCCACCTTCTGCATCCCACAAGGTCCTTGGGTCCATACTCCAAGAGGGATAAAGAATAGGAAAGCTCCCCACCTGCAGAGGAGTCGCTTCACAGGCAGTGAAGCAGGTGTGCAGGTGTCTGTCTTTCTCTCCCCCTCTCTGTCTTCCCCTCCTCTCCCCATTTCTCTCTGTCCTATCTAACAATCTGTCCTATCTAACAATAATGATATCAATAACAACAATAACTACAACAATAAAACAACAAGGGCAACAACAACAACAACAAAAAGAATAGGAAAGCTATCAGGGGATGGGGATGAATACAGAGATCTAGTGGTGGGAATTGTGAGGAGCTGTACCCCTCTTATCCTCTAGTTTTGTCAGTGTTTACTTTTTATAAATAAATAAATAATAATAATAATAATAATAATAATAATAATAATAATAATAAAGAAAATCCTTTGGAAAAGGCATTCACTTCCAATGTCACTTTAGTTCCTTACAGGGATAGAATGAATAAAATCCAGTTTTATAAATGAAACTAAAACCATGCAATGGCAACTTTTTCTCCATTAATGAAATCCATAACACTCCTCAGAAAACTCTTGGCTTGTTGTGCACTATCTTCAGATATTTTAACTTACAAAAATTTCCACTTAGGGAGTCGGGCAGTAGCGCAGCGGATTAAGCGCACGTGGCACAAAGCACAAAGATGGGCATAAGGATCCTAGTTCAAGCCTCCAGTTCCCCACCTGCAGGGGAGTTGCTTCACAAGTAGTGAAGCAGGTCTGCAGGTGTCTATCTTTCTCTCCCCCTCTGTCTTCCCCTCCCCTCTCCATTTCTCTCTGTCCTATCCAACAACAAGACATCAATAACAACAAAAACAAAACAACAAGGGCAACAAAAGGGAATAAATAAATAAATATGTGGAAAAATTCCACTTAAATAAATGATTCAACATAACATATCAAAGGATAACATATATGTCATCTATCGCAAACATTTTGCATTTGCTGGATCTTTTGGATAATACCAAAAGGTCCTTCAACTACAAAAGGGTCTCATTCCCCTTCTGGCATCTGTTACTACCATCCTGTTTTGTCAGTATCACTCATACTGCTTGAGATTATCAATGGATCTTAACCAGGGATATACCTACAGGAATAAAGTGAGAACTAAGAAGCTGACATGATGTAAGAAGACCTTTCAGAATGAGACAAATAAAACAGAAATAAGTGTTTAATGGGAAAAGAGAACAAGATGAGTGTGTGCAGAGAATACAAAACTCAAAGAATAGTCATGTACCACTCAAGAGGAAACTGCAGGTCAGAGTGACATTGGTTTACCGGACTTGCCTCTCCACACTATGAATAAGTAAGGTGGAAGCATTAAAAACACTCCTGAAAAAATGGCTTGATCTGAGAAAGCCGGCTTAATTTAAAGTCATTTAAATAATCTCAGAGGAGGCACATAATTTTAAGTGCATCATGATAGTTGTGTTAATGACAAAGACCACAATGATGATGGTGATAATGATGCTTTGTCAAGAATACTTTCACAGTTGGAAGAAATCTCTCCTTTTTTCAACTTTTATTTTATTGAAAGGTTAATGGTTTACAATACAGTTGTTGATACATGGACAGAATATCTCATTTATCCATGAAAGGAATATGCAGAACGCTCTCACCTCATCTTACGTCCTTTTCCATCTTCATGCACAAGGACTTCAATGCTTTCTCCACCCTCCGTATCCTTCCTCCCTCAGAGTCCAACACCCAGTCCAAGTTTTACTGTGTTTTCCCTGTCATTGCTTCTTAAGTTTCACCTATGGGTAAGATAATCAGGTTTTCTTTTTCTTTTCTTTCTTTACTTATTTACTATTTATTATTTTATTTGGGAAGATTAATGGTTTATAGTATAGTCTTTGACACATAGGAACAACCTCTCATCTCCACTTGATTGGTGTCAAGGAGACACACCAGAACCTCAGTGTCCTTTCATCCTATCCCTTTTCCTCCTTCCCAAGAGATGTTTGATATACCCAGTATAAGTTTCACCTTACATTTTCCCTTACTGTTCTTTATTCTTAAATTCCACAGATAGGTGGGATCATTCAGTATTTGTCTTTCTCTTTCTGGGTTTTCTAACTCAACATGATGCCTTCACATTCTGACCACAGTACTGCAAAGGAGATCACCTCATCATTTTTAACATCTATATAGTACTCCGTTGTGTATATGTACCACAACTTCCTTAGTCATTAGTCTGTTTTGGGGCATCTAGATTGCTTCCAAGTTTGGGCTATTACTAACTGTGATACCATGAAGATTGGTGTGCATAGGTCTTTTTGGATAGGTGTTTTTGTTTTCTCTGGGCAAATCCCAACGAGAGGGATTGCTGGATCATAAGGTAGGGCCATTTCTAGAGTTCTGATGAAAGGAGGTCTCGAAACTTTACATCAGGCTCAACCTGACGCTGTTGACTGGCTACAGAAGAAGGGAAAACGCTAGAAGAAGAAGAACCCAACTGTTTTCCAAAGAGGCTGGACCAACTTACATTACCAACAGCAATGTAGGAAAGTCTCTCCCTTTACCCTACAGACTCTTCAACAGTTGGTGCCTGTCTTTTCTTTCTTTTTCTTTAAGTATATTTTTTATTTTCTCTTTGGTTGCCCTTGTTTTTTTATTGTTGTTGTAGTTATTGTTATGGATGTCATCATTGTTGGATAGGACAGAGAGAAGTGGAGAGGGGAAGGGAAGACAGAAAGGGGAAGAGAAAGATAGACACCTGCAGACCTGCTTCACCACCTGTGAAGCGACTCCCCTGCAGGTGGGGAGCCAGGGGCTTGAACCCAATGCACTACTGCTGGACTCCCATTGTGCCTGTCTTTTCTATTGTATAATGTTCTCACAAGTGTAAAGTAGTTTGTTTTTATTTGCATTTCTCTCATCATCAGTGACTTTGAGAATTTTCTCATATGTCTGTTGCCCTTTTGAATCTCTTCTTTGGAGATGATTCTCCCTATGTCTTTCCCCCATTTTTTTTTTACTGGGGCTGTCTTTTTATTACTGAGTTTGGTGAATTCTTTGTGTATTTTGCTTGCCAGTCCTCTGTCTAATGTATGAAACATAAAGATTTTTCTCCCACTATGGGGGGGGGGATCATCAGCTATTTATCCTCCATTTTTTGGCTCTCTTAATATGATTTCTTCAAGTGACATCCAAGACAAGGCAAAGGAGATGACTTTTTCACAGCTGAGTAGTATTCCATTGTGTGTGTGTATATATATATATATGCCACAACTTTCTTAGCTGCTCATCTATCACTGAGCATCTAGGTTGCTTCCAAGTTTGGGCTTTTATTAGTTGTACTGCCATCAACATAGGTATACATGTGTCTCTTTGGATAGGTGCTTTTGTTTCCTTTGACAAATCTTTAGAGGAGAGAAACTGTCAGGTCATAAGGTAGGTCATTTCTAGTGTTCAATTTCCAGATTGTTTTACATAGGAGTCAAATCAATTTGCATTCCAACTAGCAGTGTAGAAGAGTTCCTCCCCACCCCAACCCCACCGCATCCTGGCCAACATTTTTTATATCTTCTTTCTAAATATATCCTTTTAAAAGATTCATTCATTTATTTGATGAGAGAGAAAGAGAAAGATAGACACCAGAACACCACTCTGGTACACTTAGTAGCAAAAAAATGAACCTAAAGATTCATGCATGCAAGTCCTGAGCTCTATCCACTGAGTCAATTCCCATGCCCCAGGACCTCCTTCTTAAAAGATGAAGTTATGTGGGTTTCAAGAACAGTTCTTCTTCTAGCATTTAACCTTCTTCCGTAGCCAGTCAACAGCGTCAGGTTGAGCCTAATGTAAAGTTTCGAGGCCTCCTTTGAATCTGGAGAGGTGGCAGTCGTTGACTATGTGGGTCATAGTCTGTCTGTAGCCGCAGGGGCAGTTCGGGTCGTCTCTAGCTCCCCAGTGATACAGATAGACAGAAAATGCTAGAAGGAACTTGTTCTACAGTGGACACAACTAGTCTAAAGATTATGAAGTTTGGATAGTGCCCTACTTTTTATTAATTTGATTCTCAGTTTTTAGAAAACATTCTGTCCTGTTTTATGTATTTTTAAAATTTATTTATTTATTTATTTATGAGAATAATAGGAGGAGAGAGAGAACCAGACATCTCTCTGGTACATGTGCTGCCAGGGATTGAACTCAAGACCTCATGCTTGAGGGTCCAATGCTTTATCCACTGAGATACCTCCTGGACCACAGTTTTTTGTTTGTTTGTTTTTGTGTATATGTGGTGTTTTTTTTTTTTTTTAAGATTAAGGATAAGCCCATGTGGAATATCCTTATCTTGAATATTTTACAAGCAAAGCTTATGTATATTTTGACTATCCCTGGATGACTTGAGCAGGTATAGTCAGAGACAGCAAGTCAGAGGGAGAGAGTAAAAGACACCACAGCACTAAAGCATCCCCCAGTGTGGTGTGTACTAGGCTTGAGATCAGGTTGACACATGGCAAACTAGTTGCACTATCCAGGTGAACTATCATGCCAACTTTTCTGGACCAATTTAGAAAACTGCACTACATGGCAGGATGATAGTAAAATAGTTTTGCAAAGGACTTTAGTGCCTGATGCTCGGAGGTCCTAGGTTCAATCTCCAGCACCAACATAAGTCAGAGTTGGGTAGTGCTCTGGTATCACTGCATCTTTTTCTCTTTATCTTTCACTCATTAGAAAATGAATCAATAAAACATTATAAAAATAAAATTTCACTATCAGTAGCTTTCCCACAGACCTCTCAAATATACCTTTTCCCACATGGCTACAACATCTGTCTTCTCTTCCTCTTTTTAAATTACTGATTTAATAGTGATTTGCAATATTCTAAGATAGCAGGGTATAGCTCCACATGTCATACCTACCATCTAAGTTCTGTGCTCCTACTTGCCCAATGATAACCACTATTGTTCTCCTAAAGTCTTAGAGACTGGTTGGCTACTCTTTTTTTTTTTTTTTTTCCCAAAGCACTGCTCAGCTCTGATTTATGGTAGTGCAGGGGATTAAACCTGGAACTTTGGAGCCTCCAGCATGAGAGACTCTTTGCATAACCATTATGCTATCTGCCCCTACCCTCCTACTTTTTTTTTTTTTAACAAGTCCATGTGGATCCACAATTCTCTATATTCCCCTCTGATAATTATCTTTCATTTCCTCATTTACTTCATTAAGTATAATCACTTCCAGTTCCACTCATTTTGTCCCAATGGATATGCACCATTTATTTTACTTGGAGAGCAGTTCTCCATTGAGTATACATCCTAAAACTTCTTTATCTAGTTATCTGTTGATGGGCTTTTATGTTGCTTTCATATTTTGACTATTGTAAATAATGGAGCTGTGAACATGGAAGTACATATGTATATGCCTTCAAATTAGTGTTTTCATGTCTTTTGGATAAATGACTAAGAGTGATATTGTGGGATCATAAGGTACGCCCATTTTTATGAATATATTTTTTCTCATTTATTTTTCTTTTTTTTTAAATTTTTTAAAATATTTATTTATTTATTCCCTTTTGTTGCCCTTGTTGTTTTATTATTGTAGTTATTATTGTTGTTGTCATCATTGTTGGATAGGACAGAGAGAAATGAAGAGAGGAGGGGAAGACAGAGAGGAGGAGAGAAAGATAGACACCTGCAGACCTGCTTCACCGCCTGTGAAGCGACTCCCCTGCAGGTGGGGAGCCGGGGGCTCGAACCGGGATCCTTATGCCGGTCCTTGCGCTTTGCCCCACCTGCGCTTAACCCGCTGCGCTACAGCCCGACTCCCATCTCATTTATTTTTCTTTAATTATTTAACTATTATTTATTTGATAATATAGAGAAAAAATGAAAGAGGAAGGGAGACTGAAAGGGAGACTGATATCTGCAGCACTGCTTCACCACTCGAGAAGCTTCCTCCCAGCAAGTGGGGTTGGGGGCTTGACCCTGGGTCTTCATTTATTAGAACGTGTGTGCTCAACCAGGTGCATCACCACCTGATCCCTTCTCTCTTATTTTTTTCAGATTCCCTTGAAGATACTGGAATTGAATTCCTTTTCTACTACTTATGAATTATATGATCTTGGACAAGGGCTTTAACATCTGTGGCATCACTTTAACATCACTGACAAATGATCATCTGGTAACTGTACCCACACATACTGGTAAAAGCCCCTTAGGAAACTGATGGCATACTCCAAACAAGTAACTGATGAAAGTTTAATAAAAATATTAATCCTAAAAGCAACTGCAGTGTTTAAGCAAACCAGAAAGGTACAACATGGGAGTCATTCTCATGAAAAAGAAACATAGCTGCATGAGGAATAGGCCAGAAAGCATTTAGGATCTTTGATAAGGAGGAGATAACAATAACCTACTTTTGGATGCTAATTGCAGAATGATACCCCAATGTTGCTCTCCTTCTACTCTCTGACATTTTTATTTGGAGTTGCCAAATCCACCTGGGAGCAAGACAACAACAAAAAAATCACATTGATATTACCCTCTCAGAGTACATAGCAGAACAAGGAATGGAGGGAGGGAAATATGGAAGGACAAATTTAAAAAAAATCACATAAAAACATTGTAAGTATAATGATCCCAGTCCGTCTGATGGTGCTCTAATAAACATATCATCTTTGAAATTGAAATGATACCTGCAATCATATCTTCCATTTCAAGCTTTCCATATTAAAACAGAGGAATTGAATCTTTCTTAATCCTCCTCACAATCCACATTCAAATCAACTCTATAGTTTGCACATAGCCTTGTGCTTATCTACATTAATACACACCTGTTGTTTGTCTTTGTTCCTACCTACACTATGTAAATGTTTTTGGAATCATTGAACTTTAGAAAAAGAATGTAGATAACAGATTAAGTTAAGGAAACCACCCATTCTTCCATGACATAAATATTTATTGAGCTTGATTTTTTTTTCTTTCATGCCAATTCTGATTGGTAGTAGCTGCCTGGAGCATTATATGGAGAGAAATCAAATGCTGGATGCCCACACAATAGGAAACTTGTCTCTTGCAGCTGACAGAAGTAAAGTGACAGCATACATACCCCGAACTACGCTATCTTGTCAAATACGAACACACATTGCCTAGTGAAACTTAAACAATGCACAATTTTTAGAACAAATGTCCTGTGCATGTTTGGGGCACATGCTAGGATATTATTCATTGTTTATTTGAAATTCAAATTACATTGGATACTCTGTATTATCTTTTGCTAAATCTGGCAATCCTGGCCCTGTGCCTGCATGAGATTGTTGGTTAATCTTGTCACTTGGTAGATAAAGTGTCTGAAACCCACAGGTATTAAAAAAAATCCCAATATTACATAGCTGATTAAAACAGAAACAAAACAGGAGTCGGGCCATAGCGCAGCGGGTTAAGAGCAGGTGGCACAGAGCGCAAGGACCAGCATAAAGATCCTGGTTCAATCCCCTGGCTCCTGGCAGGGAGGCGCTTCATAAGTGGTGAAGCAGGTCTGCGGGTGTCTATCTTTCTCTCCCCCTCCTTGTCTTCCCCTCCTCTCTCCATTTCTCTCTGTCCTATCCAACAACAATGACATCAATCATAACTACAACAATAAGACAACAAAAGGGAATAAATAATAAATAAATATTTTTAAAAACAGAAACAAAACTAGAAGCAAATTTTCTACTTTCCATGTTGAGCTTTATTGTCTTAGATCATAAATTTCATGAGAAATTATGAATATCCGTAAGTCACCTAGCAAACCATCTCAAGCCACTAGGTCCCTAATGAACTCTTTTAGATTGATTGAAAATATAACCTAGAAAATGTCATAATGACATTTCATAATAGTGTTATGTTAGTTTGTAAAGTACAGGATATTGTACAAATTCATCAAATGCTTACAGAATTAATAGCACCATACTTCCATTCTTATTCAATTTTTAATCGGCACATGCAACTATATTCTACTTCAGAATTCCAAATAAGTCAGTTTTTCTTTTTTTTTATTTATTTGATTTTCTGTAAAGAGAGAGCATTAATGAATCCAAAAGCTTACTAGAGCTAAAAAAAGAAAAAGGACTTAAAATATTAAATAAAGGAAGCTTGTTGGTGGTGCATCTGGTTAAGTGTACAAGTTGCCATGTGCAAGGATCCAGGTTCAATCCCCAGCTACCCACCAATAGGGGAATACTTCACAAGTGCTGAAACAGATCTGTAGGTGTCTATCTTTCTATCTCCCACTCCTCCCTTAATTTATCTTTATTCTACCCAATAAAATACAAAGAAAAAAAGGGTGGCTATCAGAGAGGAAGACTGGTAGTACAAGCACTGTCAGTCCCAGTGGCAATAAAAAGGAAAAAATATGAAATAACAATTTCTACCTTTTTGGCTAATGCAACCTCTTCTAAAGATAAAATTCATATAAAAGGATACTCTTGTTGGAAAAATTCTGACATTAGAAAATAGTAGTTTTCTTATAATAAATCCAGGGTTCAGAACATATAAGAATGCCTATGACCTTGATCTCTCTGAATCATTTATCCTTATCATTTGACTCCAACAGTTAACTAAATTCTTTCTCCAGTGCACAATAATAACTATAAAGGCAAAACAATTAGATATGTGAATATTAATCAATAGTTACATCATATTGTTTGTGAAAACAGTATCCTTAGATATTATAATTTATTACTACCTGTGGTAAGCACAGTCATTGTGCTGAAATATATACACTCTTTAATCACCTATGCATATGTCATGTTACCTAACAAAGGAGAAATAAAGTTACAGAAGGTGGCTAAACAAATTATCTTATGCTGCAATGAATGTTTTAGATTATTTCGATGGTCTCATTGTAATCACTTTTAAAAGTGGAAAAATGAGACTAAAAATCAGTGTTAAAGTGATGAGATGTTAGTAGGACTCAATCAACCATTGCTTGATTTTAAGATAGGAGTTCTCCATGTAAAATAACAAGGGTAGACTGTAGAAACTAGGGGTGGCGGAAATGAATTATATACTACAACTCTCAGAAAGGAATGATTTTAGACCATTTATCTCTGACTGTCATAACTTTATAGTAATATATTTTATTTGTATTGCTTTAAGTCATCATATTTATGGTAATCCGCTATAGCACTCACAAGCACATGCAGGGTTTTGGAAGTTTCAAGAGTAATGGACTGGTGCTTTCTTTCTCTGTCTCTCTACTTCTCTCCCTGTCTCTGTCTCTCACCCTCTGTCTAGAGAAAAGCAAAAAAAAAAAGGCAACTGGTAACAATGAAGTTGTGCTCAAATTGTATTATAGGGCCATTGTAATCAAAACTGCTTGGTACTGGAACATGAAGAGACATACTGACCAGTGGAATAGAATTGAGAGCCCAGAAGTAAGCCCCACACCTATGGACATCTAATCTTTGACGAAGGTGCCTAGACTATTAAATGGGGAAAGCAGAGTCTCTTCAACAAATGGTGTTGGAAAATTTCACCAAATATAAAAGTAAATTCCAAGTAGATCAAGGACTTGGATGTTAGACCACAAACTATGAGATACTTAGAGGAAAATATTGGCAGAACTCTTTTCCACATAAATTTTAAAGACATCTTCAGTGAAACAAATCCAATTACAAAGAAGACTAAGACAAGCATAAACCTATGGGACTACATAAAATTAAAAAGCTTCTGCCCAGCTAAAGAAACTACTACCCAAACCAAGAGACCCCTCACAGAATGGAAGATCTTTACATACCATACATCAGACAAGAGGCTAATAACCAGAATATATAAAGAACTTGCAAATCTCAACAACAAGACAACAAATAACCCCATCTGAAAATGAGGGGAGCACATGGACAGAATATTCACCACAGAAGAGATCCAAAAGGCCGAGAAACACATGAAAAAATGCTCCAAGTCTCTGATTGTCAGAGAAATGCAAATAAAGAAAACAATGAGATACCACTTCACTCCTGTGAGAATGTCATACATCAGAAAAGGTAACAGCAGCAAATGCTGGAGAGGGTGTGGTGTCAAAGGAACCCTCCTACACTGCTGGTGGGAATGTCAATTGGTTCAACCTCTGTGGAGAACAGTCTGGAGAACTCTCACAAGGCTAGATATGGACCTACCCTATGACCCTGAAATTCCTTTCCTGGGGATATATCCTAAGGAACCCAACACACCCATCCAAAAAGATCTGTGTACACATATGTTCTTGGCAGAACAATTTGTAATAGCCAAAACCTGGAAGCAACCCAGGTGTCCAACAACAGATGAGTGGCTGAGCATGTTGTGGTATATATATCCAGTGGAATACTACTCAGCTGTAAAAAATGGTGACTTAATTAGCCAATCTTGGATGGACCTTGAAAAACTCATGTTAAGTGAAATAATTCAGAAACAGAAGGATGAATATGGGATTATCTCACTCTCAGGCAGAAGTTGAAAAACAAGATCAGAAAAGAAAACACAAGTAGAACCTGAACTGGAATTGGCATATTGCACCAAAGTAAAAGACTCTAGGGTGGATGGGTGGGGAGAATACAGATCCAATAAGGATGACAGAGGACTTAGTGGGGTTTGTACTGTTATATGGAAAATTAGGAAATGTTACACATGTACAAACTATTGTATTTACTGTTGAATGTAAAAAATTAATTTGCCAATAAAGAAATTTAAAAAAAAATGAAGTTGTGTGAGCCCTGTGATTTTGCAGTAATCCTGATGGCAAGAGAAAATACAGAAATAAAGAAAGAAGGAAGGAAGAAAGAGAAAGAAAATCATTAGACATAACGCCAGCATAAAATAAAACTAAATCATAAAAAATAAATCTGGTATACTATTCTTTGTATAAAAAATGAAGACTATCAAAGAAAATTAACTTACCATCTTAGAAACTTAACTGACTCCCAAAATAACAATTTCAAATTATTTGAAGCAAAGAATCATATTTGACATCTGTACAGAAAACTGTGTTTTTAAATGCTTTGGAATTTAAGGTACTTAACATTATGTATTTTACTAATGTATTTAGCATTCTATTAATAATATACCATATGATTATCACTCAATGGCACCTTTATTTGGATTATTTTTAAAAAGCTATCATTACTAACAACAAAAATCATAATAATTTGCTTTCCCTTGCTTCAGCTTCTTTCTTCATTACAGCTATTTCAGCTTTCAGTTCTCTAATTGCCTCAAGATAATCAGTATTTTCCTTGGGGGTCTCAACTGTTGTTTCCCTAATACTGCCATTCCTTTCCTCCAATGTTGTTTCCATTTCTGTGATTAATAAGTTTATTATTGCTTGCATGCTTTTCTTATCTATGGTTACTTCTGGCTGATTTGTAGTTTCTTCTGGGCTCTTGTCTTCATTCATTGGAATAGCAGTTTTATTTGTTTTTGATCTACCCATTTTTTTATTTATGTGTTTCTTTTTTTTTTATGCTCTGTTGTTCCTCAGTTGTTGTGTCTTGAGTACAAGTAACACTGTACTAAATACCTTTATGACAATTGCACTCACCAACCTCAGGAATTACAGTAGCAACTGAAGCAAGTATTGAAGTAGTTTAATCATTACCAGTTAGCCAAACAATTTCTCCAATCCGTGAAAAAATAGTAACCAAATCCCAGTGAAGAAAGAGAAAAGAAAGGATAGCAAGAATAGACAGTTATGCAAATCTACTATCCACTGTATATTCTAGGGGTAACAAGAGGGGAAAGGGAACTAGAGCAGAGATACACACATAGAGAGTCCACTCTGAGTCAGATTTCTTCCCCAAAATAATTCACAAATTCAGAAAGGCAAAGAAGAAGGAAGAAGTGTATGACAAGATTAAAACAAAAAAGAGAGAGAGAGAGAGAGAGAGAGAAAGACGAGAGAGAGAAAAGGGAAAAGATAAGAAAAAGAGCTGTAATTAAAGAGCAGTGAAAGGTAATTCCCAAATGTGTATCAGTGAGTTCAAAAAAGCACACTGTCTTGTGGGGGCTGGGGGCTGTGACTTTGGAAGCTGTAGGATTAAGGAAGAAGGGATGATAAGAATGAGAAAAAGAAAAAAAAAGAAAGAGAGAGAGAGAAAAAAGAAAAAGATAAGAAAAAGAACAGTCATAAAAGGGCAGTGAAAGGAAAGGGTTTTTTTTTTGTATTTATTTTTAATTATTTAATTAGCTATGCAGGGTGAGGTGGGGGGGATTGGCTACTTAGAAAGAAAAAAGGCCAGAGGTTTCAGAAGGGTATAGACTTAGAATTAATGATACTCCCTGGTGGGGCAGGAATTTGGTAAAGAAAAGGAGCTCCCCTCCCCTGCTAGGAGCTGGTCCCCAGGGACTGGTTATGGGTGGGGGGGGGGGGGTGGGAAGGAGGTATGCTTGAAAATTAAAAGGAAGAAAAAAAAATTTTCCCCCTTTTTTCCCTACTCTAATTCTTAACCCAAATTAAGTTATAGTCACCTCCTTGGTGTCACCGCTAGGACCCCTAATTGGCTGGCCTGCTAAAGGCAGAAAATCCTACCGTTTCCAGGATATGTGGTCAGAGCTCAGCCACTAGCAGCTTCTCAGTCCGCCATCTTCTGGGAAACCCCCCCCTGGATAGGATTTGAAGAGGTATTAACCACTGTTCCTACACAGAATTGTAAACCAGATATTACTTAAATTAGAAAAAAAAATGGGGATAGGACAGATGCAGTAATCGCTCTTCAGATCCTAGAGGTCATTTTATTTGCAAAAAAAAAAAAATTACTTGAAAAGTAACTTCAAGTAAGGAGGCCCTTGATAAAGGCAACTGGTATGATTTCTGTACTTTAGACATAAGACATAAGCAGGAACACAGACTCTAAGAGGTCGACTTTGGTGGAATTAAACAATGAGTACTACTTGGGTATATTTTCATGCTAATCAGAGACTCACCATCTCAGAGAACAAGGGTGAGAAGAATCAAAGCTGAAAAGTTCTACTTCATAATTACTTGTCCCAAATGGGGTCTTGATTTAACATTAGAAACTGTGTTGAGGTCGGACAGTAGATAGCATAATGGTTATGCAAACAGACTCTCATGCTTAAGGCTCCAAAGTCCCAGGTTCAATCCCCCGCACCACCATAAGCCAGAGCTGAATAGTGCTCTGGTAAAAAAAAAAGAAAAGAAAGAAAAGAAAAAGAAACTGTGTTGAGTAATGAGTGAGCAAAGCACTCCCTCTTAGAAGTATTTCTACCTTGTAGTGACACTGGCTTGCACTGTGACACTTATAGGTCAACAAATACCACCACTGGGATAGGGAGATAGCTCAGGTTCTTAGAGCACCAGCTTACAGGTGCTCTAAGGCCACAATGGAAAGAAGGATTTATTCCTTGGTATCAATTTATATCAGAACTGAGCAACACTCTGATCCTCTCTTGCCTTACTATATTATTCTTTCTCTTTCCACTTGGTTCTTGTTTGTTTTGTTTTTAAAGAATCAAAGACCTTGTGCATGTATTTTACTGCTCCTGAGCCAACACTTTTTGGGGGTGGGAGGACTGTTCCTTGCTCCCACCAGGGTTTTGTTTTGTTTGTTTGGCTGTTTTTTTTGCCTCCAGGGTTATTGCTGGGGCTCAGTGCCTGCACCACTGCTCCTGAAGGCTATTTTTCTGTCATTGTTGTTGTTATTGATAAAATAGCAGACATTTTTTCAATGATAAGATAAAGTAAATATAAGCAAAAGTTCTAATGTTCCCTCTGATACCCTCACTGGATTGCTTTATGTATACCTGAGGTGGGCACATTCTGTTTTAGAGATGATTATCCTTGAAGTTAGAAAGTGTGTATGACCCCTATTTCAATTCTTCTCATAATATTAACATTTGCTAAACATAATATGTACCATACATTTTCATATGAAATTGCAACTAATCATCGGGTAGGTGGATGTGCCATTTTCTCCCCTTGCAAAGCTGGAGACTTTAAAGTAGAAGACAAAGGACTGGGAATCAGGAGTCTACTCTGGTTACCTAAGCTAGCTATATAACCTTGAGCAAGTCACATGATATTTCTGGCTTTGGTTTTCTCAAACTGAAAAGAAAAAGACTATTATATGGCCTTTAAAACTCTTTGGAACTCCAATATTTAAGATACTCAGAGAAAGGGAGAATAACAACTCAGCATGACAGGAAGACTAAAGAAAGGATCAATTCATGATATCCTCAGAAGAAAGGTGAGGGGCAAATTCAAGTATTTTGATGATTAGAACTAAGTTAGTCATGGCCCTGTTTTGTCTATGTGGATGAAATAAGACCAGGATTTATCCTTAGAGACTCCGTATAGTGCTGAGGGATCTACCTCGCCCCAGTGCCCATCCCAAGTAAGAGACCTCAAGGCCAGTGCCCTGGCAACTGGCCTGATGTTCTTTTCTCAGCCCAAATCTACAGCAAAGCTAGTCTAATAAACTAAGATTCCTGATGAGCAGGGTATGGGCAAATGAGGTCAGGCTGCAGGAAACTTCAAACTGGGATCTATTTAAAGTGATTGTCAAAAGAGAATTTTTTCCTCATTTGCTTTGCTTCAGCATGTCTGGAGAAATAGTGTGTGGAGATTTTACCTTTCTCTGAGGTCTCATGCATGGGCCACAGCCAAAGGCAAATTTCCGGACCTATCAGACCAATTATTTCACAGGACATAATAAGTCCCTAGCCTGATGTTCCTTTTATTTCCATTACTATCTCATTCGATCAGCTTCTAAGTGTAGTGACAGGACTTGGCTTCTTTCCCTTGAGAACTCTGCCCACTGTCCTGTCCTTATTGCCTAAAAGAATTTTTTTCACTAATGGCTATAATACTGTTTCTTTCTTAGCTTTAGGACACAGTTCTGGGTCCTGGCATCCCAAAAGAAGGTGACTAATCCATTTCTCTCATTTATATGGTTACCTTGAAGATATTTTTAGGCTGTGGTCACTTGCCCCATGGAAGCTTTCCTTTGGAAAGGATATAAATTACTTCTTTAGACAGTCCCTTCAAGTCTGCTCTTCCAAAATTCATATCATTTTTGTGGCCTTTGGTTTCCTCAACAATTTATTTCCTTCTTAAACTGTGAAGTAAACCACAGCTAACTCTCCAGTTGTGGTTAGACTTATTCTGGGTGAGGTTACACAATGTGATCCCCATCTTGGATCCCCTTGATGTATACCTTTCATCTGAAATGGAATTGATATTGTCATGCAAATCCACATTAGATGTTTATCAAAATTCGCTTTATGTGTTTTGCAAACCCACCAATCCAATAGTTAACTTGTTGTTCTTACTTGGTTCTAGGCCATTTGCTCCCCAGAGTCTGAAGCTCTGTTGTACTTTACAACTGTATCTCATCTTTCCTCTGAAGTTCTACTTTCTAATGGGTGGAGGTTACCTGTCTTTGGTTCTCAATGTGACAGGTATATATGATCCTTCGATCTCTAGTTTCACTGAACCTAGAAAAAAATCTAATTATTTCCAACTACCAGATACTACTTTTAGAAAGCTCCTGCTTTTGAAGAAACTCCAAGTATCCTGGAAAACCTGACTCACATTCCATTCAGTATTATCTATGGAGATCTCATAGCATTGGTTTCTAAAATCAGAAGCATATTCCTGGGTCTTAGATCTGGCATTTGACTACATCGTGCTATCTTAAATAAAGGATTTGAGTCCCTGGATGTATGCTGATCAATGTGAGAGTCATTAGTTAGATGTAGCTATTTAAAGTTAATTAAATTAATCACATGTTGAAATATAGTCACCCTTAGATCAAGTAACATTTAAAATTCAGCACCTGGAGTTCACTATCAGTATTTCAAGTGCTCAGTAGGCACAATTGTGAGTAAATACCATTCTGAGCAGTGTAATTAATGGGATATGTCCATCATCACAGAAAGTTCTAGATAATGTGAGGTAGCTGGATCTCACTACCTCCCCTTCTTTATGTTCTTCAGACTCTTACCACTCAGGATTGATTTTTCTCTCTCCCCTGTGCTACATTTTCATGCCTCACAAACTCCTAAGATGGAAGAACAGCTGGTCCCTATCTTCCTGTATAGCAAACACTAAGTGATTGATAAGCATGAATTGGGACCTAGTTCTGTATCCAAAAGCAAGGCACCTGCTAAAATGTACCTTGGATGGGACAACAATAAACAGATATATGTATAATATGTCTGTGAAAATATACAATTTGAGGAAAGGAACAAGGCATGCAGAGAAAGAACTATCAGGGAAGATCTCAGAGGAAACATTTAAGCAAAAACTCAAACAGAGTGAGAGAATAAATCATGAGATGCCTTAAAGAAAAAGTACAAAGGCACATTATTTCCGAACTAACTGAGTATTGCTCAGGCCCTTTCTGGATCTCTCCCTCTCCATCAACCTCTCCCTTTCCTTCCCCCTTCTACCTCCTCCTCCCCCTTCCTCTCTCATCCTCTAATTTTCTTTTTCTCATAATAAAATAAACACTTTTAAATGTTTAGAAAATAATAAAGGGTCAGCAAAATAGCTCACTTGGATAATGTGCTGCTCTGTCATGTGTGCAGTCCAGCTTCAAGACCAGCACCCATCATATTGAAGGAAGCTTCAGTGCTGTGGTCTTTCTATCTCTTCCTCTTTCCCCCTCTCTTTTTTTCCCACTCTCCCCTTTTCTCACTCATTCTTCCTGTCTGAAAAAGTCAGTTCAGAGTGAATTACTAGAGATGATGAATAAATAAATAAATAAATAAAATGAAAATGAAATTACAAATACAGTTACTTCAGGTATCTTCTAGGCATATTGAGGACGTTTGCAAACAAGAGACCAAAAAAACTTATGTTACTCACTTCAGTCTAAAGCCATTTCTGGCGAAATATAATATCAAAGACATGAATGGGGACCAGATATTATAGGGCTGTGGGGTCTACTGTAAGGATGGGAAGTCAGAGGAAGGAGTTTTGGTGGAGAAGAGTTAGGCTGATTTACATTGTACTCCTTGTGCAAAGAGTACACCTTGTGTCAATTAGAAAAAGCAAAGAGGATCACCTAAGAATGCAATAAGTTAAGACCAGGATCAATTCAGGAATCCACAAAGCCATGGGTTCATGCAAACACATGTGGCTCATGGACAGAGAGGGGCTGAGGGAGAGATTCCTGAAGCTAAAAGGCAGTACTCAGGAGTTGCTGGTACCAGTCCAATAGTTTGCCAGCTGACATACCACCTCCAGTCAGAGTTTTATCAACAGAAATACAGTTGAAGAAATAGAAAATCACCTAAAACTCACCAATTTACAACTGTGATTCTCCATGGCTGCTGCCCCTCAAAGGCTGTAACAGCATCAGGGAAACCCTATCCTGATATCAGGAGGCACAGAACTAGCCAGGTGACTCAGGAAAGAATCTACCATTCCAGTACAGTGGTCTGGAGGTATGGTTATGTAGTAGGAGGCTTTTCACATCATTTTCCTGACATACTAGGAAAACAGTGACTAATTCCCTTAGAACTCACCAAATACAGCCAGGATTTATTCAGAAACTCACAAGGACACAGAGCTCTGCTATGGCTGGTGGTGGAGTGGGAGATTCGGCCTGGGACTTTGGGCATGGGAGTCTCTTTGCATAACCACTGTGCTATCTATCCTCCACACTGTTTTATGTTTTGGTCATGAGTGAGTGATTAAGCTAAAAAATTTACCTATACTTAAAAAGCCCTCAGACTCCCATAGCCTACAGGGAATATAAATAATCTACAAATTACAAAAAACATTAGAATGGTTTAACAGCCACTGTGCTTCATCTCAGTGGTTGAGGTAAAACTGAAACAACTGTTAAGTTTTGCGGCTGTGAACTCTAAGTACCTTACTTAAGCACAAGTCAATCCAGGCAACTGCAAACAATGGATTGAAAAGTATTGCCAGAGGGACTCTTCAAGACTGTAGAAGCTGTACTTATCATAAGAAGATGTCATCTTGTTGTTCCAATCATCCATTTCTCTCTTCAATTTGAACACAAGACCCTATCAAAAGCAGCTGTCTCAACATTAGACCAATAGCACCACCTATTCCTGAAACACACCAAAGGCCACAAGCAACCAGCTACAGGGACCCAGAAACCAACCAGCCAGAAACCACCTCACACCATATATAAAAATATAAATATAAATATATATATATATATATATATATATATATATAGCAACACCCAGGAAATTTGTAAATTTCATAACACACCAGCTATAATGGTCAAACTGAAAAAGAAACATTGGAGAAATGAACCAGGACAAAAGGCCAGAAAATAATCCCCATATGGTAGAAGCACATAAGAATGAGGACAACATCTAAACACTAATTGATGCAATAGTTACAGGAGTGAAGAAAAATTTTGAAGGAAATATAATCAGAAATGGTGAAACAACAAATGAAATCTGAAAGAAAACACTAATTGAAGTAATTAGATAGCTGAAAGCTGAAATAACTGAGCTAAGAGTACAACTAGCTAAAAAAGCTGATATAGTATCTGAACAGGGTAACAAAATATTTAAGCTACAGAAAACAGTAGAGGGGAGTGAGAACAGAATAACTGAGGCAGAAAACAGAATTAGCGCAATCGAAGATAAATTAGAGAAAATTAAGAAAGAAGTAACAGACCTAAAAACAGAGATTAAGAGATACTCAAAACAACAACAAATACATATGGGATGACTTCAAAAGAACTAATATATGCATTATTGGTTTACCAGAGGAAGAAAGAGATGAAGGGGAAGAAAGAGGACAAAAACATAAGGACATATAGCTGAGAACTTCTCTACTCTAAACAACATAAAGGACATAAAGTTTCAAGACCCTAAAAACTTTCCAAATTCATTTTTTAAAACAAATGACAGTAGCTAATATTTTGTTCATTCTGGCCAGAATTTTGCTACCATAAGCCCACTAAATCATTTATGAACTATGGGTGATCTCCATGATGCTTCTATAGGCATTGATTGTACAGCAGTTATTATCAAGTGTCACAAAAATTCCTGAGTCTAGTGGCCCAGAGGTAGGCTTACAGAGAAAGACCCACATGCTTTGTTTTTCTAAATGTTAACACCTAGATTGCCTCTATGCTGGATATTCTTTTAAATATTATATGCATTGCAGATGTTAACTGGTAGTAAGAAAGATGTTGATCTATACATGCATGTAAGAAAACTACCATCTGTGAAAGGAGTGTGACCTACTGAGTTTCATAGCTTAAGACATTAGTTGCAAGAGCAGTACTCCACCAATGACTGTGGTTCATTGTATAAAAGCTTATATTATGAGTGTAGGACAATAGTGACTTTACTTAGTGGGAATGGCTTTTTGATTCTGCAGCATGTGAATGAATGTACTTCCTACAGGAAATCATTTTCTTGCCTACCTGCAAGATCTAAAACTCATATTAATTGCTTCCAATCACATTCAACCTAAAAGTATATCTTGTAGTCTCTATCTACAAATTCTATCTCATAGTCATTTATTTCTTTCTATCTATGCTTCCAGTTCTTTGGTCAAAGCTCAGATAGTGTCTCAATAGAACTCTCCAATAACCTTCTAAATCCTTCACTTCCATCCTTGTCCCCCATCCCCATTTCTATTCTTTGAGTATAGACACAGCCTGGAGACAAACAAGATTTAAAACATGAGATTTCCAAAAGTTAATTTTAAAAGCACTTCTGTGGGAAAGGGCAATTGAATATATCCTTTTCTGGTTTAGCACAGACCCTTAAGCTAAGTACCTTCAACCTCGCATTCACTACAAAGAGTTTTTAAGGATGCTCTATGAAGGTGTCTGCCTTTCCTTCTTCCTGTTAAAAATGGCTCTTGGATGCTTTTATTCTTAGTGATGCCATCCTATTGTAGCACCAATATAGTTATATAAGCACATCGTTTCATGCTCTATTCACCTTCTTAATCTTTTAACCCGACCTCTCTCAGCTGAGAAAAGTATTTCTTTCTATGGGTTTAAATCTATCTGCTATCAGCTATAGCAGGGTAATTCTTACCCCAGGGCCCCAAACCCTCATTTCAGACAGACTAATCCAAACCTCTTTTGGAGGCAGTGCTATTTCCTTCACTACCTGGTTTGGGTGTGTAGTGAGCCCCAGTTATATTTAGCCAGTGGAGGGGAAAAATAGGGATATTAACCTCTAACACTGATGAAAATAATAGCCACAATAAAATCGGGATGAAAAATGCAGGGGTAGTAGTTATTCTGTTCTACCTTACCCTAGAGGAAATAGTTTTCAGGTAGAACCTTGGGAATTTGTAGAAGGCCCCTCCATGGGGTGTTTATAAAGCAGGTAGAGGAGCTATATGGAGGTGGGGGCATTTGTCAGACAGTCTTAGACAACACAGAATTAAGGACAGGACTCACAGTAGCATATCATTCCATCTCTCAATTCATCCAGAGTTGAAAATCCCCAGGATGCAGCCTCTTGGAGCCACTTCCCTCCTCTCTTCTATCTGGCAACAGCCTAGTGTGGAAAATATACTAGGCTATATTTCAAGTAACCCAAACCAACTGGCAAAAAGTACTAAATTCTTGCTTTTGTGTCTGGCTCTTAAATTCCTGCAGACCTGACTTAACAGACAAGAGAGGGCCATAAAACTGAACCTGTGAAACAGAAATAGACCTTTTGGGACTTCTCATACACACACTGCAGGGGTGCCAAAAATCACTTTTTTTTTTCATGTTTCCAATCTTGTCATGCTTCCTTGGTGTGTGTGTGTGTGTGTGTGTGTGTGTGTGTGTGTGTGTGTGTGTGTGTGTGTGTAAGCAGACATGGGGGAGCAGGCATCTATCTAAGCACTATGTGCCTGTCATGGAAGTGTATGAGGCCATGAGGTCCTATCTTTATGTAAAACAACAACTCCACCTTGGTACAACCGCTCCATTTCCGTAATTAATTTCAGGCTCCTAAGACAGCTGGTCTTGGTTCTGTGAGCTATTCTAACTGCTAATGCTTAAAGGAGCTTTATTCTTTGAGGTTCCCTCATTCAGAAATCAAATAATTTAGATTTAAAAAAAATACAGGAGTACCTTCTGGCTACCGATGACAGGGAGTAGCAATAATAAAAAATAATAATAGTAAAAATATGCAACCGTGTTAATGCCAGGGACCTGGGGATGCAATAGACAGAAATGAAATTAGAGGGGAAATCATGATATTGCTGAAGTGCTGGAGTGCTGCTCTCACACTAAGACCAGGGGGATTGGGATAAGGTAAAGTTAATTGCATTTCCAGATGACAAACCTCTCACCTCTGAACTGAATGGCTCTTTATAAAAGCTATCAGTAATAAACTGTAAATCTCAGCCATGATTGCAAATAAAGGTCATCCCTTTCATGCTGCCACTTTCCTAGGCCTTATTACATTCCCACCTGAACCGTTCTCACTTGTGAAATGTGTGCCAGCTGTCCATATAAGCAATCAGCATGGCTTGCTTTCTTTATTTTTTTTTAGGCATGACATTATCAGATTTACATCCTTGCACATTGGAGAACTGAAATAAGCCCATCCCCTACTTCTAAAAAGGAAGACAGCATCCGTAGGTAGGATTACTCTTCATCTTTTCCCATGAATGCAAAGGGAGGCTTGCATTCCTTATTTCACAACCCAGCACTGCCAACCTTTGTTAAGAAGATAAAAACTCCACCTCATACACTGGTCTTAGCTGCTGCAGTACTGCCATGATCCCCCTTTTTCTATGTGTAGAGAAAGATTCTTAGTTCCTCACTACAATTTGGATAAAAGTGCTTCTTTAAAAAAAAAATTGAGTCAAATTTTATTTAATGCTATTAAGAAAACATTTATTAATTTTCACCCTCATGAGGGCATTGTCACAAAGTTCTTTTTTTCTTTTTTAAAATTTCATTTTATTTTTTATTCTTGGATAGAGCCAGAAAGAAATTGAGAGGGGAGGGGGAGACAGAGAGAGAAAGAGACAGAGAGACACCTGCAGCTCTCCTTCACCACTCATGAAACTTTCTCCCTATAGGTGGGGACCACGAGCATGAACCTGGGTCCTTGCACACTGTAATGTGTGTGCTTAATCTGGTGCGCCATCACTTGGTTCACAAGTTCTTTATTTTTTAGTGCATCTCTCGATTCTATCAATAATAACAATAACAATGGCAAATATTTGGTGAGCACTTACTAAGTACCAGTACTTACTAACATGTAATCTCGCCTCATCTAGTTCTCAAACCTACATGACTGAGTGTCATTTAGATTTAGCTCCATTTTGCAGATAAGGAAATAGAGATTGTTGTTTCTGACTTGCCACCAGAACAAGGAGAAGAACTAGAATAGAATTACTTAGTTGATTAGTAGTTATTTGTTTATTTATTTGTTTTGTCAACAGAGTATCTGCTGAGGTGTAATTCCTGCAGGATTCCACCACCATTTTCCCAGGGACCACTTTCTTCTTTTCTTTTCTATTTTCTCTTCTTGCTTTCTTTTTTTATAGAGGTTTAAAGACAGAGATAAAGAAGGTTAGAGAGACAGAGGAGAGACATCTGCAACACTGTTCCAACATTTGCGAAATTTTCACCCTAACAGGTGCAATCCTGGGCTTAAAGTTGTGTTCTTGCACATGATACTGTGTGTGCTCTATGGGGTCCACCACCACTCCTCCTCTGGAATTTTTTTAAGGCATCCTAAGTCACACTGAAAGGGGATAAGTAAGATACAATATTACTAATGGCACAGTCAGTGGTTAGACGCAAAACTGATTTAAGAAATACACTACCAGGAAATAGAAGCTGGATTAACCAATATTTGATAAAAAACCCATATCCCATAGTAAGAGAAACAGATCCCTAAATACTCCTACCAGCTTTACCAAGCTTATCCCTCCTGTTGAAGGGAATGGTGGGCAAATAGATAAGTAAATGAACAAATAAGTGCCTGTTGGTGCCAAACAAAACAACACTAACTCAATTCTATTCTGACATCATTTATCTGCTTGTCCAGTTATTCACTGAATCAGAACTTGACAGACAAGGGAAGAACTGTTTGATATTTCAGTTTCACTTTCTTATCTATAAGAGTTGGTGTGTTAAGTGAATGGTAAAAAAATAATTTGTAAGTAATATTCTTTAAATTCAGGTTTAAAATCCTAATCAGGACTTCCGGAGGCATGGCTATGGAGTAGGAGCTATTTCAGATCATTCTCCTGTTAAACTAGAATAAACAACAACAAAATCACTTGAAAATTCAACAAAATACAACAAGGATTTCTTCAGAAACTCACTAGCCACAGCCACCAACTTACAAATGTTACTATGATTCCATTCTGAACTCCTTGGGTAGATGATCTCACCAACGTGTCCTGAAACCTCACCTCTCCAGCACCCTACCCCTTCAGGGAAAGACAGAAATAGGCTGGGGGGAGTAGGGCCGGGCATAGGGCAGCAGGTTAAGCACACATGTCATAAGGATCCCTGTTTGAGCCCCCAGCTCCCCATCTGTGGGGGCAGTTGCTTCACAAGCCGCAAAACAGGTCTGTACCTGTCTGTCTTTCTTTCTCCCTCTCTGTCTTCCCCTCCTCTCTTGATTTCTATCTGCTCTATCCAACAACAACAGCAGCAGAAACAATGACAATGATAACAACAACAAGGGCAACTGGGGCGATAACCCTGGAGGCAAATAAATAAATAAATAAATAGACTGGGGGTATAAATCAATCTGCCAATGCCCATTTCCAGTAGAGAAATACAGAAGTATCATAACTCACACTTTCTGCACTCCAAAAAAGAACTTTGGTCCATACTCCCTGAGGGGGGATAAATCTGAGAAGATGATTAGAGGGTTCTGAATTCCAATTCCATCAGAACCCTGAGAAACAAGAGGGAAAAAAGGAAAGAAACTAGAAGTGTGACTCAGAAAGGAAGAGAAAAAAAAATTAAATGTGGGGAGCTGGGCGGTAGCGCAGCGGTTTAAGCACACGTGGCACAAAGCACAAGGCCTAAGGATCCCGGTTCGAGCCCCGGCTCCCCACCTGCAGGGGAGTTGCTTCACAAGCGGTGAAGCAGGTCTGCAGGTGTCTTTCTCCCCCTCTGTCTTCCCCTCCTCTCTCCATTTCTCTCTGTCCTACCCAACAACAACAACATCAATAATAACTACAACAATAAAACAAGGGCAACTAAAGGGAATAAATAAATAAATAAAAAATAAATATTTTTTAAAAATTTAAATGTATATATATATATTTATATATATATATACATACATACATATATTTATTTAGTTATTTATTTATTTTTACCAAAATAATAGCCAACCAAGATCTGTGATCTTGGTAGAACTACTGCAGTTTCCACTGGGAACAGGTATGCACAATTCTGCTGCTGGGAAAAGTGTGGAATTATACCCCTGTTGTTTTATAATTTTATAAATCAATATTAAATCTCTAGTAAAAATAAATAAATAACACCATGATCATCTCCTACATGGTAGAAACACTGCATATTATTTTAAGTTGAGCTCTAAATAATTTCAAACATCCAAAATAAAAATATGTGAGAATAATCACTGATAAATTTTTTCATTACTGAGATCTATAGCCATTTCCCACTTGTATGTCTTTGTGCCTTACAAATTCTAAAGAAATTAGAAAGACACCCCCAGAAAAATCACCTGTGTTTGCCTTCCAAGAGTTTACCATTTCATATAATTGATCAAAATTTTAAAAAATAAATATTTAATCAATATCTCAGAATAACACTAAGAAATCATTCCAATAAAATCCAAAACAATGATTAACAATTTGACCCTGTGCTGAGCAATGAAAATCACTTCATATTGAGGAGCACATAGGAAAGAGAGTTTCACCTTGAATAAAGTATAGACTCTTGATTAATGAAAGAAGGATATTCTCATATCAGTTAATTAAAATACAATTTAGATGTAAGGAATTCTGTGAAAGGAAGAATTCTGTGAGATATTAACCAAGATAGCCCTAAAGGGAAAATTCACAGAGGAGTGAAAAAATGAACAAAGCTCCTAGCAAGCTCTAGGGGAAGAACCAGGAGCTCAAGTTTTTCTCTAGACCTCCTAAAACTTATGTGCTAGAATAATCTGAGTATCTGGGTGTTGGGGGAAGGGAGGGCTCACCAGGTATTTTCAGGAAATGTTTTGACATAGTATACTATAGTAGCATAGGTCTTGTATTTTGAAGATAATACTGGCATATGACTGAATAACTACCCCAACATCTGCAGAAGTATATCATGGGAATTCTGGACATGTCTTTTTTTTTCCCCTTTATTGACTCAGTACAAATTCAAACATTTAAAGATCACCAGAACCCGGGTTCAAGCCCCCAGTGTCAATCTACTGGGGGAACGCTTTGCGAGTGGTAAAGCAGTGCTGCAGGTGTCTCTCTGTCTCTCTCCCTATCTCCCTCTTCTTTCTTAAAAACTGTCTGTCTCTATCCAATAAATGAAAACAATAATTAAAGATCACTAGAATAAAATCAGTGAATTCAGAAATGCCATAGTATAATCACAAGAAATTCAATTATGGCAACTCAAATTATTTTTTAATTGCTACCAGGTTTATTGCTAGGACTCTGTTCAGGTGTACTACCATGGCTCCCAGTAACCATTTTTCCTTTTTTTTTCTTTCTTTTTATTTTATTGGATAGAACATAGAAAAACTGAACAGAGGAAGGTAAGATAGGGAGAGAGAAAGAGAAACACCTGCAGACCTGCTTCACCTCTTGTGAAGCAGCCCCCCACAGGTGGGAAGCTGGGACTCAAACCTGGGTCCTTGTACATGGTAATGTGTGTGTATTTAGCCAGGTGCATCATCAACCATCTCCCAGAAATTAATTGTTAAATTATGAATGCACTGAATCTATCTGAAAAAAAAAGAGAGAAGAGAAGGCAGCTGTGGTGTTTCATTCTGAAATGTGACTTAGAAGAAAACTCAAATGATGAGGTTTTCTTTCTTGAGTCCTAAAATCCTGCACAATGTTCACTCATTCATTCATTCTCTCATTTACTCAGTCATGTCTGTCATAATTAAGATAAAACATTCATGTTCTCTAACAACAGTAAGATCTAGTCTCTGAGTACCTTAAACCAAAGTTCCACCAGTAAAATCAAAGGCAAAGAGGCACATGTCCACAATGAAAGCCACAGTCTTAATGTACTACAACAAAGATCACCTATGATTAAATAATTCACTAAGATTTAAAACGTTACATTTTATTCTACATCTCAAATATGCCATTACTTTACCAAACAATATGGAAGATCTCTGCTTTTGAACACTGCAAAATATTTGTGTCACATTCACATGTACATGTTTAATGTTACACATATGGAAAAAGGGAGAAACCAAGTTGCAAAAATATCTTATTAAAAAGAAAGGTATTAAACAGGAATCCTTATAAGTATTCTTTTCTATTTTATGTTGCACAATACTATTCTCATCAGCACCATGTTGGGATTGTTTCAGTCTGTTTGACTTTTGTTTTGCTTACTGATCTCTACTACATTGTTCTCTATAACTGTTGATTTTTTCCTGTATTCTGTGTGTGTGTGTGTGTGTGTGTGTGTGTGTGTGTGTGTGTGTGTATCCTGTGTGTTTTAGAAGTAAAACTTTCCCATCACTTTTATCCTTCTTAGATCACAACATGGTATATGGTACAGTGTAGCTACCCAACAAAGCTTTTGTTCCCCAACAAAACTTTTGATGATGAGTAACTACACAAGATATTGTTTGTTCCTCCTGTACTTTCTTCTTGCTTTCCTATCCTTCAAACATTATATTAATTATTAATTATGGACTTACTGTATGTTTTTCATCATACAGGAATGCAAAATGAAAGCAATGGGTTTCCCCTTCAAGTTTATAGTTTAATCAGGAATACAATGTATAGATTAGGTAAAATTTACTTCATCCTAAGTAAGATTTAGTACTTAATAAGGGGTAAATATGGGGATGGGTGGTAGTGCACTTCCTTAAGCGCACATGTTACAGTGCACAAGGCCCCAGGTTCAAGCCCTCATTCCCCATCTATAGGGAGAAAGCTTCATTAATGGTGAAGTACTGCTGTAGGTGTCTCTCTGTCTCTCTCCCTCTCTATCACCCCCTTCCCTCTCAATTTCTGGCTGTCTCTATCCAATAAATAAATAAAGATAACAAAAAGAATTTTTAAATAAGGGGTAAAAATCATAGTTGTGATCAATTCAAAGAAGAGGGGCTGTTACTCTAGATGAGTTGGTTAAATCTTATAAGAGATGTGATCAGAAAGGTACTGATGAATGGTGGTAAAAAGGACCTAAGATGGGGGTGGCAGTATTTTGTAGATACCTGTCATGGGGAGAAGAGAAATTGCACTCAAATGACAACAATTGTACTGTAACCATTAAACCCCTAATGCGGTGATTTGAAGAATGTAAAGGAAGAATGAAAGGAAGAGTAAAAGAAAGGAAGGAAGGAAGGAAGGAAGGAAGGAAGGAAGGAAGGAAGGAAGGAAGGAAGGAAGGAAAGGAGGGAGGGAGGCAAAGAAGGGATGTGAGAGGCTGTACCTACATGTCAACAACCGTACTGTAAACAATTAACCTCCCAATAAAGTGGGGAAAAAAGACACTGTATGTGTGGTCCCCAAACATAAGAGTATTTACTATTTGGTCCTTTATCAGAGTTTGCTAGTTTCAAGTACATGTTATAACTAAAGTCAAAGAAACATTGCCCTGGAAGGAATGATCTAAACGGATTCTCTAATGAGGAAACCTGTCTATGAAGTTACAAAAGTGCAAAATATATGCTGGACAAAATGTATGCCAACCCAGTGCAGGATTCTATCTCTAAAGAAAGGCTCATTTAAGCCAGGAATGAGGCCCAGAGTGCTGTGGGGCAGTTCTGGCAGCTGTTTCCAAACAGCAAATTTGACTCTTATCAAAGAACTCACTTTTGTAGCTGCCAGGGCACTTAGCTGTTAATAACCCACAACTATGTCTTTGTTCAAGGAGAGCCACCCCAAAAACCATTTGCACCCAATGGCTAGTTAATTATATATGGTCTGAGCTCTTCACTTTACCATAAAGGGCAACTCTAAGTGGCAAACATGGCCTCAGAACTGTCCCACAGGACTGGAGACTTGTTACAACCACATCACTATTCAATTCCTCCTTCTATCCAGTCCTGCTTCCTTCCAAAAACACTTGTTTTTTATTCTGAAAAAGTCATTTGTTATTAATAGTATCTTACAAGATCATAAGATTACAATGTATATATAGTTGCAGGCCACACCAAGAGTCTTAGCAGTTTTGTCCCAAGAGTAGATCCTAACCTTCATATATTATAAATCTATACCTTAGATTCTGTTTCTACATAATACAACCAAGAGCTGACACTTAGAACAGGAAAAGAACAGCGGTAAAATTAATTGTTTTACTCACTTGGAGGGAACTCAGTAGGGAAAAAGTTTGTGATCTACAACATGTGGGGCACTTTCATATTTTATCCCAGAAGACTGACTGACGCATAAACTTTCTGTCAATTATCAACCAACAGTAAATAAGTTAACGATATCTATGTCAAATAACAAGTTACACTTGATATTTATACCACTGGTAATTATAAGGAGCATATATAAATATTCATTTGATCTTTGCAAAAACCTGATAAAGCAGTTACTATTACTGACACATTTTCCTGATGAGAAAACTAAAGATGGATAACCTGCTTAAGACTGTATAACTATTAAGAAGTAAAACTATAGAAGGGTTGTCATAGGCATTACGTATCCTGGACTCCACCTATTCAGCTGTCAACATTCCCACAAAGTCAATGTTACTCCCCCAAATAGTTTCCTGATAAAGCTGACCTGTGTTTAGGAAGCAATGTAAAGAGGTATATGGGCAAAGCATGAAAGGGTATCTTCTACATATGGATCACACACACACACACACACACACATACAGGAAGAGAGAGAGAGAGAGAGAGAGAGAGAGAGAGATTAGGAGAGCAGAGAGCAGATCATAGGAAGCAGGTATTTGACTGTCTTAAAGAGAAGGAAGCTAGAGAGGAGGATATAGATAAGAACCTAGGCCCTAGAATCATAGTGACTGTGTGACTTGAACAAATTATTTATCTTCTCTGACACTCAATCCCTTCATCTGTAAAAGGAGAGAACAATAAAAGCATCTTACAATTGTTGAGAGGATAAAATGAGAAAGTGTGCATCACTGTTTGATTTAATTGCATTGTTAAGTAGTACTTAGAAAGCAAAAAAAAAAAAAAACCAATATGTTATCATCATTTTTTTTCCTTAATCATGACCAAGAAAGGCAAAAGTTCTCAAATGTCTGGAAGAAAACTGTTTCCTAATTCATATTGAAAATTACACTTTCCCTTAAACTGCTGAATGCTATGTGTGAGGCTGGTGAGTCCTCTATTTAGGATAGTTTATTTGGAACCCCAGTCAATAAATAGCATTTGTATCTCTTTTCTTTTGGCATGGTCAATTTTATAAGAAAGGAGTCCTCCAGTCTTCAGCCTGATTGCTAATAATGTCTCAACCAAGTGGCATAGGGAAAAGGGGTCTCATTATTCAGAGCATAGACTTTATATAATCCCCATGTGCATGTAATAGTAATTCTCATTATATTGTGTCACATACACAAATCTGACTTACTGAGCCCCTCGAGATCTCCAGGCTTCTGATAAAGCTGGGTAAAGGAGTCTTCATCTTACAAGGTCATCACTTTGTGGTCTAGAGGATTAATGATATTTTGTGCAACTTTTAACCAGTTTTGTTGTCAGTCCTAATCATTTCCATACCCTTCCTGCTCCCATACCCTAGGTGACAATCAGTGGTGCCAATACCAGAATTCCACTTTCTAGCATCTCAAATTCTTAGCTTTAACTTCCCAGATACTAACTTTCATTCTTTCACTCTTCTATATGCCACAAATCAGTTACTATCAGTTCAACTGGTTTTCAGTTTCCAAAAATTTGTTGACTTTATCTATCTGCCATAACTTCTTAGATACTTTTTGTCCTTATGATTTTATGTTCTTTTGTACAAGCTGTCCTTTTAATAAGGTTTGGAAAAGCAGAGGAAGAAGAGATCCAAGGGCCATCAGAAATATAAAAAAAATGCTCAGAGTCTCTGATTCTCAGAGATATGCAAATAAAGACAACAATGAGATACCATTTCACTTCTGTGAGAATGCCATACATCAGAAAGAACAGTAACAATAAATTCTGGAGTAAAAGAAACCTTTTATACTGCTAGCAATCTAATCCCTCTGGAGAGCTGTTAAGATGGCTAGAAATGAACCTACCCTATACCTGGCAATTCCTCTTCTGGGAATATATCCTAAGGACACAAATACACCCATCTGAAGAGATCTATGTTGCCATGTTCATAGCAACACAATTTGTATTAGGCCAAACTTGGAAGCAACCTATGTATCCAATAACAGATAAGTGACTAAGACTGTTGTGGAATATATACACAATGAAATATTACTCAGCCACTAAACATGGTGAAGTCACCTTCTTCACTTTATCTTGGATGGAGCTTGAAAGAATCATATTCAGTAAGATAAAACCAGAAATAGAAGGATGAATATGGTTATAATCTCACTCATGGGCAGAACTTAAGAAACAAGAACAGAAAACGGAAGCACAAAACATGGACTGGTTTGGTGTATTACACCAAGGCAAAGGACTCTGGGGAAGGAGGACAAGTAGGAGGAAGGCGGAGCTTTCAGGTCCTGGTACATAATGATGGAAAAGGACCTAAGCTGAGGGTGACAGTGTTTTGCAGATACCTATCATGGTGAGATGAGAAATTGTATTCACGTACCAACAACTGCACTGCAAGCCATTAACTTCCCCATAAAATAAAGTTAACAAACAAACAAACAATAACAACAACAACAAAATATGTTCAAGTTGCTATGGTTCTGAATTACATCTCAGGAGATGCCTCCTGGTGAAACATTTCTATTCTATTGTTGGGGTATTTGTTCTCAGAAATGCTAGCAAATGATCACTACTGATTTATCCAGCGCAATATCAGAGGGGAAAGCAACCAAACAGTGTAAAACCTTCAATAAACCACAAGACATGCTATGATTAAAAAGCACTCAGAAATCCGTATGGTGGGTGCAAGCACAGATCAACCTCAGCAAGCGGCCTCCTGTGTCCCATTTTGGATGACTGAATAAAATTGATGGCAACAATACAGGTACTGCTTAGCTACGAGGGATGCTCTGCAGAGTGGCAATGTCCTGTGTTTCCTGGTTGCATCCCTGCTAACACTGCCGTGCCAGAAGTACTTTTTCTTTTTCATTTTTCTTTTTTTTTTTTTAACAATTTGGATAAGAGCTGATTTCATTAAGTATTCCAGCAGCATTCATTTATACCTGGGAGTGAAGAGGAATATGTTTCATGTAGTTTCATCTTAATGAAAGTTTATTATGTTGTAAATCTGATGTAATTTCAGGGGCTTGCCTTCTTGCATGATGGATGCATTATCTGGTCTAGGAATCTTGAGAAGTGACTTGATTATGTACTCACTGCAAATCCCAACATTGGATAGACCTACTCTATAAATCTTCTGCCTAAATGCTCTCACTGGTTTCTTGAAGTAAGTGTGTCTGTGTGTATGTGTGTGTGTGTGCATTTATGCACAGTCACACACACACACATGT
Source organism: Erinaceus europaeus (assembly GCF_950295315.1). Taxonomy (NCBI): domain Eukaryota; kingdom Metazoa; phylum Chordata; class Mammalia; order Eulipotyphla; family Erinaceidae; genus Erinaceus; species Erinaceus europaeus. The sequence goes on from NC_080163.1 coordinate 136,846,678, forward strand.
ACATATGCTCTGTATAGTTTTATATCAGCTAGGGAGTCCTGCATGAAGTAATTCATACATACTCAAAAGGGATAATTGAGAAGAGTTTAAGAAGAACTACTAACAGAGAAATGGACTGACTCAAGGGAAGTCCAGAATGGATACCGAAGCACACTGTGGTTGGTAACAGTTCAGGAAATATTGCCAACCTAGGCTTGAAGATGACATGGTAGAATGGGGTTATCGGAATCTGGAAGATAAACCACTAGAGGACAGGACTACAAATAGGACCAATGAATGGCCTTCAATAGAGAAGTACAATTCTGAGATGAGAAGAGAGGCAACCAGAAGAATAAATACCATGATCTCACCTTCCCCACCCCACCCCCACCTTCCATTCTCTACTGAACAACCAAAGGAGAAGTTGCAGGAGAAATAAAAGATATATTCTGATCAGAAAGCCCACTCTCCATAGCATAGAGAGAGAAAGGAAGAGTGTGCAAAATATTCAGAATGAGTGTGCACAAGAGATTGTGTATCCTTGGGTCCCTTGAAGAAACAGAAATAATGAAATCAGAGCTAAGGAAAGGCAAATACCCATGGAATAAAATGATTCCACAACAGGCTTCTACAGTGATAATTTTTTAAATCATTATTTTTGTTTGTTGCAAATTCTTGGAAATCAGGGAGTGTGGTCATTCACATTCTCAGTCTAGAGACTTAGCATAGAGATCTAGTAAGGAGCAAATAGAATCTCTAGGAATCACACCAGCAGCCTCAATTTCTCCATCCACAAAATGGAAATAGGTTAAGATCCTAAACTCCATGACATCACAGGCTCCAAAGACAGTGAACTGTGTGTTCAAAAATACCCTAATGTCTATAATAAAAGGACTGAAAGACATTGAAATCATCATCATCATCATCATCATCATTATTCTTATATACATGTCAAAATAGGATCCTATGTTCAGGATGTTTTGAGGTCACAGCAGAGTAGTCAATCTATTCCAGAATAAATGCATTGCCAGGCACCAACTGTGCAGTCAAAACATAATCAGTCAACAGAATATGCTTCTTTAGCCTCAAAAATTTCTCTCTTTTTCTCTTTCTAAAATGGACACTCAGGCCCTAGGCAACATAACCACTGAAGTTTTATTATAAAATACATTTCAAAATAATGGTTTCAAGTCTTGGAAGCAGAGAAGATGAAAAAGAAGGAGTAAACAAGGCCCTTTTCTCCTACTAAATGATAAATTAAAAGCAGCACTTTGCTGTTCTGCCTCATTTATTATCGCATTGCACTCTTGCCGCTAGAGTTGAGGTTGTGTCAGCGTTTCCATTATAAACCCCTATTTTCAAGGGTTTATAATTCAGCCATAAAAATTTGCTCCAGGCTGAAACTTGCCATGCAAAAGGTCTCATTGTAGGACCAAACTTAGGGTCACATTTACAGGAGGGAAAAACTGAGTTGGCTGGTTTGATGTTAAAAATTACTGTAATTGTTGATGCTTCTCTCAAATTCAAAATATGTCAGAGATTTTATGGAAAGTTAAAACACCAAAAAGCTATAGGGAAGGGAGCGCAATATTTGTTCTTGTGTGGAGATTGTCATTAGAGGCACACAAAATTACATTAGGCATAGATATATACTAAAAACCGATTTAAAACATATACATTTGCATTCATAATTTATATACTGCTATTGAATTTATCTGGGTGTCCATTCTGTGTTTTTCTACAACCCCTTTAAAATGTGAAAGGATTAACTGTGTGACAATCAGTATTCCTGATCTTATGTATCACTTTTAGTCATTTCTCAAAGGTAGTCTTCAAATTAACTATCTTCATCCAGAGAAGTTCTAGAAGGCATTTGCCTTCTAGAGAGTCAGTTTGCCTCTGTGTACCCTTGAGTTCCATATATAAGATTGACGATCTTATTCCAGGGTAAGTCATCAGGTTTCATTATAAAAATCTGTCTATCAGGTAAAACTGTACCAGAAGATATCATTATATAGCCACTAACCTAAAAGTGGGTTTCTGAGCTTACAAGAAATGATAGCACTCATCTGAAAACCAGGAGACAGTTTTAGATTGGCACTGCCCACAGATCAAAACTAGAGAGCATGCACATTTATTTTTTTTCTTTTATTTCTTAATTTTTTATTATCTTTATTTATTGGATAGAGACAGCCAGAAATTGAGAAGGAATGTGGTAATAGAGGGGGAGGGAGAGAGAGAGAGAGAGAGGGAAAGGGAGAGGGAGAGGGAGAGGGAGAGGGAGAGGGAGAGGGAGAGGGAGAGGGAGAGGGAGAGGGAGAGGGAGAGGGAGAGGGAGAGAGAGAGAGAGATCTGCAGCACTGTTTCGCCACTTGTGAAGCTTTCTCCCTGAAGTTGGGAACTGGGGGCTTGAGCCTGGGTCCTTGAGCAAAGTAACATGTGTGTTCAACCAGCTGTGCCACCACTTGGCTCAGCATCCACATTTCTTACAGGTCTAGAGTGGCTTCTAGGTAACTGCTCTCCATCCTTGTTGAACTGAGCTTTTACTGCAATGTTTGAACTAACACATCTTTGTGGGTTTCACTCCTGGACTTGAAGACAAATGCATTGATCAGTGGCTCTCAAACTTTATTTAGCATGCATTAGAATCACTTCAGCACCAAAGTATCAGATTTAGTATGTCCAAGGGACAATAATTTGAATTTCTAATAAGTTCCAAGGTGATTCTTATGCTGCTGATCTGGGGACCATACTTGGGACTCACTAGATTTTTCAAATACAGATTAATGAAAATAAATGATTGTTACAGTAACTTAAATGATGTGGTACTCTAAAGTATTGTCTTTCCAGGGTTTTTCAAACTATCTTAAAATGAAGTCATTTGAGCTCATGCAACCCTTGTAATGGTAATAATGATCTGTAGTTTACAGATGGGAGAATTAAGGGCAAGAGCTTTGTCTAATGCCAGGTGATAAATCAATAGCAGAGCCTGGAGAAAGAATCAAAATTCCAGACTCCTATTCCACAGCCCAGGTGTGTTCTGACCTATGCTGGCCAATTGGCCATTCTTCATGATATTAAGTAACAGCATGTGCTAGCTACAGACGATGTTAAGTAGACTCATGATGCATTCAGTATGCTGCATAGAAACAGATCATTTTTATAGGCAGACAGATATATTTTGTATATCCACCCACTTTTGTGTCAGTAATTGTAAAGTATACCTAAAGAAATTCAATTGGAAACAAGAAAATGGAGGGATGAGCTCTTATTCCCAATGCTACACGTGAGTCCAATGTTATCACAAGCCAGGTTTCCCCAAAATGCATAGGCATAAGTAAGCATTCTCTTATCTCAATATAACATCCAAGGAAGGCACTGGCACTCAAATCACAGAAATAATGTGAGGGGGGAAAGAAAAGACAACTGTGGACAAAATAAGAGGGAAAAGTTTTATTAATTCTAAATATGCTTTCACTGTTGGGTTTACACTAGCATTTGCCCTAATAGGTTCCAGATGTTCAGCCATTCTGTAAGTAGCTACCTAGGATAAAACAGTAGCTTGCCTCCGTTAAGAAGGTGAAATCACAGAACTCAGGACTGATTTACAGTTTAGTAAAATCAGAGTCCACAGCATGAATGATCAGAAAACGACAAGCAGTGCATGAAGGTGAAAACGACTGTTGGAAAAGGCTGGTGGCTTAAGAGTTAATACCAACCTTTTCTTTGACTGCAGTCTTCTGTAGTAGCTAATGAAGGTAATGAAATATGACATGTAGTTTGGCCCTTGACCATGGAGTGCACCCCCCGCCCCACTGTGCTGCGAACAAAGCCAAAACAGATGTAGTGACTTCTGTACGGTTTGGGGTTGACGTTTGTTACACAGAGCAGGTCACCATGTACATTCCCAGAACGTTCGCTTCTGACACACACGGCATTATCTGAGAAAGATGCTGCCTTTGTTTGTGAGGTGGGAAGAAAAGGGAAGGGCAGAGCAAGCAGACAAGGGGCTGGAGCATGTATGAAAAATAAGCCCTCTCCTGTTCTTTGCTCTGGTTCTCAGCCATTCTGGGCTGTCTCCTTCTTCCTCTATAAAACGGAAAAACAAAACAGTAGCAGCAACAACAAAAAAGCGTTCTGTCCTTTAGGAGAAATAAAGAGGCAGCTTTGCTTCAGCAACAGCTCCCAACAAGACTGAATTTTGTAGACAGATCACCTTGTACCTTTACTGCTCACCAGCCTTAACACTGAAAGAAAGGGGATGACTATGAGTACATTGGACACAAACATTTGGACCCATATTTCTGAAAATAATCTCTGTTGCTCACAATTGATAATTGAAAGGCTGAATCTCCTCAGCAAACATCAGCATTGTGAGTTTTCTGATTAATGTCAGGATCTGTGTGTGGTATCTCCACACAAGCAGACACGTCTCAAGTGAAAATATGCAATAAAGAGCACCTGATTTGGCTATGCTGCTAATACTAATTGCAGCTATGCTGTGTCTAACTTCTCCACTCTTGAGGGACACTGGACTATTTGACTGAATGATCCTTCCTCCCCCCCACCCCACCCCAGAATCTTACTCAAGTGGTTTTCTTTAATCTCATCAAATCTTAGCCCAATACAGTATCTATTCTTCAGCAAACTTAGGTTAGAAAAGAATAAAAAGAAAAAAGAGTCGTGGCAATTGATAGTCTGTTTCAAATGTTATTTATCATTCTCAGCAGAAACACTGGCATAAGCCTTTTGAAAGGGGATATGGTACCTTTAACCTTGAATCTGAACGCATTCTTAATTTGGGATGCAAGCTGAGGCTCAAAATTGGATAGCCTTTGGGTGGTGGTTGGGGGAGGGGTGTGGCTGGATTTATTTATGAGATGTGTGGAAATTTCTGACATCACATGCTACAGTCATTATTCACATGTTACATGACACAAGATTGGCCCTTTTAAAGCAGCAACATCACACAAAAAATTTGATTTTGTCCTCTGACAGCAGGCTACCAACCCACCTCCCGCATGAAATGTAATCTAGTTAGGTTAAAGGTCATAGGAAAGTGATTTAAGTAGGGTACAGATTTCATCAGACCCTGGAAAACCAGGCTTGAACCAAGATCTCTCAGTAATAACAAACTATAAGAGGAGATAGTGGGACTCAGGATTTGTTAGATAGAAGTGTCCTCTGTAACAAGGTCTCCCAACTTACCCTGTGTTCCTTTAAGTCCTTCAGTGTCCCAACTGCTTCCTAATGGCTGGTGAAAAAATTTCAAGGGACTCCAAACTGCTCATAAATTTTAAGAAACGTCTATTTCTTTTTTTATTGTTTTTTAAATATTTATTTATTTTCTCTTTTGCTGCCCTTGTTGTAGTTATTGATGTCATTGTTGTTGGATAGGACAGAAAGAAATGGAGAGAGGAGGGGAAGACAGAGGGGGATAGAAAGATAGACACCCGCAGGCCTGCTTCACCACCTGTGAAGCAACTCCCCTGCCGGTGGGGAGCTGGGGGCTCGAACCAGGATCCTTACGCCGGTCCTTGTGTTTTGTGCCACATGCGCTAGGAAATGTCTATTTCTAAGAAACATTAGGTCATCCCATTGTCCAGTCATGCAAAGACATCTAACGCCTACTAAGAATAAGATCTGGAAGGTAAAGAACATCCAGTATCTTTAGGCTGTATCATCCTCTATTCAAAGCTTTTTGCTGTCAAAACTGCATTTGATAAGCAGAAGATAGTTCTGGGAAATGCAGGGACCCTACTCACTAAGGAAATGAAACTCTCAAAAAGTGATGTATCTATAATCATACATGTAAAAGTGGCCAATATATGGCCTGAAACTAGCCTTCTGACCCAAATATCTCTCATAGTTCTTCTTTAGCCAATTACCCTTTACCTTAGTGGATTCCTATGAAGGGTCAGGCACAATATTAGATGCTTTTATATCATTTATACAGAGTTTAAATACTGCACAGAAGTTTCTGTGATCATATTGCCTATGCCCAAGCCTTATGGCTTTCTACTAAAGCAATGTCATCGTATACAACAGTTCTGAATTCAGTTCCTTAGACAAAGAGAGGTTGCCTCTTTGATCTTTGTCTCACACACACATGCACACACACAGACACACACACACACACACACACACACACAGACACACACACACACACACACACACACACACACACACGGTGGGGAGAGAAAGGGAGACACACAGAGAGAGAATCTAAAGCTCCTAATTTCCCATAGTATTATAAACATATCCCAACAGTATGGAGACTATTTTTTTTTTTTTTGGTCATTTTTGGAGATTTCAGATAGAAAGAAGAAGAAGAAAAAAGGAAGATCACAGATAGAAGTTTCCCTCCACATGGTAGGGATTGGGGACTCAAACCAAGGTGGCATGCATGACAAAAAGGTGCCCTCCCAGGTAAACTATCTCGCTGGTCCCTAAACTAGTATACTGAAGAGGTTAAACTCAAAATTTGGACTAGGTACTGGATCAAGTGAACACATAACCCAAGTTGATTCCTCTGAGAGTTACATGTTACTGGCCAGTAAGAAAGGAGAGAGGTTATAGGCTCAGAGTCTGAGAAGAAGAGCAGATATATTCTGTGCATCTGGTTTTGATACACATGGGAAAACTCTACCCAGAGCCAGAGACTATCCCCATAACTCCAGCTTTGTCTGGAAATCTAATTGCTTGAGTAAAACAAAACCATTCTCTTTATTTAAAGGACCCACCTGCTAGGGTAACCACAGCAAGCTGTTTAATAGCTAATATTATAGTGATCAAGGCTAAAATTCAAGACATAAACTCAGAAAAGTCACAAATCAGAGCCAGTTGCCACTGGTTTTAGATGATCATGGAAAGGCAAATTTGGATGTTGAGAGATGAAAGGAACAAAGTTTCTCAATATTACCTAAAATAGATTTCCTAGCTTCTTCCAGCATGAAGATCCCAAATCTCATCTGCTATATCCTTACCTTTAGGTTCCTTATTATTAAACAATTTGTTCTGCTTTCTGTCATTAATGCTTTTCAGCCGCCAAGTTACAGATGCTTCCATGACACCAACCAGACTTCCCTGGGCAGGTGACCTCACCAATATGTCCTAGAACCTCACCTCTCTAGACCTCTACCCAACTAGGAAAAGACAAAAACAGGCTGGGAATATGGATCGACCTGTCAATGCCCATGTCAGGTGGACAAGCAATTAAAGAAACCAGACCTCCCACCTTCTGCACCCCACAATGATCCTGGGTCCATTCTCCCAGAGGAATAAAGAATAGGGAAACTTCCAATGGAGGCAATGGAATATGGCATTCTGATGGTGAGAATTGTACTCCTTTTATCCCACAATCTTACTTCTTCTTCTTCTTCTAGCATTTGCCACAATCTTACTGACCACTATTAAATCACTAATGAAAACAAACAAACAAACAAAAACACCCTATTCAAGCCCACCAAAAGTCACATGGTATGTGGTCCCTACCTGCAGGGCAAAGCTTCATAAACAGTGAATCACTCTCTCCTAGGAGTCTCACTCTCTTCCTCCCTCTTTTCTTCTCCCTTCCCTCTCAATTTCTCTCTGTCCCTATCCAAAATAAATATACGTTTAAAAAGTTACATGTTATACAAAGTGCCCTGTAAAATCACAAATTGCAGAGATCACAGGCACTTCTGAATGTTACTTATTTTGATATTTATAATTCCCTAAGCAGGAACTACATCAAGAATTTCATGCCTGACTGGGAGTATGGATTGACCAGACAATGCCCATGTTCAGCGGGGAAGCAATGACAGAAGCCAGACCTTCCACCCTCTGCAACCCACAACGACCCTGGATCCATACTCCCAGAGGGATAGAGAATGGGAAGGCTACCAGGGGAGAGAATGAGATATGGAGATCGGGTGGTGGGAATTGTATGGAACTGTACTCCTCTTATTCTATGGTTTTGTTAATGTCTCCTTTCTTAAATTAAAAAAAAAAATTTTCATGCCTGAGGCTCTGAGGTCCCAGATTCAATCCCCAGCAACTCTATAACCTAGTGCTGAGCAATGCTCTGGTATCTACCTACCTACCTACCTACCTACCTACCTCCTCACCTACCTACCTATCAACCTACTTTTCATATATATATTTCCCTTTGTATCTTTATCATTAAAGTAAAATGAATTAGAGAGAGAGAGTAGGAAAAGAACTGGCTCCTGGGAGCTGTGGATTCATAGTGATGACTCTGAGTCCCACTAATAACCCTAGCTCAATGGAAGAAAGATAGCAGACAGAGAAAATGAAAGAAAGCCAGCCACATCTGAGTGCTTTTAATTTACACAGTCAGAAAATTTGTAAAGTTCTACTTAATGTGTCTCTGAGTTTGGTAAAGAAATGTGTTTAGTAGACAACTCTGAGCACTATTTTCGCTATAAAGACCATTATATAATGTGGTTACATTGCATAATCTGTGTTTAATTTTCTCTTGTCTCTAAAATGTAAACTCAAATAACCTTTTTGTTATTTGTACTCAAAAAATTAATAAAGACTACAAAATACTACCAAAGCCATAAGCCGTTTATACAATAATTATCAATTTAGAATGCAGATGAGGTATTCTAAATGGCAAGCAGAGAGACTTGGAAATATTATTTAGATACAACTCTAGGAGCTCCACAATATGAAAAAAAAAATGTGTTGCTGGTAGCAAAATAATTAACCAATCCCACCATATTCTCACTGTTCTTTTTTACAGCCTATCATCCAAGCAAACCAGCCCAGGCAGTGGAAAATTACATTTTTTCCAATAAGAGAGACCAACCAAGACTGTAGTTTTCATTTCAAAATGACCACACATGTCACATGAAAAGAGAATTGCAAGGATCTAGAAGTCTCCCAACACCATTGAAAGGAGGGAAGGACCTGGCATAGCTATAAGCTTTCAAGAGTCTCTGAAATCTATGGTTACCACTACATATCCTAGTAATTGGAGTGTATGGCAGGCCATCAGCAGGTCAAGGTCAGCCAGAGGTCATGGTGCCTCTGCTGATGGGTTCCATAATGGTCCAGATAATGCATACTTGGGAGCGAAAAGATGGCAAAGGGGAACAAAACTAGCTCACAGCTTATTCATGAAATTCTGGGGGTAAAACTATGTTAACCCCTGACTTTCTGGGGATGTAGTTTTCCCTTGATTCTGTGTGATAAAAGGTTTCCAGGCTGAAGGACTGTTACATAGAAACAAATCTAAAATCAGCCCACTCCAGTCATAGCAGTTCATGGAAGGAAAGGAGCCATCCAAAATTTAAGGGTCAACACATCTTCCAAAGCAAATTACTACTCCTATCAGACCACAATCTTTGCTGAACTGGGTGTCTGAAATGTCAGAAGACTGATAGAAGTCTGGGCATATTGGGGCTCATCTGGGACTTATGAGTGAACATATAGGGGTATCTAAATGCAAGAGTCATGGTCGAGAGTAATGTAGGAAATATTCATCCTGTATCCACTCTACCCAGAGACGTGGGGTGAGGGGGGGGGGTGGCAGCAGGAAAGGAATAATCATTGATGGAACATACTTTTTAGTTTAATTGACTACATGACAAAGAAACACGGAAGGGGGGCCAAGTGATGGTTCACTCAGTTAAGTGCATACATCACCATGGGCAAGGATGGGGTTTGAGTCCATGGTCCCTGCCTCTAGGGGGGAGACTTCATGAGCAGTGAGACAAAGATGCAGATGTCTCTCCTTCTCCCTCTCTGTCTTCCTCTCCCCTCCCTATTTCTATATATCCTATCAAAAAAGAAAAGAAAAAAAAGAAAGAAGGAAGAAAAAACATGGAAGTCATGTAATACAGAGAAAAAGATCTGGACGTCATGTCTCTATTTGTAGCTCTTCATGACCCTTAGCTTTTTCATCTAAAAATTAAGATAAAATGGGATTACTACTTGGATAAAATATAGTATTTTATAGGAAATATGTTCTGAAAACTTGAACACTTTCAATAATTATAAGGCATTAATATTACTATTGCTACTATTATAGTTGAGACCCATCGTATATGCAAGACTGGATTCTTGTGAGCTGGTATTCAGGATTCCTCTTAATTATTCAGAATTATCTTTCTAAGGAAAATACCCTTAAGAAGTTCTGTGTGAAAGATGAGAACTGTAGAACATGTATCAGAAGGGAATAAAAAAATGTAGCTAAACAGAAGTGAATCTCAAAAGGCAGAAATTTGGGAGAAGGGGACAAGATACAGAGTGAAGAAAGTCATGTAACAAAAGGTAGGAAATGAAAACTAGAGTTGCAAGGAGATTCAGGTGATATAAAAATGCTCCAATGTTATAAAAGTGATATTAGTCTTCTATATCACACACACACACACACACACACACACAAAGAGAGGAAGAGAGAGAGAGAGAGAGAGAGAGTCTTATTTGTGAGTGCTTTATCTGAAGGAAATAAAATAAGATGCCTGAATTATTGGCCTGTATCACACATCACATATGATAGAAGACATCAAGATAATTTTCACTTGGACAGAGTGTGCATTGTCATGCATACAATCCAGGCTAGAACCTAGTTCTTAGCAATATTGAAGGAAACTTTGGTGCTGTAGTGTACTTCCCTCTTTCCTTCTGTCCCTCTGTTTTCCTCTATCTGAAAAAAATCAATGGCGAAGTTCTAGTGACAACAACACAAGACATTTCTTTTTTCTTTTTTTTTTTTTCATTACTTGTTAAACCTTTTTTTTTGTTAGTGATTTAATAATGACTGACAAGATTGTGGAATAAGAGGGGTACAATTCCATACAATTCCCACCATCAGAGTTCTGTATCCCCTCCCCTTCATTGGAAGCTTCCCTATTCTTTATACCTCTGGGAATATGGACCAAAGATCTTTATGGGGTGCAAAAGGTAGGAAGTCTGGCTTCTGTAATTGCTTCTCCACTCAACATGGGTGTTGACAAGTTGATCCATACCCCAAGCCTGTTTCTAAGAATAAGATAATTTTCAAGATGAACTAATCCAGCAGAGCAGGAACATGGAGACCAGAGGTTTAAAAGAAAAGGATGATTACTTCCTTTGGAAACCTGCAGAAGCATTGTTAATGAGCATTATATTTCCATTGGAAATATCAGAACCTGGAGATGGGAGATTGCTTTTGAAGCTTATCTTCCATATTTCCTAATCTTCTGGGGGAAATTTCATGACAACAGTTTTGAATATGATAAAGCCTTAGCCATCTCATCTAGAGAACTTAATACATAAAAACATTGCTCACTTTCTGACGTTAAAACAGTCTACTACTATTATGTTATCAGAAAGACACTCCTAGAAAACAGTCAACTCTTCCAATGCCCTGTGCTTTCCAAAGAAAGCTACTCTAACCTTCCTATGTTCCAAATAAATGCCTTCAAAGCTGTCCCCTATATCTGAATAATCTCTTTTTAAAACTGTGATAGAATACAGAAGAAATCTCCTGACTAGGTAAGTGGTGATGGTTGTGCTACTTAAAAGAAATAAACAGGGTGAGGTAGAAAAACACTCATCTTTCCTGATAGCAGTCTTGATTTTGCATCCATCATTTGAGAAACATACCTTCTAACTTTCAATCTCCCTAGATAAAAATAGTGATGAATGGAGCAGGAAATCACTCACCCAGTATATACTTTGTGTGGGGATTCAGGTTCAAGCTCTTGGCCACCATATAAGAGCACCTGCACAAGGAAAATTCCACAAGTAATAAAGTAGTACTGTACTGCCTCTCCTTCTCTCTCTCTCTCTCTCTGTCTCTATTGCAACTTCTATGCAAATAAAAATAAAATTGAAATAGTGGTGATTAAAGTCACTTTGAATGACTGAAATGATGGTTAAATGAGTAATATCTGTAACAGCAGTTTTGAAACTGATGATATACCAACCATATTAAGGTAAATTATGTATGTCATATTAAATGCCCATACATGAATTTGCATCTAGCCCTATATATTGGAACCAAATCTTAGATATTTAGGACATAGTCATAGATACAGGGCTGGGAATGTGGCAGATTCATTTAACCTTTTTGTTGAAGCATTCTCATCTGCAAAGGGAAACAGAGGTAATCATTTTGCATATGGAGTTTGTACACATATTCTGTATACACCTGTTACTTCTAGCAGTTCCATAAAATTCCTCTCTCAGGAAAAGTGGGACACAGAAATCACTCAATATGGGCTACAGTAGTCATGAAATTTCCCCCAGAAGATTAGGAAATATGGAAGATAAACTTCAAAGGCAATCTCCCATCTTCAGGTTCTGAGACTGTTTCTTAGCTAAAGTGTGAAAGATGGAGGGAAAGGAACAGAGTTTCATCCCCCTTATTCAAAAATAAATAAATCAGAAGATATAATATTGAATTGTGTTCCTCATTACCAAAAATGCACAGTAAGAATAGGAACAACAACAATAATTTGTCCAGAGAGGATCACTGGGAGGCTTATTCAGACTCATAAGTCACATGAACATATTCATTGGGGGCAGTGATCATGGTGCAAGCAAGCTCCTCATTGGCTTATAATTTAGTACTGTAATTTATGATACACTATTCTTCTTCTTCCCCTGTCTCCCTATTCTGAAGCCAGTCCACAAATTATATTCATGCCAGTGAAAAATCAAAATAATGAAACATCAGACTCCTCCAGAACTGCTGCCCCTGGTGCTTTCCCAGCTGGCTTCACATCTCACAGGAGCATGACCACATCAGCCTTTGCGCTGCCTGCCTCTAGCTGCCCCCAAGTAGCTGATCAGGAATCAGGCAGTATCTTCTGGATGAAGTTAAGCTACAGCTACAGTTAAAGGAGGGGGGGACAAAGTGTTCACTCCCTTGGGATAGTTGGCCAGTGGGGAGGGACAGTTTGCTTTCTGAAGATGATTTCTGACACACTGACTCCATAAAAGGCCAATCAGCTAGTGTGTCTCATTCTCCGGCCACTTGCCAGCCCTGGCAGTTATAAACCCTGTGCTTCCCCTTCAGAGTTCTATAACTACAATCTCCTAATAATGAAGAAAACCAACATCGGTGACACTGCCTGGAAATGAATGTTACCACTTAGATTCTAATAAAAGAGAAGTTGGAACAAGCTGTACCAGGTGCCTTTTATTTGTACTTATATTCAATTAGATAGTATATGTTTTTAGTGGAATTGTTAAAAAGGGATTTATTTTTTGTGATTGCTTCTTTTATGCTCATTGGTAAATGAAATCGTAGTTACTTTCTCATGTCCCTACCTTTGCTACCATAATTATTCAAATCAATTCAGTACAGTTCTACAAAAACTTATTAAGCCCCTGCTATAAGGAATACATAGGACTAACACATGTTTTTTTGAATAAACAAACAGAATAACATTATCCTCCTTAACTAAAAAGGAAATAGAGATAAATGTGCATGTGTCAATAGATAATGTCCTCCCAATAGATTCTGACTTCTCAAAAGAATTATCCTTCAATCTTTTACTACTATTATTAATTAATTATTCCTGAAACAAGCTACATCAACCAGGAAAGGATATAGAGATGAAGAGAGAGAGCTAGGAAAGGATATCAAGGCCACTGGATTCAAGTTTTCACCCTGTTGTTAATACTACATTGACTTTGGACACATCATTTTATTTTTCTTGTATCTACTTCCACAGCTACAAAGTGGATAAAAGAGGTCCAGGTGGTCTTCTTACTTTAAGCTGAAGCCTTGAATTATCTTTAAGAGTTCTAGAAGTGGTTAGTGTCCCACTGACATGATGATAATGTACACTGATAGGCCTATTTGATGCTGTTTTTATTTGCCAGAATCCACACATAAATACGGTTATTGTTCTGTCTGTGATTGTCATAAGTCAAAAAAGGATACTAGTGTATCTCAATTCCTGTTTATATTTAAGCATATCTTTTATAATTCTCTCTGCTTCCATTTTACTGCCTACAGTTTCTTGTTAGTTAAAGCAAGATGGCAAGTTGTTGCAAGACGTGATGTGATGACACCTTTCATGGGGAAATATGAAACTGTACACACATATTTATGTGTGGATTCTTGATTCACTCAAGATATGTGAGTAGAAGAATGGGGAACTATGTTATGGTACACTTATTCTACTAAAATTATGAATTTAAAAAAGAATAAAACCTAAAAAGATATTCACTACACATTAGCAAGTTTTCTAAGTACACTTAAACATTTTTAGAGGAAATATTATGTTTATGGGAGTGTGTATGTGTGAATAACAAGATGATGTTAAAGAAATGGCACAAGAAAACAAAACCTCACAAAAATTATCAAGATAATGAGTAACAAAGATTTTTAGGCATTTGGAGGAATGGAGTTCTTCCTTTACTCATATATATTTTTTCTTTCCTTTCTTTTCCTTTCTTTCTTTCTTTTTTTTTTTTTTTTGCCTCCCGGGTTATCACTGAAGGCTCAGTGTCTACACTACAAATTCATTGCTCCTGGCACCCAATTCTTGTCCTATTTTTTATTCTTTTTTATAGGACAGAGGAAAATTGAGAGGAGAGGAAGATAGGGAGGAGGGAGAGAAAAACAGACACCTGCAGACCTGCTTCATCATTTGTTAAGCGACTGCCCTGCAGGTGGGGAGCCTGGAACCGGGATCCTTGTGCAGGTCCTTTGTATTATGTGCGCTTAACTTGGTGCACTACCACCTAACACCCTCTTTAGTCATATTTATATATAACTGTATTATATGACTTGCTACCAGAAGTACGTAACAAAACATTAACAACAAAAAAAGATAAGCTAAAGCAGATACCAACACTAAGTTCTAGCAACAATCTCATTAAGGATCTAAATATTTAAAGCCAACCAGGGCTGGCTCTATGGTCTAGCATGGTACCTCTCACTTAACTTATATTCAGTAAATGTTTGTTGAATGAATAAACATCAAATAGTCAAAAAGATTTGGTGAATGTAGTTAAAAAGTATGGTTTCACAGTTCAAAAAACTCTACCTCATCCTTCCTATCTCTATTTTTTTTAAAAAAAGTTAGTTTGAACCCTAAGACAACAGGAACCTCACATCTCCACTATAGAGCCTCTACTTCCCCCAGTCCTGGAAACTTTGGATAGGGCCCACTTTCCTGTATGCCTCTCCCAATCCATATCAAATAATATTGCATCTGCCGATCACAACCTAATCAACACAACGATTGCCACCTCAACATGCTTCACCTCAGACTGTGTCCAGAGACTTCACGTGTGGAATGACAACCCTCCAGCTTCATTACCCAGGTGAGACCTTTCCTTTCATAGTATTCTCTAATTCCATCTCAGGTGGTTCACTTTCTAACAAAGTCCCAAAACCTAGTTATACACTAGTTTCAGTGAGAGAGAGCATATGTTCACAAGTATCCATAAACTACTGCAAAATACATACCTGAAAGCAGAAGTACACTAGAGTTTGCAGTGTTACCTCCCTAACACTTTCTCTCCACTATTCCAAGCTTTGGGTCCATGATTGCTCAACAATTTGTTTGGCTTTGTACGTTAACTCTCTTTTCAGTCACCAGATTCCAGATGCCATCAGGATGCTGGCCAGGCTTCCCTGGACTGAAGACCCCACCAGTGTGTCCTGGAGCTCTGCGTCCCCAGAGACCCACCCTACTAGGGAAAGAGAGAGGCAGACTGGGAGTATGGACAGATCAGTCAACGCCCATGTTCAGCGGGGAAGCAATTACAGAAGCCAGACCTTCTGCCTTCTGCAACCCACAATGACCCTGGCCAGACCTTCCACCTTCTGCAACCCACAATGACCCTGAGTCCATGCTCCCAGAGGGATGGAGAATAGGAAAGCTATCAGGGGAGGGGGTGGAATATATGGATATTGGGTGGTGGGAATTGTGTGGTATTGTACCCCTCCTACCCTATGGTTTTGTTAATTTATCCTTTCTTAAATAAAAAAAAAAGTTAGTATCTGGAAAGTTATTTTATATAATTTAGAACTTTCAATTCCTATTAGAAGCTTCTAGCATTACCACAAATATGATTCCCTTACTAAAAAATATGTGAGCCTTGTACCATACCTAGTCCCACAATGGAAAAATATAGAGTTTCTATTTCATTGTGTGTGTGTGTGTGTGGGGGGGGTGATAGAGGGAATTCTGCACCTTTTGGACACACTGTAACATCACTACAAAATCATTTTGAACCCTCTATATTCTGCGATATTTTAGATGGTGAAAACTCTAAATACATATACACATATCAATATATGTTTATTTGTGACTTTGATTCTTAATCAAGCAAGTATATTTAATGTCAACATATTATCCATGGCTTCTCTGACATTATGCTTGAGATAATATCCTTCCCACAACTCCATTACACCTATGTAACTGTTACATAAATAACTATTTATGTATTTGATATTTATTCATGCATCTATCTTCCCATTAAGACTGTTCCTCTAAGAACAAAATGACTACTGTGTCTTCATATGTGCACACTGTAAACACTGGATGGAATTTGAAGGAATTATGTTAATTAAAGTAAGTCAAGTAAGAAGGATAAATACCAGATAATCTCACTTATAGGTGGAGCTTAAGAAAAAAAAAAAAGAAACTATGGTTTATTGCAGAAGATACAAGAACTCTAAATGAGGGAAGTGGTGGGGAGGCTAAAAAAGAAGATGGGGGCCCAATGCTCTATGGTAGATGAAGATGACAAGTTGTTACGCTGACATCTATCATTACATGCAAACCTGTGTCCAGCCTGAGTGTGACTTAAGTTCATCTGATCACTGACATCCTTTAATTTCTCCCTCTTTCCCTCTGTTCTTTCTTTTTTTCAGTTCAAGAATCATATTCCGATAATATTATAATCTTGTAAATTACTATTAAAGACATAAAACTGTACTCCTGTGACAATAATCTTTTAAAGAACGTTTCCCCAATACAGTGATTTAAAATAACATAGCCAAAATATAAAAATAATATTCAAATAATCTCTGAATTAGGGAAATATGGTTATGGGCATCTTGAAATGAAGTAGCAGGAACCACTGACACTAAAGATGTGGGTACATTATCATAGACATTGTCTCAAAAGCTGAGTCATGTGCATTCCTAGTCTTCTATTACATGCAAACTGTGTCCAGCCTGAGTGTGACTTAAATTCATCTGATCACTGACATTCTTTGATTTCCCCCTCTTTCCCTCTGTTCTTTCTTTTTTCAGCCCAAGAACATTTAACTCCACTTATCTAAATTTAGGAAAACCACAGACACATGATTCAAAAATATCTGTAACCATCAAGCTAATTGTACTGATGTAATATGCTAAAATTATCCATTTTCTAAAGCAAAATACATCATCTACCCACTCAGGATTCTAGTATCTCATTTTTCCAACCCACTTTTCAAGTATGAGTTAGGCCAGGCCTTATGTTAAATTACATGTATCATTTCACTGAATTTAACTATCCCAACAATACTCATGAACCTAATACTGTTATTACCACTATGCTACATTCAAGGACCAACTTACTCTAAATCACATACCTGTAGTAGAAGATCCAAGGCTCAAAGTCAAGGTTCAATGCCTATGATTGTAAACTCACACTCAATCATGTTCCCCCTCGGTCTTAACCTTATTATAAGGAGCAAGGAAGAGGTAGGAAAGGATATAAACACTAAAATCAATCCAATTCTTTCTGAGAACAATCTATGTGAATACTTTGGAAAAAGTGGAAAATGATTAAATCTCTATCTCCAGATTCTAAGTAGCTTTCATTATCAAAATGACACAACTTCTCCTTGGGAAAATAATCAAGAAATGAATGTTGGAGGGGAATCTTTAATTTCATTCATTCCATTTGACAGAGAAAGTGGTAGTATTGTAGTTTTGAGTAGTTTTAATGTCAGAAGAAAGTGTGGTCATGTTAAGTAGTTTTCAAGTTTATGTTAAGTGAGGAGGACACCTTATATCTTATGTTCTAGCTATACAGAAGATGAGTGAATGGATAGAAACTGAAGACGAGACAGATATACAACCCCAGATATAGTTTAGGGTTTTTACAACATGTGGACATTCAGCAAATATCATTTGAATGAGATTGAGTTTGAGTTAAACTAAGGGTAGTCACCCTTAATGACAATAGCCGAGGTATAGTTATATAAGAAGAACCTGAAAAAGAGGTTCTCGATTATATGACTTATAATCATATAACCATGTTGGTTTGGGACTGGAGAGATATCTCATCAGCTAGTGTGAGTGCCATGCTGTGTGCTTGGCCCAGGTTCAAGTCTTAGCGTCACATGATAGTGTCATAGCCACACTGGGAGAAGCTTTGGTGCTATGGCATCTCTCTTTGCAATATCTAAACAAAAGTCAGCATGGAAGTGGTACGATTATGCATGCATGAGAACCCAAGCTCCATAATAAACAAACATTTTGGTTAAGAGGGGAAAGTATGTACTTTTGAGTCTCCAGAAAGTGAAGAAACATCTTAGAAAAGAAAGAAGAATTAAACTAAAAAAGAGCATAAAGTACTCAGAGTACATAAACTACATGGACAATAGCCCAGAATTATTTTTATAAATATTTTATTCCTTTATTTTACTGAGAGATACAAAGAAGGTCTGGTTATGGTAGCACTGGGAATTAAACCTGAGATTTCAGAGCCTCAAGGATGAAAGTGTCTTTTCTTGAATAACCATTAAGCAGTCCTCAGCCCTTTAATAACCCAGAATTTTAAGCCATTTTAGGAATTACCACTAGAAAAGATCTCCCAAAGAAAGCACAGGTGAACAGCATCACTAATCACCAGGAAAATGAAAATCAAAATCACAGTGAACTTTGGTGGTGATTTCAATGTAGAACTATAGTCTCATAATATTTACAATCTTGTAAATTACTATTAAATTGCTAGAAAAATTTTAATCACAATGATATTATCAACTCACACCTATGAAAAGGGCTATTCTCAAGAAGATAAGAAACCAGTGTTGACAAGGATGTGAGAAAAAGCAATCTTTGTGCACTCTTGGTAAAAATGTAGTTTGGTTAAATCATTATGGAACTACTACATGATCCAGCAATTCTACTTCTGGTATTCCTCTAAAGGAAATTAAATCATTAACTTAAAAAAATAAATATACCCTGACCCTCATGCAGCTTTAGTTACAACAAAACATGGAAACAACATAAATAGCAGTCAATGGACAGTAAATATGTGGCTTATTTATACAATGAAACATTCATAAAAAGAAAAAATCAAACTAGCTGTAGCAACATGGATGTACTTCACAGGCATTATGCTAGATGAAATAAATCAGAGAAAGACAAAATATTATAGGACCTCACTTATGTGAAATCTAAGAAAAAAATGTTAACAGATAATGAGGATAGATTAGTGACTGCCACAACAGGGATTGGATGGGAGAAGTAAATAAAATGTCTGATGGTATAAAATAAACATAAAAGGGAGTTGGGCGGTAGCACAGTGGGTTAAGCGCATGTGGCGCAAAGCTCAAGGACCAGTGTAAGGATCCCGGTTTGAGCCCTCCGCTCCCCACCTGCAGGGGAGTCACTTCACAGATGGTGAAGCAGGTCTGCAGGTGTCTATCTTGTTCTTCCCATCTTCTCTCCATTTCTCTCTGTCATATCCAATAATGCCAACAACAATAATAACTATAGCAATAAAAGAACAAGGGCAACAAAAGGGAATAAATAAATATTTTTAAATAAAAATAAATAAGCATAAAAAACTACTGGAAAAAGGAGTTGAGTCCATTGAGATACATTCACAAGTTAAAGGGCCACAGAAAACTGCCACTCAAAGCAACAGAATTTATAATAGCTGGTTGATGAGAAAATTCTGAGTGATTTTGTTCTCTCATATGTTTTCTAAGTTGGTTGTTATTGTAATACATGTGTGGAAGGCAGTGAGTACAATGTTTCCTAAAGAGCAGGAGCGAGGAAATAAGGAGGAACCAAATGGCAAATTCTTGCTGTCCTCAGATGACCCTGTCACAATCCCAAGGTGTAGAGTTCCAGGGGGTGGAGGTGGGATGCTTTAAAGGCCTCTTTAAGGCTGTTTCTGAGACTGAAACCTTATCAGTGGCAGGTGTTATCAAAGCTGTGTTATAGCTAAGATGCAGCATGCAGGACTACAGCCCTCTTCCTAAAGTTGCAATGAAAATGTATCTGGCACAAGGAGTTAAGGAAAGGCAGTCTGACCTGCAGATTCATTCATGTAGACTGAGCCCCTCTGTCACCTGAACCAGAACAAGCTCCCCATCCATACAGATACTCCCCAACCCAGCCTGGAACTGTCCAGGATTTACAAATTTCACTCTGCACAGCTGTTTCACTGAGCTTCTCTCCAAGCCTAATACATCATTTAAATTATTAACAGTGGAAGTGCATTCAGGGGGGTAGAGGGGTGGGCAGTAGGTGGTGGAATATTGGATCTTAAATAAAAATGGGAAGAATGTGAATGTGGGTTTACCTCTCCTGTGTCAATCACCCTTGGCAGTCAGAGATCTGTGTTGCTGAACATATACAAGAACAATAGAGAGGATTTTAACATCAGTCTCTCTTCTGACACAGGTCATTAAAAAATTATCTTCATTACCAATCTGACCTTGCCAACAGTTTTCAAAAATCACTGGGCCATCAGGATCCTACTTAGTGTAGAAAAAATGTCAGCTCTACCCACACTTCCTTGTTGCCCACCTGCTCTTCCTTCTACCTCATTTGACTTTGTGTAACTTTGCTTAGTAACTGTGTAATGTAAAAGTGTTAAAAAAAGAAATTATATTGCCTATTTATTATATTTACTTTACATTGTATATATTAAATTTATTTTCCTATTTACTACTATATTATTTTTTGCCACCACGAGAGTTATTGCTAGAGCTCAGTGCCTAAGTGAATCCACTGCTTTTGATAGCCATTTGTTTTCTTTTTTTTATTTCTCTTAAAGATAGGAGAAACATAGAGGAAAGCAAGAGAGACTGAAACAAAGAGAGGAAAACCAGCTATAGCACTGTGCCATTTCTTGTGAATCTTCCCCTCTGCAGGCAGAGATCAGGGACCTAAATTCAAACAATCTATCTCAATGCTTGTCATACTGTCTATTGCAAGAAAGTAAAACAAACAAACAAAAAAATCTGGGAAAAATCGAATTGGATATAGCAGGTGGGGGAGAGAGCATAATGGTTATACAAAAAACTTTCAGGCCTGAGGCTCCTAGGTCCTAGATTCAGTTCCAGCACCACCATCAGCCAGAGCTGAGCAGTGCACTGGTCTTTGTCTGTCTGTCTCTCTCTCACACTAAACTAAACTAAAATAAAATAAAATAAAGAGTGAGAAATCTGATACAACACTGAGGCAGTATAACAATATCATGGCTGTTTGATACTAGTTCAAGGTTTAGTTGCATAGTGTTAATTTTCCAGGTTATTCCAAGCTAAGGCACAGCCTCCGATGAAGATAGCCTGCTACCCTTGAAAGGAAATTGAAATATGACTCATACACAACCTTGCAAAAATGAAGGTAGACAGCTTAACCAAATCCTCCCATGGTATTTTTAATAAATTGGATTATGAATCAGTCTTGAGAGTACTTGGGAACATGATGAAAAAGTCTTTTTTCAGAAAGGATCATAAATTTTATATTTGTATATAAAGTCAATTTACAAATACATATTTAAAGATTCTTTGATTTAATAATAAAGTATATAGCAAAGTCTCTGATTACTAGGTTATTAACCTAGGTAATCTTTAAGGGTCCTTACCAACTCTGAAGTCCAGTGACTTCTTTTCTTTGAATTGTATTGGTCAAGAACCACTATTAGGCTGAATTACTTCTGACAATAATGATACCTAAGTATTTATAGAATTTTATAAAGTGTTTACAAAATGCTTTCTTATTCATCATCTTATATGACCCTTCATATAATCCTATGAATTATAGTATTTATTACTATTAGTGCTGTTCACAAAAGAAAACCTGGAAGCTCAAAGCTCTTAGCCAAAGTCATTCAAGTAATAAATGGAAGAGCTTGAATACAAGCTATAAAAGAAGATGTAGAACTGGATTCAAATCTAGACTATTGCTAACTGGGTACATGATCTTTACTAAACTACTTGCTAATATGAACTTCATTACTTTAATATGCAAAAGGGAGTTAGTGAACTAGATGATTTTCAAGATCTTTTAAAACTTAACATTCTACAGTGGTATAATCCTAAGCAATTCCTTTCTCTATAACTGACCTCTGCAGAGTTGGCAAGATAGCTCAGCTGAATAGTATACTTGCTTTGTCACACATGACCCAGGCTCAAGCCTAGCCCCCACCTCACAGAAAGCATTGATGTTGTGGTCACTTTCTCTTTGTCTCTCTCTCTCTCTAGGTCTTTCTATCTGAAAATGTTGGCCTGGAGTGGTAAAGCCCCAATGATGAATAATAAGAATAAGAATAACAATAATAATAATGCCAATAATTATAATAAAATAATTTTTAAAGTAACTAATTCAGGACTGGCAAAATAGCTCACTTAGACAGTGTGCTGCTTTGTAATGTGTGTGACTCAGGTTCAAGCTCAACTCATACTACATTGAAGGAAGCTTTGGTACTATGATCTTTATTCTCTCTTTTTCTCCCTCCCTCTCTCTCTTTCTCTCTCTCTCTCTCTCCTCCCTCTCTATTCTTTATATCTATATATTAAAAAATTAACACCAGTGAGACATACTCAAGAAGTCTGTAAACACAAATATGCCAAATACAAAATTGTATTAGAAATCTTATAACATAGTTTCCTAATATTGCATGTTATGGATTGAAAATACCAGACTCCTACCCTCCAGTAACATTTAATTAATATCTCTGTCACGTCAGTATGATGAAAATCAAACCAGAATTACTTTTGGATTAGTTCTTTCAGAAACAACATCTAGTCCTTGCCTTTTTTCTGAATCACAATTCCCATTTTGAGACATCTGAGTCCACCTTGTGCAAGGCTCATACTTATCCTTTCCGTCTTTGTGATCTGAAAGCAACACATACAGTCTACACTGCCCAGGGCACAAGAAATTGAAAACCAATGAAAGCATTACAGTTCATCTTCTGTTCCTCTTCTTTCTAATAGGCAAGAGACATACCTATTTCCTAATGATTTTTCTTGCTCTAATAAGATGGACCTTTTAAGGGTTCAGTAATTTATGATCACTTGGAATGTCCTTCCAATTTCCCAGCCTCATTTAGCTCTGACTCCCTTGGAGCACTCTGGCCTAGTGCTCCTATGTGTCAAGACTGTGTTGAATGTTTTATCTTTGCATTCTATATTTGCAATGATTCTATTATTATCATTATTTCCAGATGAGGAAACTGAGGCACAGAGATCTTAATCTACCCAAGGTCATATAGTTAGTGTGATGAAATCTAGATTCAAACTTAGGGAGGTCGATTCCAAGTTTAAGTTGGCTTTCACCACTCATTTGCTAGCCAGGCAACAGAGAGAACATGAAGGAGTGAGCTCTGAGTACTGATCTCCCCATTACTGAGGACAGAAACATACTAGGTCTCCTGTTGGCTTCAGACTCTAAGATCTTATTGTAAATACGTCTTTCCTACTCTTTGGGTGCTTTCTTGTTGATTTCTGATACTCTTCCGCTGTCTTCCTGGCATAATAAATAGCTCTCCTCTCTGTGCTCACCATCATACTGTTTATCCTTCTATTACAATTTTACCCATAATATACCACAGTAAAAGTACACTCTTCCACCCCCATAAAGACTTAAAAGCTAACTGCATCTGTTGATGCATAATCATATACTTATTTGTTTGGGGAAAGTTATATTTTTTATAAAAAAAAATAACTGGAACAGGCAAACTATTTGACATAATACTCCTCACTCCCTACTGTCTTATCCCTACTATGTCACAGTTTACATTATCTACCTGCCCTCTGAAGAGACTTAAGATCTAACCCATATAACAGTTATCCCTTTCTGGTAAGACTATGTTTTCTTCATTTTAGAATCCTCCATGTAATCCAGTCTAGTACCACAAAAATAACTTAGTGTTTGATGAGTGAACAACTGAATGAACAAATGAAAACATAAATTCTATGATGCAGCATCAAGTTTCATTGAACACAAAGGTCACAGAAAAGGCAGCAAACTCACTGGGGAAACTCCCCAAATGGGAGCAGTCTTAAATCTCTTCATGCCTGCTAACTCAATTTGCAAAACAGATACCTTAATACTTACCTATTTCTCATTAGGGTGCCCCATGAGATAATTAGTTAAAATTGTAAAGCATTATCTGCACTAAGTGGTAGGTATTATTCAAGCTGTGAATGCTCAGCTTTGGGCTGCCAATGAATCCACTTGAAACTGAGTTGGCAGACTAAATACCACGATTTACCCACTTTTATGCTCTCTAAACATCCTTCTGACTCTGCAAGCATCCATCTTCCAAACCAGGAATCATAACACTTTTCCTTAGAGCAAAGTAACCTTTCTTTTTGTATATGTGTCATTTCTTTTTATGCGCTCTTTCCTTCCTGCTTAAGTTAATGTTTGAGTGGAATATAAGATACACTTGAAAATGAGCCAGAATTCTTTTTTAAAAAAATAATTTTGAGTGGGGGTAGATAGCATAAAGGTTATGCAAAGAGACTGTCATATCTGAGGCTCCAAAGTCCCAGGTACAATCCCCCATACCACCATAAGCCAGAGCTGAGCAGTGCTCTGATAAAAATAAATAAATAAATAAATAATTTTATTAGTGATTTAATAATGATTGACAAGATTGTGGTATAAGAAGGGCTCAATTCCATATAATTCCCACCACCAGAGTTCCATATCCCCTTCCCTCCATTGGAAGTTTCTCTATTCTTTATCCCCCTATTAGTATGGACCAAAGACTTTTATGGGATGCTTAAAAGGTGGAAGATCTGAACCAGAATTCTTAACTAGACAAAATGAAATAGCAAAACATCATGGAAATTGCTCTTGGATAGTCACCATGATTAGCAGGGACTCCAGACTCTAGCAATGGTCTCCTTCTTGACCTAAGAGAAGGTTATACAGGAGGAAATCAAATGATCTTATTGCACTTAGTTGTACATTTTGTGGGCTGGTAAAATAGCTCACTCAGATCATGTGCTGCTTTGCTAAATGAACATCAGATTCCAGCCAGACCCTCACTGCACTGAGGGAAGCTTAATGCTGTGGTCTCTTTCATTCTCTCTCTCTGACTTTCTGCTTCTCAGTCTCAAAAAAAAAAAAAGTTGTACTTTCCTGTATGCATAAATCAAAAGTCAAACAAGGTCAAAATGGCAAATCATGTAGTACAAAGCACAGTGAAGATTTTACCTCCCTTCCCTTGCTAAAATCTATAGCTTTTCCTCACTTGTCTCAGGACTCTCACCCACCACAAACTCTTTGAGACAGTTCCTTTCACAAGTCCATCCTACAGTGATCAATGGATAGCAGTGACTCTTGCCCAGAACCCAAAATCAATCTTGTTAGCTGTGCCTGTGACTATGAGTACAACTTCCTTCCTTTTCTTACATTGTAGACCCAGTAAGATCTCCCGTAGTTATGCGCCCTTCCAAGAGTCAAGGCAAACAACAAGGCTATCAGATGTGCCCCTTTGCAGCTCATCTCCAGGAAAAACCCATCCCCTTATTTGTCTGGAGCTTTGATTTTAATTTGTAATGTTTGCTTAATCTACTATTAGCTGTGCTGAATTTAATTTAACTCATTGTAGCAATTCATTTCTTCCTATCTTCTATTATTAGGTATCACTCTTAAGTTGTAAGTGATTTTGTCCTCTCCAGTTATCATTCTATATATATATTCATACATATGTGTATCTATTTATGTATACAAACACACATATTTGCAGAGAGAAAAGAGTGATGAGAATTCTCAATGGAATCTGTATACTCGATTATTTTTATTAGCTTCTTTATTTTAAATTAAATAAGGCAAAGTGATGACAAGGAGTTACTTGTTGACTCCAACATAATCAACTGGCAAGTGACAAAACAACAGCAGCCAGAAAGATCCGCTATCTTACTAAGATTCTAAAATTCCAAATACAAGGCCAGGCAGTAGTCGACCTGGTTGAGCACACATATTATCTTGAACAAGGGCCCAGGTTCAAGCTCCAATCCCCACCTGTAGGGAGGCACTTCACAAGTGATGAAGCAGGTCTGCAAGTATCTATCTTTCTCTCTCCCTATCAGTCCCCCTCCTTTCTCAATTTCTCTCTGTCCTATCAAGTATAATAGGAAAGAAAAGGGAAAAAAATGTAAAAAAAATGGCCGTCAAGAGCAGTGGGTTCATAGAGATAACCCTGGTGGTAATAAAAATTTTAAATGATACAGTAACTTCTAAGTTAAATAAAAATAATAATTCTGGGTTGGATAAATCATTTGCAAGGTTGTGATCATTCTTGATTTATATGATTATATAGTTTTTTGATTACCACGATTTTATAAAAGAACTGCCCAGAAGGTATAAATTTGGTTTTATAATGATTTTTAAATGTTTTAATTATTTAAAAAAACATTTATTTATTCACTTATTTATTTATGCCTCCAGGGTTATCAATGGGTCTAGTTAGCTGCACCACAAATCCACTGCTCCTGGAGGCCATTTTTCCCATTTTGTTGCCCTTGTTGTAGTTGTTATTGTTGTTATAGCTATTGTTGGATAGAACAGAGAGAAATGGAGAGAAGAGGGGAAGACAGAGAGGGGGAGAGAAAGACAGACACCTGAAGACCTGCTTCACTGCCTGCGAAGTGACCACCCTACCCTGCAGGTGGGGAGCTGGGGGCTCAAACTGGGATTCTTATGCTGATCCTTGCGCTTCATGCCATGTGCGCTTAACCCACTGCACTACTGCCCAGCCCCCTAATTATCTTTATTTATTTGATAGAGACAGTCAGAAATTGAGAGAGAAGGGGGAGATAGAGAGACACCTGCAGCAGTGCTTCACCACTTGTGAAACTTTCTCTCTGCAGGTGGGGACCAGGGGCTTGAACCTGGGTCCTTTTGCATTGTAAAAGATGCGCTCAGTCAGGTGCGCCACCACCTAGCCCCCAACAAGTATAAATTTGTAAAAAAAAAAAAAAAAAAACCTTTTTAAACAAACTTTGAAATGTAGAAAGTGGGTGTTTTCACACAGAGCATAATACTTCCTTTTATGGAAGATCTTTTGACCTTATATAGATTATATCTTAAAAGTACAGATTATACCCCATATATACTTAAACAATACTACTTAGGTTGCAATCAGTTCAGTTTATTCTAAAATATCTGAAGAATATGTAACTTACTAAAATTATGCTGATAGCCTTCAATTTTAGGAAACATGTCTGATATATTGTGAGAATGTCACAACAGATAGGGCTGTCCACTACCACCATTACTATTTAACATTGTCTTGGAAGTCCTAGCTGCAGCAATTAGACTAGAGAAAGGAATAAAAGGATACAGATAGGAAAAGAAGAAGTAAAGTTGTCACTATTCACAGATGATATGATAGAATATATAGAAAATGCAAAAAAATGGGAGTCGGGCTGTAGCGCAACGGGTTAAGCGCAGGTGGCGCAAAGCACAAGGACCGGCATAAGGATCCTGGTTCGAATCCCGGCTCCCCACCTGCAGGGGAGTCGCTTCACAGGCGGTGAAGCAGGTCTGCAGGTGTCTATCTTTCTCTCCTCCTCTCTGTCTTCCCCTCCTCTCTCCATTTCTCTCTGTCCTATCCAACAACGACAACAACAATAATAACTACAACAATAAAACAACAAGGGCAACAAAAGGGAATAAATAAATAAAATAAAATATAAAAAAAAGAAAGAAAATGCAAAAAAGTATGTAGCAGAAAACTCCTGAAAATCTTAAGGCAATTTAGAAAGGTGTCATGATACAATATACAATATTATCAGTGGAAACCTCTATGCAAAAAAAAGACAAATATAGAAATTAATCCCTTTTACAATAGCAAAAAAAGCAATTAGATATCTAGGAATAGACTTAACAAATGAGGTAAAGGACCTGTATACTGAAAAATATGAGTCTCTACTAAAGGAAACAGAAAAAGACTCGAAAATATGGAAAGATGCAGGGGACAGGGGATTATATAGCATAATGCTTATGCAAAGAGATTCTCATGCCTGAGGATCCAATATCTTGGGTTCAATCCTCCCATACTACCATAAGCCAGAGCTGGCTGAGCAGTGCTGTGGTTAAAAAAGAAAAAGAAATAAATAAAAGAAAAGATATGCCAGGCTTATGGGTTGGAGCACTTAACACTGTTAAAATGATTATCCTACTCGAATTCCTATATGGATTTAATACAACCCCTAAATTTTGACCAACTTTCTTCAAAGGGATAGAATTTATCTGGAACTAGAAAATACCCAGAACTTCCAAAGCATTAGAACTAGAAAAAAGAATTAGAACGGAGGCATCACATTTCCTGACCTCAAATTATACTACAGGGTCTAATCAAACCTATCTGGTAGGGAAGACAGCATAATGGTCATGCAAAAGACTTTCATGCCTGAGGCTCTGAGGTCCCAGATTCAGTCGCCAATACTGATATAAGCCAGAGCTGAGCAGTTCTCTGGTCTTTCACTGTGTCTTTCTGTAATTCTCTCTCCTTAAAATTAAATTTAAGGATGAGGGTAGATAGCATAATAGTTATGCAAAGAAACTAATGCTTGAGGGTCCGAAGTCCCAGGTTCAATTGCCTGCACCACCATAAGCCAGAGCTAAGCAGTGCTCTGGTAAAAAATATCTATTTATATATTTTAAAAAATTGTCTGTTACTGGCACAAAAAAAAGACACAAAGATCAGTAAAAAAGAGGTCTCATATATAAGCCCCCCCACATACCTATGGTCAATTAATTTTTGACAAGGGGGGCCTCTCTCCTTCAATTTCTCTTTCTATCTAAAACAGTCAACTCAAAACAGTGAAACTTTGGCAATGGAAAAAACAAAACCCAGGGGTGGTGGCACACCTGGTGGAGCACACATCTTACAATGTACAAAGACCCTAATTCAAGCCCCTGGTCCCCACCTGCAGGGCGAAAGCTCTGAACGTGGTGAAGCAGTATTGCAGGTGTCTCTCTTTCTCTGTCCTTCTCTATCTCCCCCATCTTCTCAATTTCTGGCTGTCTCTATCCAATAAATAAACATTTTTTTTAAATAAATATTTTTTAAACTCTGGATTTAGATACAGTTTTAGGTATACAAAAATAGATGTGGGGGAGTGGGGGCACAGCGGGTTAAGAGCATTTAGCAGGAAGCACAAGGACCAATGTAAGGATCCCGATTCGAGCCCTGGCTTCCCACCTGCAGGGGAGTCACTCCATAGGCATTGAAGCAGGTCTGAAGGTGTCTCTATTTCTCTCCCCCTCTCTGTCTTCCCCTCCTCTGTCCATTTCTCTCTGTCCTATCCAACAATGACTACATCATCAACAACAACAACAACAATAACTATACCAACAATAAAACAGCAAGGACAACAAAAGGGAAAATAAAAAAATTAATATATATATAGAGAGAGATGTGATACAGTGTGAAATGGTGGATCTACAATACATTTATTTTTTAAAATGTTTTCAATATTTATTTATTTATTCCCTTTTTGCCCTTTTTTTAAATTGTTGTAGTTATTATTGTTGTTGTTATTGATTTAGATGTAAGATAGACACCTGCAGACCTGCTTCACCACCTGTGAAGCGACTCCCCTGCAGGTGGGGAGCCTGGGGATCAAACAGGGATCCTTATGCCAGTTGGTCCTTGCGCTTTGCGCCACGTGGCTTAACCCGCTGCGCGCACGACTCCCCTACAATACATTTCTATCAACCCTGATATCTGCATTAAACTGTTTTGAAGATAGTTTTATGGAAGATACTGAAGATGATATAGTTATTAAACATTAAATAACCTAACAGTCTTCACATATAAACTCTAACAAGGACCAATATGAGGAAAGATTAAATTTGTCAAGTTCAGTGGAAGACAACCTCAATGTATCTCAATAGGGGTCATCAAACTAGGTTCTTGAGTAAAGTTAATTTGTCTGATTATTTTTACTTGTAATTTTCAGGGTATCATCAATCCAGGTTGACAATAAACAGAGAGACAGAGAGAGACAGAGAGAGAGAGAGAGAGAGAGAGAGAGAAAGGATGCAGGGGGAAGGTACCACAGCACATAAACTTTTTACAGTGCAGTACTGGCCAAACTTGAACCTGGATAGAATGCATGGTAAAGCAAGCACACTATCCAAGGCATTTTTCTGGCATGTGTGCTTTTATAAATAATTTTTCTTGGAATATAGCTACTTATTCATTTATGTGTGGTCTGTGACTATTTTCACTGGATAATGGCAGAATTAAGAAGTTGCAACAGAAATTGCATAGCATACTGACTGAAGGTATTTATAATCGGTCTCACACTGGAAAACATGCTGACCTCTAGACCCCAAAAGCAACTTCCCCAAAAAGGAAGTTTAAAAAGATAAAAGACAGAATAGATGGAAGACTTTACCAGCAAGAAGAAAGGAAGCATTTATGCAGGTTAGTGAAAGAGAATATGGTAAATCAACTGGTTTGAAATTGCACAGATCAACAAACTGCAAATGTCTAAACCAGAAGCACTGGACTTGATCTTCAGTATTTGATCTTTATTGAAGATTTCTGAGAAAAATGTTGATAAGGTGGAAATGAAGATGCAAGGATCCTAGTTCAAGGTCCCAGCTTCAGGGGGTTATTTCACAAGCAGTGAAGCAGGTTTGCAGGTGTCTATCTTTCTCTTCCCCTCCAACCTCAATTTCTCTCTGTCATATCCAATAAAATGTAAAAAAAAAAAAAAAAAAAAGGCCTCCAGGAGCAGTGGATTCATAGTGCCTGCACTGAGCCCTGGTGATAATTCTGGAGGCAAAAATTAAAAAATAAAAAATTATACATATATATGTATAATTATATATATGTAAATTATACATATATATATATATATATGGAAGTGAAAGTTTAGAGAAACCTTATCAAGTAATGATTTTCTGGATTTATAGATATACCTAGCACAAGACACTATAAGTTTGGAGCATCCAATAAATAATGAGTGGGCTGGCTTGACAACTCACTTGGAAAGTTACCTGCTTTTCCATGCATATATCCCAGATTTGAGACCAAGCCCTACTGCACTAAGGGAAGATTCATAGATGTTTATCCCTCTAGTCCTCTATACTTCTGACTATGTCTCTTTCTATCTGAAAATGTCTGGAGTGATGAAGCCCTAGTAATGACAAAAAAGAAAAAAAGTAGTGGGTACGGGGTTAAAGGTAAGAGTGAGGATACAACACAAAAGATTGAATAGCATGACTTAGAAGTAATTTGGGTTTGAGGATGAGGAAGTAAAAGGTCTAAGAAGGACCCCTTGGGACTTCGAATCTGGATGCCACACATCTGACCATCTTGCATACTGCCCTACACATTGGTTCACACCATTTCTTGAGCTGACAGTTAAAAGGCGTGCCTGAGAGTTCTATGTCATGATCAATTCCACAGCAATTCTAAAATACAGGGTCAATGATTTCAGTGATTTTTTTCTTTTTTCTTTCTTTCTTTTTTTTTTCTCCCTCTTCTTCTAATCAATGTAATACATTGACTCATTCACTGTATTCCAGGGAAGGAGAAAAGCAGCAGTTTGCCACTTCTCAAAGTTGCTATGACAGGTCAATACCCTGTCATCACTAATCCTGCCAACCACAACAGACTCCATTTTAAAGACTTCAAGCAAATAGGTGGCTATTATCATCTTTCATGGAGTTTCTCTACCTATTCTCCTTTTCATGTTATAGACATCCTGATGGTTAGTCTTAAAATCACAGTTGTGACAGGCAGATTGTGAAGTTCAAGTCAATTCCTCATTTTTCTGCTCTGGTTGCAGAAAAGAAATTCCAACTGCTTTAGAATATCTCTTTGGTTGCTTGAAAAACAAAGTCTGCTTCTCTGGTTGCCTGTATTCCAATGCTCTGCTCTCCTTTGAGACAAGCAAGGTCTCCCATTGCAAAGTGCTGGACATTGTTCTAGGAACCCTTTGCCCAGATACTCATTAGTACTGCATTAGTCTGTAAACTCAGAGTGAAATGCCTAGTTTGAACCTACTCTTACTTGATGTACTTGAAAGGTCTGGTGAATTTATGGCAGGATAATGTGGAGCCCAGCACCTATTTATGAGTTGATCATTTGTACCAAACCCCCTCAAAGTGCCGAAGGTTACCATTCAACCAGGGTCTGCACTAATGCCACTTGAAGGCCAAGAAAGCCAAGTGTATGAAAGTTAAAAGCATTAATAAAAGTGTGACTTATAAATTACTTCATCTTTGTCACCCTTTTTGAAATGGGGTGAGAGAGGCCAGGGTAAATTTATTTTTTAAGTGCTTTCTGAGACCTGATCGGGTCAGGCTTGAAATGCTGGAGTCTATAAATCATTCTTTGTGGATCTGGGTGATGCTGTTGCATCATAACATTAACAAATATTGATTTATTTTATCATTTTCAACTGTTTATGGAAAATCAGAGGTACTACTGCTGAGGGAAAATAATTATCTAGGGGCAATGGAACCAATTAACACCTCTTGTTTCAAGGGAAAAACAAGAAAATGGCAATGGATTTCAGTGTGTAAAGGAGTTCAGGGCAAGGTGATTTTCATCAGGTTAGTTGACATTAACTCAGTCCTCACCCCAATACCAAAGACATAGATGAATTTTGTGCTAAGCAAGTTTATATGTGAATGCATATATGAGGTTCTCTCACCAATTCAGCATCATTATATAATTGTTGCCAAAATTCTGATAAGGCTTAGAAAAACTGCTCTTTCAGGGGAGGTTCAGTAGAGGTTTCAGACATCTGGCAACTCTGCTAAAATTCGTATCAAAACTATTAAGGAAACAGACACCCAGGTTCAGTGCTCAATTCAGCTGCAAGCTCCATGGAGATTATCTCAGGTGTCTGCTGCTGCAATAAAGGATGAACATCAAATGCATTCAAAAGAAGGGAAGTAACAAAAAATGCATACCACATTGAAGAATATTCATAATTCCATAGCACTTACTCAAAATGCACTTCAGATTTGTTATCAAACTTTAATTGTTTGCAACTTGGGCAGTGAAGCGATGAATATTGATTATTCACAGAAGCCCAGCAAGTTGCAGAGTTTCACTGACAGATACACACAATGACTAAGAAAACTTGACCCGAATGCTTGACAGTGATTAACGCACATGAACTTTGCAGAGATAGACTATGAAATAATGATAACTGGACTGCTTCTTTTGGGACTTTATGCAAACAAGTTGATCTATAGATTTAAGTAACTCTTCAAGTCCCTCAGGCAAATGGGTTCATTATGACTAGAGACAAGGTACCAGTTTAGTATGGAGTTAGTCATAGCTGTACATGAATCACCAAATGGGATAGTAATGGTTAGAATTCTTTCTAGAATGTGGTCTAGCAAAAAATTTCTCATAGAGAAAATAATTTCTGAGGTTAGATGGAAGTAGAAAGTCTCAAAAGGAAGGAAGGAGGGGAAGAAGGAAGGAAAGAAGGGGGGAGGGAGGAAAGAAGGAAGGAAGGGTCTTCAAAAAATGTTACTCAAGAAATCCCACCAGGAGGCAGGTGGAGGAGCACTTGGTTGAGCACACATATTACAATTGCAAGGACCCATGTTTGAGCTTCCAGTCTCCACCTGTAGGGGAAAAGTTTTAAGAGTAATGAAACAGTGCTGCAGGTGTCTCTCTGTCTCTCTCCCTCCCTATCTCCCCCTTCCCTCTTGATTTCTGGCTATCTCTATCCAAGAAAGAAAGAAAGAAAGAAAGAAAGAAAGAAAGAAAGAAAGAAAGAAAGAAAGAAAGAAAGAAAGGAAGGAAGGAGGAAAGAAAGATTTTAAAATTAAAAAAAAACCCTACCAGAGATTCATACATAACAAATACTATTAAAGAATTTCAAATGCCAGAACTAGTAGATTCAGTCATCATTCTTTCCCATGGTTTGTCATAAATATCTCTTATACTTCAACAAACATGGCCAGTGGCACACTTGGTGTTTGCTATATTTGGCAGTATTTCCAAAGAGTAATCAGAGCTAGTAAATTCTATATCATCTTTCAAGGAAGTAAGCCCTTCTTTTCTAATATCTTCCTAACTTAGCTCTACCTGTTTTATGACAGGTGGCTATGTCAAGTCACAAGTCCTCTGAGCCTCAAAGTTCTCCAATATCAAATAGGAATTGTCTCTATTCATCAGACTAGCCAGATAATGTATTGGATAATGTATACTCAAACTTCAGGTAATGTATTAGAGCATCCATTCTAGTGCCAGTACATAAGGGGTACTCAAAAGAGGTGATCTGAATAGGACCTATATCTGGCCTGTGAATTTTGAATTATGACTGTTTAAATTATGGCTGAAAATTCATGGTCATGTTTTACATACACTTGTTCCTGTTACTCAGAGTAGACCGATAACCTAGTTAGATTACTGGCAATAAATGTTAAGGAGAAGTCAAAGATTTGTCTAGTGTTAGGCATATATATGGATTGACTTTAGCAAATGCCCCACTCACATGCTTGGAGATGATCCCCACATTATTGGGGCAGACACAACTGGAGACCAAACCTCTCCCTAGGGATTCCTGATACTTGAAGTTCTGTTCCAAGAGGATCTAGTCTCTGCATTTGCCTTTGAGAACAGCTGCACTACCGAATCTAACCCTTCATGCAATCTTCAGTCATAGAAAGATAATTTGCAACAGCATCACTGACCCACACAACAATATGCAAGTAAAACTTACTAACAGAATCCAATCCAGCTTTGGTGAAATATCTCTTCTTGTATGTGCCCCTCCATATATATATATATATATATATATATATATATATATATATATATATATATATATATGTTTTCTCTTTCTTTTTGAAACTTACACACTTCAGAAGCAGGCTGGGAATGAGAACTCAGAACTGGGGCTCTGCAGAGTCTCCGCTCACTGAACCACTCAAGGCTGCAGATTTTTCTTTTCTAGAGGCTCAGGAAATGAACTATTGATCAGTCACATGAGGTTTCTGCAGTCAAGAAGCCTGAGTCAAAGAAAAAACAACTAATCAGTTCAAATTCACCATGCTATGACTTTTAAAATAACCTAAAACACAACTGATATTATCTTAATTCAGAATTTTCTACATGGTGACTTTTCTTGGACTGACTGTTTCTGGAAAAGGCACCTTTTGCTTTTTCTCTTTCATAACCACAAAAATAATCACTAAAGGATGCTACAGTTCTTTCTTCTTGGTTCTAGTGTCCAAATTATGCCCAACACAGAAGGTCCTCCAAGTAGAAAGGAATCATTCTCTATCATGTATTGCAGAGCTGACACCTGGCAGATGTAGCTGAGTTCAGTTTGAAAAGAAACCATCTGTTTGGATAAAAATTCCATAATGTTATAAGAAGCATAAACTACAAAGTTAAAATGGATGGCAGAGAAAAGTCAAAGCTGGAAGTCAATAATACTTTTCAATACAGAGAGTGGCAGTAGTCATAAACTTTTATCCTTTAAAATATGTACTAAGCACCCACATGCAAGTTTTTAGATAAAATGCAAGCCAGTGATATGTAAAAGGAAAAGTAAGTTCAACCATTCAAACATTAGTTCTTATATTTGTTATTTTGGCAAAATTTAGTTATGCATTTATGTTTTTTTTTGCGTTATCCTCAGGACTTAGTGCCTACAAAACTCTATCACACCCAGAAGACTTCTTTCTTTCTCTCTTTCTCTCTTTCTTTCTTTTTTCTTTCTTTCTTTCTTTCAAGATAGCGGATGAGATACAGAAATAGAGAGTTGGAGAGAAGGAGCAACATCACAGCACCATTCTACTGCTCATGAAGCTTTCCCCCTACAGGTGCTCCCATGTGGTGATGGTGGGGGAGGAAGGGAAAGCTTGAACCAGGGTCCTCATGCATAGTAATTTGTGTTTTACTGGAGGAGTTACCTTCCAGCCCTCATCTTTTGGAAGTATTTTATTGAAACTTGCTATATGTCAGCTACTGAAATATGTGCTTAGGATGTACAGGTGAGCAAAAGCAAAGCTGTTTTCTGTACTTAAGGAAATGAGGGCCTACTGAGAGAGGAATTAGGTACCTAATGATAAAAGCTAATGGGACATTACATTTGAGTCAAGGTCTAATAAGTGCACGAAGCTTTGAGTTTTTGTAATGGGGGAGTTTTACCAAATTTACATATTATGATAACAACCAAGTTTTTAAGAACTTATGTGAGAATGGGAATTTATTAAAGGAAACAGGGAAATGTATTGTGGACAAGTTGTATAGCATACACGAAGAGGGCTCCAGTATGTATGAGGAAGAAAAAGGATGGTTAGAGGGACTATAAGGAAGAAGAAATATTAACTTGTTGGTAAGAGAAGTTGAGATGGGGACACAGTACTACCCCTCACTCCCTAAAAATAACATTAATGGCAGATGATAGATAACATGGATAGACAGAATAACATAAGCGCTAAAATGAAACCTCTAGAGAGGGGTCAACTGAAAGAAAGAGTCTAAAATGAGTGTTATGGGAGCTAGGTGGTGGCATACCTGCTTGAGTGTATATTACCATGTGCAAGGACCTGAGTTTAACCTCTCATTCCCCATATGCAGGGGAGGAAGTTTCATGAGTTTTCTCTTCTCTCTCTCTGTCTCTCTCTGTAGATATAGACAGATAATATCAGTGTATATATATTGATGTAGATATAAAACTATACCTAAGCCTGTATCTATATCTAGTTTCTTTTCCCCCGTAATTCCTCTCTGTCCTAACTACAAATAAAAGAACAAAAGGGGGCAAATGGCAATCAGAAATGGTGGTTTTATCATCTAGACACGAAGCCATTATGATAATCTTGGTGGCAAAACACATAAACTAATTAATTTATTGATTAATTTAATTAAATATGTATTGGACAAATTATGCTGCTGCATATTTTTGCAAAAGCCATAAAGAGCATGCCCATGCCCGTTCATTTACACAAGTTCTATGGGGAAGTTTTTGTGCTCTAATGGCAGAATTGGGCTTTGACTACAAAGACCATTTAATTCATCAGAATGAAAACAGAGTATGATTGATAATTATGCAACAAGAGCAGCTGTAGAGGCCTCAGAAGTGGTATGGTGGATAGAACACAGGACTTGCAGGCAACAAGAGATACCTGTAACTACAGCCGCTGGTGCCTGAAAGAAGGAAGCCTGAGCAAGTGTTTCAGCAGATGCTGTGACTGACAAATATATATAAGACAGAAAGGTAATATCACAGCTATTTTAATGGCACTCCAGAAAACACATAAATTTACATATTTTGGTCTGCTTTTACTTCACAGAATAGTTATATTACAGGAAAGCTAATTGTACAATGGAATCTCTCAAAGCCTGCTCCCTGAAAAGAATCACACAGAGAAGTAATTCAGAAAATAAAAGCATCGTGGTCAAATTAATGTGAAAAATATCAGACAAATAAAGTTGATAATTTAGTATATACACATGCTGATTCTGAATGATGAATACCTGGAACTTACATAATGTTATAGTGTAGTGTTGATTATTTTTTTAATAAC
Organism: Erinaceus europaeus; assembly: GCF_950295315.1. NCBI lineage: Eukaryota > Metazoa > Chordata > Mammalia > Eulipotyphla > Erinaceidae > Erinaceus > Erinaceus europaeus. Next base: position 136,884,350 of record NC_080163.1, read on the forward strand.
TTAAATAGTAGTTTACTAAAGTTGTATCAGCTTATTCATTGCAGAACTCATCAGAGATTTTAATATAAAATCTGCTTTGCACATCTTGAGGAAAAAGAAAAAGTTATTGTGTGTCTCAAATTTATTTAATCACAGATTCTTTTCCATCAACATCTTGCTGGGCCAGAGTTTCTTACTAATTACTAGATAATACCGCTCTAAACTTTAAAGCAAATGCTCTTTTCTTAATTTTTCTCTAATACAGTATCAGAAGGTTATTTAATTTCCTTCAAAAATGTCAAAAGAAGGACTTTGTTATGGAAAGTTAGAAATATATGGATACACAGGAAGTAAAATCCTGCCCCTTCTAGTCATTCCAATTATTCACACAAAAACCTTTATATTTTATTTCCATTTCATATATATGTATATATATGATATATTATTGTATTACATATATGATATATTATTGCATGTCTGACTTAGGTTTTGAAATTCCCTGACTTAGGTTTTGAAATTCTGACATTAGAATGCTTTCTGTCTTATACAAATTATTAACAAAAACAAATTATACTTGGCTCAAAAATTCTAAAAGCATCAGTTTATGAGAAATAAATGAATGTACTTAACTTCTTGAACTTACTCACATACAGCATTACAGGTCATATGTACCAAATTTCTTTTACATACATCAAAAGATATGTTTTGTCTAATCATTCAACATGCAAATGAACTATAGCCTACAAGGGGCAAAGTTTATAAAAAAATTAGTCACAGATAAAACAGCCAACTTGACTTACTATTCTCAGATACATGAGATATGACCGGGGCCAAAGATAAGATAAATGGATATGACTGGGGCCAAACAGTGGCATACCTGGTTAAGCACACACATTACAGTGTGCAAGGACCCAGGTTCAAGCCCCTGGTCCCCACCTGCAGGGGGAAAGCTTCACAAGTAGTGAAGCAGGGTTGTAGATGTCTTTATGTCTCTTTCTCTTTATAACTCCCCCTCCCATCTCAATTTCTCTCTGTCTCTATCCAATAATAAATAAATTAAATATACTTAAAAACATAAATTAAAAAAAAGAAAAAGAGAAAAGAAATGGATATGATCATCTGGTAGACCAGTAATTCATGCAAAAACTGACACTGTCCCCAATAATGCAAATATTATACAGTTCTTGTTCACCTCCTATAGAAATCCCATAATCATTTTCAGAAGCATCTACAAACATTCTAGATTCTCTATAAACAACCTCAGGAGTATTGACAGCCCTGGAGAAATGGGCCAAATTTTCCATTCTCAAGGCTAAAGGGATTTGAAAAGGGCAATAAAGGGGGGGGGGGGAAGGAATCACACAATTGATGGTAAGTATCCCTGAAGGCAAAGCCCTATTTCTGAGTCTGGTACTGATGTACAGAAGCAGCAGCCCATGTGTCCACTCTGAGGTCATCAAACACTGGCAGAGTCCCCGAAGGGTTGGAGCAGCCCTAGGGGAACTGATGGGAGGTGCTAAATAAATTAGTGCTATAGTTTATTAGAGCATAAGAAACAGATGGGAATGGGCAAAATGACAGCTGTAAGAGTTGGTTTCTACAGATGTGTGTTCAGTATTCAGAGATTCATCTATATGATGACTACTAAAAGTAATGGGAACGACTTTCCTGGCACATGCTGACTCTATCGCTTTTTGAAAATGCATTCCTTGCCTTTCTCTCTTACATACAGACAGTTAATCTAATATCTAATTACAAAATAATTGGCAATTCCACAACTTCCTCTTTAAATCTCTCTTACCAAGAATGATTATTTTCATCACACTGTTCCTTATATCCACAAGGGAGAGTAAATAATGAACAAGAAGGAAGTCAAGGGAAAAGAATTAGGGAAATGGGTAAGAGGGAGAAAATTTGCTCACTACGGACCTTTTGGGAATAGGGACAATCAGTTGAACATCCATTTTCCCTATCTGGCCAGTCTAACCATCCCCGCCTACAGTTTCTTTTGCTTTTGTAGCATCCTTGAAGACATTTGTTTTCCTTCCTGATAACAGCAACTTGCTGGGTCTCTGCTGTACACTCAGGTTACCTACAGTTCCTACAGAGCTCTAACTTACTTGAATCTGTTTGAACATAATGGGCCCTTATACCTGTTTTATGAGGAAATAATAACCTAAGAGTCTAAAATATGGCATGGTGTTCACACTGCCCACTCCTCAAGTCTAAATTAGAAGAGGATGGAAATAGCATGATATAAATAATTTACTCAAAAGGCATATTTTGCTATCTTGCTCTCAATTTATACAATACCCTTTTAGCCAGTAGCTACTCTTTTCTTTACTATTTGTTCACAACTTTGTATTACATGTTCAGTGTGTACAGCTCTAATTTCTCACAAATTCTCAGCCTTACAAAATTATCTCTTAGCAAATTATCTGCCTAACATTGAAGAAAGTATTGGAGATCTGGAGAGTCTTCAAGGAAGAGGGAAGGTTGTTTGACAGTCAAACTTAACATTTATTATCTGAGTGAGTGTTAGGAAGTTCTCCCTGCCTAAACTAGACTTTCAGAATTTCTCAAAATAAGGGTTCTATCAGTTTTATGTAGGTGACTATAAATTCTTTCAGAAATAAGTTAGAACTGGTTTTCAATTCCTTACTAAATTAGGAAAGAAATTTCAAGCATAGGTTTTGTCCTCAGTAACTTCAGGATCTTAACCAAGTTAAATCAAAACAATGCAAAAATATTAGGATAATAAGAATAGGGTATACTGAGTACCTACTATACATCAGGTATTGTACAGTAGATTATTAATGTGTAAACTGCATTATGTGAGTGTATATATAAATTGCAATTACTTTGCCCCCCCAAAAAAAACTATAAAGAAGATACTGTGTTCTAATAAGATGAAGACACTTATGAGCGAGAAAAACACTACATCAATAGCACACAAGAGTAAAATGTGAAACATCCGAGCTTCAGTCTCCAGCATCAACAATAGACAGAACTGAGCAGTGCTCTGGAAAATGAAGGGAGGGAGAGAATAAGAGACATAAATGAAAACAACAATGGAAGGAAGAAGGGGAGGAGTACTGAATGGAGAGAAGGAGGAGGAGAGAACAGAGGAAAATTTAGGCCTAAAGCAAGTAACTAAATTATGCCATAATGCAATATATAAACTATTGATGATCTAAAAAGGTAGAAGAAGGGGTATTAATGGTTAAATCTGAGTCTCTGGAGAAAGTTTTCTTGAAAACTTTAAGAAATAAAGGAAACAGAGTTCACTCACTTCCCAGAGCACTATCTGGTCGTTCATCATTAAACACATTCTTTAATGTAGTGTGATGAGGTTCATTCTCCATTGAGTATGATGTTGGCTATTGGACTTCTATAGATTCTATCAGTTTGAGGGATTTCCCATATATCCCCATTCTTTTTAATATTTTGATCATGAAGGGACGTTGGAACTTATCAAAGATTTTCTCTGTATCTGCTGAGATAATCATGTGTTTTTTAGATTTACTTCTGTTGATGTGGTGAATCACATTTATTGACTTCTGTATATTGAACCAGTCTTGCATTCCTAGGATATATCCTGCTTGATAATGACATAATTTTTCTGATATACTGCTGTATCAGGGTTGCTAGGATTTTTTGCTTAGGATCTTATCATCTATTTCATTAGGGATAATGGTCTGTAGTTTTACTTTTTGGTTGTATCTCTGTCTTATTTTGGTATCATGATGATATTGGCATCATGAAGGTGGAAGGAAGTGTTCCTATGTCTTCAATATTTTGGGAGAGCATGTAAAAATTTGGTGTTAGCTCTTTCTTGAAAGTTTTATAGAATTCACTTGTGAAGCTGTCCAGGCCTGGACTTTTGTTGTTCAGAAGGCTTTTCCATTTCTTTGGTCATAATTGGTCTACTTATGTTTTCTAGGTCTTCCTTGCTCAGTCTTGGGAGGTTGTATGCTTCAGGGAACTTATTCATTTCATATACACAGTGTAGTACTATGTAGCTATTAAAAATGATGAGGTAATCTTTGCAATATCATGGTCAGAACTCAAAAGTCATCAGATTGAGTGAGATAAGCCAGAAAGAGAAAGACTGATGCATACTGATCTCACTTATAGGTAGAACTTAAGAATAAAGAATACTAAGGTAAAACATAAGGCGAAACTTGGACTAGGTGTGGTATATTACAGCAAAGCAAAAAACTCTGGAGAAGGAGGAAAAGGGAAAGGATGAAGGAATATTGGGGTTCTGGTGTGTCTCCAAGACACCAATCAAGGGGAGATGAGAGGTTATGCCTATGTGTTAAGGAATATACTGTAAATGATCCCAATAAAAATTAAAAAGTAATAAGGGAGGGATAAAGAAAGGAGAAAAGAAAGATAGGAAGAAAGGAAGAGAGAGGATAAACATATTCATTTTAAATAGAAAAGAGAATGGAGAAAAGAAGAATAGTACCTTCTGTAAGAACATGAAAGCTTTCACTCAAAGATTACAGTTTTTAGGTCAGAAGAGAGGAATTACATAAAGTATAGTGCAAAGAATTTTTTTCAATATAAGGAGATTATCCCTAATAAGGCAATTTAGGAAAACCTCCACCATTCTCATTCCCAAGTGAATCCATCTGCACGTGAAGAGTCACCTTGTACTGCAAGAGTCTCTCTAGTAGCCGATGAGACATTAAGAAATTTGAGGACAGTATATAATATAATACCTATATTTTAAAAATAAACATTTGTAGCAAAATCAATTTAAAGTGAGGCTCCTAAATATAGAAATAGGTTATCTAACATTAGTGAGTGGAAAAAAGGATACTTTAAAACAGATTTATGACTTGAGAAGAATAATTTTCCAATACAAGGGAGAATAATTAATAAATGACTTTCAAGCATAGGTCATAGGTGTTGCTGACAAACAGCTATTGCAAACTCTAGGAACTGTGGCAAGATTATATCTCTCTATTTATCTCTCTGCTGTCACTTTGTGATTTTCTTTAACCAATGGAATTATATTGACATTGACTAGTTACATCAAAGTAGAAACTTTAAGCACTCAGAGTTCAATAAGTCTATCTGTTTTCTGCCTCTGAGATTGGTGAAGCCATTGTCAAGATGGAGATTCTGACATATCAGGTCTAGCAGCAACAACAATGAGCTCATTGTCTACAGGTAATGCAGGTAAGGGTGCTATAAGCAGATTTGTTCCCATTCACAGCTGCATTTGTTGAAGTCTAACACCCTCCAAAATATGGCATCTGGATGTGAGTTATATGGGAATTACTTAGGTGATAAGAATAGAGCACTCATAAATAGAAAGAGCTTTTTTATAAAAAAAAAAAAAAGAAGAAGAAGAGAAAGCACAAGAGAGATGATATCTCTGTGTCGTATGAAGGTACAGTAGGATGATGACTATAAGAAAACTATGAGGGACCTCACTAGAACCTCACCATACTGCCACCTTGATCATGCACTTCCAACTTCAAGAACTAAAGGAAAATAAGTTTATATTGTTTAAGCCAATAAATCCATGTTATTTGTGTTGCAACAATCCAACCTAATACACTAAGTATGAGTGAGAACTAAACTTGTGTTGTTATCTTTATGCTGCTATTTGATCTAACCCAATCTGTCTGTTACAACAATGTAAGACTTCTTGGAAATGCTCACATTAACTGCATTATTTTCTATTTTTCCACTCCTGCTATTTCCAAGGCTATTTGTTTCTTTTCCAATGCACAGTGACAGTGACTCTAGGGCTTTCTGGACATTCTTCTGTCCCTGCACTGGAACCTAAAATTCTCAGCTAGTTAGCATTTCCAGATCTCCATTTCAATTTGACCACTTTACATTGAGTGTTTTTTTTTTTCTCATTAGAAATATGTGTGTTGTCCTATTTCAACTTAATTTGGTAAATAGATTTCTAATGTATCTAGAGCTCTCCAAATTTGCTCAGAGATCTTCTCTTCTAGGGACTTAAAACTTGATTTTCCAGTATTGAGTTGATCAGGCCAGAGTTGTAGCCAATGTATTCCATCACTTTGTTGTACAGCTTTGTCTAGTCACTTGAAAAAAATGGAAGATCAGAGACTCTTATTTGATCATATTATTTAACATTTTAAATGGATTCTAACAACATTAGGTAGATAAATGATAAAAAAAAAGTGGCTCCAATTATAAACACCAAAAAACCACACACTGTCAATTCCACTGACACCAGGTATAAATTCAGCAGATCCCTAATAAATTTGAATACAATATGTAGTCAAAAGACATAATGTTGGGAGTCAGGCAGTAGCCCAGTGAGTTAAGTGCACATGATGCAAAGCGCAAGGATCCCGGTTTGAGCCCCCGGCTCCCGATCTGCAGGGGAGTCGCTTCACAAGCAGTGAAGCAGGTCTGTGAGTGTCAATGTGGAACAACTATAGTAGGACATGTTCCATTCTCTGTAGGGAGGTTAGATAGCATAACCTACCTACCACCCAAGAAAGAAGGATTCTAAAATTAGTGCAGCCTGGAATGTTCCCAGCCTTGACCAAAGAATGCAAGCTCAGATCTACAGGGATGCAGAGGTTAAATAGGCTACTGTGCTGAATAGGGGCCCCAGATCAAACTGGTGGGGTTTACAGATAACAATATTTATATACTTTCCCCATATTTGGTAGCTACTCCCTTCCCTGGATCTTTATTCAACTATGACAACATCTCCGCAGACAATAACCTGGGTCCACATGCATATCAGATGTCAGGCTCAGGCAAAAACTAGTAAAATCATGGGCCCCTTGAAATATAACTAAAATAGACCTACTAGCTTTTTTAAAATAAATAACCCAAATCTTCATCTGCAATATTCTTGCCTTTAGGTTCATATTTATTCTACAATTTGTTCTGCTTTATATCTTAACTTTTTCAGCCACCAGGTTCCAGATGCTAACATGATGCTAATCTGACTTTGCTGGGCAGACGACCCCACCAATGTTTCCTGGATCCCTGCCTTCCCAGACCCTGCCCAACTAGGGAAAGAGAGAGTCAGGCTGGGAGTATGGATCAAATTGCCAAGGCGCATGTTCAGTGGGGAACCAATTACAGAAGCCAGACCTTCCACCTTCTGCACCCCATAATGATCCTGGCTCCATGCTCCCAGAGGGGTAAAGGACAGGAAAACTATCAGGGGAAGAATTGGGATACAGAGGTTTTGGGGGGTAGGAATTGTGTGGAACTGTACCCCTATTACCCTATGGTCTTGTAAATATTTCCATTTTATAAAGAAAAAAATTATAAAAAGGAAAAAATGGGGGTGGAGCCAAGATGACAACTTGGAGGCAGCTGCTGACTTGAGCTCTGACAATACCTGGAAAGGGTAGAATACATGGTCGTGAGGAGGATGGTGAATAAGAGGTCCTAAGTGTGACACCAAGGAGGTGACTACAGTTCAATTTGGGTTAGAAAACAGAGAAAAAAGAAAGGAAATTTTTTTATTATTTCTGAAGCACACCCCTCTCCCCCAACCTATAACCAGAACCTGGGGGGGGGGGGCCTGGAGAGCTGCTAGTAGTAGGCTCCCCTCTAAACTTTTTTCTTTACCAATATTACTGGCTCACCAGGGGTGTGATTCCAATCCTTTTCCTTTCTGATTCCCTTTGCTCTTCCTTTATTTTTCTAAGTGGCTCAAGCTCAATTGAAGTGACAATATATCCAACTAATCAGAGCCTCACCATGCCTGGGAAAGACTACCTGAAAGTTTTTTTGTTTGTTTGTTTGTTTTTGTTTTATTAACAATTGGCTGTCTTTGCTCAGACTGCCTGAGAGAATCAGGAGCTGTCCAAGCTGCAGACTTTTAGGGTTTTTTACTCTGTTCTACTTTATTATTACTAATATATATATATGTATGTCCCTTTCCCCCCTCCTTCAAGTTGACCAAAATTAACTTTTAGTTTATTTTCCATTGCTAGGTGATTGGATGTCCTATCCATTGTGAGAGAAACTTGTTTCACACTACCTACTTCCTCTATCCACTCTGCTCCTTCTCTCACCTCTAGCTAATTTAAAAAAAAAAAAAACTTCTTTCACTGCTCTTTTTTCTTTTTTTTTTTCTCATTCTTGTCTTCTTTTCTTCCTCCCTCTTGCTTTCTGAATTCACAGACACTCATTTGTTAATTATTTTGGGGAAGAAATCTGACTCACAGTGGACTCTCTTTGTGTGTGCACATTCTCTACTTCCCTTTCTCCTCTTGCTACCCCTAGAATTTACAGTGGACAGTAGATTAGCATAATTGTCTATTCTTGCTACCCCATTTTTCCTGTACCTTTCTTTTTCCTTTGGATTTGGTTGCTATTTTTTCTTGGAATGGAGGCATTGTTTGGCTAACTGGTATTGGTTAAACTGCTTCAATCCTTGCTTCAGTTACTACTGTAATTTCTGATATTGGTGACTGCATTTGTCATAAAGGTATTTAGTATAGTGTGGCTTGTACTCAAAACACAACAACTGAAGAACAACAGGACATAAAAATTTTAAAAAATCAATAAAAAATGGTTAAACCAAGAGCAAATAAAACTGCTACTCCAATGAATGAAGACAAGAGCCCAGAAGAAACTCCAAACCAGTCTGAAGTAACCATAGATAAGAAAAGTATGCAAGCAATAGTAAACTTAATAATCACAGAAATGAAGACAACTATGGAAGAAAGGGGTAACAGAATTAGGGAAACAACAGATGAGACCATCAAGGAAAATACTAGCTACCTCGAGGTAATTACAGAACTGAAAGCTGAAATAGCTGAACTAAAGAAAGAAGCTGAGGGAAGGGAAAGCAGACTAACAGAAGTAGAAAACAGAATTAGCCAGAGGATGAGCTAGAGAAAACTAAGAAGGAGGTAAAAGAGCTCAAAAAGAGATTGGGAGACACTGAAAACAACAACAGAGACATATGGGATGATCTCAAAAGAAGTAACATTCATATAATTGGCCTGCCAGAGGAAGAAAGAGAGGAAGAGGAAGTAAACATTCTAGAGGAAATTATAGAAGAAAACTTCCCAGACCTGAACAACAGAAAGGACATTAAGACTCAAGAGGCCCAGAGAGTCCCAAACAGAATCAACCCAGACCTGAAGACACCAAGACACATCATAGTAACAATGAGAAGAAGTAAGGATAAAGAAAGGATCCTAAAGGCTGCAAGAGAAAAACAAAAAGTCATATACAGGGGGAAACCCATAAGATTATCAGCAGACTTTTCCACTCAAACTCTAAAAGCCAGAAGAGAATGGCAAGATATCTACTAAGTCCTGAATGAAAAAGGGTATCAACCAAGGATAATGTATCCTGCTAGACTTTTATTCAAACTAGATGGAGGGATCAAAACCGTCTCAGACAGACAACAGTTAAAGGAGGAAATCATCACCAAGCCTGCCCTGAATCATGTTTTACAAACAAGAACCTTTTATAAACAAGAACATAACTATAATATTTGCAATATATCAGAGCAAATAAAAAATTTTTGAACAATGGCACTACAATACATTAAATCCATAATATCAATAAATGTCAATGGCTTAAACTTGCCCATCAAAAGGCACAGAGTGGGAGGATAGATCAGAAAACATAACCCAACCATATGGTGCTTGCAAGAATCCTATCTGACCCAACAAGGCAAACACAGACTTAAAGTGAAAGGATGGAAAACTATCATACAGGCTAATGGACAACAACAAAAAAAAGGCAGGAGCAACCATTCTCATCTCTGACACAACAGATTTTAAATTAAATAAAGTAATAAAAGATAAGCAAGGCCATCACATAATGATTAAAGGATCAATCAGCCAAGAAGACTTAACAATTATTAACATCTATGCACCCAATGAGGAACCATCTAAATGCAACAAGCACCTACTCAAAGAACTTCAAAAATACATCAATAGTAATACAATAATAGTAGGAGACTTTAACACCCCACTCTCACACTTAGATCAACAAAGCAGAGAATCAACAAAGAAACAAGAGAATTAAATGAAGAGATGGACAGACTAGACCTCCTGAAAATTTTCAGAGCCCTTCACCCCAAAAAACTCAAATATACATTCTTTTCAAATCCACACAGCACATACTCAAGGATAGACCACATGTTAGGCCTCAAAGACAGCATCAACAAATTCAAGAGCATTTAAATCATCCCAAGTATCTTCTCAGATCACAGTGGAGTAAAGCTAACATTTAACAACAAACAAAACATTGTTAAAAGAAACAGAATTTGGAAACTAAACAACACACTGTTTAAGAACCACTGGGTCAGACAGACACTAAAGCAAAAAATTCAAATGTTCCCAGAAGCAAATGAAAATGAAGACACAAGATATCAAAATATTATGGACACAGCTAAAGCAGTACTGAGAGGGAAACTCATAGCCATACAATCACACATTAAAGAAGAAGAAAAAGCTCAAATAAAGACCTTACTGCACACCTTAAGGACTTAGAGGAAGAGGAACAAAGGAATCCTAAAGCAACCAGAAGGACATAAATCACTAAAATTTGGGCAGAAATAACAGAAAAAATAAGAGAACCATACAAAAGATCAATGAAGCAAAATGCTGGTTCTTTGAAAAATTAAACAAGATTGACAAACCCCTAGCCAGACTCACTAAAAAAAAAGGGAGAACACTCAAATTAACAGAATCATAAATGATAGAGGAGATTTCAAAACTGACACACAGAAATCCAGAAAATCATGTGAAACTTCTATGAAGAACTATATGCCACCATGGAAGAATTTCTAGAAACATATGCCCTTCTAAAACTGAACTAATAAGAACTACAAAACTTAAATACACCAATCACAGACAAAGAAATCAAAACAGTTATTAAGAATCTCCCCAACAACAAAAGTCCTGGACCAGATGGCTTCATAAATGAATTCACCAAGCCTTCAGGAAACAGTTAATAACCATACTTCTAAAGCTTTTCCACAAGATCAAAGAAACAGGAACACCCCCTTCCACCTTCTATGAAGCCACCATCACCCTGATACCAAAAGCAGATAGGGACAAAGCAAAAAAAGGAAAACTACAGACAAATATCTCTGAAGAACATAGATGCCAAAACATTAAACAATATCTTGGCCAACCGGATACAGCAACATATAAAAAGATTGTTCCAACAACAAAAGTCCTGGACCAGATGGCTTAACAAATGAATTCTACAAAACTTTCAGGAAACAGTACCCATACTTCTTATGCTATTCCATAAGATTGAAGAAACAGGAATACTCCCTTCCACCTTCTATGAAGCCAACATCACCCTGATACCAAAAGCTGATAGGGACAGAACAAAAAAGGAAAACTACCAATATCTCTGATGAACATAGATGCCAAAATATTAAACAAGATCTTGGCCAACCAGATACAGCAACATATCAAAAAGATTGTGAATCACGACCAAGTGGGATTCATCACAGGAATGCAAGGCTGGTTCAACATCTGTAAGTCAATCAATGTCATTCACCACATCAATAAAAGCAAAGCCAAAAACCACATGATTATCTCAATAGATGCAGAGAAAGCCTTTGATAAATCCAACACCCATTCATACTCAAAACTCTACAAAAAATGGGAATAGATGGGAAATTCCTCAAGATAGTGGAGTCTATATATAGCAAACCTACAGCCAACATTGTAGTCAATGGACAGAAGCTGAAAGCATTCCCCCTGAGATCAGGGACTAGACAGGGCTGTCCACTGTTACCGTTACTCTTCAACATAGTATTGGAAGTTCTTGCCATAGCAATCAGGCAAGAGAAAGAAATCAAAGGAATACAGATTGGAAGGGAAGAATTCAAGCTCTCACTATTTGCAGATGATATGATAGTATACATAGAAAGACCTAAAGAATCCAGCAGAAAACTACTGGAAGTTATTAGGCAATATAGCAAGGTATCAGGCTACAAAATCAATGTACAAAAATCAGTGGCATTTCTTTATGCAAACACTAAATCTGAAGAAGAAGACATCCAGAAATCACTCCCATTTATTGTTTCAGCAAAATCAATCAAATACCTAGGAATAAAGTTGACCAAAGAAGTGAAAGACTTGTATGCTGAAAACTATGAGTCGCTACTCAAGGAAATAGAAACTGATACCAAGAAATGGAAAGATATCCCATGCTCATGGATTCAAAGAATAAATATCATCAAACTGAATATTCTCCCCAGAGCCATATACAAATTTAATATAATACCCATCAAAATTCCACCAAGCTTCTTTAAGGGAATAGAACAAACACTACAAACATTTATCTGGAACCTGAAAACACCTAGAATTGCCAAAACCATCTTGAGGAAAAGAAACAGAAATGGAGGTATCACACTCCCAGACCTTAAACTCTATTATAAAGCCATCATCATCAAAACAGCATGGTACTGGAACAAAAATAAGCACACAGACAAGTGGAACAGAATTGAAAGCACAGAAATAAATCCCCACAACATGGACATCTAATCTTTGATAAGGGGGCCCAAAGGATTAAATGGGAAAAGGAGGCTCTCTTCAATAAATGGTGCTGGGAAAACTGGGTTGTAACATGCAGAAGAATGAAATTGAACCACTTTATCTCACCAGAAACAAAAATCAACTCCAAATGGATCAAAGACCTAGATGTCAGACCAGAAACAATCAAATACTTAGAGGAAAACATTGGTAAAACAGTTTCCCACCTACACCTCAAGGACATCTTTGATGAATCAAACCCAATTGCAAGGAAGACTAAAGCAGAAACAAACCAATGGGACTACATCAAATTGAAAAGCTTCTGCACATCCAAAGAAACTATTAAACAAACAGAGACACCCCTCACAGAATGGGAGAAGATCTTCACATGTCATACATCAGACAAGAAACTAAACACCAAAATATATAAAGAGCTCAGCAAACTTAGCACCAAAAAAGCAAATGACCCCATCCAAAAATGGGCAGATGATACAAACAAAACATTCACTACAGAGGAGATACAAAAGGCTAACAAACATATGAAAAACTGCTCTAGGTCACTGAATGTCAGAGAAATGCAAATTAAGACAACACTAAGATACCACCTCACTCCTGTAAGAATGGCATACATCAAAAAGGACAGCAGCAACAAATGCTGGAGAAGATATGGGGACAGAGGAACCCTTTTGCTTTGCTGGTGGGAATGTAAATTGGTCCAGCCTCTGTGGAGAGCAGTCTGGAAAACTCTCAGAAGGCTAGACATGGACCTTCCATATGATCCAGTAATTCCTCTCCTGGGGTTATACCCCAAGGACTCCATAACACCCAACCAAAAAGAGGTGTGTACTCCTATGTTCATAGCAGCACAATTCATAATAGCTAAAACCTGGAAGCAACCCAGGTGCCCAACAACAGAGGAGTGGCTGAGAAAGCTGTGGTATATATACACAATGGAATACTATGCAGCTATCAAAAACAATGAACCCACCTTCTCTGACCCATCTTGGACAAAGCTAGAAGGAATTATGTTAAGTGAGCTAAGTCAGAAAGATAAAGATGAGTATGGGATGATCCCACTCATCAACAGAAGTTGAGTAAGAAGATCTGAAAGGGAAACTAAAAGCAGGACCTGACCAAATTGTAAGTAGGGCACCAAAGTAAAAGCCCTGTGGTGAGGGGTAGACATGCAGCTTCCTGGGACAGTGGGGGGTGTGAGTGGCTGGGAGGGATGGGTCACAGTCTTTTGGTGGTGGGAATGGTGTTTGTGAACACTCCTAGCAAAATGTAGATATATAAATCACTAGTTAATTAATATGAGAGGGGAAAAATCCATTGTATATATCAAAGTTTTTCAAACCACAAACTGAATCTTTTTAATATATAGGCTGTGTATTTGATATGCGGACTCTCTCAAAAGCCTAGACCAAGTAGATTAGAAGCATCCAACAGCACAGCTATATACGAGATACATGGTACTGTACAGCAAACCCTAACAAAAGGACTTTTCAAAGTTAACCCAATTACCAAATTATGTGATGATAACATTAACTATCGATTGCCTTTTTGAACCCTAAGACAGCAGGAACCTCACATCTCCACTATAGAGCCCCTACTTCCCCCAGTCCTGGAACCCTTGGATAGGGCCCACTTTCCCGTATGCCTCTCCCAATCCATATCAAATAATATTGCATCCGCTGATCACAACCTAACCAACGCAACATGCTTCACCTCAGACTGTATCCAGAGACTTCACGTATGGAATGACAACCCTTCAGCTTCATTACTCGGGTGAGACCTTTCCTTTTATAGTACACTCTAATTTCATCTCAGGTGGTTCACTTTCTAACAAAGTCCCAAAACCTAGATATACACCAGTTTCTGTGAGAGAGAGCTTATGTTCACACGTATCTATAAACTACTGCAAAATATATACCTGAAAGCAGAAGTACACTAGAGTTTGCAGTGAGTACCTCCCTAACACTTCCTCTCCACTATTCCAAGCTTTGGGTCCATGATTGCTCAACAATTTGTTTGGCTTCGTATGTTAACTCTCTTTTCAGTCACCAGGTTCCAGATGCCATCAGGATGCTGGCCAGGCTTCCCTGGATTGAAGACCCCACCAATGTGTCCTGGAGCTCAGCTTCCCCAGAGACACACCCTACTAGGGAAAGAGAGAGGCAGACTGGGAGTATGGACCGACCAGTCAACGCCCATGTTCAGTGGGGAAGCAATTACAGAAGCCAGACCTTCTACCTTCTGCAACCCTCAATGACACTGGGTCCATGCTCCCAGAGGGATAGAGAATGGGAAAGCTATCAGGGGAGGGGGTGGGATATGGAGATTGGGTGGTGGGAATTGTGTGGAGTTGTACCCCTCCTACCCTATGGTTTTGTTCATTAATCCTTTCTTAAATAAAAAAATTTAAAAAAAGATTGTTCATCACAACCAAGTGAGAATTATCCCAGGAATCCAAGGCTGATTCAACATATGTAAGTCAATCAATGTCATTCACCACATCAATAAAAGCAAAGCCAAAAACCACATGATTATCTCAATAGATGCAGAGAAAGCCTTTGATAAATCCAACACCCATTCATGCTCAAAACACTACAAAAAATAGGAATAGATGGGAAATTCCTCAAGACATTGGAGTCCATATATAGCAAACCTACAGCCAACATCATACTCAATGGACAGAAGCTGAAAGCATTCCCCCTCAGATCAGGGACTAGACAGGGCTGTCCACTATCACCATTACTCTTCAACATAGTATTAGAAGTTCTTGCCATAACAATCAGGCAAAAGAAAGAAATCAAAGGAATACAGATTGGAAGGGAAGAAGTCAAGCTCTCACTATTTGCAGATGATATGATAGTATACATAGAAAAACCTAAAGAATCCAGCAGAAAACTACTGGTGTCAGGGTATAAAATCAATGTACACAAATCAGTGGTATTTCTTTATGCAAACACTAAACCTGAAAAAGACATCCAGAAATCACTCCCATTCACTGTTGCAGCAAAATCAATACAATACCTAGGAATAAATCTGACCAAAGAAGTGAAAGACTTGTCTACTGAAAACTATGAGTCACTATTCAAGAAAATAGAAATTGATACCAAGAAATGGAAAGACATTTCATGCTCATGGATTGGAAGAATGATTATCATCAAAATGAATATTCTCCCCAGAGCCATATATAAATTTAATGTGATACCCATCATAGTTCCACCAAGCTTCTTTAAGAGAATAGAACAAAAACTACAATCATTTATCTGGAACCAGAAAACACCTAGAATTGCCAAAACATCTTGAAGAAAAGAAGCATTAATGGAGGCATCACACTCCCAGATTTAAAACAATATTATAAGGCCATCATCATCAAAACAGCCTGGTACTGAAACAAAAATAGGCACACAGACCAGTGGAACAGAACTGAAAGCCCAGAACTAAACCCACACACCTATGGACATCTAATCTTTGATAAGGGGTCCAAAGTATTAAATGGAGGAAGGAGGCTCTCTCCAATAAATGGTGCTGGGAAAAAAATGGGTTGAAACATGAAGAATGAAACTGAAGCACCTTATCTCACCCGAAACAAAAATCAACTCTGAATGGATAAAGGACCTGGATGTTAGACCAGAAACTATCAAATACTTAGAGGAAAACATTGGTGGAACACTTTTTCATCTAAACCGCAAGGATATCTTTGATGAAACAACCCCAATTGCAAGGAAGACTAAAGCAGAAACAAACCAATGGGACTACATCAGTTTGAAAAGCTTCTGCACAGCCAAAGAAACTATCACAAGCAAAGAGACCCCTCACAGAATGGGAGAAGATCTTCACATGCCATACATCAAACAAGAGAGTAACAACCAAAATATACAAAGAACTCAGCAAACTTAGCAACAAAAAAGCAAATGACCCCATCCAAAAAGGAGCAGAGGATATGAACAAAATATTCACTTCTGAGGAGATTCAAAAGGCTAACAAACATATGAAAAATTGCTCGAGGTCACTGATTGTCAGAGAAATGCAAATAAAGACAACATGAGATACCACATCACTCCTGTCGGAATGGCATACATCAAAAAGGATAGCAACAACAAATGCTGGAGAGGCTGTGGGGACAAAGGAACCCTTCTGCACTGCTGGTGGGAATGTAAATGGGTCCAGCCTCTGTGGAGAGCAGTCTGGAGAATTCTCACAAATCTAGACATAGACCTTCCATATGACCCAGTAATTCCTCTCCTGGGGTTACACCCCAAGGATTCCATAACACCCAACCAAAAAGATATTTGTACACCTATGTTCATAGCAGCACAATTCATAATAGCTAAAACCTGGAAGCAACCCAGGTGCCCAACAACAGATGAGTGGCTGAAAAATCTGTGGTATATATACACAATGGAATACTACACAGCTATTAAGAACAATGAACCCACCTTCTCTGACCCATCTTGGACAGAGCTAGAAGGAATTATGTTAAGTGAGCTAAGTCAGAAAGATAAAGATGAGTATGGGATGATCCCACTCATAAACAGAAGTTGATAAAGAAAAACAGAAATGGAAACTAAAAGCAATACTTGACTAAATCTAGAGTAGGACACCAAAGTAAAAACCCTGTGGTGAGGGGGAGGGTGGACATTTGGCTTCCCGGGACAGTGGGGGGGCAGGGGTAGTTGGGATGGGGCAGTCTTTTGGTGGTGGGAATGGTGTTTATGTACACTCCTACTAAATGGTAGTAATATAAATCACTATTTAATTAATATGAGAGGGGAAAAATTGATTGTATGTCTCAAACTTTTTAAAGCACAGACTGAGTCTTTTTAATACATAGGCTGAGCCTTTGATATATTGACTCTCTCAAAAGCCTAGACCAAGGAGAACAGAATCAACCGGTGGCACAGCTATATACAAGATGTTGGGTATTATACAGAAAATTCAACAAAGGGACTTTTCAAAGTTAACCCAATTACCAAATAATGTGAAGATAACAATAACTATCCATTGTCTTCTTGAACCCTAAGACAGCAGGAACCTCACATTTCCACTATAAAGCCTATATTTCCTCCAGTCCTGGAACCTTGGGTGGGGCGCACTTTCCTACATGCTTCTCTCAACTAATATCAAATAATATTGCATCCCCTGATCACAACCTAACAAACGCCAACGAGTGCAACCTCAGCATGCTTCACTTCAGACTGTGTCCAGAACTTCAGATGTGAAATGATAGACAACCCTTCAGCTTCATTACTCGGGTAAGACATTTCCTTTGATAGCATTCTCTAATTCCATTCCAGGTGGTTCACTTCCTAACAAAGTCCCAAAACCTAGATATAGACCAGGTCCCCTGAGACAGAGCATATGTTCACATATATCCATAAACTAGGGAAAAATATATACCTGAAAGCAAAATTGTACAATAGTCTGCAGTAAGTAACCCCCAACACTTCATCTGCACTATTCCAGACTGTATGTCCATAATTGTTCAACAATTTGTTTGGCTTTGTATGTTAACTCTCTTTTCAGCCACCAGGTTCCAGATTCCAGCATGATGCTGACCAGACTTCCTTGGACAGACGACCTCACCAATGTGTCCTGGAGCTCTGATTTCCCAGAGACCCACCCTACTAGGGAAAGGGAGAGGCAGACTGGGACTATGGATCAACCAGTCAACACCCATGTTCATTGGGGAAGCAATTACAGAAGCCAGACCTTCCACCTTCTGCAACCCACTATGACCTTGGGTCCATACTCCCAGAGGGATAAAGAATGGGAGAGCTATCAGGGGAAGGGATGGGATATAGAGATCTATTGGTGGGAACTGTGTGGAGTTGTACCCCTCCTATCCTATGGTTTTGTTAATGTCTCTTTTTTTAAAATAAATAAATAATTTTTCCCTTTGGGAAAATTTCAAGTGAAAGATGTGTGTGTGTGTGTGTGTGTGTGTGTGTGTGTGTGTGTGTGTGTACATGTGCGCACACAATGATAATAGACAAGATCCTATACTAAGATTGTGGTGGAAGAACTGATAAAAATCACCATGGTCCTACTTTTATATAAGGATCTAACACATCTGTATGAAGAGGCTCCCTGACCATTAGACTGTCAGCACTGATGTCTGGCACAGTGTATCTGAAGTCCAGTATGAGCCATCAACTCCCAATGCTCTGCCACCTCACTGACCTAGTTCTTATCATACACTGAAGGCACAGCCAGCCCAAATAAGAATTAGACCTTTTGTGACATATTTTTAAAAATTCTTTATAAATGGAACACCTACTGCACAACATTCAAATCAGTTGTTCAGGCCTTTGGATGTGTTTTCAGGAACACATTATGTATAAAATAAAGGACTTCCTGCTTTTTTTCCCTAACATTGTTGTTTGGATTTCTTTCTTTGTTTTTTTGCAGAATTTTTCTAAAATGGGTGTCAATTTACATTATAAACATTTTGCTTAACTGTTTGGAAGACTTCAGAATAACTGGCACAAACTGAAGTTATTTCAGACAAGAACAAACAATTTGAATATGGTAGTAGTGGGGAACTGGGAACAAAGACAAGAGATTTATTTAAAGAACAAGTCAATCATGCCAGTAGAAAGACAATGCATACACTCCTTCCATGTGCACAGTTGAAAAAGCCTGAAGTTTCACTGTTTAAAAGCGTGTGGAGATATTCCACACAAAAGGCCTGGTTTTGAACATCTGTAGAAGAAATTCAAGAAGAACTACATAGTTCACAAAGAAACAAAGCCTTCACTATTAGAGAAAAGGATTGTGGCCTATGAGACCCCCAGTAGTCAAAATGATGGGCCTGGTTTTTACCACCAGACACAGAGTCAGGAAATTGACATTACATAGATGTTTTATACAACCTAACTTAGCACTCACCCATCAAATATGTTAAATGCATCAGGCAAGGAATAGGAAACACTGAAAATGTGAGACAACTCCACAAAGACAACTCTACTTAAAATAATCTGCTTTCAATACACTTCTTTTCACTTCTAGATAATCTCTTTTTAAAATTTTAAAAAATATTTTATTTATTCTCTTTTGTTGTACTTATTGTTTTATTTATTATTGCTGTTGATGTCATCATTGTTGGGTAGGACAGACAAATGGAGAGAGGAAGGGAAGATAGAGAGGGGGAGAGAAAGATAAACACTTGCAGACTTGTGAAACGACTCCCCTGCAGGTGGGGAGCCGGGGTTCAAACAGGGATCCTTATGCCAGTCCCTGTACTTTGCACCACCTGTGCTTAACCCACTGTGCTACCACCTGACTCCCAATCTCTCTCTCTCTCTTTTTTTTTTTTTTCATGAGTGGCCTTCCTTAGAACAGGACTCCATTAGCAGTCAACAAACATTTTCTATAGTCAGATAGGAAATACTTTAGACTTTTCATGCAGTTCTGTCTCTGTCTCAAATACTATATTTAGTCACTGCAGCATGACAGTCATAGGCAGTATGAAACAAATGGGTATGTCTAAGTTTCAATAAAACTTTATAGACACTGAAGCTTGAATTTTATATAATCATGAAATATTATGTGAAATAGTCTCTTGATTTTTCCCAACTATTTAAAAAATGTGAAAACCATCCTTAGCAGTTGAACCATACAAAATCAGACAATGGGTTATAAATTGCCACTCTAACCCAGAAGCCACACACCTCAAAGTTTTGCAACTTAAAATGTCGTAGGCATTCAGGATCACTCTTCTAAAAATGTGTTCAAGAACAGAACCTGTGAGAAAGCAGAAACTTATTCAGTGTTCACATAAAAGAAAAGGTCAGGGAGAGAGAAGGGCCCAGTAGTGTTATACCCAGTAGAGCTCACATGTCACATGAAAAAGACTAGGGTTCAAGCCTATGGTCCCAATGTGCAAATGTAGAAAGTTTTACAAGTGATGGACAGTGATACAAATGTCTTTCTCTCCCCCCATCTCTCCCTATTTTTCTCTGTCCCTATTAGAAAAGGGGGGGGCAAGACCACCAGAAACAATGGAGTCATCATATGGGCACAGAGCCCCAGCTATAACCCTGGTGGCCAAAAAAGAGGAGGAAGGGAATGAGAAGGTGATGGTATTGGAGGAGGAGGAGGAGGAATGGGATGAGGAGAACAAGAGGAAAAAACAAATCACAAATAGAAAAAAGAAAAATGTGAAATTTATTCACATTGGTCCTTTATTTGATAAAGTGAGTATGAGAAGGTAAGTTGAATAGTAAGTATATGGTTCTGTTACTAACACTTGAACTGGACTGCCTTGCTTTTGTGGAGAAAAGGAAGCAGTGAAAATGATGAATACACTGGAGGCTAATACAATAGCTATTTTCTATGTGGCAGCAGCTATTCTAAATGCTAAATATCCATTGTGTCATTTAATCCTCACAGCAGTACTAGGAAATATTATTATAAACTCCATTTTGCTGAAGAGAAAACTGAGATATTTAGGATAAATAACATGCCCCAAGTGTGGGTGGATGGAGAAGGAGCTATCATTCTATGCCATAGCTAGATAAATGACTGACAGAAAAATAGATTAATAGGTTGGTGATGGATAGATAGAAATAGATTGGTAGAGTTAAAGAGATTATTAATTGGTTGATAGGCAGATATAATGGACAGAAAGACAAATAGCACTTAACCCCAATACTATACTATTTTACATGGTCAAGGATAAATATGTAAAAGGCTACATATTTCACAACACAAGAACTGAGTAAGTGTGAGATGATAGGAACTCCTCTTTTTTAGAAGCAGCTGTGTACCAATATATTCTACTCTTACAAGAGGTTAGTTTAGGTGGAGGTTTCCTGAAGTAGGTGAGTTTGAAGTCATTTTGAAATGACTGAGGGAACTAAATATTGAAACATGCATAGGAAGTGTGTTCGTGGAGGGTCTGGAACAAGGAAAAACAAAGATTCAGAGGGGACTTGAAAGTGTGAAGATGATTCAAAGAGCTTGATGTTTTTCTCTCAGATCTAATGTAGGGACAGATTTTCAAAAACACAGGTTCTACAAACTGCCTCCCTTTGATATCCAGAAGGGGCTCCTTGGGAATGCAAAGCAGCATGTGTGCAAGGAACATCTTCCTCCAAGGTGAGTCTAGCCCCAAGTGATTAAGGAACCTGTTTTTAAATGTACAGAGACCCATATTCAGCAATATAGAAATTTGGGGTCAAAGGAAGCAATGACATTAATTTATATCAAATCACATTTGATGGAAATAAAATCCTCATTTTATATGATAACAACAAAAAACTTCAAAAAACCAGTTAACTGTCCCAAATAAATTCTCAGCCAGTAGAACTGTACACTCCCTTCTGATGTGGCAGGATGACATTATCAGAATGTTTCCCCCTCTCCAAAAAATGGCTCCTGCTACCATTTATGTCTTGAACTGAAATCTTCTCTCATCTGGCCTTTCTCTGAGAATACTATCCCATCCTCACCTTCTTCAGGAAATAAGATATCTTTATAAGATGTGTTCAATTGAATTTGAAAAATTATGAAATGTTTACTTTTAAAACAAAAGGAAATTCTTCTTTATTTTGATTATGATTACAGCTACCTGGTTTTCTATCATCAATCAGTACTGATGGGCTTGTATACCAAAAAGTGAGTTTTGCCATATGTAAATTAAATCTCAGCTTGAATAACAGTCACATTAAAGGGTGTAGGGAGTAGAGATTTGAATCTTCTGGCTAGCCATGAAAAGCTTAAAAAACAAACAAACAACAACAACAAAACAGAAACTTCTCTCACCCTGAGTGTCTGCCTGACTTTTGGAAGGGAACCCTGAACAAGCTAATTCAGTACCTCATTTTGACATGATTGAAAAGATACATTTAAGCCACTAAACTAAGTTCTGGTTTGGAGACTTGTAGGTACCACTCAATTCAACTGTGACTCTGCTTAGCCCAAGTGTTCCCCTGAGGCCTGCATTGGCTGCTTCTCTTCTCTAAGCCACAATTGAGAGGCTCTGTGAATGGTCCTATAAACAAGCTAATGAATGAACAGACAACTAATTACCTTGTAAATATGCATGAATAAGCACAGATTCCTCAGCAGTAAGCCAAATGTCTGGGCGCCCTCTTGCTACCTACTTGAGCATGAGAAAATAAGTGGAACTCCTACAGTGGAAGCAGAAGCTGAAGCAGACTCCAAACTTTGAACACAGAGACTATTAGGATAAGACACTTGAAGAAAAGACAATAGAAATAAAAGACCAAGTTATCCATGAAGGATTAGATTTCATGAATTTTCAGACAAACAATAAGCTGATCTCTTGGTTGAAACTCCAGCAGGGTATTTTTTTAATTTTAAAAATATTTTAAATATTTTTCCCTCAGTTTCCAACTCAGTATTGGTCACAATTATCTCTCTGGTTCTCAAAGATTCTAGGACTCTAAAGGTCTTAAGGATGGGATTTCTCCCTGATCTAGGAATGATAGCATAGCATGACACTACAAACCTTTGTCAACAGCGGATTTAGTCAGCTCATGGAAGTTTCTGTACACTCATCTCAAACCAAATGCAGTCATCTAATACAGTGAGTTGAGGAGTTGAATTCTGTTCATAGTGTGACTATAGTTGCCTAGAGTGAAATTATGAATCCACTCCTGATAATTATGTGACTTCAGCAAGTCTCCTGAGTATTCAGTTTATTCATCAGTTATGTATTTCTGATCTTTCTTCAAGTGATCTATGTTCAAGCCAAAGTCTAATGAAAAAGAAGCTAGGACACTAGGGCAATGCTAGTTGATCTCTGTGGCTTAAAATTCAGTCACCAGGTTCCAGATGCTAGCAAGATGATGACCAAACTTCCCCGGACAGACAACCCCACCAATGTGTCCTGGAGTTCTGCTTCCCCAGAGCCCCACCCCACTAGGGGAAGAGAGAGGAAGGCTGGGAGTGTGGTTCGACTTGTCAACATCCATGTTCAGCAGGGAAACAATTACAGAAGCCAGACCTTCCACCTTCTGCATCACACAATGATCTTGGGCCCATAAAGAACAGGAAAGCTATCAGGAGAGGGGATGGGATACGGAGTTCTGGTGGTGGGAATTGTGTGGAGTTGTACCCCTCTTATCCTATGGTTTTGTCAATGTTTATTTTTTATAAATAAATTATGAAATGATAGTAATAAAAAATAAATAAGAACTGGTGAATACTTTAAAGCAGTGCTGGCCATAGCATTGTCAACAG
This sequence comes from Erinaceus europaeus, assembly GCF_950295315.1. Lineage (NCBI taxonomy): Eukaryota > Metazoa > Chordata > Mammalia > Eulipotyphla > Erinaceidae > Erinaceus > Erinaceus europaeus. The sequence continues at coordinate 136,908,040 of NC_080163.1, forward strand.
AACCCAGAATACACAATATAACTTTCCAACACAAGAGGACTCCAGTGTCAAAAAAGTTTAAGAAATACTCAGTACCATAAAGTCAAATGGATTTCTATCTTCTTTTTTTAACTTTGTTTTAAAAAATATTTTATTTATTTTATTTTCCAGAGAGACACAGAGAGAAATACCAGAGCATTGCTCAGCTCTGGCTTATGGTGGTGCTAGGGACTGAACCTGGGACTTTGGGAGCCTCAGGCATGAGAGTCTGTTTGCATAACCATTATGCTATCTCCCCCACCCCTTTTTTCTCTTTTTGGCTGGGACTTTGTGCCTGTACTATTCCACTGCTCTGAAAGAACTTTTTTTTTTTTTTGCTACTGGCTGAGAGAAAAAGAGGGAAAAAGAAAGAGATAGAGAAGAGACACCATAGCATTGCTCAACCATTCATGAAGCTTCCCCATTATAGTGACTAGTGGCTCAAACTCAAGCCTTCACATATGGAAAAGTATGTACTCTGTTAGGTGAACCACCTTTTGGTCCCCCTAAAATGGATTTCCCTAATGCAGAAGTCTGAATGCTAGAATTCTTTATGAAGTTCATACTAATAAAACACTTATGAACATCACACTTTAAATCATGCTCCATGTATATAAAGCAACTTAGATATAATCAAATTACCTGTTAATAACATTTATTCCTTTGAAAATAACTTGATAAGTGATTACCAATCTCCCTCTGTTGGTGACTTAGAATTTAGTCCATCATCAAGTAGTACATTTCATTTTTATTGACACTAAGATAATAGGAAGCTTCCTCCTTACGCTGAAATACTTTTGTCTTTTCTGAAATTTCTACTGGTATACTTTTTGCCTTTTTGAGACAACATTATATGCAACTAACTACTTTAAAGTCATCTTCATTTCTAGACTTATTCATATGTAGAGGCCAAAAATATTTTCTTTAACTATTTAGTTCAGTTATTATTTTAATTTTCAGACACATTATTTAACAACTATTGCATACACTTTAAAATCTATTAATTAAAGAATAAGAGAGATAAGAATGATGTGAGGAGGAGGGAGAGAGAACTAAAGCATCACTCTGATACATGTAATGCTGGGGGTTGAACTTGGGGCCCACATCTGAAAGCCTAATAGTCTTACCACTTTATGGGATATATGAATGTACTTAATTTTATCAATATCCTTTCAAATATACCTAAACATGAACTGAGCTAATCTATACACAGTTCATAGATATTATCACTTCCCTTGATTTGAATTGGGTGCATCTTTTTTGTAGAAGATTTGTTTTCATGTCAGAGAAAAGAGCAACCAAAACATTCAACTTAACATATGGCAGTGCTGTAGATTGAACCTGGAAAATCTGGGGCCTCAGGCTGTGGAAGCTTGGTACATTCCCACTGAACATTATCTTTGGCCCTGTGTGATCTTTTACCATGGTGTAAGGTTACATTGACTTTTCTAGCAGTCTCACAGTGCATGAAGTCAATTTAATTCTAATATATTTGTTATATGAACTGTTGCCATTAAACCATATCTCCCACTGTCTATATTCACACTGTTCACCTTTGAACCTAAATGCTTAAGTTTTCACTTGCCTCTTAGCATCTCATTTTACTTCATTCCAACCTTTAAGTCTGTCTCGATTCTTCCTTAGTACATAATTATGCCTTGAACATGCTAGTTTTTCTCAGTTTAATACCTACCAGAAAAAAAAAGAAAGAAAAAAGAAGAAAAGAAAATAAAAGAGTTAAAAGGAAGAAAGAAAAGGAAAGAATAGAAAAGTTTCTCTATTATTTTCAAAGTGGTGGTATTGTTTTGCTGCCAAGATGTTTTCACTGGGACTTTGTACCCACTCATTTCAACTGTAGCTGGAAGATTCTCTTTTCCAGATAAAGGGTGAGAAGTAGAGAAGAAAAAAGAGACAAAGTGAAAAGAGGCATCACAGCACCACCACTCCACCGCATAGGAAGCTTCTTTTTTGCATGGTGCTCCTATGTGGTAGCTAGAAATTCAAACTCAGGTCCTCATGCATGGTAAAGTGTATGCCTGAGTGAGCTAAGTTACTGATTTACAATTTAAAAGAAGATCACAGGACATCCAGGTTAGGCATGGTTATAAAATATGGGTAATTCTTTCTGGTTAACAAAATAAACTAGGAGTGGCTATTAGATTAGATATATTCTTATTTATTTATTTATTCCCTTTTGTTGCCCGTGTTTTTTATTGTTGTAGTTATTACTGTTGTCGTCCTTGTTGGATAGGACAAAGAAATGGAGAGAGGAGGGGAAGACAGAGAGGAGGAGAGAAAGACACCTGCAGACCTGCTTCAACGGTTGTAAAGCGACTCCCCTGCAGGTGGGGAGCTGGGGTGGGGGGCTCAAACTGGGATCCTTCCGTAGGTCCTTGCACTTTGCTCCATGGGCGCTTAGCCCACTGCGCTATTGCCCGACTCCCAGATTAGATAGATTTTATTGGTCAGTCCAAATTTCTCTGTGTTGATTTAAAGATACATATATATGTGAGGCTGAAAATTAAGATGTACTCTCAATCCAATGATATTGCACTGATTTAAAAAAATGCATGAGTAATGTGTCAAGGCTTACTATCAGTAAACAATGCTAACTCATGGACATCAAGGTTTCCTTTTGCTAAGAATTTCGATTTTGGTGGTTAACAGAATCATATGCAAGTAAATAATGTCACTCAGATCATAGGCTTTGAAGTCAAATCTTTTCCCTATCAATCTGCAAACCCTTGAGCAAGTAAATTAATATTTCTAAGCTCAATTTTACTATAACAGATTTTTAGAGTAAAAGATATAGATGAAGTACTTTGTTGAGTAAAAAGAATTTGTCAGAATTGGTTGCCAATAAACATGGTGTCCATTTGGAAACTAGGTCTGTGTCAGGTCTGGTTTCACAGAAAAAGACCTTGAGAGAGATGGGCACATGAGCTATCAGGTGACAGCTTCCAGGAACAAAGACAGAAGTAGCATGGCATAAGACATGGAACTAGGAGTTGGGCAGTAGCTTAGCAGGTTAAGCTCACGTGCCGCAAAGCGCAAGGACCGGTATAAGGATCCTGGTTTCTGGTTCGAGCCCTAGGCTCCCTATCTGCGGAGGAGTCCCTTCACTGGCGGAAAAGCAGGTCTGCAGGTGTCTATTTTTCTCTCCACCTCTCTGTCTTCGCCTCCTCTCTCCATTTTTCTCTGTCCTATCCAACAACAATGGCATGAATAACAACAACAATAAAAAACAAACAAGGGCAACAAAAAAACAAATATTAAAAAAATTTAAAAGCCATGGGACCAAGAACATGGTTTGTGATTAACTCTGCCTTCACTTCTATTCCTTGTGCCTGACAATGTCTATCAGTCTGAGGAAAAGGAGCAGGGTCTGTCACCCTCCCCATGCCCCCTGCCTCCAACAATACAGTCAATTAATTATCAACTATAGAAGACCTAACATTATAGGTTGACGACTCTGTCATTCAGAATTTCCTGCAAATCAGTTTTATTCAGTTAAGACAAGTCTTCTGAAGAAGACTGAGGATGCATGCTCAACATCCTTAGCTGCAGCTGGGAGGTGGGCACCCAACCCATAAAGGGACTAGTGTGGCATGTCATCACCAGCATCTGCAGTGCAGAAATGGCAATCTCTCCATTACCCACCCACAGGGGTAAACTCTGGGACAGAGCACATCTAGCTCTATGCCACTCTTAGTATTTTATCCTTTCTTTATATTTCCCTCCTTCTAAATTTCCCTTTGTTAAAATATATTGTGATTAAGCACAATTACAAAAGACCACAATATCTCCATTTCTGAGTTACATTCTGTCTTGTTGCTGTCAAAACATGGTTACAAACCTTTTTTTATTCTTTCTACAAAGAGCTCAAACATGGATTAAAATATACAACTCAATGCAGAAAGGGAAAATTAACCACTGGAACATGGTACATGATAAATATGTCACTGGGGCACAGCACATAATACAAGTTAAGAAACCAAAAGTTCTACAGGAAGTGCAATCACATTTTAGATACTCTTAGAACACTTTCTAAATCAGTTTAGAGATGTGAAAATTCAGGGTTGGAAAGATAGCTCACCTAGTGTGCATGTTTTATCATGTTCATGATCCTGGTTCCAGACCATCCCCCACCCCCACCCCCTGTATTGGAGAAAGCTTCTGTGCTACACCATCTTCTCCTCTCTCCCTCTCTGTTTCTACCTGGAAAAAAGCTTGGAGTGGTAAAGCCTCAGTGATGATATAGAAAAGTATAGTTATATAGATATATATGTATAGATACATATATGTATATGAGAAGTGAAAAATCCAACAACTGTACACTCTGAACTTATTTTTCTTGTTATATTATTTCCTTGTAAGCCAAACAAACTTGACTTCAAATCTTCAATTCTGAAATTCATCAGCTGGGAAAGTTATATTGAGTTTGTCATCTATTGAAATAGCTTTTCTCTAACATCTTTCTAAGATATAGGTTGGAGACTTAAAAAATAATAAGTGTATAAATGCTGCTTAATACAGTGCTTGGCAGATACTATGTTTTCTAATGTGGCATATTTTCTTTTAATTCCTTCAAATGTCACTTCCAAAGTATCTAAAAAGCTAAATGTTGAAGAATTCTCACCATAATTGAGTGATGGTAAAGCTTTACCTCAATATATCAAGTTGTTAACAACATACAGCCTAGATTTATATATTTTGTGCTGGAAACTGATATTACTAGGTTTTAGTAATGAGATGTTGGTATCTCTAGATTTGTGTTTCTCAGATACCTTCTACAGTAATTCTATAGTTTGGTGAGGGCAATATTGATGGTCATTATGACTGGGGCATGCGACAGTGACAGAGAGAGGTGCTGACAGTGAACAGATTCAAGAATGCTAAATACTTCTCAAAATGTTCCAGTGCTTCTTGCAAGACCTCCTAACATCCCACTGGTCATTTACAAAGGTAAAAAGTTGTTAACAATTATCTAGCATAGAACCTAAGTACCTTAATTTATAAGTAACTTACTACTAGAATGAAAACAAATTAATTTTCTAGGAATGTAATGCCAGATAAGTCAAGGGACAATTGTATGCTTTTATTCCAAATTCTACCAGGAATTGTTCCCCATGTTAGAGGCATTTAGTGAAAATGAAGTTGCCAATACATCTGTCTGCATTTGTTGCTGACCCCTGGTGAGTCAACACATAGGTTTATGTTGGTATGCTTCTAGTTCTGCTTCTGGGATCCCTTCTGTTACATTGCTTGATGTTGTGGTCTATTTACATGGTCATTCTGTTACATTGGTTTGGTCTCACTCCCCCTGCCTCTGGGAGATTTTGGTTTAGTCTTTGCCTTTTCGCGCTTCTTGCTTCTCCCCGACCTCTATCCTAGGTACTTCCTGGGTTCCTGACTCTGCCGCAGGAGGAGAGAAATGCAGGACAGGATCTGTTATGATTAGGTTGTTGGACTGCTTGCCTGCTCGTAAATAAAGATTAAACTGCATTCTCAGCTTAGCCATGAGTTTCTGATTTTCTATGTCTCCTGCCCGTGAAGCCAGCCCGGAAAAAACAACAGGTATAGGCATTTGACTTCTTCATTACATTTCCTAGTGTAGCTATACTGAGTATTTTCATGTTCAAAAGCATATTTTATTGTGATTTTTCCTTTCAATTTTGTTTTATATTACCATAGATATATATTTTATTTTTTTAATTAAATGAATGTGTATGTTATAATGTTCGTGTTATTTCTTATAAAATACTAAAGAGAATGTTATAAAATACTTGTTATTGAAATAGGAGCATTAGAATTAATAGGATTGGGGCCAGGCGGTGGCAAACCTGGTTGAGCACACATATTACAGTGCACAAGGACCCAGGTTCAAGGCCCTGGTCTCCACCTACAGAGGGAAAGCTTCACAAGTGGTGAAGCAGGGCTGCAAGTGTTTCTCTTTCTCTTTCCCTCTCTGCTTCCCCTCCTCTTTCAATTTCTCTTGGTTACTATCCAATAGTAAATAATTTTTTAAAAAATAATTAATAGGATTGTTAATGGCCAGTAAAGACCTCTTTAAACTACATGATGAAACTGGTTGTCATAAGTAGTGTAATACCAATGCCAAAAAAAAAAAAAAGAAATTACTGTCACTCAGACTTTGTTGAACACTGGCAAGATAGATATTTTCCTTTATTTCCAGTGACAAATCAGAACAAGGGTTTTTTTTAGGTCTTTTTCAAATTTTTAGTGTCTCCGATTCTCAATGATATGAAAAATTAAAGATCATTATAAAAGTATACATATCTTTCTATTCTCATCCTCTACCCACCCCAAGCAGGTTTATCACAGGGGTTCAGTGCCAGCCCAATATATCCACTACACCTAGCAGTTGTTTTTTTTTCCTTTCTATTTTATTTGGTATAACAGAGAGAAATTGAGAGAGGAGTGGGAGACAAGAGAACAAGAAAGATAGACACCTGCAGACCTGCTTTACAACTCATGAAGCTTCCCCTCACCTGCAAGTGAGGAGAGGGGACTCAAACCCAACTGAGTGCACCACCATCCAGCCCCTGTTCCTATTTTCAATGAATAAAAATAGGAAAACATGGGAGTCGGGCGGTAGTGCAGCAGGTTAAGCACACGTGGTGCAAAGTGCAAGGACCAGCATAAGGATCCCGGTTCAAGCCCCCGGCTCCCCACCTGCAGGGGAGTCGCTTCACAGGCAGTGAAGCAGTTCTGCATGTATCTATCTTTCTCTCCTTCTCTCTGTATTCCCCTACTCTCTCCATTTCTCTCTGTCCTATCCAACACAGACGACATCAATACAACAACAATAAAAACCAAGGACAACAAAAGAGAAAATAAATAATAATAATAATACAATTTTTAAGAAGGAAAACATGAATGACTACAGAACTAAACTAGGAGCTGCCTTTCATTTCTATGAAGTGGATACTTTCTCTTAACCAACAGAAAAGACAAAACACCAAGTGTGTTGGTGTTGATAAGAAACAAAATATATCAGCTTCTCCCAAACAGTAAAGAAAAAAAGAGGAGGAGGAAACTAATTCTTGCGTTTTTGACCTGAACAAACAACCTGGGTTTTTTTGAGAGAATGATCAAAGAGAAGAGACAAAAAGGATCTGCTGCTGAAGGAGGTTACACAGATGCAGCTTCAAGAAGATGCACATATTACTTCATAAATCAGAGCACACAGACCCTCTAGGGTGAAGGAGGAACCCAAGTCTCTAGTTTCTATAAGCCTCCATAAGTCAAAATATTTCTAAACAAATCATTGTCATTTTCAATCCAGCACAGAGAAGAATGGAAAACAAAATATACCTTAAATTTTCCTGAGAAATATATATATGAATAGAAGGGGAAAACAGCAATTGTTCCCACTGAAGTAGCAAGGACTCCTTGCCTGCAGCCATTTGAATCAAGGATTGTTTGCATTAATAAGGTGTTAGCCTTTATTTTATTTTATTTTATTTTATTGTCAAATGCCAGTCGCTCAATGTCCCACATTTGCGTGTGAAATTCAGGGCAATGAAGCTGACAAAATGTAATTTACTTGGACTGAAATGTGCCAGATCCATGATTTACTTTGCCAGTCTCTCAGGCTGAATCTCACATTCAGTGGCCTTTCTGAACTATAAGAGAGCTAGCCAACTTCCATGAAGCCCCAAACAGCCAGGAAATGACAGCTAAGCAGCAAGAAAAAAGAGCTGGCAAGGCCACTGAAAACGAAGAGTTCACTTTATCCATACATACCTTAAAATAAATACAAATCTACAGAAAGAAATATAATACACAGATTTAGTCATACCCAGAAAATATAACAAGTTCAGAAAGTATTTACTAGACCACAGAAGTTAAAGAGCTAAGCCAAACTTTACAAGTAATGAAAATGTATAAAACGTTTCATCATCATGATGAAGAATTTTTTAAATAGAAAAGAAGAGGGGAAAAATAATATAAGGCAAATGTATCACAAAGTGGGGATATTTAGAGAAAGATTTTCCATACATATAAAATAGCCTGATTTTAAAAACTGCTTTACAAGATTGATGTTCAGGGTTATCTATCATGACATCATTTATAATACTAAGAAATTTTGAGTAAAATAAATGCCCTGTAATAGGGAATCAACTAAATAGATTATGGTGTCTCCATACCGTGGAACCATTTAGAAAATCATGCTATAAAGTGTATTTAATAACATAGGGAAATGTTCCCAATATAGCCTTAATTTAAAAAGCAGTTTAAATAAAGAAGTATGTACATTTTGATCCTGAATTCATAAACTAACTATATGTGCAAAGGCATACATATGTGTGGAGAGAATAAAAGAGAAAGATAGATTTTTCTTAATGTTAGTAGTGATTATATATAGGTGGTGGGATAACATTTTATTTTTATTTTACTTTGTGTGCTATTCCATACTTTTAAAAAGTGTTATAAAAAAGCATGCATTGTTTTGATAAGAAAAGAGAAACAATACATTTTTAATTGCCTTATTCTTGAAAAAATGAGGTTGAATACAGAGGCAGTGGCATAGTATTTACATTTAATTCCTATAACTCCCAGATTTGCAAAGACAAAAATAGTTCTTCTTAGGCAATTTAGAGGTAGGGTGGGATGACTAGGTGCTTTATACTCTAAAGGGGAAATATGCATTTTTCTGTGCTTTAAATTCACATTTAAAATATATTTCTTTTGCCAAAATAAGCCAGCATCTCATTTTTAAGGGATTTGAGGAAGTCCATTTTCAAATGCCTGTAGCATGTATGAATACTTGATTTAACAATTACATGGATATCCATTATCAGAAAGAATTAAAACTGATTTACAAAGTGTCATACATTAATGGATGTAAGCAAATTCCCCACCCTTTGTAAAGCTCCAGATATTATCTTGACTACCCTAACCTCTGACTGCACCAAATAAAAATGTCTGCAATAAAAAATAAAGATTATACTTAAGAGTCCTAAATGAAATAAAATAAACCAAGAAACTGTATAAAGCATTCAAGAGAGAGAAAAAAAAGATTTCTATGTCCCATTGTTTAAAGAAAAGCTGAAGATAGCTGTGGTCAATTGGTCTGGCACAAATGTCCAACTTTAAATAAACTCAAACTCAATCTTCAGTTGTGGCCGGTCAGAGTAGCAACAGTAAACTGAAGTGCAGAGGTAATTCCTTCAGCAGATGATAGAAAACTTAGCAAGAGCCTTTCCTACCAATTAAAGGTAGTCAATATTGATTATCTGAGGGATTTCCATGCTCAGGAAGCAAATTAGAAACTCAATACCTGAACTATTCCTAAATGCAGTTATCAACTTCAGAGTTTTATCTCATAAAACCAATTCAGCTTAGAGTTTAATTCTATTAAATTAGGACTTAGAAATAAGATTTGCTCTAGAATGAATGCATCATTAGTTTTAAAATGCAATATACTGAAACCCAAAATGTGCTGTATTACAGTTTGAAGAATAAATGAGTAGAGATGGCATCTAAATGCACTTCTCCCTAAATATATTTACCAGTTGGAAAAGTGATTGTTCATGAAGACTCTAAGTCTTTTGGTAGAAGAAATGTCTCCTCTCTCTAATACAAAATCACTACACTAGCTCTAATTTTTTTTTGCTAAACTTTTCCCTTTGTTCTTAAACCTCCTATTCTTAGCACTGACACATTTTAAAGGGGACAAGGAGCTAGAGAGATAGCATAATGGTTGAGCAGAGAACTTGCATATAAGAGGTCACAGGTTCAATGCCTGGCACGACCAATAGCCAAAGCAATGCTGTGCTGTGGAAAGAGAGGGAGAGAGAGAGAGAGAAGAAGAAGAAGGAGAAGGAAAAGGAAGAAGGAAGAAGGAAGAGGGAAGAGGGAGGAGGAGGAGGAAGAGGAAGAGGAGAAAGAGAAGAAGAATAGAGAAGAGAGAAGGAGAAGAAGAAAGAGGAGAAGGAGAGAAAGGCAGGCAGGCAAGGCAAGGATGGGGAATGTTTAGGGGAGTAGATTATCTCCTGTCATCACAGGTTCTAACTGAAGACCTGTGGAAATGGGTCACATATTTCTTTTTTTCTTGTTTTTAAACTTTTCTTTTTTTAATATTTATTTTATTTATTCCCTTTTGTTGCCCTTGTTTTATTGTTTTAGATATTGTTGCTGTTGTTATTGATGTCATTGTTGGATAGGACAGAGAGAAATGGAGAGAGGAGGGGAAGACAGAGGGGGAGAGAAAGATAGACACCTGCAGACTTGCTGTACCGACTGTGAAGCGACTCCCCTGCAGGTGGGGAGCTGGGGGCTCGAACCAGGATCTTTATACTGGTCCATTAATGCTTTGCACCATGTGCACTTAACCTGCTGTGCTACTGCCTGACTCCCAGCCTCATATATTTCAAAGTGAAAAATGTTAATGCAAGAACCCAGAAAGGAAACAAATTTTAATGTGAAGTTTTGATCTAAACTTTTTTTTTTAATAAGACACTGTTCATAAAGATTCTCCTTCCATGAGATATAAGGAATAAGGTCTCTGGATCTGTAGCACAGGCAATACTAACTTTTTACATCTTGCAGAAAATGAAAATATGTCCCTGATTATATCTAGCAATGGACTTATCCTGCAGTGCCCACCACCTCCACCCTCCCTAACATATGAGGATTTGGGCATCCTATACAAGAAAAGCTCAGTGGGTACAAATCCAGTAAATAGTGATGTTACAAGACTGAAAATGATAAACAAAACGGAAAAAGGCTCAAACCATATCAAAGAACCCCTGGGAAGTCCTGAATATTGAAAGATGCATGATTCCAGGAGAAGGGCTACTAATCCTGATAGAGTCTTAGATAACTCAGATGACAACAGGCGATTTCCATTGTTAACAAAGGCTGGAGTTGGGTTCTTTAGCACTTATTTACCATTTTGAAAGGAAAGTGTGTGTGTGTGTGTGTGTGTGTGTGTGTGTGTGTTCATAGTACTGCATCATACTGCATCTTAGGATCTTGCATAGCATTGCTGTGTCCTTGTGAAATACTGCCATACATGTTTCATCCAGTGTTAAAGAAAGCATCACAGGAACTTGTAAATAGATGACATACAAGGTAATCTGGCATTTGAATTCAGAAGGAATAATCTCACCACAAACTTTTCAATATGAAAAAAAAAAAAAGAGTTCTAAGAAAAGATGTCCAGGGAGCTTTGGAAACTGGGCAGTAACCACAGCTTGATCTGTTCTTAATATGGGGTTTTCAGGTGGCATGTATCATGATGATGGGATTCTCAGTTCCACAATAAACGACAACATACAGGAAATTACAGGACATGTAAACTGTGAAGGAAAGAAAGAATGAGACCAGATTTTGACCTATCTTTTCCAAGCTAAATTAACTATTCATATTCATCTATCATTCTTTTTTTAGTCCTGTCCTTAGTCTATTTGTACAAACTCCATTCATCTATGGAAAAACAGTATAACACAGGGAGATCATATATTCCTATTTTTTCCTCAGAGAAAAATTAGTTTTATAGCTAAATACTTCCAAATTTTAGTCCAGTATGAGGAGTCATGTGAGTTATGTTCAAAGTTCCTCTAAGGACCATTTGCAGGTTCCAGTGAGGAATGAAGTTCCTTCTGATGCTAAAATAAGCAATGAGATGTTCCTTAGTTGTAACCTCATAAAGTCACAAGTCTTACCATGCAAAATGGTTAAAGTTTATCACTGAATTTAAATCTTATTGTGTCACACTGCTACAACTGAGGAGTCAACATTTAGTTTTGTAGATTAAAGTATGTGGGATCATTTCAGGTCTCTGACATTCTCACTAAGTGAGAAAAGTGGCCCTCCTGATTCATGATCTCTGTCCCTACATGTCATCCCTCTGGCATAGGATAAAAGGACTCAAATGGAAAGTCCAGGCCATTAACTAGATGTGTGACCTTGAGCATGTCATTTCATATCTCCAGTATTCAGTCTCCTTAAATTCTAAAGGGACTAGAGTATTAAGTTGTCAAGTCTAATTTTTGTTTCTAAAGTCAGAAGTTACATATCCATCAGTTAATAACAAAACAATACAAAAAATTAAAGAGAGAGGAAACAACAAACAACAAAAACCAAAGCCAAAAGTGGAAAGCAGGCTATTTTCTAGTAAGGAGAGAGGGAAGTGGAAAAGTTTACCAAGATCATTAAGACTGAGAAACAAAAATTGTGTAGGCTAGGAGTATGGATCAACCAGTCATGCCCATTTTCAGTGGGGAAGCAATTACAGAAGCCAGACCTTCCACCTTCTGCATCCCACAATGACCTTTGGTCCATACTCCCAGAGGGATAAAGAATAGGAAAGCTGGGTCAAGCAAACGTAGTGGAAAGCGCAAGGACCCGGTAAGGATCCCAATTCGAGCCCCCGGCTTCCCACCTACAGGGGAGTCACTTCACAGGTGGTGAAGCAGGTCTGCAGGTGTCTTTCTCTCCCCATCTCTGTCTTTCCCTCCTCTCTCCATTTCTCTCTGCCCTATCCAACAATGACGACATCAATAACAACAATAATAACTTCAACAATAAAACAATAAGGGCAACAAAAGGGGAAATGAATAAATATTTTTTTAAAGTTAAAAAAAAGAATAGGAAAGCTACCAGAGGAGGGGATAGGATACAGAGATCTGGTGGTGGGAATTGTGTGGAGTTGTACCCCTCTTATCCTATGGTTTTGTTAATGTCTCCTTTTTTAAATAAATACAAAAATTAAAAATTGCCTAAATAGAAAACTCTTACAATATCAGCAAGATGGATTTTTATTCAGAACAGTTTTAAAAGGTAGTCTAGTATTATTTTGTGAGCATGTGAAGGAAAGTAAAAGCATCCCACTGTATATCTTTTTCATGCCACAGAAGCAGTCTGTAGACAAACACCAAGAGACAGGAATGACTAATTTGAAAAATAAAATGCAAAGTCCTATGGCTCAATTCAAATTGAGTCTGACAGTGAAGGTCACAATGACTTTTCATACTGTTTAAAGATACTGCCTTGGTCACTGCAGGCCAAAAGCACAACAGTAAAGAAGGGAACAGTGTTAGACGATCCTGAAGTATGATCATCATGAATTCTATTTTTTTTCTAATTGCTCTCTTTCCTTTCTAGCTAAAAAGTAATAAATGATCAAGCTATTAATATTTTCAACACACTCTCTCTTATATATATGTATATATATTAACTAAACTGTCCCAAGTAATGGGGTCACAATATTGTAAAGGCTGTCTACAGTCCTTAATTTTTCATAACTTTTCGAACACTTCCATTCCATTTTGGCTTTTCCCATCTTTCTCTCCTTCACATTTGTTCTTTGCAATTTCTCTTGTCCTACCCACCTATCACAAAGAGTGGTAAAACATCTGAGTTTTAAAAAATTGTTCAAACCCGTTGCAAAATTCATTGTCTGTAAGGAAAATTACTTTGGTATCCAACATGTGTTTTCAATACAAATGCATTGCATAAAAAGTAAAAAGACCTCTGGTCTAATATGGCAATTCTTGTAGAGCCATTTTGGTATTTATAGAAATATCTCACTTATACCTTGGTAGGGAGAAAAAAAAAAGTGAAAGAAAGCAGACTCTGCACCTCTTGCAGGTCTGTTTTATATTTTTCCCATGCTGTCTCCTAAAGATAGTAACACTTGATGAAAATCCAGGCCTTTTGGGTACAGAATGCAGCTTGTCATTTCTTTGGAAGTGATTAAAGATCTTAGCACAGCTTCACTAGTAAAAGTTTGAACAAGTGTCAAGGACCAATGCCCACTGTACTCCTTCATACTTTCTCCACTTCCCACTATCCTAAAGGTTCTATGTAGAAGAGGGTTGATAATATTACTTACATCCCCCTTTTCTAGACTCTGATAAAAATGTTATATATATAATTTTTGTGTTATCCACATTTATTAGATAGAGACAGTCAGAAATCAAGAAGGAAGGAAGGACTAGAGACAAGAGAGACAGAGAGTTACCTGCAACACTGCTTCACCACTCACAAAGCTTTCCACCTGCAGGTGGGGACTGGGGAGCTTAAACCTGGATCCTTGCACACTGTAACATGTATGCTCAACCAGGTGCACCACCATTCAGCCCTCCTAATATACTTTTTTAAATACTCCCAAAGAATTTCTCTTAGGATACAATAAACTGCTTGACAACAGAGGTGTGGTGTGTGTGTGTGTGTGTGTTCACTGCTACTTATTTGTTTATTTGTTTATTTATGTGTTTACTTGCCACCAGGGTTACTTCTGGGGCTTAATGCCAGCACTATGAATCCACTGCTCTAGGTAGCCTTTTGTTTTGTTCCTTTTTATTTTACATAATAGGACAGAAATAAATTGATAGTGCAGAGAGAGATAGAATGGAGAAAGACAGCTGCAGACCTGCTTCACTATTTGTGAAGCTTCTCCAATGTAGGTGAGAAGCAAGGGCTCTAACCCCAGTCCTTGAGCATGGTATATATGCACTCAACTGTGTACTCACTGCTTGCTTTTTATCTTTCAATCCCATTGCTAGGGAAAAAAATATTTCATCGTTGTAACAGAAAACAGTGGCAAGGAGTCCAGATATTCTAGGCTTTAATCTCAGAGATGATTTACAGTGTATTGGAGGCTACACATAGACTATACACAGATACTGTGTCATTTTATGTAAGAAACTTGAGTATCTGTGGGTCTTGACATCTTCACTGGTCCTGGACCCAACCCCTACTAATTCCAAAGGATTAGTGTATTCAAAATGTGTGATTTGAATTTATGGAGCAAATATTCATAGTTGTCACTTTCCAAAAACTTTGGGAGCTCTTTTCCATATAGTGGCAATTTCATACAATGTACTATGTTACTTCCTCCACCACAGATCTAAAAGCTATATTCTCTATCTGCCCTGTAACTTGTGATTTTTTTTTTTTCTTAATGAACAGTACTTACATGAGTTAGATAAAGAGGAGAAGTACTGGGATTTCTAATTGCAGGCCTCAGAGGACTTTGCAATTACTTGATTCACACTTATGAAATCTCTCCACCACCATGTAAACAATCCCAGGTTAGTTTCTTTGAGAATAAGAACTGCTGTGAGAGATAGGCTAGAGTATCCCAGGTGAGGTTCCAGACAACTGAGTCATCATACTCAACACTAAAAGTAAGCCATCCTAAGTGGACCCCCCCAAAAAAATAATTGACTCATAGGATCATGAACAACTATATGACTGTTACTCAGGAGTGGCCTGTTATGTAGCAAACACTGACTGATAATATTGGGGTCTAAACATAATAAGGAGTTAAATTAAATATCTGAAGTATGTTAAGACAGCTTTTAAGGCAATAATAACATCTGAGGAACTAAAAAAAAAAAGTGTGAAGAGAGATCAGTGAGGGGGAGGAGGCATCTCTGTGACATACAGTCATCTAAGAAGCTCTTGGTATTCTGGGACTGAGAGAGAGGCACTAGCTTTTCAACTGAGGGTATCAAGATGACTTTTCAACTCTGCTCAATTCACTTTTGCACTCATTTGCTGAACACTTTGTTGAGGGTCATTGACACAGTGCCCTAACTTCTGACTTGGGGAAAATCTGAACTACTACAACTCAGAGAACATTCAGTTGTATCTCAAAATGTATTGGAAAATGGAAATATATTAGACTCCGATTTCAATGTTCTTCAAGTGACAAGTGATCAGCACTCTCTCCTTCCCTCTACACCTGTAAAAGTCAATACTTCTTCAAATAATTTTGACTTTCTTTATTCTCTCAGAGTACCAAAAAGGGCTCAAACATTTGTCAAGAATGGATTTATGCTAGGGGTTGATTTTTTTCTTCAACAAATTCTCAGTTGATGATAAAAGGCATTTGAATTGAGTTTCCCTCAAAAGTAATCTTCAGTTTAATAACTTGGGTGCAGGGTATTCATTGAAGAGGTGAAACCAGTAAGCAGGGAAGTAGAGAAAACAGAAAAAAAAAAAAAAAGGATGTCTTAATAAGCCAAAGATACCTCTAATTAAACCATATGTAACAGTATGCAAATTTCCCTAAGAACTAGAGAAATTATGTGTTTGTCCCCCAACTCTCCAAATACCACTCCAAGTTTGGGTTGCTTCTACAGACTTTAAATTCTTGGTACTTCATGGTGCCCAGTGATGAGGCTGGGCTAGGGTTCATAGCTCAAAGATCATAACATACAAAGATCCTGAAGAATAGAAGCTATTGACACCCTAGAACTATCCAACTCAATGACAGGTGGACATGGAAATGGGGCAAAGCAGTATGGGGTGAGGCACTGACAGCATCTTCTATACTAACATTACTAAGAAGGCTCTATGAGCCAACTCTTGAGTCTTATGCTTTATTTCATGCAATTCTTAAACCAGTACTGCAAAGTTACTGTCAGTTCCACTTCACAGATGAGTAACTGAGGTCTCTGTCCTGAATGTGATTCTAAACCTGAATCTGCCTCACTTGCCCATGATTTGTATATCAGGAAGCCTGGCCAGAAAAAAAAAAAAAAGTGACTATGTGGAAACTGCAAGGAAGATCACAGACATGATCTTCACCCTGGAGTCATCTATGTCCCCTTAGCATACCTCTAGTTCTCTGTGGCCCGAAGTTAGTCTCTTCAGTGAATATTCATTCTCTCCATCTTTCTTACCAATAACCACCCTTTTGTTTAATTGCTGAGAATAAGTGTCAGTGTTTTTAAACAGCAATCCTATTGGTACCAACAGTAGACAACCAGTTCATGGAATCTGTAATGCCTGTGTCACCACAGAAGGCGGTAATTATATCCATGCAAATGCTGCTGAGTGGCATCCACAGAATCTTTTGTCTTCCTCCCTCTAAAAGTGTTTGTAGTTCTTCATTTCATCATATGAATATGAAAAACTGCAATGGTGAGAAGTCCTCAGAAACACTAACAAACCTAAGCATATTAACTAAATGCATATATATATACATATATATATATTGATTTGAATGCAAAGAATGTCCTTAGTGTATTCTGAAGGGATTCTTTACATCCTTCACCTTCTACTTTTTTTTTTTAATGAGCTGGTTTTCTCCTCCTTGTTCCATCACAAGCCCAGGCTCTATGTTTTCATTTTAATATTCTGCATTATCAGTTTATAATCTAAGGGCTTTAGGCCAACTATAGATCTATTTTTAAAGGACACTTTTATTCTTTCTTATGATTTTATAATCTTCTTTGTACTATTTCTCGTTCTTAGAAGTTGTCCCCTTTGAAAATGGTGAATGTTGTCCTATTAAATTTAAATTATAAAAAGTACCCAGTGCTCTCTGAAAACGTTAGATGATTGGGACCGGCTTAGTATTCTTTAAGAATGTTACATTAGCCTGCCCAACAGCTAGCAATGTTTACAACATAAAAAAAAAAAAAAACTTATCATGGTCAAGGCACACATAAATTCTACAACTTTGGGAAAATGCAGTTGGTAGCAGAACTACAAATTCATAGTGGAGCAACCTACAGGGTGTTTTAGAAAAAACAGCATTTTAAATATGATTTATGAATACACAAACAGCCCCAACCACCCAAATCAACTCAAAGAATAAACACAGAGGAAAATGTTTAGTTAAATTTTAGATCCCATTTGACTAGGGAAAAGAGCTAAAACTTATCAGCTGAGAATGAATTATGTCAGTACCCCAAAAAGCTAAGCATCTGCAGAGAAAAGTCTTCAAGTAGAAGTTATACAAAAGGCTGTTTATGCACCACACATAAAATATATTCTACTACAAAAGCTTTCCACATACAAAAGATAAGGGTAGAAATGCTTTGGGTAGGTACGTAGGATATACATACATAAATTATATGTTTATTTGAGTGATCATACTTTATGATTATGATGAGAAAGACATATACATTAAAAGGACAAAACAGGCAACTGTGAACTAGTTTTCATTTATAAATGCTGGCATGTGCCCTATAGAAGTCCACTGCCTGATACAGAGGAAACTATTCATTTGTGTGGGGTTTGAAGAGAAGTCAAGGGTGTCTCTTAACCTCTAAACTCTCTTCCTATTTTTTAGAGAAAAGGAGTGAGGTACTATGCCTTTCACATCTGGGTTATTTAGGGGCCTAAGACAGTGCCTGAAACAAAGCAGATGTCTGGGGGTCCTGGAGCATGATGGTAGGAAGGTGTTAAGGTCAACGTGAAGGTGTTCTGCAAATCCTATCATGGGTAGGTGAGAAATTGTCCTTATCTGTCAATAACTGTAATTATAATCCATTAACCCTCCAATGAAGTCAAAGAAAAAAGAAATGGTTTCATTAAATAAAATTCTCATGAATCGTCTTTGCCCAGCCTCCAAATGGGCACAGTGTAGTTCAATAAAGCTTCTTTATTTGCTGAAGAATAAACCATTTGACTCCTTATGGAGCTACTTTCAAAATTCTGCTTTAACCAGCAAGTCTAACAAATCTCTTCTTTTCTATCTTCTTCACTATATATCTATTTATAATCCTATTTAGGGATAAAGATAGCTCCCCAACTATCAGCTTATATAGAGTAGAGGTTTGCTGCTCCCATTTCATGCAATGCTAGGGCCTGGAGAGAATTTCCCCTGTATCACTGGGCATTGGGCATACTATACAAGTTAAATATTCCCTCTCAAGTAGCAAGCTGAAGGCAATGCCAGTAACAAAGCATTGCCTCCAGCCACTTCTTGGAGCTGTGAAGCATTGCCACCAGTGCAGCAGGTTATTCATATGTTCTATTCTTATGGAGTGGAGATAACGTGAACAACACAAAACCAGGACAAGGGTGAAAAACGAATCTATCTCAACCCTTAAAATAATTTCTTCATTTTCCTAGGGGGCTGAGAAATACGCAGACAACTGCCATTGTTCTCTGTATTTCTTAGACCAAATCTGACTTGGAAAATATAGTTTGTTAAGTATTTGAAAGCAAAAATATTTTTCCTTTTTATTGCTCCTAAAGTCACTAAGAGAAAAACACATTCTGAGATGCAGTCCCCAATTCAAATTAAGTTGCAACTCAATTTGGAACTGTGAAAGTGCTGGAGATTATTATGAGGCCTGGTGGGCAGTACCCGCCCTCCTCATATTAACTGGACCTGAACGTGCACATCAGCAGGTGTTAGGCAGCATCAGAGTGTGGGAGGAGGAGAGGCACACAATACCTCACTTCACTCGGCCTACAACTTTTAGCTAGATTTAGTGTACTATAGCACCAAGTATAACTCACCGGTAAAATTTTTAAAAAGTCTTACTTTCAGTAATGCCTTGTATTGACTCAAGAATTCAAGAATGAATTCAACAGACTATCATCCTTTCTGGACTACCATTACTGGTCTGTATGGACCAGTGACTGACAGGCCATGTATTCCTAGAAGGTCATGCAACAGATACCTTTGTGGATTAAATGAATAATAATAATAAAAAAGTGGGTAAAATCAATAATGATTACAAGTCCTAATTGTTTACTTACTGACACAAATTTACATAAATCCACTTAGTGAGTATGGATTTGCAAAGAACATGGTTCTCCATTATGTCAGATTTTTTTGCCTGAATGTCACAGTCTGGTTTAAAAGGAAGAAATGCTGGAAACGTGTAGGCCAGGAATGAGCAGCCCATTAAGATCTGAAAAGCTGTCATCTACACTGAAAGGACTTGCGTCAGCCACCGAGGATATATTTTAAACCGCCTGTCCGCAAAAAAACTTTAATAACGCAGCCTTGCTCTAATGTCTTGTGAGAGGAGAGGCAATTTTACTTCTTCTATTAACCCAACGTGATTACAATGGCTTATTTCATGGAATATTAAGTTCAAATTCTGCTCCCTGGGAGGACAATAAAAAAAAAAAAGTGTGCTTATGACTTTGCCCGAAATAGCCACAGGACCACAAGCTCCTTGGTGCTTTTAATGCGTCCAAGCAATAATCTACCATAATTCGCTAATGGTGAGATAAATTAGTGACCAAATAATAACCTGGAAAGATGACATCAAGATGGAAAACAAATGTTTATCTTTTGCAAAGAACAGCATAACAAAGCTTATCTTAGTCTCTCACAAAACCCTCTTTAAAAAAAAAAAAAAAGTCCTTAATAGATACCTCTGATGGCAGTTGTTTAATAGTGAAAACACATCTAGGATAATTAATGAAATAAATAATCATTTTGAAAAGTAACAAGAAACGTCAGAGTCCCCTGAGCTTTATAGATTCTTAAGAAAATAAAATTCAGTTTCCTTAAGCATTCTCAATGAGATCTGCTCCTTGGAAATTACATCAAAGAGAAATTGTATTGATGAAAATTGGCAGAGCCACCGCAATAAGAGTCAGTTAAGTTTTCCATGGTCCAACTCCAAAATTTATAGTCGACTTTCAGATCCATATTTTTATTTTTTAATTGTAAGTGAAGGACTGGTTGGAAATAGAGCCACAATTAATAACCTAATAATTCTAAAGACCAATAGCTATTGTTCACCTAGTCTCCAAAAGCCATGCAGACACTTACTCATAATAGCCTTCATTCTCCAATATGACTCCTGTATAATCACACTTCATGTAAATGGGGAGATTCTTTCTTAATAACAGACCAAAGTTCATTTTCCTTGCCTCTGCTTGCCCTTTGCACAGTGCATGAAATGACATAGATTGGACAGTCACCTTGAATAAATTTAACTCATACTATTCATGGTCTAAAACTCTTTCTCCATCTGGAGCTTCCACAAACAATGTTAATTTCATGGAATGGCAGTCACAGCTTGTTTACCTATTTTGGTAGTAGTTACCAAATTATCCTAATTTACATCAGCAAAGCTCATATGCAAACAGGCAAGTTCATCAATTACAAAACAGTCATCTTGGATTCACAGAAAGCAGAAGTAAAGAAAACCCGCTTATCGATATATGTCTATTACTTTATCATCAATGGTATATTCAGGTGAAACTAACTTTAGTGATCTCACACTAATGACTCAGAAATGACACATTACTTTATGGATGTGATTTACCTGTTTTGACTTTTTACAGTGAAAAGCACATTTACATTTAATAGTTCATTTGTGAAATGCAAATTTAAATGAAATCATAATCATAAACCAATGAACCCAAGAAATGCTGAAATTTAAGTAAAAGAAATGGCAGTGTGACTTTTTAAAAAATTAGGGAAAAATGCATCCAAATAAAATAATGCTCATTTTTACTAGCTCTTTAGAGGAGTTCCCTGTTTGTAGCCCACACGGCAAAATGATCTGATAAGAGCAAGGCTAAATGGCAAACGGAAAACATCCCAACCTGATGTATTTCCCTCAGCCCTGACCTTCAGATAAGAATCGCACAGAAATCTGCAAAACCTCCAAATATGCAGCACCACATGCTTCCAACATTTACAGACAAAACAGTCAGAAAAAAAAAAGGTGTAAAAAGAAAAAAGAAACAAACATATTACTACTGAAAACAGCCTTTTCTCTTTAATATTTCAAGATTAGGGTCAGATGGCTGTAGTGGCTACCCATACTATTTCTTCTGCCATCTGTGAATATGCATGTACAGGCACATGTGTAATTTACATATGTGTATGCCTATCATTTTTATGTGTATGTGTGCCCAGTATCAAGTGTGTGGGTAGTTCACATGAGATATATTATATACATACTGTGGGCATATTTAAGACGGAAAAAAAGGAACTTCAAACGGTAAAAATTTATTGCACTGTGAAATTAGGTGAAATTATGACAACTGTAAGAAAAAAATTATACAGGCAAAATTTAGGTCTGGTAGAAGAGTTCTTTGATGTCTGGATTCCAATTTAACCCCCGACTGAGTTCTAAGAATCAAATGAACAAAGTATATCATACACCCCAAGTCTGCCTGTCAGCGCTAGTCATCATTTTTTTTTATTTTATTTTTTCCAGCTGCATGTATTTACAAGACTCTGTTCTGACATTTCCTCCCCTCAAAATGTACACACTCACTGCTACGGGCAGTCACCAAATACATTTGTAAAGTGGTTCAACCCCATGTTTGTTTATTCATTAGGCATTTCTATCAGTCTCAATAAATATGTATCACTCTAATTTTCCACAGTTGCTGTGACATCAGACCTTTGTGTATTTCACCTATGTCTGAATATATTCAAACCATATTTCTTTACTATCTCCTCAAAAACATACTGAAAATAAAGCATTCACAAAACAAAAACTCACCTACAAGCTTGCTTTATTATCTAGGGGAGATTAAAAGATTTTTTAAAGATGAAAATTGTAATGATACAGATTTCAAAGTATCCCTACACATACAGATAGCATAGTATTTCTATCAGTGATGCTATGTAACTCTAAGCATATCCACAAATAGATGTTTTATAAACATAAGTTTGGCAGTTTGGCACCCATGGACATTTACATAGGCACTTATGAAGAACAGAGTACATGTTGCATACAAAAATAACTAAACCTGAGTATATGACTGCTCAGTGAGCTAAGTCTCCAAATATTCTAAGGCAGTTATAAATGTTTAAAATGTTAATAATAAATCTAGGTTGTTAAAAGAGTATTTCCAAATAACATCAAATATTTAGTTTCCCCCACCTAGCCCATAAAAAGATAAGATTTATCACAAAATGTTTGAGGAATAATCAGCCTTTTTTGGCTAATATATTTTAATATTTATACACATGACACATGCTGAATATAAATGATACATCGTGATTTCCCATAGTGTATAGAATTTATACAATTAACTGCAAGGTCCAATGGCTTGAAGGCACATAAGGTGCAAGCACAGTTACAAGGTTTTGCTGATTATTGTTATAAATCTTATAAAGCATAAAAGCATTAAAGTATATTCTGTTTATACCATTCATTTTAAAATACAGCTTATAAAAATATTATTATTTCTTATTAAAAGATTTATATTTTCTGGCTTTTTTCTTTTATGAGGTAAATTTATTTGCCAGTATTCAAAAAATACTTTCTGTTTTCCTACTTACAAATATGTGTTTGAAATATATCCTGAGATTCAATATCAATTTTCCAGTTATTTCTCAGGGGTTATATTTGTTTATAATAATAGCAGCAAACATTCAGGCATTATTTTTCTGGTTTCTTCAAAGTGTTTACATTTAAGAAGAATCAAATAACAAAAGCATGATAAACCAAATTGCTTATTTTGTACACACATTATAGTTGTATACATATGCATGCACTTGTTCATGTATATTTCTAGCATACCATTAATCATCAATGCCAAAATTGTGTTATCAATCCACCTACACTGAACATTAATTTTTTAATACTCATATAAATTGCATAAAAATGTACACATGATTTTGCTTTTAAAATTAAGCAATGTTGGCCTTTAATAGAAATATTTTTCACTGTGCCCTTCCATTCCTCCTTAGTCATATGTAATGTTTAAATATACTTGTGAATAAAGATCTGCAATAAATTCTACAACATGTCATGCCCTCAAACTGTCCACTATCTGAATATTTTTAAATGAGCTAAAGTCACAGCATATGAAATGTGGAATGGAAATACCCCAATGTCTACATGCATGATTCTAGGGTTGTCCACCCGTTAGTAAAAAGACACTGGATTTTGCAGCTGCTTATCACATCAGCTTTATGTTTCTGGAATCAGTTCCTGCTGCTGAGCCTGAATTTGTAGACAGCCATGAAAGAAAATAGCTTATAAGATCGGTCTCGCTCAAAACAAAACCTCTGGAAAGACACATTAAGTTTTATCAACCCATGTCCACATAGATATATGAGGATATATTAGAGATAGGTTAAGATCACAAACATCAGTGTGCATACAAAACACATACTGTTTCTTTGTATTCATACCACATACACATGATGTTTCTTTCCCAAGTGTCAGTAATAAGATCCATATATGGAGTCTATATGTTTGTAACATATCAGTAACATTTATTCAATAATTCATATGTTTACATCACTAAAGCACATTATCACTCCCCTTCCTTTTTTGTTGTAGCACGTCTGACAATCAAAAGAAAGAAATGCAAGTATAGAAACAATTCATTTCATCAACTAACCTGGCGTTTATAAAGAGAAATTCATCAGCATCCTCCCCATTATTCTGTTAAATCAGAGTGCTATAAAGAAATAAGATAATAATAAGTAAATTAAATTAAATGGGGTAGTTCTCTTACTTCCTTTGCCATGAAAACAAACCCTGTAGAAAAGGTCCAGAAGCACCTTTGTTTCTTTTATCAAATGTGCCTATGTCCTTTTCAACTTCCCCATTTACAAACACACAAAACCCACCGTGTGTATCCATGGTCGACATGTGGTTCCAAAACAGAGTCAGACACTCATAAGCACAACATTTTTAAAACTGGAAGCCAATTTGGACTTACTAAAAAATCTATGATCCAAGTGAGAAATCATGCTAAATAAGAGTCCTGGTAACTTTATTTTCACTAATGACTTTTTATAAAAAGACAGAGAGAGAGGGAGAGAGAAGGAGAAAGGGAGTGAGAGAAACAAGATAGGGGAGAGACAGAGAGATCAGCAGGGTGAATGTAAAAATTGTTCATCTTAAATTTTTACAAACCCAAGTGTCAGGGTAAGCATGTACAGTGCATCAAGCATAACAAAATGAAAACGAGGTTGGGGGGAGGGGGTCCTAGGCACTTGCTTCCTTGAATCCTTCTGAATACATTTCACAATTCATCAGTTTTTGTCTTTCCTGCCACGAATGAGGACAATCAGACCAGACACCCATTAGATTTTTCATGCATTTTTTTTTTCTTGTTCATGACATGTTGGCAGGGAGGATGGCAATTCTGAAATCTTACCAAATGAGAAAAATGTCAGAAGCTGAACTGACAGCTAGTGGTTACTATGGTGATAGGTGATATTGAAAAAAAAAATAAGACTCAGTTAATTCAAAAGGAATCAAGTTGGGTATTTTTAAGCCAGTTGATACAGATGAAAACTTAATCCTGATATTGGGACATTATCTTTTTGAGCTAACAGTCAAAGACACCATTTAGCTTAAATAATAACTAAATATATAGCTCATAATCTTGTGATTAAAAATAATGAAAAGGAATAGTATTGATAAATGGAAGTCAAATATTATGACCAAATGACTATCAGAGAAATATATATTATATTCAAAGGAAAGGGAATTTTGGTTGGGGGTGGAGAGATGATTTTACAGTTTTAACAAAATATGTTTTAAAATAGTAGCCTTGGGGGGGAGGAACTCTTGAAAGACAACCCAGATTCTGTTGAAACACACACAGAGAAATATACAAATATGATGTTTGATTATCTTCAAAGTCTTATCAAAATTAGAAAAAGAAAATTCACTTTGATTCAGCCTCTTTATCTTTAAAAAGTATGTATATAGGCAAAACCTCACTATGAGTTTTTTAAAAATCAATTTTCCATATTGTTTTTCTCTTTAGTTGAAATTCATTCTAATGTTTTGACTATTCTTCGGGGACCTTTATAATAATAATAATGCCCATTTTTTCTTACACCAAGCAATGACAACCATCTCTACCTCAATTACTGCTGCCAATTTTAGGTTGAATAGTTTAAAAGAGGAAAATGATATTTATAATTAACACGAATTACATAATTGTTTATTTCCTACGTATCACACAGACATGATTGAAAATAATTTTTAAACAGTTAATAAAAAAGATTCAAAGTTGAGTAGAGGTTCTGTGAGAAATAATACATTGTGTCTGAAAGTCTTTGACACAGAATAACTGTTTCAAGGCTTCTCTTCACATTGACATTGAAGTGTTATAAGTATAATGGAGTAATCCTGAAAATAAAAGTGTACATATGAAGACCAGAGGCAGCTATCATTTTGAAACAGTGTTGGTCTGAAAATATTCCATGCTTGCATATTTTTCCATATACTATACTCCCAGATCTAGTCTGTATTTTTTTATTTCATATAGGGATATTAAATTATCTACCGTATCTTTTTTTTTTCAAATCAAATCTTTTGAGAGTTACAGGTAACTAGCAAAAACAAGATTCTTATTTATAACCTCAAGCTAGTATTTAATACAAGGGGGAGGGGTTACATTATCAAGGAAGCTCAGAAAGAAAAAAAAATGTAAAGCTCCACTGGTTAAGGGCTTGCTCTTTTCCACTCAACAGACTACAATGCCATCTACTGGGAAAGTGAAGTTCAACTTTGCATTAAACAAGGATAGTTTAAAGGCAAGATGTTACTGAAGAAGCATCCAGCCCTATTACCGTTCATTGTTCAAAACTGTTTAAAAAAAAAAAAAGAAAAAAATGCATACGGCCAAAATAAAAAAATATATACGGCATATATAATTGAAACAACAGTTTTTACTATAGATTATTGTCTTCTTCCTCAAAGATCTCCTCCCAGTATTTTGTTTAATTTCCACGTAAGGTTTTTCCTTTGCAGATCCTTCTAACTACTCTTGAGTAATAAGTTAGCACCACCCAGAAAAATAATCACCAGCAGTGTGTAACCTTGAGGCCCCTTTCTGCAATCTCTAGTTTGTGAATTTTAGAAGCAATTTGTGTCAGAATCTTCTCCACAAAAGACTTTCTTAATCCCTAAAGCCACAATGGGAAATGGAAGTATACTAGTCAGGAGGAGAAGTGCAAAAACAGAAAGACCCACCTGACACATCATAAGCACATTTCCTTTTATATTACCTTATGCTGTATGGAATTTAGAGGCTAAAGTGTCATTTAAAAAATAAATAAATAAAATTCTGCTCAGATTTTGCAAATCTCTCTACCAATAATACTTTGCTAATCTGTGCTTCTCTTTCATTTTGGCTGGCAGGTTCTGTGATTTAAAAAGGGAGAAAGAGAAAGAATGTGGGCAACTACTTGCCACTCTTTCTATGAAATTATTGGGTTAATGAAACCAATAATTAAGTAATTAAATTAGAATTTATTTGAAAAGCACTATAAAAAATAAAGTAAGTTTTGACCTAAAACTCATTGCCAACATCTTCCAAATATAGATATAGACATAGGTGAATAGCAGAAATGCTCAACCCCCACACGACTCAAATGTGTGGGCAGATATTTCCTTGTTATAGATGTCCTGTGTACTACAGGGGGGTGAACAGCATCCCCAGTCTTCACCCAACAGACACCACCAGCATGCCTACATACAACTGTGACAACCAGCAAACTCTCCAGACATTAACCAGATATCATCTGAAAAACAAAACTGTCCCCCTTTCTACTGATAAAAATATAACAACTTTATATAAATTGACATTCATATGATGTTATGTTGGGTTATTATTAATGTTGGTATGTAAAATAATATTTTAAAATATTAAAAAATGGGATAATAGGTGTGAGTGAAAAAAATAGCAATGTCCAGTCAATAATTTCTGTAACTCAGGGCTATTCTGGTCTCTTAACTTTTTCCAAAGGGCTCCACAAAAGTACAAGGGATAGAGCAAAAAAAGAGTCAGCTCATGGATGGTAGACATCAAAAAAATATACCCCCTACTTTCAATTTAGTCAGATCCTGCTTTTAGTTTCCCTTTCTGATCTTCTTTCTCAACTTCTGTTGATGAGTGGGATCATCCCATACCACCCCAGCATGCTTCACTTCAGACTGTGTCCAGAGACTTCAGGTGTGGAATGACAACCCTTCAGCTTCATCACTCGGGTGAGACCTTTCCTTTCATAGTAGTCTCTAACTCCATCCCAGGTGGTTCACTTCCTAACAAAGTCCCAAAACCTAGATATAGACCAGGTTCCAGGAGATAGAGCATATGTCCACATGTATCCATAAACCAGGGCAAATATATACCTGAAAGTACACTAGAGTTTGCAGTGAGTACTCCCCAATACATTATCTCCACTATTCCATCCTTTGGGTCCATGATTCTTCAACAATTTGTTTGGCTTTGTATGTTAACTCTCTTTCCAACCCCCAGGTTCCAGATGCCATCAGGATGCTGGCCAGGCTTCCCTGGACTGAAGACCCCACCAATGCGTCCTGGAGCTCCACTTCCCCAGAGATCCACCCTACTAGGGAAAGAGAGAGGCAGACTGGGAGTATGGACCGACCAGTCAACACCCATGTTCAGCAGGGAAGCAATTATAGAAGCCAGACCTTCCACCTTCTGCAACCCACAGTGACCCTGGGTCCATGCTCCCAGAGGGATAGAGAATGGGAAAGCTATTGGGGAGGGGATGGGATATGGAGATTGGGTGGTGGGAATTGTGTGGAGTTGTACCCCCCATCCTATGATTTTGTTAATGTCTCCTTTCTTAAATAAAAAAAGAAAAAAAAGAAAAAGAAATTTAAAAAATTTTTTAAATGCTTTACCTTATTCAAAGGAAAAAAAAAAGAATATACCCCCAAAATAAGGAGGAAAAAAGCATCAGACAAGCTCTTCAGGCAAGCAAGGAGATTTAGAGAGAGAACAGGTACAGTAATAAACATTT
The DNA here is from genome assembly GCF_950295315.1 of Erinaceus europaeus. NCBI lineage: Eukaryota > Metazoa > Chordata > Mammalia > Eulipotyphla > Erinaceidae > Erinaceus > Erinaceus europaeus. The sequence continues at coordinate 136,936,520 of NC_080163.1, forward strand.
TTTTGTTTGTTTTCAAAGTCCTTCAATTAAGTAGCTTTAATGTCCAGAAGCAAGAAGTAAACTATAACATAGTTAATCTCTAAGTATAAAGTTTTTTACTTCTGGGGAGTCGGGCTGTAGCGCAGCGGGTTAAGCGCAGGTGGCGCAAAGCACAAGGACCGGCATAAGGATCCCGGTTCGAACCCCGGCTCCCCACCTGCAGGGGAGTCGCTTCACAGGCGGTGAAGCAGGTCTGCAGGTGTCTATCTTTCTCTCCTCCTCTCTGTCTTCCCCTCCTCTCTCCATTTCTCTCTGTCCTATCCAACAATGATGACAACAACAATAATAACTACAAGAATAAAACAAGGGCAACAAAAGGGAATAAATAAATAAAATATTTTAAAAAAATGTTAAAAAAAAAAGTTTTTTACTTCTGCCCCCACTCCCTGCAAAAAAAAAAAATGAGAAAGCTTTAACTGGGAAGGTATGAATTTTTAATTTCCAAATTAGAAATATAATTTGAGATTTCCTTATATATTGTTTAAAAATTATCCCTCTGCAAGAAAAAAAATGAATTTGAGACAAAAAGAGGAGAAAGGTGAGCTAGGTTCACATTCCAAAGACATTGTTAATCATACCTGCATCCATATTTTTTGTTTAGGACAGTGTAAATCAGCACTGACTTGAAAAGCTTACAGCTAGATGTGAAAATTGTTAAGCACTATCCCAGTGTATAAAGTCTCCATTTAAATGCCTCCAACAAAACACAGAATGATTTTGGACTAAATAATGGGCTGTTCTAGACATGCATTGTTAATTGCCATTGCTTTTAACCTTCTATTGGGACATTGAGAGACAACAGGCAACTGAAAAAAAAAAAAAAAAAACCACTTATTTTAACATCCAAATTTTTTTTTTTTTTAATACTCTGAAGTCTTTCTTCTCCATATTGCAGGAAAAAGGTATATGGATGGGACTGAGGAGGAAGTGAATGCAAAGCATCACTACTCTTCAAAGACAGCAGTCACTAGTGCCAGGTCCTATAATAACTGGTGGCTTTTGTGTAAGTGTTTCTTTCTTTTAATGAGCTGGACCACACATACTCATTCAGAATAAGTCTATAGATGAACTGTCTGTGTACTTGTAAAGAAACTCAGCTTGTGCAGTCTGCTGATATCTCAGAGAAACAAGGAACTATTTCTACATTTCATTCACATAATGGATAGGGCTACAGTGCTAAGCAGACAAGTCCCCTGGAAAACATTCAATTCATCTCAACATGCTAGAAAATTCTCTTACATTGAGTTTCCTAAACTAAACTAGATTTCCAGGGAAGTATTCATGGGTTATATTGCACTGGACCCAAAAAGGTTCACTGGTAAAAATACTTGAAGCACACATTCCCCACTCAGCTCATGGTTGTTGTATGTGTAAATTTCAGCATCTCTAGAGACTATATATGTTTGCAAGAGACTCTTTTGCTACTAAGGAGGATTTTTTTTTTTTGGTCAAGCCATTTTTTTTAAATTTGTGATAAATAGTGGCTTATAAAAGTTTAAGATTACAAGGTATATTTCCACATTGTACCCTTCACCAAAGAAAGTTCTGTGCCCTCACTTTCTTTTTTTTTAAGATTTTATTTATTTATTTATTAATGAGAAACATAGGAGGAGAGAGAAAGAACCAGTCATCACCCTGGTACATGTGCTGCTGGGGATTGAACTCAGGACCTCATGCTTGAGCATTTGATGCTTTATCTACTGTGCCACCTCCTGGACCACTGTGCCCTCACTTTCTTTTTTTTAAATTATTTTTATTCTATTTTATTTATTTTCCCTTTTGTTACCCTTGTTGTTTTTATTGTTGTAGTAGTTATTATTGTTGTTGTCGTTGTTAGATAGGATAGAGAGAAATGGAGAGAAGAGGGGAAGACAGAGAGGGGGCGAGAAAGATAGACACCTGCAGATGTGCTTCACTGCTTGTGAAGTGACTCCCCTGCAGGTGGAGAGCCAAGGGCTCCAACCGGAATCCTTATGCTGGTCCCTGCTCTTCACTCCACGTGCACTTAACCTGCTGTGCTACCGCCTGATTCCCTCATGCTCTCACTTTCTTAAGAGGCTTTTTTTAATTGGCTAAAAGTAAAACTGATGATTACCTGTTAAGATTGTCCAGGAACATATATCAAAAATATATTATTTCAACTGTCTTTAGCTAATACCCGAACAGTATCCCCTAAAGGCACCCAAATCTGGCAAACTCTCCCTCTCAACAGAATCCCTCTCTGATTATATTGAAAGGTGACTAAGCACTAGTAGAATTTGGTTCTTTTAGTCTCAAGTTTTATTGTCAGTTGCTAAATTAGCTAATGATTAATTAGTTAATGTTTTCAAATCACTTTGAAGATGAAAAGCATTGCCTAAATGCAAAGTGTAAAAAAGCATTAGTTATTCAACTCTGCAAAGACTAATTAGCTTAAAAAAAGCTGCCACCCCCACCCTAAACTAATCAATAGTGCTTCTATTATTATAGTAGGAATGTCTGTCCCACAGATCACATCTAAGACCCACCTCATGTTTTAAGGCTTTTATGCCTGGAGATACACAGAAATCTCAACCAGGTTTATTGCTTAGTAACCCCATGGCTTTCAACGTGGCTGGAGTTGGGCTAGTGATGTCATCTATACAAAAATGCAGCATTTTTGCTGTCAAAAAAATAAAAAAGATTTAAAGGATTATTTAACAAAGCTAAAAGTAAAGAACTAAACTCTAGGAAAGTGGTACAGAAACATGATCAGTGAACTTATATTTAACAAGAATTAAGCTTTTAAAGTTTTTTTTTCTCTCTCTCTAAAAAGCTCTTTTAATAGTGGTTCTCCAGGTGGCCTCTGAATTTATTGTGAAATTTCACTTTGATGGCTATGAGTCCTCATGGGGACTATTATGTCAATAATTCCTACAGCAACATTTTATTTCAGGTACAGAAATGACTTAGAAGATAGAGTTGGGGGTCTGGAAATTCCAGGATCTCACTTTAAATTGTCCATACCAACTGCAGAATGAAAAAGATAGCATTCACCTCCTTTCTGCTTTCCAGGCAGACTCTTAATACACAAGATCTTTTTGTAAACTTCTTGGATTCTAAGTATCCCCAAAAAGTACTCCTAAAAGTTCAGTATTATCTTTCTCCCACCCACTTATGAAGATTTAAATAATGTATAATGAAGAATTATGAAGCTAAAACAAGCAACTTTATAAATGGAGGTTTACAAACCATTTGTTTTCTTGGTACAAATATACTCTTTCCTATCTATCAGTAGGTCTTGGTTAAAAAATAGGGGGTTGGAGTTTTTGCTTAATGTCTGAGATTACTATTTGTAGTAAAGATAAGAAAACAATCTTTCATTTTAAATATCTTGAATCATTTCTGTTAATTTAAAGGCTCATTTTTTCTTTGTTCTTTTTCTTCTAGGAGGAAAGTAATTTCAAAATGATGTCAAGATGCTGACTTTTCAAAATACCAAGCAAACACTACTAATATGTTTAACTATCAAAATATGCAGCACTAACAAAACAAACTTCAAAAACATAAGATTAAATTAAAAAAAAAAAAACCTTAAAGGCAACTCAGCTTTCTTAGAAAATAAAAAGTTAAGTTTAAAAAAAGGCATTTTACACATGGGACTATTATGTTCCGTATGTATCCAATTACTACAGAAATGAGTCTAGATGAAGTATAAACACTATCAAACATTAGTCATCTGTGTGTGTACATACAAACATATATAAGCCATACACATTATATGTACATTCAATCACATGCATTGCACCTGCATCAGCTAAGCATTTACTAAGCAAAAACAGTGATGTGTGGTCCAATTCCCAGAAACAAAGTGTTGGTACCAATGCCAGTGTCAGTCTTTCTTATATGCACTATAATAATCTGGCACAAAGCGCTTGAAAATAAACAAACAAAATAATGGATAAAATTAAAAGTGTGCCCAGTCACTAGATTTTTTTAAATTTTTCAAATCAGTATCATACATCTGAACCAGCTGGCAAAATTCCATAACCCACCCACCCACCCCCAAAAATAGAAAAGATGAACAATGCTGGAAAAGAGAAGGTGTTTGAGTCAAGAGCAGCTGTTACTCCCAAGGGCTCTATAAGTGAGCTGAACACAAAATACAGGGAACGTTTTTTTTTTTTTTTTTTTTTTAAAAAAAAAGACAAAATAGGGATAAGGTATGATTTTTGACTGGAAGGAGATATTCCTTCAGAAATTTCAAGGATTATTTAAAACTCTTATCTAAATCAAGTTCCCTTCTGAATTCCTTTTTCTTATAATTGAACAAGTGTTAAACTGTATCAGGCTGTCACAGCTGTTCCAATACATGAAGCTCACTTATAGTAACAGCTTTCGTTACACATTTTTGTGGAGTGGTTTTCAGCACACTGTGATCAGAGCTTGCATATTTTTATACTACTTGCATACTGAAAATAAACCCAGCATTTTAGATTATTTTTCTCATACTGCATTTGGCATATATGGTTTCTGAAAGACAAAGAGGCAATTGTGATTTCATACCTACTGATCTGAATACAACACCCTGTTTTATTTTTGTATATTATTCTCAGTGTTTTGGTTTTAAAAAGAATACTAATGTTGAACCAATAAAGAAATCCTGAAAGTGTGTTGCTTAACCACACCATTTTCCATGGGCCAAATACTAATTGAGTTTTTTCCACTAACAGAGTATTTTTATGATGATATATCAAGTATCCAAATATTATATGTATGCAGAGGACCTGCCATATTACTTGGTCAGTCATTAGTGAAAGAAACAAAGAAATAAATCTACAATCAAGATTTAAACTGTTTTAGATTCCAAAGCACTTGTTTGTTGAGTCCTGAGTAGGTGATATTTCCAGCCACATATTCCTGAAATGGTCACAGCACACAGCTTCAATTCAGTTAGTGCTTCCAGAAATATCTCAATATTTGCAAAACACAGAAATTCTGATATGTCTTTATTTATACCAGAATAGACTATGCTTCATAGACATGATATGAAAAATAATCATGTCTGTGCCTAAGTAGAAAAAATTGTGTGAATAATTTTTGAATTAAATATCCACATATTTTTGTTTCAGAAACTATAAAAGAAATGATAGCCATCTGTTGCTTATTGTCCTCTTTCCAGAATTAATTAGCTGCAAATGCCTTATCATTTCCCAGTCACCATAGTACACACGTTGCCTAAATTTTGCCTCTTGTTGTTCAAGATTCTAAATTAGTAGATTCAAAATTAACCAGTTATAGCAGGGCTTTTCACTTTAAATTTTAATAATAAACAGAGACATCTCCTTTCTTATCCACACCCCCTCTCCAGCCCTCCCTCTTCTCTGAAAACTGAAGGCTGCTGCTGAAAGGATTGAAAATCTGGAAAGAGTTTGGGGTGGACTGGCCAACCCCCTTTCATTTCCTTCAGATGTTTACAATCTAGCACCTTTCTGAAGACAAAGATGGGAAAAAAGCTATTTTTCCCTTTGACTGAAGGGTGAGACAGGGGGGTATTAAAAACTGATCAATGTAATTTTTTTCTCAGAAGTATTTGCACATCTGTGAAATAATGTAATTTATAAAAAAATCTTTTCATATGACATTCATGATTATAGCCTGATCCACAGAATTATTCAAATATAAAATTAAATGTTCAAAAACTCGCTGTGCTGTGGATGGCTGAGCTTATCCCAGCTGTGCATCAAACTTATATAATTCTATTAAAAGTGGAAAAGTGAGCCTTTCTAGACCTCACTGAATCTCTGACAAGGGGAAGTAGTATTTTAAAAGAAAGTATTATGATCTACTTCTTTTTGTTTGTTTCATTTTCTTTTGATAAGCCTGCCATCAGTCAAAAGATGCCCCTACCACACTGTTCAAATGCCATAACAACAAGTAAAAAGGTAATGAGGAAGGGCTACTGGGTAACATGAAAATGTTCTGTAAAAGTAGACTACATTTTATTATCACAGGGCTTAGAAAAATCTGTAACTTAACAGGTTAGAAACCTTTAAAATAAATTCTGTTTAGGTAAAATTGCTTGAGAGACTATATAAAATCATCTGTAATTTACCTGGACTACCTATTAAACAGGGCATGTTGCTTTCATTCCTAGTGTCCCCTCACCACCACCACTATCTGAAAACAGCAGGTGCCCCCACTTGACTGAGGGAAATTTCCCACCCAAAGATACAGTTAATAAAAACAAACTTGCTTTGGTGAAGTGTTAGAGAAAGTTTCCATCCTTGTTTATATGACTGTACTATTGATTCTGAATATACCTGCCTCTAAGGGAGGAATCCTACAAAAACTTTATCAAATTTATATTCATACTCTTTCTTCTATAGTCAGCTCAAACCATGATATGTAAAGTAACTAGAGTCCAGAAAAAATTTTTTAAAAATACTATTAAGTCTTTAGAGTTTCATACTGAAGCTCATACCCCAATTTTGGTACTTCCCATATCTCCATTTTAATAAAATGAATTTCTAGAGCATTTGTTATCAACTAACGCTTTAGAAATAAGCCAGGATTCATTTACATATTAGTTTTATAAAATTTAGTAGGAAGAAAAATACAATTCTCAATGATTTTGTAGCACTCATTACTAGTCAGATGACTGGCACTCCTACCCCCAAAAAAGCTCCCATTAGGAAAAAAAAGAGATCTGCAGTTATCATTTTTTAAAACCCCAGCAAAATAAGGGCAAAGATATTGTTTCTGCTGCCTAAGACAGACGGACTTTAATAACACTTAATAGAATGATGCACATAATGATCTCAGAAAGCACTTCTTATGCCTCATCCATCATGCCGAGGAGAAAATGAAGCCTTCGACAGCATTAGGAATTATTCTAGATCTTGTCAGTAATTCTCAGCTCCTCTGTAGTATCACAACACAAATGTGCATGCGTGAGACACTGACCATTAATCTAGGAGTTTTTTCTACTCACCACGGCGTGCTGAGAATGTATCAATTGTTTCATAGAGAAAGAACACATATGAAACCACAGTAAATAAAACAAGAACCAGGGAGATGTATGGGTAGATAAACAAACAGTGTGTTAAGGAATGAAAATGTTTCCCATCACTAGGAGAGAAATCAGAGTGCTGTCCTTAGTGCACTGGCTAGGTGAATTAGAAACAATAAATGTTCCTGGTTGAAGAGCGAGACTCTCACTGACTAAAAGTTTCTATAAAGTAGCATACTGTCAATATCCTAAAGTAATAATCCTTTATGTGATGAGAAAATGGTAGGTTTCCTTTCTCTACTAAAGAGTCCTTCAGTCCTTCAGGCAGAGAACCAAAGTGAGGACCTAGGTTGTTTCACTAATTTTAAAGTTCTCACAAGGTGTAACTAAATAAATAAAGTAGGAGAGATCCAATGGATGAATTAAAAAAAAATAACCCTCTTATTCATAGATAACTCTACCTTTGACAGTATGTCAGTGGCAGAACAAATTTTAACTCTCAAGCTTCATGATAAAGTAAACAGATTTTGGCAGTATCCCCCTCAAAATAAGCTCTGTCCTTAATAGTATCATGGGCATTCTAAAATAGACTCTGATCCAGAGAAAAAGGTTTATAAATATTTGCAAAATAAACTCTTAAAACACTCCTCTAAGTCCACTCCAAATCAATTTCTATACATGCATTACAAAGATGAAAGCTGACTGAATGTCTGGTTTTTGATAAATTAAGACAGTTTAACTTCCAACAATCATATGCCCCACACTGATGTATTTCTGTGAACTTCTAGGAACTACTCAACAACAACCCCAAAAAAGGCAGGCTCTTGTCAGATGGAATGAAAAGAGGGCCTCTTAGAATGACTAAACTGGGCCAGCACCCAGAACGGAAAAAAAAAGAAAAAAAAAAAAAAAGCAGGTGAGAAAAAGTAACTACAAAGCAATATATGGTAATGAACACTAGGTTTTAAGTCTTCTTTTAAAAAATGCAGGGTTTTTTGTTTATTTATTTTTTTTATAGTTGCCTGAAGTAAGTTAGAAAACTAAAAGCAGGCCAAAACCCTCTTGGAAACTGGTATCCAGGGTAAACAGAGTTTTATCCTATTTTCAAGACTCAAAATATAAGACTTTCCTTTAAATTCCCTTTGAAATGATGAACAGATTTCAAGAGGAGACAGAAGTGCAAAATTCAAAACTCACACTGGGCTACTTTACCAACCTCCCTGGAATACCACTAGTCACAAATAACAAGCTCAAAGGCAGGATGAATACAAAACTCTCAGAAGTGGCCCCTGCCTAGTCCCTTCCCTTCATATATGCAAGGCCCACCTTCCTAGCTTCTCTTCTCTCCCCACACCAAGAGCTATAAAGCAGGAAATGTCACCCAGAGCACTACAGAGGTCTAGCAAAGAACAGATATTTATTCTGAATAATGCTCACGTCAGGAGTGAGTAAAACCAGGTTTAAAATTGAGGTTTTTGCAAAATAATGAAGAGGAAATGTCATGTTAGCAGTGCTAACAGCATAAATTGTGCTTATTCATTCATTATCCTTCTCCCCACACTTATCCCATGGAAACATCATTTCTATTTTTCAAATTTACATGCATATGAGAGAATTTAGCTTTTGCTATAGCTGGTGCTCATTCAAAGTCCAAGACTGAAGACAAGGATGAATTTTTAAGATTAAAAATATGAATAAAAAAGATGGCACTAGAACTCGTTTCCTTCTAGATTTCAATTCAAAGAGAAAAGGTAGGCAGATACCCCAAATAAAATTCCCTGGAACTTTAACTTTTATTTTATCTAATTGAACTGCAAAGAAAATATCAGCTAAAAATGCCATCTGCTCAACAGTAAATATACTGCTCCTCCAAAGCAAAAGAGCTGGAGGAAAGGGAAAAAAAAGTGTTTACATTTCAATTGTTCAAATGAAGGTTGTGAAAGAGTAACAGAAAACTCAAAAAGAAAACTCAAGAAGATATTTCTGGTAATTTCTTTTTTCTTTTCTTTCATTTTTTTCTTCTTTTTCTACTTTTTTTTTTTATTGGGCAGCTTTATAGAAGTTGTCAGGGATAGAAGAGGCAAAGTAAGGGTGACTCTAACTAGAGACTCTTCTGGGGGGGGGGGTCCAATGTGGTGGTCTAGTTCAGATGCAGACAGATTCCAGGCTGAAAATATCCATAAGGATTCCTGTAACCCCAACTCCTCCTCCCTCCTCCAAAAAAAAAAAAAAAAAAATCCTGTAAACCTTTGCTGTCTGGCAGCAAGCCTGCATACTGTATCTCCAGTACTGAGATAAAGACCCAATCTGCTCATCAAACACCTCCAGGCTCTGCCATCTAATAGGAACAAATTGGCAATGACTGCCCAAGCTAGTAACACAGGCCCACTGATTTGTAGATTGATACGGATGCCTAATGATCCCCTTGGGCAGATCAATAGGAACAATCCTCATCCCTGCCTTTCTTCTTTATTGGTCTAGAAAACTAAGGCAAGGAGAAAGCAGGATGGAGGGGAAGTCACTACCTGAGGACAGATGGAAAATAAGGACCCAGGTGTTGGTGTGTGGAAGGAAAGTCAGGACTAGCCTCCACCCATTTCATGAATTTGGCAGGCAGAGGTTATAAGAATAGGACACAAAGTGCTTTACTATTAATAGTAGCCGTGCTGCACAGCATTCACTGAGACCTAGCTCAGGGCAAGCACATCTATTATCATCTGGGAACGGAAAGAGAAACAATGCAAGTCCAAGTGCTGCTCCAAGATGAACCTTTTTCTTAGGGAAAAAAAAAGCCACAAATACAAATGAGTATGAATAAAAGAGTGATAATATGTTACATCTTAGAAAACGGGCAAACGCTAGAAGAAGAATCTTAGAAAACTAAACATAGTGAAATCCACATGTTTATGATCAAGGAATGGTGATAGTGATGGACACAGTTTTAAATATCATGAAAGGGAAGCAAGTAAATATTTTCCACCAGAATGTTTGGACATGCTTAAAGCATCCTTCTGCCCCCAACCCTGTTGGTCAACTAATTCTCATACATGATTGTTAGTCTCTGAATTCTCCATGCTTTTTCCTTACTTCACTATCTAAGCTGGTTTCCCAGAAGTTCACAGTGGTTTGCTCTTACACTGACTCTTTCTCCTATAGACCAGCCCTGCCACCCCACCCCCAGAGTTAGGATTTGTTTTCCATTTGTGTATTATTCTTGTGAATAAAATTATCCAATTAGAAAATCCATTTAAAGTCCTTAACAATAACAGGGAAAAACTAATGGAGTTGCTTTGGATTTTCTTTTTCAATAAATTAATGTTAGTGATGTTCTGTGGATTCTTAAGTGCTGGTTTATATCATCAGGGTTATTGCACACATAACAATTGGTCCCAAATTTCTATACTGATTTGTCTATACTGTAGGAAGTCTGTCTTCCTACAGAAGCCGTACACTAGGCTAATCAGAGTTAAACTTACAGGCAGACAAAATGAACTTGACATCTAGAACGAATAAAACAACAAAGTCTAAAAATCTTTAAAAGTTTATTTTACCTTCTTTTCATTTTATGAAAGTTAAAAAGAAAACTCCCCTTTCCTCTTAAATGAATCCCTTTACAACTAACTACTCTATACACATTTGCAGGTGTTGCATACAAAAAACAAATAAGACAAAAACAAAAAAGACAGGAGAATGTTTAGTTTTCATTCCTACATTCAGACCTACAACTAGCCTCCTGAGAATTTGCTTTGTTCAGTAATCAGTCTGGTTTGGTTTTCTTATTAAAGGGAGATAATACTGAATGCTGGTGATGAGATAGGTTTTTTTTTTTATTGTTCAACAGTTGAGACCCTGGCCATATGGATCCAGTGGCTTTTATTTTTTTTTGCATTTATAAAAATGCTTTTATCTTATCCCCCTCTCCTTTTTCTTTTTCTTGAATAAACAAAATAGAAGTGAAGCTATATGAAAATCCTTGGTATCTCAACCCTATGTGTAAAATCACAAATTAGTCATCTCTCCTCTACGCTGAATTCTCTTTTTTAAATAAAAGCAATGGGAGCAGTGCTACATTTTAATAGTAAAAGGTTTGCACGGATGGTCTGAACAATCATGTGCACTGGAGCTCCAGCACTGACCACTTAAAATTCAAATTTCACACTAATGATAAGTGTAATCATGGCAATCAGCGTCACCACTACCATCACCATCATCACAATAAAAAGATGCATTCTGTTAGCTGGTGACATCAATCAACTGTGGTGAAGATCAGAAGCTGTGTCTGCTCTGGTGCTCGCTCTCACTCCTTCTGTCTAGCTGGCTCCCCCTTCCCCACCTCCTCACGTTCCCCCCACCACACACCCCACACCCCCACACACCACCACCACCCCCTCAGAGAAGTGATCACATTTAATTCATTGCATCATTATGTCATCTCCATACTAATCTCTGCCCTCACACCTCCGCCACTTTGACATGCAAATGAGCTAGAAAAAAGCCACACATTAATATAAAAAAGTCACAGCAATCATGTCTGATTTCCTGCCTTCCAGCCCCACAACACTCCCTCCAATCCCCACCTCTCCCCCCCATCTCTCTTTCCAGCACACTGTGCTGGTGATCACAAGAAACAACAGCAATCTGTTGAAGATCAGACGCTAAGACAGGGAGGTGGGGAGAAGGATACAACACATACACGTGTCAGCAACTCGGCCAGGCAGTCCTATTTGCATATTCACAGAGGTTCCATTCTCAGATTACTTAAGTAGGGAAGAAGTTAGGGAGCACCCCACTACCCCCCACCCTCCACGATCCATAAAGAAAGAGCTCTTGAGAAGGAGAGAGGCAGAGGCAGAGATAGAATGAGAATATATTAATATAAAGGGAAAGGTAGAGAATATGAGGAGG